>NC_080193.1:101417343-102030147 GCF_030028045.1 Hippopotamus amphibius kiboko
TTATGACTGCTTTGGCCTCAGAAGAAGTGGGTGGTATGGTCACTTGTAATGGTGTATGAACTATCTGTGTGTCCACATCAGGGAAAAGAAATCTGACTGCTGCTTCAAATGAGCTGTTGTTAAAACAACATTTTAAAAAATGCTTCCTAAAGGAATACAGAATGCACAAATGTGGAGGTATTTGCCTGTGTCGTTACAGAAGTGCTAAATGACATGGAGCTTAGCTGGCCTAAAGCCAAGTGAAGCACTTTGCCCTGAAGGAAATTATAGTGCTGTCATTGTGTTGTAATAAGCCTCTATAAAATGAAGCATTGTGTTTCTGCTGAGTCTTGAACAAAAAATGAATCAGGATCTGACTTCCTTAGAGGAAGGGGGAGAAGTGTGTCTTTGCTTCCATAGAAGAGGATATTCACTTGGTCCCATTAAGTATATATTATGCTCATTTTTTTTTTTAATTCTGCCTTTCAAAGAGAGCTATCTTTGACCCAAATCTGCAAACACTTATTGTGTGCAGAAGATGTTGCCATCTTTGGTGCCACAGATTTTTTAGAAGAGCACTCACTGTTTATAACCAGCTTAATATACGAGAAATTCAGGTGGAGGGAAGAAAGTATTGAAAATATGACACACAGGTAATGCTGAATTTTTCTGAGGTGCCTCTAGCAGCAAATGCAGAAACCTGGTCAACACTTTAATGAGCAGGTCCACAAGATGTTCCCACATCTTTAAGACTCGCCTGTTACATGGAAAATAAGCTCAAGTACATATGTTTAAGTACAGTAAGGCAAGGCTGGTGAAAATCGATAATGGTCCTAGTGCAAAGACAGTTAAAGAGGATTGTCATTATGAAAGGTCAGTTGCTAGTTAGGAAAGAACAAAGATCATGATAGTTCAACATTCACATTTTTTTTTATTCCCTGGAATTGTATACTGCGGTGCTTTAGACTAGAGACTGCCTAAAGTTATTTTTTAACCTAATAAAATACTCTATGGTTACTCCTACCTGGCCCAGTCCTGTTCTTTCCCTATTTCAATAAACTGATCATCTCTTTCAGTTTTGAAAACCAAAAACTTAATTTTTATCTACAAACATGTTTCAGATTGATTTTATTAAGCGTCTCAGACTTAATCTCTATTAACTTTTTAGCTTCTGGTTGCCTCCAATCCAGAAGTTGATGTGTCTGCTGTAGTAGAAGGCAAAAATAGCCAATGACATCGCATTTGTTTGGAGGATAGGTGGGGGTTTTTTTTGTTTGTTTGTTTGGGGGTTTTTTTGTTGTTTTTTGTTGTTTTATCTGTTCCTTTGAGGAAATAATACAGCTACTGTTTATCAAGTGTTACACTAGGCACCATGCTAAACGCTTTAAAACATGATCTCCTTTAATCTGTACTTTTTGAGGTCAAACCAATTATCTTCATTTTACAGAGAAGGAAATTAGGATTTACAGGAGATATGCGATTTGCCCAGGGTTACAGAGCTAACGAGATCAGAAAGCCAAAAGTTAAACTGGGCCTATTTAATATCCATTACACAATGCTGCCCCCCAAGCTCCAAGTCTGTTTGCCCTAGGCAAATATTACTCTTCTATCTCAAAAGCCAAAGGAAAAGAAGGTGGAAGCTGCTAAATGTGGGTAGAAGCAAATGGAAAGTTTTGTGGTTGTCTATCCATCCGTAAAGTTTACTGAGGGAAGGACACAGTTTACAAGATTCTTGCAGCAGGACAGTTCCTGACTTCAGGGAGCTAACATTTTTAATTGGAAAGACACCTAAATAAGTCAAAATCAAATATGTTGCAATAGAGGTGTATACACATGCCGAGACCAGCTCGGCGACTCGAGGTGAGTGACAGGTGCCGCAAGCTTGAAGAAGACACAGACACAGACTGAAGAGAAAAGTGGGACAGGGGGCTCAAGACCTCTCGGATCAAGAGCCCTGCTGACTCATCCCAGGTTGCTTTTATTGAGTTCTTCGGCTAACATTCTCAGGTTACACCCATAAACAATCAAAGGCCTCACATGGCTGAGGCAATGATCTTTGTTTACTTCCTGGGTCTGAGTTGAGCAGGTGTAGATTTGAGCTGGGGGTGGAGAGCAAAACAGCCCTGGGGGCAGGAGACCTCTCTCAGATATTAGGGGTGTGTGCCCCACCCCTGTTGGCCCCTCTGCGACTGTGCCTGTCTTAGGTTGTTCCTCCCTTGAGGAATCTTACCCGTCTCTGGCTAACCAGCCATCCTTCAGGACCAAACAGGGTGATATTAGTCTCCACGCCCCGCACCCTCAGTTCCTCCACTGCTCAAGAATCCCATCGCTCGGCCCACATCAAAAAGGTTCCCGAATGTCTTCCCACATACACAGTATTGTGTGTAAGAGTGTGGAGGAAGAAGAACTTTTTCTGACTGCTTGGCAAAAAAGTCAGAAAGACTTGCTTTGCCTACTAATCCTTAATATCACATCTGTTCTAATCTACTCAGTAAGAACATTTGACACGTGTTTGCCAAAATTCATGTACATTAATATTGAATATTTGAAGACTTGCAAGTCAGTGTACTGAAGGATCTGCTACCATATTCTCCAATGTTGTTGGTAGCAATGAAAATCGGTAAAATGTAGAAAGAAACGTTTTTGGAAAGCAAGTAACATGGATCAGACTTCTAGGAATTTATTTTACTGGTAAGTTCTTCAGATAAAGATACATGCGTATGCATTACTATATATAAAACAGATAACTAATAAGGACCTACTACATAGCACAGGGAACTCTACTCAATATTCTGTAATTCTCTGTATGGGAAAAGAATCTAAAAAAGAGTGGACATATGTATCTGTAACTGATTCACTTTGCTGTGACTAACACATCACTGTAAATCAACTATACTCCAATAAAATTTTTTTCTTAAATACATGTATAAGAGTGTTAACTCAGCCCTTCCTTACTATAGTCACAATTAGAAACAACCTAATATCCATCACTTGGGGATTAAATTCTGGTATATCAATACACTGGGTGGCTATATAGCTATTAAAAGGAATTTAACACTTATTAAAGGAAAGAAAATCTCCATGACAGATTGTTGAGTAAAAAACAAAGTACAAAAGAATATTGTATCATTTACATAAATACACAACACACAAACATAGATGGACAAAATAAATGCATAGAGAGATGTTAGGAGGAATGTTTACTAAAATGTTAACCTTTCTTGAGTATTAAGATGACTATTTTTTAATACTTTTCCATATTGCTTAGATTTTTCTGCATCATTCTATTATTTTTGTAATCAGAAAAGAAAAATGAGAAAATTACCTTATTTGGGGAAAGGGGGACTATATCGCCTTCTAGACTTACATATCACAAAATGACACATTCCAGGAATAACATTTCAAAATATATTTCTATTGAAGTAATCATAACTCACCTTGAACAAAACCTTTTCTCCCTTAGATCACAGATTTGAACATGCTTTGTGGATTTGGCATCATCAGAAAACTACAACCATGTCAAAGACAGTGGTCGCGGGGTTGGACTTGGCTCTGTTGTTCTTTAATGCAGAGAGACAGTTAAAAAGAGCCAAAGATTTCATTTAGCATATAATGTATATTCTAGCAGGGAAAACACAGGTCTGTGCCTTTTATTTATGTCCACTCTAGAGACGACAAGGAATAAAATATCATGGGTTTTGGGGACCTTTCTATGGCAATTCTGCTGACTTGTAATCTGGCTTCATGCTGAAGAGCCCAAATAGCTGGAAGAAATATGCTGTACACTTAACTTGTTTCTTCTTTACCAGTGAGTCTGTGTTTATAAACTAAAGGACAAGAGGGTCCGAAAGCATTCCCAACTTTGCATGTATTACAATATACACCTCCAAAACCAAATCAACTAAAGGAGCAGGCACTACAGATTCATTTAATCAATACTATAAAGAAAGGACATCATTTACTTTAGGTTATACGAATCAGATCATGGGCTGATGAAGGAAACCGATTTGCACAAAGATCCCTGGGCTTTTGTTTTCTCCTGTGCAAAATTAGTCCTCTTCCATGGTTAATATTCTAAGATACTATTACTTTTGGCTCTAACAAATGTGCCCTTGAGGGTTTGAAAGTTGTATGATTCTCAGCCAACATCAGAATAGAACTTATTCCAGTTATGGGAGTAAACTGATTATACGAGGAGTATGTGTTCTTGCTACATTCCTCTCATTACTAAAAAAGCACAATTAATAATCTCTAAAATACAGGTAGGTGGATTTGATGTAAACATCATCATGCCATGTGCTAAGATGTAATGAAAACATAACTCAGTAACAAGAAGTGGAAAAACATTATCGAGAGGAGAAGAATGAAGGGGAAAAATGTTTTTAATAATGAAAAGTATAGAAAAAGGAGCTTTAAACAAGTCTAAGGAATTAAATTGAGAGGAAAGAGCCAGAAAGGGAGTGCCAGGCTCTATAACCAAAATGACATAGAGAAATTGCAAAATTTATGCAATTTTACTCATATCAATTTTTCTAAATTGTCTCAGATTCTCTTCTTTGTCATTTAAACTATTCTTACTACCTTTAAATACCTGTGAATAAATGATGTATCACAGTTTCAAAACAAGGAAAATCCCTAACTTTCATATACATTTCTGAGGTTGTAAATCAAATCATTTTCTACAAAAGCATGTAATTTTAAGCTTTCCCAGACTGAAGTGAAAAGAAAGTTCTCAGATGTTCATGTAGTTTAGTTCACTCTTCCGTAAATTTAAAATATTTTCATCTTTGACAATAGGAAATTTCTAGAAGTTTCTCCATCAGTAAATCCTCACCTAATGTATTTTCTTCCATAACTTTGTTAAACACTGAAAATAAAACAGAGAGGAAATCATTTGTTGCACCAAAGAACAGTGGGCTAGGAGAACAATGGATATGCCTGGTCCATGGCAAAGGCTTGGGCAATTCACTCAGCCTCTGAGTTCACCTTCTACTTTACAGCCTCTCTTTTCAGAATTACATTTAGAACTTTATAGTCCTTAATAATCTCAGTTCAATTCCTGACTCTGGTACTTACCAGTATATGTGAATTTGAGCAATTAATTTTGAGTCTGTTTCTTCACTTCCCAAAATGGAATAAGAATACCATCCACTTAGTAGAGTTGATGATAATTAAATGAGAAATTATATCGTATGCTCACAAGATAAAAGGCACTTAATAAATTTTAGCACTCTTTCTTCCCAACTCTCCTTTTCTATATCCCTGTCCTATTTCTTTAGAAATGTGATACAATACTTTATCATATCTTTAAAGTATAATGACTTTAATTTTTTAAACTTTTAAAAATTGAGGTGTAATTTACACACAATAAAGCATGTAAAGTACACAGACAAGACACTTTTTATACAAGTATACATCAATGTAATCAGCACTCGTAGCCAGATATAAAACATGTACAGGCCGCAGAACATTCCCACATGCCACCTCCAGTCACTACCCCTTCAGACATAACAATTATTCTGACTTCCACCATTATCCCTAATCTTAAATATTTTTAAACAATAGCAAAAAGAATGACAAATAACTATACCGAGGAATAAAAATGCAGTGGTTAAAACAAAGGCAGCAGATCATATATACACTACCATGGAAAAATCCCAAAATATATTGGTCTGTATTATTTGTACAAATGAAAATTAATAACAGAAGTGATAATAGAAAGAATGGTACACGGAAAAGAGAAAAGTAATACCGGGAGTAAAGCTGGTTTGAGTTTTTGACATCCTCACCTAATGTGGCCTCATGTAATAGGAGAGGAAGCATCCACACTGAAGTCGGCCGCCAGCCACCTACACTGAAAGACAGCAGGAAGCATCCACGGACTTACTGAACGTACTTGTATTCCTCTAGCTTAGACACCAGAACATCCTGAGTTGAGACTCCTCGTAATACTTACAGGGCCCCACCTTCCCTATTCCCATTCAAAGAGCATAAATGAAAAGCAGAGGACCCTTCATTGCAGTCTTACTTTGCAATAATGTGGACACCAGCACTGGGGCTTGTCAGACTGTCCCTAAAAGTCACAACCAAACAGTTTCTTCCAAGACATGGTATATAAACATAGCCTGCAAGCATTTTAGTTTGTGTTAGCCAAAACCAATCAAATGGGATAGGACGTTGTCTCAAGAAATCGTGCACCTATCCAATTTACATCTATACCTTCAAACGACCTTTTTGTTAATAACTGAATTTAAATGGTAAACAACTAAATGATTTTAAGCAAAGGGTAACTGGTTTGCTTTCAAAATAATCCAAAAGCTAGTATCTGAATACCACCTTCCTTCTTCCTTTACAGGAAAATGAGAATGGGTTGTATCACCAGAGCTGTACATAAATCCTTCTTCTCTTCAGATGCCAGCATGAGCCTTAACAGCCTTCTTGATAATAATTCTCACAGTCCAAAACCTTCTAGAGTGCAGTGTAAGCGTCTTTCCTCTTGTCCTGTCATTTGTGGAGATGGAAAACAACCAATGTCTTTCATATAATGACGCTGCAAATCTGTTAGACCTTTATTCTCTAAGCTAAATAACCCCACAGCTCTGTGGCCTTTCCTCTCGGCCCTCATTTCCCAAGCCTTAATTACATTTTCGCTCTTCTCTGGAGTTCTGCCAGTTCCCCACATCCTCCTTAAAGGGGAGATACAAAGTGACCACGGTTGGGGTCAGACCGGCGCTGGGAGAAGCTGACAGGCCACTTCCTGCCCTTCGCCTTCCCTGCACCCCGCTGTCGTACTGGCTTCATAAATAAATAGCACTCATTCAACTAGCTCTGCCGAGGCCACCACGTTGAGTTAAAGTCTGCCTTTCCTCGTCTTACATGGCAGCGTTCTGACTTTGTCCTGTGAACTTTTGGTACTTACCTCTTTGAGCTTTGCCTAATTCAAAATATCTTGCCCAGTTGAATTGTCTGGGTCACTTTACATTGAATCCCTCCTTTCTCCACTTCTCCACAAAAGATGTTGCAAATTCAGGAAGTGCCTTCCCATAAGCTGAGCCATGGATCAAGGTTTACTGAGAGTTAGATGGGACCCTGGAACAGAACAAGGACATGAGATAAAAACTCAGGAAATCTGCATAAAATATGGACTTCAGTTAATATCAATATATCCGTATTGGTCCATTAATTGAAACAAGTGCACCTCCCTGATATAAAATGTTAAAACTAGGGGGAGCTGCTCAGGGGCCAAGAACTCTCTGTATTATCTTGCTCAATTTTTCTTTAAATCTAAAACTATTCTGAAAATCAAAGTCTATTAATAAAAATAAATAAATCAATGGCAAGAGGAGTCTAACTTAGGCTGGTCTGAGAAAGGCTCACTGGGAGTTAATTTGAAGCCGAGACTTGAAGGTCTAGGTCAGCTGAGGAAAAGAGAACACATTCAGAGCTTAGGAAACAGTGTGGGCAAAAACTCTCTAGGAACAAAACAAGACAAAACAAACAAAAAAGATTTACTAGCCTTTCCCTCTCTCTCCCATCATCCGCCAGGCAAGTGCTGACACTATCGTGATAGCAACCACCGTTTACTGAGAGATTGTGCTGGGAAATTTTGCATACGTTATTTCATTATTTCCTCACAATGGCCGTATTTAAGGCAGATCTGATGGCCATTTTATTAAAGAGGATCCTGAGGTTAGCTCGACTAAGTAATTTGCTATGGCCCAGAGCAAGTGAGCGCTGGATTCAAACCTGAGTCTCTGTGACTATAGAATTCACTGTGCCACAGTGCCAGGAAATCGGTGCTCACTGGCATTTGGGTATAACCCACTAGGCAAGTGTGACTCCACTTGCCAAATACATGTATGGTTTATCTCAAAAATCAGCAGCAATCATGGGTGCCTGACTGACAGAAAAAGGAAAAAGGGGGAAAGCAAAAGAGAGAACAAGACAGACAAGAAGGACATCGAAATCTGCTTTAGATGATCCTCTGCAACAGCGGTCCCCAACCTTTTTGGCACCAGGGACTCGTTTCGTGGAAGACAATTTTTCCACGGATGGGGGGGCGGGGGATGGTTCAGGCGGTAATGCAAGTGATGCTGAGCGATGGGGAGAAGCAGATGAAGCTTCACTCACTGGCCCGCCCTCACCTCCTGCTGTGCGTCCGGGTTCCTAACAGGCTGGGACCCATACCGGTCCTCGGCCTGGGGGTTGGGAAACCCTGCTCTATAAGGTTTTCAGGTGCCCCATTCTTTCTGATCATAAAAGTAATAACGTTGGATAGAAACAAATTGTTTAACAGTGGGGACAGAGCGTACCACATCTCCTACGTTCCCCTGGTCACTAACAAAGAGTCACCCAACTGTGGACAGGAGTAACAGGGCCAGAGAAAAGATTCCCTAATGAGACACGTGTTTAATCGGCTGTTTCAACTGTTAATTTACTACTGCCCAACTGGAGGAGATAAACATTATTTGTCCTTTTAAGTCTGGTACTGCTTTATTGACAAAATGAATTTGGCGAAAATGGAATAGAAACGTGGGGGGGAAGCTCAAAAGTCTATATGTGCCAATATAGTTGTATATGTATGCAAATACCTAGAAACCATGCACAGAAGTACAGCTAAAAGTAATACGAGGAGGAGGGTGGGGGAATCTTTCAAACAATACCATCTGAATCTTTCATTAGAGGAAGATGTCTGCATATTGTACGGTTTTTACATTTTTTAACATTATTTTTAACGTCATCTACCCCAAACCCATTTTAAGGAATTTTATTACTTAATACAAAATAAAACCTCAGTTCTATGGGCTAAATATTAAAGAAAATACAGTAAAATAATGTTAAGTAAAATTTAATAAGAAATGTGGATTTGGGGAAGGTTGGCCTTTAAAAATTGATTCTCTGAAATCAATTTTTAAAGCTCCTAAGCAGAAATAGAATTCTTAGTTCTCGATCGATATCAATTCTACAAACCCCATATTATTAGGAAGAGTGACCCAAATGTTAAACTTTTCCTCGAGGATTTGATGACCTTTCTCTACAGTTAAAAAAAAAAAGTCCTATTTTTATTACCAATTCTGACTAAAGTTGGACCCATACTAAATCAAATAAGAATTCCTTTAACTTTTTCAAACAAGTTTCATGAGTTTTCTAATAGCCTTGACCTTGCATATCTCTGTAACATACTTTTATAGAAAACTGACAAGCTTATTAATGCTTATTTAAATGCCAAAAATTAGAGAACCTCTACTGTGCAGATTTAAATGTTTATCTTATGGAATAAAGACATCTGTTTAACTTCTTAAAGAAAATAGTTTCAAGATTTCTCAATAGTCCTTACAAGCCTGCCAGCCTCTGTAATCTGCTTGTTTGCAAAAATAAATTCATTTCAATCACTGCCTGGCCAAAGGTTAAACTTAAAAAGAGGCTTAACAGTTAATCAATAGGCTGATCTGCTGATGCAGTAGAGTATAGCTGCACCGGACCAGAGGGCATCCTGTTAAAACAGTAAACAACTTATTCATGATGCAATTCAGCATTGAGAATCCAACCTACCAGTATAACTGCATCACATGGATTAAGTTATATGCAGGTCCTCAATAAATGTTTTGTTGAAACTGATGTCTTATCAAATAACTGTTTGTTTACTTCCTCCATTGTATGATATGATGACCATAACCTGTAAAAGTTTAGGTCTACGATTAAGGTATTGTCTGCTTTTCTACAACAGAATTCCTTTAACACAGTATGTTTGTTATTAAATAGTGTAAAGAAAAAGTAAATATGTAAGTCCAGAACCCAAGCCAAAATTAATGTTTTTTGTGTTCATGGATGTCTCCATACAAGAAAGCTTTGCAATGAGAAAAAAGTGTAAATAGTTCTATGCAACCTGTATGGAATTACCTTAATTTAAACATGATCTAATTAGGCCACCTTCTGGTTGAATCTGCACCCGACTTAAAATTTGTATGAATAGTGTTAAAAGAAATTTAAATGGCAAACATCTATTCTTGGTTTTGTTCTTAGACATCTGTATTGGCCTAGATTGTCTACAGGCTCAAAATGTTTGGGAATCTTGCACAGTAGCTTTGAGAAAAACATGTAGTCAGTTTGAGTTCACAGTAAATTTTCCTCATCTGATAGTGACTGAAGGAGCCAGTAAAACACTAAACAATTTACTATTGGGTAAGTTCCAAATCTCCCATTTTGGAAGTAAATGTGTCCAAAATCCACTGAACCAAGGCCAATGAGGCCAGGCAAGTAACATCATTAACACCTAATGGAAAGCAACAGGGCGGAAAGTCCTGAATTTACTTCTTCCTCTGCTAGAATGTGATGAGCAGTCCTAGGCAATATTTTTATGGTCTTTATGCCTCTTCTTCCCTTTCTTTGCTCACAAGTCTTCTTTGAATTAGATGCAAGCACTGGCAAGTGTTTTGAGTGTCTTGAAACCAACACCTGGGCAAGCACGTCATCTAAGGTAGAGGCCTATGTACAAACATAATAGACAATGAAGTAGAGTGCTAACAGTGGTCCTAAGCTGAGTCCCAGCCTCAACACAGTGACAAGGGAAGACCAGGGACTGAGACACAGATGTACATTGCAGAAGCATGGTTGAAGGCCAAGGCCCTGAAGCCAGACCACTGGGTTTGTCTCCCAACTCTGATACTTCCTAGCCAGGTAATACTTAGAAAGTCTCTATTGCTCTGAGACTGTTTCCTTGTCTGAGAAAGAGTTATTTAAGAATGTTGTTGCAAATATGAAATTAAGTCATGCTCATAAGTCACGTACAACAGTAGTTGGCACATGAGAGCACACAGTTATTGTTGACTATTCATCATTATAACTCGGTATCCCTTTGTCACCATAAGTCTCTACATGGTTTAATGCTTGGATTTATTATTACTAATTTCCAAGCCTCTAGTCTCTCCCTCCTCTGAACCACCTTGCAGATGTCTGCAAAGTGAAGCTTTCTAGAAAGTCTCTTCCACCACTGTATACCTCTGCTCAAAAACTTTCAAGGGCTCATACATCAGGAAAATGTCTGAACTCCTCAGACTAACCAGAAACACTGCATATAGCCTGGCTCTGATCTGCTTTTCTAACCTTCTGCTCCAGCTGGACTGATGGCCGTTTCTTTGTATCACCTATGTGATACATATTTCTATTTCAGTTTTCATATGACTAGGTACACAATAAGTAGCTAGAAACTATTTGCTGGTGTTATTTTTGCTCTGGCAGCCTGGAGTATGGATGTTTATGTCTGACTGTGGCAGAAGATCCTGAAGGCTGTGGTCTAACCAGAGGAAAGAATTCCACAGTAACCCTGGTCTGAGCATAGTGGACACTGGGAAACTCAGCAACAGTAAGAGGAGTAAGCTAAGGTCAGTAGCATGGAGCTACCATAATGTTTAGCCTCAGATGTGCTCAAGGAATTATACTGTGTATTAAAGCTATTTTTAAATAATATCCCTAATGAAGAGTTTAGAGAGAAATTCTCCAGTGAGAGGTCTCTATGGCCCTAGAGGATGGAAAGCCGTAGTCATATCCTTGACTAAATATTATTATCCTAGCTGTAAACCTTATCCATTCAAGCTTCTCCCCATAGGGGCACCCACTTTAAAAAAAGAATTTATTTTGATTTATTTACACAAAGCAACAAAGTAATCTCTCCTTCTAATCAACAAAAACTTCCGTCCCTGTTCACAAAACTGACCGAAAACTCACTGCTATGATGGCTTGCTTCCTCTATGGTGCCGCTGGGGTTTGGAGAGGACATAGCAGGGATCAGAGTTAGGGAGAATTAAGGAGAGGAATTAAGGAGAGGCTCAGAGTAGTGTGCTGATAACCCCTGAGGTTAGGGTGGGTGACAGAGGGGGCTTCTCTGAGTGTTTACCCCTAGCCCTTCATTGAGGAAGTGAAGGACAGCCCCCCTGATAATTTCCAAAATGAATATCTTCCTTCTAAGGATGTGGTCTTCATTTTATGACAAGAGAAAAAAAACAGGAAAAAAAAAAGGAATTTTACATAATCTTATATTATGACAGGAAGTTTAGACAATAGCTTTCCCTTATATACAGCAGTTTTACAAGGCTCCTTCCACAAATAAATACTGCCCCAAATTTCAGAGCTGAGTTCTCACTAGACAGCAGTCACAAATTGATGGCCCTTGAGTAAAATGCAGCTCACAGATATGTTTTGTTTGGTCAGCATGGTGTTTTTAATTTTTTTTTAAATGCCTTTATAGCAGATAAGTGTGTGGCAGTTTGACACAGTTCTCACCATTCCCTACAGTCACACAGTCTCTAACATTTATATCATCCACTAGTCCCTGCCTAGAGGCATTTGAGTTTGCAATTCCTGCCAGGGTCTGCTTATTTGATGGGCCTCTTATAGATGGACTTGGGTGACACACCCAGCATGTGACCCTCACACATACCCTCATTTCCCTTCTACCTCTGTACATCATCTTCTTCAAGTCTCTATCAGTTTTATACTTGGTTCCTTCTCTGTGCAATCCACGGCCGAGGTCCCTGGAGGCTCATTTTTTTTTAAATCACGCAATGAGGAGAGGCCACCCCCACTTTACACTTATTAACTCTGCTGACCTCAGCCCTCACTTTATCCACAGGGCTCAGCCAGACTGATGGGGCTTTGAGAAGTCAGTTCACACTGAAAAACCTAGCCTTGCATGTGCCGTCAATAGCTCTGGGCTTGACGATAACCTAAGGCGAAGAAATTATCTTCTCTAAAAGGGGATGTAGAAGATGGTAAACTGGAATCTTAGTTGTTCCCCACTTTCAGCCTGTCCTGAAACCTCTCCCCTGTTCTCTCCTACCACCTGCCTTGTCTGGCCCACCAAGAGAGTGGAGTGGGCTTCGTTTCCTTGGGTTTCACCAGAACATTTCATGTTGAGTAAAATGCATGGCATTCCATTTCTTGGCCATGAGAGAGAATAAAGGACAGAGTCAGCTTTTGACATAAACAGGACCCATCCAGTAAGTAGCCAGAGGAAGATGTTGGCAACGTGTAATTAGCCAGCTGGTCATTCTCTATTTAAGTCCACGCTCTTCTCTAAATGCCAAGTTTTGAAGAACTAAATATTTTAGCATACTAGGCGCAGTTCAAAGCCAGATTTTTAAAATATATTTTCTTGTTGCCCCTCTCTCCTTAGCCAGTTGCACATACAAACTAGGGGTCAAGTAAGTTAATACCTCAAATAGTAGGGTGCTGAAACTTTCAGTTGGAACCAATTGTGAAGTCAGTATAAACTTTTCTTGAACTATTGCTCAAGAAGAAAACTTCTTGAGTCTTAATTATCTTGAGGCTGGAATGCTCAGAGCTCATCTCACAATCTAGTCTAGCTCCTTCAGTTGGACAAATATTTCCTTTATGCCTGGGTTACAAAAGATATGCTTCGTTATCAAAACAGACCCAAAGCATGCATGAAAACCATGGCTGCACTTGACAAGGCCCAGGTCTCATCTGTTTTGTCCTTGCAAATCCCAACCCTGTGTTCGGAAGTCTGGGAAGTAAACAGTCTTTCCTGGGATTTTGATAGATCTACATCCCAGGGCTCCCCCTTTTAGTTCAGCCTTCCACCTCTTCCTCTTCTTTCTCCTCAACTTGCATTGTACTGAGGAGAAAACTCAAATGACATGGTCCTAACCAAAGCAAGAGCATTTCAGCTCACTAATTTTTCCTTTCACCTTCTGATATTCAAGTCTGAAAATCTCCATAAGTTTGGATATTGTTGGTAAAGAATTGGATCGTAAGGGATCACAAACATAGAAGGGTTGAAGTCTCTTATCATGGAAATGTGAAGGTTCTGTCCCACATTCTTCTCAGGTTCAACAGTGAACAGTTGATTTGAGATTTCAGGAAAAATGACCCTCCCAAAAGAATAGCTTATGGGAACCATTCCACTTTGGGGTATTCATTTACTGAGACAATTTCCAATTTTGTTACTATTAATTGTTCTTTACAATGAATAATAAGCATTTCTTAAAATTCTAGTTTCAGAAAGAAGCAACAACATGTCTTCTTTTGCTCTGCAAATCCCAGAGCTATACGTTGCATATAAAATTTCATGTATAACCTCTTATGAATACTTGGTCTCTGCCAAATATGCTACCAATTCTTATGGGCTTTATGTGTCAGAAAGTATGTGATGAGGACAACTGTAGAGTGTAGCTCAGTGTGTTTCCCACAGAACATAGAGCCAACACATTTTTTTCTTTTATGACTCCTAGGAGAAAAATGCTCGACTTTTTTCCTACCTACTTCATTTCATGCCAGACTCTCTGATGTGGATCTGGGCTCAGATGCTAAGTAGATACCAGGAGCCAAAGACCACCAGATATGCAAGCGATAAACAGCGTGGGACAAGATGGGAGTCGTTTGATAGGCTTCAGCAAATTACTCTTCTCCCACACTAACCCCAAATTCCTCTCTCCCCATGCCTGACAACATTACTCAATTTGAAACTCAGTCTCTTCCTTTCTTGTTCTTAGTGCCCACCTGCTGGTTTCTCCTTGTTCCTGCCTAGTTGTGCTGACCCAGTCCCTCGGCTCCTGGCTACCTATGGCTGGTAGTGATTCAGGTGCCCTCTCTGCCCAGTCCTTATATCACGTTGAGTACGGGGTCTGGTTATTGCCGCTTCACTCAGTTTCAAATTCCCTATAGTTTCTCTTGGGGGTTGAATTGTGTCCCCCAAAATGATATATTCGGTTTCTAACCTCGGTACCTCTGAGTGTGACTTATTTGGAAATAGGGTCTTTGCAGATACAATCAAGTTAAGATGAGGTCGTACACCTAATTAAACTCAAAAGCTTTTGCACAGTGAAGGAAACCATAAACAAAATGAAAAGACAACCCAGAGAATGGGAGAAAATATTTGCAAATGAGGTGACGGACAAGGGATTAGTCTCCAAAATTTACATGCAGCTTAATATCATCAAAACAAACAACCCAATCAAAAAATGGGTAGAAGACCTAAATAGACATCTTTCCAAAGAAGACATACAGATGGCCAAGAGGCACATGAATACATGCTCAACATTGGTAATCATGAGAGAAATGCAAATCAAAACTACAATGAGATGTCACCTCACACCAGTCAGAATGGCTATCATCAAAAAATTCACAAATAATAAATGGAGAGGGTGTGGAGAGAAGGGAACCCTCCTGCACTGTTGGTGGGAATGTAAATTGGTACATCCACTGTGGAGAACAGTATGGAGGTTCCCTAAGAAACTAAAAATAGAGCTACCATATGATCTTGCAATCCCACTCCTGGGTATATATCTGGGGAGAAACATGGTCCGAAGGGATACATGCACCCCAATGTTCATTGCAGCACTGTTTACAATAACTACAACATGGAAGCAACTTAAATGTCCAGCAACAAAGGAATGGTAAAGAAGATGTGGTACATATATATGGCGGAATACTACTCAGCCATTAAAAGAATGAGATAATGCCATTTGCAGCAACATGGGTGGACCTAGAGATTGTCATGCTAAGTGAGGTGGGTTGGACAGAGAGGGAGAAATATCACTTTTATGCAGAATCTAAAAAAAAAAAAAGATACAAATGAACTTATTTGTAAAACAGAAACAGACTTACAGACAGAGAATTAACTTCTGGTTGCCAGTGGGGAATGGTCGGTGGGGAGGGATAGTTAGAGAGTTTGGGATTGTCGTGTACACATTGCTATATTTAAAATGGGTAACCAACAAGGACCTAGTGTATAGCACAGGGAACTCTGCTCAATAGTATATAACAAACTAAATGGAAAAAGAATTTGAAAAAGGATACAGGTATATGTATAACTGAATCACTTTGCTATACACCTGAAACTAACACAATATTGTTAATTAACTATACTCCAATATAGAAAAGTTAAAAAAAAAAAAAAAAAAGATGAGGTCACACTGAATTAGAGTCATGCTGAATCCAATACGAATCATGTCCTTTTCAGAAGAAGGAAATCTGGACACAGGGACACAGACACACAGAAGAGACACACACAGATGGAAAGCACCCCTGTAAAGACAGAAGCAGAGACTGTGTGATGCAGATGCCAGTCAAGCAATGCCCAGGACTGCCAGCGACCACCAGAAGCCAGGAGAGACACATAGAACAGACCCTCCCTCAAAACCCTCCAGAAGAACCAACCTTACCGACATCTTGATTTCAGACTTCCGGCTTCCAGGATTGTGAGAGAATAAATTTCTATTGTTTTGAGCCACCCAATTTGCTGTACTTTGTTATGGCAACCCTAGGAAGTTCATACAGCTTCTCTCACACTTTGGGCAAATTGCTCAGCTCATTTAACAAATACTTATTTAGCATGTACCATCTGCCAGGGGCTCTACTAGGTGTTGTGAAGACCAGCACAAGTGAAACAGTCTCTGCCACTCTGAGACTCTTATGCAGCCTCACTGGTGAAATGATGTCACATGATACAGACAGTGATGGAGGCGTGCACAAGGAGGACACTTACTCCAGCTCAAGGTTAAGGAGGACATCTGAAAGAGATAACGCCTGAGAAGAACCTTGGATTCGCTTCCTAGAGGAAATCTGCTGGAGACAACCTCTCCTGTTCCACACCCACCTCTAAAAGCAGCCTCTTCCTGCAGCCAAAGTGTGTAAATGGAAAATTCAAGCCATGCTGCACCATAATATGGTCTTCTCCAAGTGCTTTTGCACAGCCTGAGGTTTATTGCCAATTGGTTTTATGAGAAAAGGAAAAAATAAGTCCTTTTCTTGTTAGGCTTATTGGGTAGGAGGGTAGGAGTTGAAGCTATTTATTTATTGGGGGAGCTATTTATTTTTTACCTTCTGTATCTAGAGTTCATACGATTGGAAATGTTAATGCTATAACATTTTTCTTTGTAGATATTGTTGCCCTTTAAAACACAAAATGCTTTGGATTAAGTTCGAGAAGGTTAGGTGTAGGCTCTTTCAGAAAGGAGAGTTTATTGGGTCCTTCCCATTGTGAAAGTAATATGTAAAAAAGTAAAATAAATGAAAAGGTGATGCACAGATAATTAGGAAGATAGAAAACTAGAAAGATGATTTTTAAAAAATACTCTTAGCCGCACTATCCAGAGGCTATCATTTTATTAATATTTCAATGGATTTCCCACTAGTTTTTCATGCAGGGTTTTTATTTTGTTTGTTTCTTCATACCCTGTAAACAATCTTGTATCCTGCCTTTTTCACACAGTGTTATAGCATAAATATTTTCCCAGGACTTTAGAAACTCTTTGTAAACATAATATTAATGACTATAAAGTGTTTGGTTGCGTAGATGCCCATAGTTTATTTAACTGGACCCTGTGTTGGCCATTTAGATTAGATCATAACTTTTAAAATAGGCTTCAGATAAACTGAATGAGTTTTAAAATGGAGATTTTAAGTGATTTCATCATAGACATAGTCATGTCATGATTCAAGGACTATTTTATCATCAGGAAGTTGATTTTAAAACAAACAAAAAAAGACAAAGATGTTGGCAACATCAGCAGCCGTCCTCTCTGCCTTCCCACTTCCCACCACGGGGTTGTGTGTGCGTGTGTGTCTGTGTGTGTCCCTGCCTCACAGATTTCCCTTCAGTGTCTCTCTATGGCTGGGCCCACTCTTTTGCCCCCTCATATCCTACTTTTCCTAGTCAGCTTGGCGTAAAGAAATAAGCACTCTGGAGCAGCACTCCTCTCCCCGGACTGAGTATTGATCAAGTCTCCCTGTCATTCTGGCCCATGGTGAGTGCATCAGTGTTAATTCAGGTTCCTGCTTTGCACCCCAAGTCATGCCCTGTGGGGTTCACTTGAGTTCTCCTTGCTGCTAGTCTGGCTCAGGACAATGGCAGAGCTCATATTCTTCCCAAGTCATCGTTCCCACCCACTTCAGGATGTTCCCTAATAAAGAACCTTTCTCATCCAACTGCCCTAGACTGTCTCTCTCTCTCTCTCTCTCTCTCTCTCTCACACACACACACACACACATTGATACAACTGAGCTTCTGCATTAGTCCCTATTTCTTCAGTTTCTCTTATAGTAACCTATGTCCACTGATACCTTCCCTAGCGCTTGACCTGAACCTCACCTGCTACCTGATACCCAGATTCCTTTACCTGTGCCTGGTACCTGGGCTCTTGAGAATCACATACTTGTGGGATACCCTGCTACTTATTGAATCCCTTGGAGGGACAAGCCATTTGCCTGATTCATGGCTAGAAATTACTGTGCCCCTTAGGTAGAACACCTTGCCCCCAGCTCAAACTTTGCTATTGGACAGGCCCACCCTTTCCTCCTCCCCCCAACATACCTCAATGTCCATCTTGCTGCACAGCAGGCAATGCTAACAGCAGTTCCAGGCCCCTCCCTACCATTCTGACCAGCTGTGAAGGAACAATATAGCCTAACAACCACTTTGAAAGATACTTGGGTACCAGTGCTAGATACAGGTCAACCATCTATTTGCAATAACCAAATGCAAAAAACTAACAACTCAGAATTTTTTTCATAACTCATTTGGCAGCAAAACCTGACTGAATTCATTTCCTATGGCTGCTATATAATAAATTGCCACAAACTTGGTGGCTTAAAACAATAGAAATGTATTCTCTCACAGTTCCAGAAGCCAGAGTCCAAAATCAGTTTCACTGAGCCAAAAATCAAGATGTCAGCAAGGCCACACTCCCTGAGGCTCTGGGGGGAAATTCGTTCGTTGCCTCTTTCAGCTTTCTGGTGGCTGCTTGCTTTCCTTGACTGGTGACTGCATCACTCCAATTTCTGCCTCTATGGTCACATCACCTTGTCTTCCATGTATATCAAATCTCCCTGTGCCTTCCTCTTATAAGAACACATTTGATGACATTTACAGCCCACCCAGATAATCCAGGTTAATCTCACATGTCAAAATCCTTAACTGAATCACATCTACAAATATCCTTTAACATTTACAGATTCCATGGATTAGGACATGATATCTTTGGAACGCCATTATTCAGCCCACTATACTGACGTAAATTAAAATGAGGCTATTTATGATCTATATTTATCCCTTCTAATGTGAATAGTCATGTCTTGCTAAAAAAAAAAGCCCATGTGTGATATTATAGAATGCTGCCTTAGACTTCAGCATGGGGTAAGTAATATGCAAGATGGGCAGTGTTTTTCCTTTCTAAAATCAGAAAAATGCTGCTTCATTCTGACACACATCTGGTCACAAAGTTTTCAGATAAAGTACACCTGTTTCAAGTCCATGTTGTCTGAGGCATAACATACAGTAGGTAGTTCTGAGTTACCCTGCCTCAAGAACACCAGCCCTTGCCATCAGCATAGCACTGTATGGCCCTTTCACATTCGCCATTTCTGTTACCCCACACGTCAATCCTGTATGGTGAGCAGTGTGAGTATCATTATCCTTGTTTAGAGGCAGGACACTCAAGGGGTTGAGAATCTTGCCCAAGGTCCCATAGTTTGTCAGTAGCAAGGATCAGAGCCAGAATCCATGGTTTTGATTTTCACTGCAGCATTTCCAGTTCAGCAGAACTGCCTCCCCAGAGAGAGACAATCTGAAGTGAATTACTCTTTAAAGCATGCAATTTGAATATTTTTACTGGTAAAGGTTAGAAACAGCACTTTGAATCCTGTCAAATGATAATACATAGGCCCTGAGCCAAGATTAAACAGAGGAGATAGGAAAGGTATGAGAAAATATTGTCTAGGAGCTGAAGGCAACTATGAAGTCTACATTGCTTATTGACTTGCCTTTTTATTTCTCTGTTTTATTTGTCTTTCTATGTATGCATTGTCAAGTTTTGGAATTCAGGAAGAAAAATCTGCATTCCTATAGAAATTCACATCACGTTACAGGCAAGTTGAACTATCATTTATAAAATGAGGATAATGGTGCTTCCTTTGCAGGATTATCATAAGAATTAAATGCAAGTATGTGAAGTTCCTGATGAAACTTAACAAATATGAATTCCCTTCCCTCCTCCTTCTGCCATTTTCCCCTCCTCTCTCACCATTCCTAGTTCAAGGAATCAACCACATAAAATTGAATCTTCCAAGACTGTCCATTTCAACATCCCCAACTCCCAGGATGCTGAACCTGCATGGAAGCTGGCAGCCCAGCTTCTGCAGCCTGACCAAGTCCTGACCAGTACCACCAAGCACATGATGCCATTTAGAACCTTCAGGCATCCCTGCCAGCCTTGGCAGGAGCCAAAGTGTAATCCTCTCAATTCATTGCTCTGCTCCCCATCCTTACATCCCCAACTCCCATGGTATTCTACATTTTTTGTATATGAAACGAAATAAAAAGGTGGGGTGGATAGCATGCCAAGAAAGTCTGTGTCTTGAATAAGATGAGAATTTTATATAGTGTTATCAGCTCTTTTCCTGAAGCCCTTTATTATTCTTTAATTACAATGTGTAACATCTAATAGCAAGTTATTCAGTCTCCATGTGTTTGTGCTTTTCCCATTTTTCTTCCTGTAATTGATTTCTAGTTTCATACCATTGTGTTGGGGGAGGAAAAAAAGCTTGATATAATTTCTATCCTCCTAAATTTGTTAAGACTTGTTTCGCAGCCTAGCATGTGATCTATCCTGGAGAGCATTCCATGTGCACTTGAAAAGAATGTGAATTCTGCTGTTTTTGGATGGGATGTCCTGTAGATATCTATTAAGTCCAAATGGTATATTCTGTCATTTAAGACTGCTGTTGCATTATTGATTGTCTGGATGACCTATCCATTGATGTGAACAGGGTGTTAAAATCCCCTACAAGTATTGTATTATTGTCAATTTCTCACAATGTGTAAAATATAATCAACCTTGGCATCAAATTTCCATGATCCCCTTGACTCTAATCTACACATCCATTCCAGCCAGATATCAGTTACTCCAATGGCCTCATCCAAGGCCTTGTCACCACCTGCAACTGTCAACACTCTCCTTAACTCCACAAGCAACATTTTTCTCCCTTCACTCTCAGG
The DNA here is from genome assembly GCF_030028045.1 of Hippopotamus amphibius kiboko. NCBI lineage: Eukaryota > Metazoa > Chordata > Mammalia > Artiodactyla > Hippopotamidae > Hippopotamus > Hippopotamus amphibius. The sequence goes on from NC_080193.1 coordinate 101,438,336, forward strand.
ATGTATCTTTATCTCTTCATTGAAAAAAAATTTAAGCAATTACAATTTGCCTCAACACCCCAATTACAAATGTGCCCATATTTGCCACTATCTCCAGCTTTGGAAAATGAATCATTCCACCCCTGGTTCAAGGCCAATTCTTCCACCTGTACTCTGGACCCCAATCTTTTGCTTGCATTGTCCCTTAACCCTCCTCTCTTATACCTTCCAATTTCCCTCTCTAGTAGCTCCTTCTTGCAGCCTGTAAACATTCTCTAAGGCCTTCCATTTAAAATTTTTACTCTAAATTTGACCCTATTTGACCCTAAATCTCATTCTAACTGCTGCCCTTTCTCTTGCTTTCCCTTCACAGCTAAGCTTCTTGAAAAAGTCATTACACTCCTCACTCTACCTCTGCTTCCTCACCTCTCATCACTTTTCAACCTTCTTCAATAGGAAACTCTGTCAGCTGATGCCACCAATGACCTTCATATTTCCAGGCCCAAAGGACACTTTCCAGCCCATAGCCCCTGGACTTCTTGCATACATTTGACATCAGATCAAATGTCCTTTAGGAGCTGTTGGCCACTCCATCTTTCTGAAACTCTCTACTCCCTTGATTTCTGTGGAAATACAAACTTGGGAGTAATCAATATTTAAATGGTCATAAATGACCAGTAGTGAAAAGGATGAGCTTACCCTCAGTGGTGTCTAGAGAAGCAATCTGGCCAGAGGAACCTTACAAGTTAGAGAGCCCACTCTAACCCTCTTTCATCCCCTTCTCACAGGCTGAAGAGTCTGCAAGGCCTATGGAATATACCAACTTGAAATCAGTAACCTGCCCAAGACCAGGATCCCGGCACACCCTCCCCAGATAGCCTTCCAAGGCTTGTACAGTTCTCTTGCCCAAATCCTAAAGATTGACTGCACAATTAGATGCTCACACCTAGGCCTAAGGGGTGGCAGGGGGCAACTGTTTATAGCAGTGTGGGCAGAGCCTGGATATGGAGGTTGGGATAACCACACATTTGCACACAAGGCTCTTCATAGCATGACTGCAGGTATTCGAAGAAAAGTGGTAAGCCGTAGCCATGGCTGTTTCTCCCCATGCTGCCACATTCCAACATGAAACTCGAGGAGCAGGAGAATTCCAGGTTATAGTGAAGCTATATTTTTCAATATAGGAAAGTAAAACATATATTATTTAACAGTTTGTTAGCTTAATTTATAACTTTTAAATATTTAGACATGTAGTATGTGGCCTCCATTTGTACTCTTGTCCAAGACCACAAATGTTAAGAGTAGGCCTGCGTGGGAGCTGAGTGCTCATATTTACCGAAGGCAGCAACAAATTTTCATGAACTTAGATGCCACCTCCAATGGATTCATAGAACCTGATGGGGGAGCTGCATTGAGAGTCAGCAAGGAGGAATTCCTGGAGAGATTAGTGATGCCTGCTTTGGGCACACCTAACAATTCCTTGACCTGTCATACCTCTTCATTTCATATAGGAGAAATTTGAAGTCAAGAGCAATTAAAATAATTTCCCACTCTACTGAGGGGCAGGGCAATACCTGGATTCAGGTGCTCTGACTCCAGATTAGGGCATCTGTTCTTGCAATACTGGAGGCAGGACATTCTCATCCTCAGAAGACATACAAAGAAAGAGCTTCCCAGGTACCCCACAGAGCTGCTTGGCTTGTGTGCAGAAAGAGGATATAACAGAATGGAATAATTAATTTAAAAAGATGTCATGTGAGAAAAATGCAATCAGGGATTTTCTAACAAAGCCAATAGTGTTCTGCATTTCAGAGAAATTATTCTGGTTTAATTTTAATGAAAAGGATATGAACAATCATTTTGGAGAAACAAGGAAATATTTTAATAGCAAGACTGAGTTTGAGGAATCTAAATGGAGATAAACTAGCTGGGTCTTTTCAATAGACTATTTTAAGGGGACAGACATAAGCTAATACTTAATATTACTTTTGTAACAACTCATAGGACATAAGTGGCAAACATTAGGTGAGTAAAAGAGGTGACTGATGTGGTCTGGAACTGGCATCTGCAGTTGACTAGCTGTATGGCCTTAGACAAAATAATGCCTTTAATTACCTTAAACTTGAGCTTCCTCATTTATAGTACAGGAGCAAGCATATCTAGTTTATATCACTATGACAGTCAGAGATAATAATGGTATAGAAGACAAAAATGCAGAGAGCAGGCATTTGTGTCATTATCTATGTGGACTGTATCAATCATCAGTCATACAATGACCCTTGACTGAGCATCTATTATGCACTAAGCACAACTGTGCTTTGGGCCCTGCTTTCCTATCAAAGGGAAGAAAAACAAAACCAGATACCACCAAGTGCCCACCCAACTCAACTACCACCCTGTTTTTGTACATTCAGGCCTGTCATCCCTGGAAACCAGGTTAGTTCTGAGAATGTTTTCAATCTTCTTATGGGAGTGTGACAAAACCTCTGAAAACCATCACAACAGATAATGCTCTGTTTAGTGTGAGAGGTAATTCAGTACAATGTTTAAGCATACACTGTGTGGCCGATGGCATGCACAACTTTCCACTGTGCCACTTACTAGCTGAGTCAATTACCAAACCTCTCTGTGCCTCAGCCTCTTCTTCTGTAAAATGGGAATAATAATAGTGCCTCTTCACAGAACTGATGTGAGGTCTAAAGAAATTAATACATGTCAATGTAGCTAAGACAGGCCCTGGCACATGATCAGTGCTATATACATATAATTATCATTATTTAAATCTCCACTCATCACCGACATCTAAGATTCTCCTATTCCCATTGCAAACATGGGTCTTGTTCATTTGTAACCCTTCCTGCACTGGGAGTTGCTTAGAAGAAACGTGGCGTGAAGAACCTCAAACTATTGGCACTACACAGGTAAGTAAATTATAGGTTCTTAGGAAAATTCCAATACCCACCTTGGCACCACTTAACACAGGGTCTAACTTACTCATAACAACCTGTTTCACCCCCAAGTCAGCCTAGTCATTTCCCTTCAGTCTCAAGGTTGAGAAAAACAACCACACGTTTAGAATGAAAATCCTCTTTCCAAATCATTTGAATCAATGATTTCCCAGAGAACCATCCTAAGGTAAATTACCATTTAAGAAAAATTGAAAGATATGCAGACAAACATTTTTGTAACAGGAATTAAAATTGAAGCTTCAACTGAGGCACAAAGATACAAGCGTTGCTGCATTCCAAAGGAAGTATGACTCCAAATGCAAATTATTTTTAAGGATTTAGCTAAAAATTGGTTACATAACTCTTTTAAATTCTTGACTCACATTGGTGATGTTAAAGGGCTGAGAGAGAGTTGGGAGAAAGAGGGTTTGGGGAAAGACTGTCTTGGGGAGGAAATTGTGCTGTGGGTTACTCTTCCACACCAAAGGAGGAAGTGGTGCTTCCCCTTCACTTCAAGCCCCAGTAGGCAGATTCAAAGGGACCATTTAAAAACTTGGTATGGAAGGAGTGGGGCTCTGGAACAGTTGTAGTGATGGATGCTCTAGCTGAGAACTGCTCTCAGAGGCCATCCCTCATTCAGTACACAAGGTTCTGGATCCCTGACCCTGATGAAATGTGGCGCTCAGCTGAATTATCCAAGGACCGTTAGAAAGGCTCTGGAAAAGGTCTGGAAGCAAATTGTGTCCTTGTGTCCTTATAGCTACCTTCTCCCCTCTCATCTGGATCTTAGAGACCGTACCTCAGACAGAGAAAGTGAAATGGACCGACCTGTGCCCCTGGTTCTCTGGAATCTTGTGGTGACACCCCCTTTCTCCCATCTTCCTTCTCTAAATCATTATTTTTAAAAAATAATAAACAATAAAAATAAAAAGCTTAGTATGTCTTGCTATGTTTACTTGTCTTATTTTTTATATTCCATATATAAGTGAAGTCATACACTCTTTGTCTTACTCTGTCTGACTTCTTTCACTTAGCATAATACTCTCTAGGTCCATCCAGGTTGTTGCAAATGGCAAGATTTTACTCTTTTTTATGGATAGTAATAGTCCATTATATGTATATATATATCACATCTTCTTCATCCATTCATCCATTGATAGGCACTTAGGTTGCTTCTATGTATTGATTAATGTAAATAAGGCTGCAATGAACATAGGGGTGTATTCATCTTTTCTAATTCATGTTTTCATTTTCTTCAGATAAATACCCAGGAGTGGAATTGCTGGATCATGTAGTCATTCTATTTTTAATTTTTTGAGGAATCTCTATACTGCTTTCCATAGTGGCTGCATCAATTTACATTCCCACCAATAGTGCACAAGTGTTTCCTTTTCTCCACATTCTCACTAACACTTGTTATTTTCTGTCTTTTTGATAATAGACATTCTGACAGGTGTGAGGTGATATCTCATTGTGGTTTTGATTTGCATTTCCCTGATAATTAGTGATGCTGAGTATCTTTTCATTTGCCTGTTGGCCACCTCTATGTCTTCTTTGGGAAAATGTCTATTCAGATCCTGTGTTCATTTTTCAACAGGGTTGTTTGGTTTTGTTTGTTTGTTTGTTTTTAATGTTGAGTTGTCTGAGTTTTTTGTATATTTTGGATATTAACCCCTCATCAAATACATCATTTGCAAATGTCTTCCCCCATTCAGTAGGCAGCCTCTTCATTTTGTTGTTAATTTCCTGCACTGTGCAAAAGCTTTTTAGTTTGATGTAGTACGGTTTGTTTATTTTTGCTTTTGTTTCCTTTGCCTGAGGAAACATATCCAAAAAAATATTGCTAAGGCCAATGTCAAAGAGCATACTGCCCATGTTTTCTTCTAGAAATTTTATGGTTTCAGGTATTACATTTAAGTCTTTAATCTATTTTGAGTTTCGTTTTGTATGTGGTGTGAGAAAGTAGTCCTGTTTGATTCTTTTGCTTGTAGCTGTTTGGTTGTCCCAGCACCATTTATTGAAAAGGCTTTCTTTTTCCCATTTTATATTCTTGCTGCCTTTGTCATAGAATAATTGCCCATATGAGTGTGGTTTCATTTCTGGGCTCTCCATTCTGTTCCATTGATCTATGTGTCTGTTTTTGTGCTGGTACCATACTGTTTTGATTACTGTAGCTTTGTAGTATAGTCTGAAGTCAGGGCATATGATTCTTTCAGCTCTGTTCTTCTTTCTCAAGATAGTTTTGGCTATCCAGGTCTTCTGTATTTCCATACAAATTTTAAAATTATTCTACCTCTATGAAAAATGCCCTTGGTATTTTGATAAGGATTGCATTGAATCTGTAGATTGCCTTGGATAGCATGGTCATTTTAACAATATTAATTAATATTGATTCTTCCAATCCATCAGCACAGTATATCTTTCCATCTGTTTGTGTTATCTTCAATTTCTTTCATCAGTGTTTATAGTTTTGCAAGTACAGGTCTTTTACCCCCTCAGTTGGATTCCTAGGTATTTTGTTATTTTTGGTGCAATTGTCAATGTGATTGTTTTTTTCATTCCTCTCTCTGATAGTTCATTATTAGCATTGTTAGGTTTCTGTATATTAATTTTGTATCCTATGACTTTACCAAATTCATTGATGAGTTCTAGTAATTTTTGTATATATAATATCACATCATCTGTAAACAGTGAAATTTCACTTCTTCCTTTCCAATTTGGATTCCTTTTATTTGCTTTTCTTGTCCAATTTCTGTGACCAGGATTCCAATACTGCGTTGAATAAAAGTGGTGAGAATGAGTATTGTTGTCTTGTTGCTGATCTCACCGGAAATGCTTTTAGCTTTTCATGAAACATAACAAAACAGATACAGAGTCAAACAGATGGTTGCCAGAGGGGAGGGGAATGGAGAAAGGAGAGAAATAAATGAGGAAGATAAGAGGCAAAAACTTCCAGTTCAAAATAAATGTCACAGGTATGAAATGTACAGAGTGGGGAATACAGTGAATAATTATGTAATATCTTTGTATGGTGACAGATGGTGACTAGACTTATCATGCTTGATCATTTTGAAAGGTACAGAAATATCAAATCATTATCTTGTGTAAGAGGAATTAACTTAGTGTTGTAGGTCACTTATACTTCAAAAACAAACAAATTCATAGAAAAAGAGATTAGATTTGTGGTTACCAGAGGTGGGAGTGGGGGAGGGGGAATTGGATGAAGGCAGTCAAAAGGTACAAACTTCCAGTTATAAGATAAATAAGTACTAGGGATGCAATGTACAACATGATAAATACAATTAACACTGCTGTATGTTACATATGAATATTGTTAAGAGAGTAAATCCTAAGAGTTCTCATCACCAGGAAAAAAACTCTTCTGTTTCTTTAATTTTGTATCCATATGAGATGATTGTGCTCACTAAACTTACTGTAATCATATCATGATGTATATAAGTCAAATCATTATGCTGCACACCTTAAACATACAGAGCTGTATGTCAACTATACCTCAATGAAACTGGAAAAAAGAAGAGGTAATAAAATTGAAAAAAATAATAAAAGTTAAAACGTTTGTATGTGCTCCCTGCAGTTCAGAGTTCAAGATACCGCCTCCTAAAGCACACTTGGCTCACATTTGAGAAAGCTGTAGTGACTGGCAGCAGGATAGCGAGTTTAGTCTGGAAAGTAATGCAATAGATCAAATGTGCATGTGCGTGCATCTCAGGAACCAGATGCAGAACTGTCTGCCTGAGGTCATGTTAAAAGGGATGCCACATGGGTGGCAATGCTAGAACCCCAACAGAGAGCTTCTCAATGAACTTATGCCATAGATTTTACATCTGAATACCCAGGACTGTATGTACTATCCTCAAAATAAATTGGTAGCCAAAATAAAAATACGGCAATTCTATAATATATACATTTTGATAATACTGTAACTGGAAAAAGAACTACTGACTTGGTGAAGGAACCTGAACTTGATGAAAACGCAGAGAACTGTACCATTCCACACCATCCTCCCTGGGAGAAGGCATGTCAGTTTCACTCCCTAGAAAGAGTAGTGAGAATGGTTCTTACCCAAAAGGACCCCCAATCCACACACAGAGTTTGGAAATCTAGGTCAATCAGCATCACCCTACCACCTCACTATCTCTGTTTTATCCTGCTTCCTTTCCTCCCTTCTTCATCTATACCCCAGTCACAAAAGGGGATATCCGATGGCACTGCTCAACCGCCACCAATCAAGAAGTCACTGACTCCTACAGTCATGTAACCTAGCCTGGACCATATCTCCCCATGTCCTCTCCCTTGTTCAGTGTTTGCAAATTGTGTTCTGTGAACCATTAATTCCAAGACATGCAATTCCTATTAACACATTAAATGTCTTTAATGCCTTGCAGAAGTAATTCCTTGAAATGTGTTCAACCCAAGATTTTTCACACTTTTTTTTTTTGACCATACACAATGGTTAAAATATAAAACAAAACAAAACATCAGCAGTTCAGCTTCTTGCCACTCCCTGTTCCAGCAGTGCTCTCCCCGCCTCCTTGCCATGCCTCACAAAATTGAGGAAATCAAGGACTTTCTGCTTACCGCCTGGTGAAAGGACGCCAAGTCTGTCAAGATCAAGAAAAATAAGGATAACGTGAAGTTTAAAGTTTGATGCAGCAGATACCTTTACCCCTCTGTTATCACAGACAAAAAGAAGGGAGAGCAGCTGAAGCAGCCCCTGCCCCCAGGTTTGTCAGTGAAGGAGCTGAAATGAACCAGGCACGCTGATTTGAACTGTATTCACATTAAAAAAAAAAAAAAAAAAAAAAATCAGCAGTTCAAGCAACTCGTGTTCTGGGGAATCCTGTTTGGGAAGTACGACCCTGATTTCAATTCAAATATTATTTCTATGTAACTGGGTGGCTCTGGGAGGCCACTCCATTCTTTCCAATGAGACTTCCTGACATAAATCTTGCTGCTTTCCCTGTTAACAGAAAACAGAGGAGCCTCACCCCACCCCGTTTAGCCAGAGACAGCTAAAATGAAGGAAAAATAGACCTTTGATTGAAGGATGTATCCAAGTCAGAGAACTTTTAGAAGCAAAGGTATAGCTTGGAGAGTTCCTCTGGACTTTGTTAATTTACACCTCAATGCTTTATCATTTTGAGGGTAATTTCTCTACTATGTCTTGTTTAGATGCCACTGTCTTGTTGAAGTCCAAAGTTGGAGTGCCTTAAATGAACCCTGTGACTGATATAAAGCTAGGCAGGAAAAGCAAGTTGTGTAAGAGGAAGGAAATGGAATATCTATCTAACTCTAGAAATTCAGGCACAGAGATCTCCCTGTTCCTTAAAGTTGCCTGGAAGTGGTAACTCCCTAACTCCCTCCCTATTAGCAAAGCCCCAAGCCGTCATCTCCAAGGCCAGTTAGCTGCACGAGAAGCCTTCAGAGCCACTAACACAGCAGTGCATCTGGTATGGGCCTAGGTCTTTGTCTCTTTGGCAGATAATTTCCCACAGGGATGCCACTCAGTGACCTGAGGTTCTCTGCAGGAATTGATGTATCACTTAGGATTTCATCACACACACCTAAACCTTGACCCTCCTAATACACAACTTCATTTCTCCTGATCAAAAGTGGCCAAGCTTTGTATTCTCTGACATAGTGAGAATTTTGTTGTTGTTATTTTATGTTTGTTTGTTTGTTTGGGGGATAGGTATAATTTTACTACTTAATGATTGAAACTTTCTTCCTTAAACATGTGCAATATTTATTTCACCCAATTTTATGTTTCTCAAATACTAATCTCTTAAAACATTGACTTTATCTCCATGTTCCCACTTTTGAAACTGAGCCGGAAAACTCCTGAATGCTAAGCATTAGCAGATAAATGTTTACATCTAGAGGGAATCGCAGACACTTTTAAGACCAGCTGGAAACCATTTCATAAATGTGTGGGAAGTGTTTCCTTTTATAATATATATTTCATTTTAGAGCCATGTGACTGATAGTGGCAAGAAGTTTGTGGTTTAAAACACAGTAAATGGACAACAAAATACTGTGACCAGAGGAAAAAAAAATACGTTATATTAGAAAAAAATACCAAAAGCATAAATAATATATTGAGAAGGTCACTCAATGTGAGCATCCAAGTCACTCAGAGTTATTAAAATCATTCATTATTTATGGACCCATTTTTACAAATCATTGTTCTTCCTTCCTTCCAACTGTGTTCTGAATGAGTGATGCTGTCCCTCTTGTGCTGTCTGGTTAATTCATAACTTTGGTAATTTTCCTGATGGAAAAAAAATCAAATTCATAAAAAATGTTCACTGACTACCTGGCAGAGGGCCTGAGACCATATTCAGGATGTGATATAACACATTTATTTGATTGCTATCTTTTTCAACACACATTGGAGCTCTCCAAAATTAGTTTTGCCTCCATTCCAAACCCTGTTGGCACAGCTCTTTCCTAGGTCCTTGTGAGTAAAAGTATCCACTGCTGGAGCCTCATCCAAGGAAACAGATGATACAAGTGAAAAGATCCAAATGGAAACAGTTTAACATGAATGTCATGTGAGAATTCACCTTGATGCAAAGGCAGCCTCTGAGAACGGTCCCAGACACATCATGCCTGAGGCCACAGAACTGAAAGGCTCAGCCTCAAAATTGAATGTGCTCAAATTGCATGTTTTAGTAAACCAATTAAAATACACCATGAGAAGCAAAGGGAAAGAGATGGGGTAAGTGAATACACTTAGAAAAAGGTGCAAGTTGATGGAAGGATCACACTTCTGTCTCCTCTCTCTCCCTCCCTCCTCCCCCCACCCACTTCAGACCTCCCCATGGATGGTGTGATTATGAGGACCAGGGATTAGGATGCAACAAGAGGGCCTAGAGACAGAAGATGCCCTGGGCTGGTGACATACACTTACTATCTCAGAGACACACAGGGGCAAGTTCACCTGGCTACAGTCATAGCTTCCCAATAACTGCTGAAAAGCTCTGGGTTTCATGTTCACTTCTTGGGCAGAGGACGTGTGGGACCAGGACGGGTGTCACCGATATGTGGCCAACTTAAGGATGAAGTAGCTGTCTGCCCAGAGGTGGCATGATCACGACCTGACCTCTTCATTCCTTTACATCTTGGAGTTCCACCATTATCTCATAAGATGCTAGCTTACTTTCTATGTATATTCAACACTTCTTGTGAGCTTTATCCTTCCCATTTGCTTTCTTGTCTTCTACAGCAGATTGGAACATACAGAATCAAATGTAGGGGGTACAAACAGTACAGAAAATGTGTTTTACATATGGACTTTCTCTTGTGCCTTTCAACAGAACACACAGAGAACATCATAAGAGGCAGTGAAATACTAAGCATTGCCCTTCAGCCTTCTCTTACATTTTACAAACTTTGATTCCTTCCAGGAGAGCATGAATAATTATTTTAAGTGTATTTTGAGTATTGGTCTTGGGGGCTTGACCTAAAACGGGGAAGATTGATTACCCTATAAAATCCCTGGAACCATGAAGTGTTCCAACTCCATTTTGGGGTCATTTAGTTGAACATGTGCAAAAGACAACCCTTCAGCTAATTTCTCCTCAGAAAATTCACTTGGAATAAATCAGCCACGTAGCTAAAAAAGGAGCCTGGGCACCTCACCCCACTGAGGCAAGGTATAGAATTAACAGTATAGAATCTGGCTCAGCAAATGCTCAGGTGATCACAGCACTCAGCAGTCCCCGCACTGGGATGCCAGCAACAGAATCATTCTGTTGCTGCTTCTGTGCGTTGGAAACTCAGTCAAGGCATCTGCTTCCACCTAATCTCCTATATGTGGCCATCTGTGCAAGAAGGGCAGGATAAGCTACGGAAAGAAAGAAAGGTAGGGAAGACTTCTGACCTGTTTCAGAAGCTTGGAGGCAAGCTTAGCCATTCCAGTATGGCACAGAGGGTGAGTCCACCCCCAGTCTCTGAAGACACATGCACAAAGGTCAGATCACAGCTCTTTAACACTTACTAGCTGCAGGAGCTAAGCAAGTTACTTAACCTCTCTTTGCCTCCGTTTCTTCATTTATAAATTGATCATTATAATTACACCCACCTGCAAGGTTATGGTGAGGCTTAAATGAAATGATTTACATAAAGGACGTGGCACATGACAGCCTAGCACGTGCCGTTCAGATAGTTGTTGCAATGATCATTATTCAAATTGTTGCTATTATTATGAGCAAGGCCAGCCTTAGAGTGAGAATTATATTATTTTAGGAGTAGTGCTCCCAAAATACTGGATAATGCCCTAATGTCTTCAATGAAATAAAGTCTTCGATTTTAGAAGTGGTGAAGGATCTTAACATGAGACTTTCTCCTTGGAATTGTGACATGTTGATTTAAATTCACACAAAGACTTGGATGTCTATGGTAAATTCCTTTCCTGGTGGAGGTTTTGGAAAAGATAGGATAAGAAATAGAAGATACCTGAAAAAGAAGAGAATCAGAGAAGGAAGACTGGAAACTTTCAGCCAGTTGCACAGGCTTTGAAATCAAACAGAGTGGGGTTTGATTCCAGACTCAATCGCACCAGCATCAGTGTGACCCTTGGTAACTTCGCTGAACTCCTAAGTCCTCATTTACAAAATGGGGATGATTATGGTACCTACTTCCTGGGGCTCTTATAAGGGTTCAAAGAGATATAGCATATAAAGTACATTGGCTGACACTTAATAGATTCTCATTAAGGATCGTTTTCCTTCCTGCACACTTACAGTGCTGCCTAGAACTGACTCTTGTTTTCTCACACTGGGTTCTCTCTCCTGGCTAGTGCTGGCTTTCCTACAGACCATGAACAGAAAGATCCAGAGATTTTTAAGATTAGATTTCTGCATGAAAGAAACAGCAAAGAGAAGCTATATGCTGATGATGCAATTTAGCTAAGAAAATCTAGACACTATCACCCTGCTACCACTGCCAGGAAATAGCTAAAGTCTCTCTAGCCCTGAAGGAAATTCCAGACTGGAAGTCTTCAGTTCATGCAGACCTGGGTGACCTTCCTAAGCCTTGGATTTCCTGGGACTGTGAAATTCACCTAAGGTCAGGCTGGTTAGCAGACAGAGCTGAGAGTTCTGCCCTGCTCTATAGTCTCGAGTCCTCTCTGAGCCTCTAAGTCTTTCTCAAGAACCTGGGCTCTGCTGAGGCACTGGAATTTTGACAAGTCCCCCAGATCCTTGGGGCCATCCCTGAGCCCCCAGGGCTGAGCCTGGGAGAAGGAGGGCAGGCAGGAGTTCTCAGGGCTCTTACACAGCTAAGGTTTCTGGTTCTACCACTTTCTCACTGCTGATGTGTTCCTGCTCATGTCCCAGGGAGAGAGGGGATTGGTGCCCCACGGGCTTGGGGAATTGAGGCTTTTCTACCAGCTCAAATTTAGAAAGAGAGGATGAAAGATACAGTCTGAGAATTCCAAGATTGGAGGTAGGGAGCAGGGAATAGGCAGGAGAGGCAACTAGTCAACAAAGTTCTCTTTACAAAATAATGAAAATTATTAACAGTTTATACGGTGCTCACTGTGTGCCTGGCAGCATTCCAAAGGCTTTCTTCATTTGACCCTCACAATTACCCTACAAGTGTGTAATCTTTTCTCCATTTTACAGTTGAGAAAACGGGAGCAGAGAGGCTGAGTAACTTGCTAAAGATTGCACAGCCAGTAAGTAATAAAGGCCGGATCCAAAGCCAAACATGCTGGCACCAGAGTCTATGTGCTTAACCACTGTGCCTAAACCAGCAAATGTTTATTAAGCCCTGTATTCCAGGCACTGCACTAAACCCCTGTTTCACATGAACCATCTTCATTTAATCCTCACGGTAACCCCATATGATATCACTTTAATTCCCATTTCACAGATGACATAAATGAAGTTGGGAGACATTGATAATTTGTCCAAGGTCCCAGAGGTCTGTCTTGTCCAGATCTACAAAGAGGAAAGCTGCAAATCTGAAAGAACCCCTTTGCCATCCATACCACGAAGCCAAAGTCTTGGGTTGTTGCTAATGAGTAGATCTACTACATCAGGCAGTTTTTGCCACATCTACTTCAAGAGTCTGCATTTTTATTGTGTATGGACATTAGGCCATAGTTAAATGAAAAGGGTCTATATGAGGATAGAGGTTTCATGTGTGCTTTGTTTTACTGTTCAGTAAAAATCTAGTCTGTTCCTGCTGCATCGGCCATGGTTTTTATTTGTGTTGCTTCTACCCAGATGTGAAAGACATTAGCTAATGAGGTCTGTGCTTATGGCAGGGAGGGAAGGGACTTCATTATTCCTCAGAACAATGACAGTCCTTTCTACGTCCTCTGATCGTCTGAAATCCATCCCAGATGATGAATCTTGCATAGAGTAAATGATTCTAGTTTTCTTACTGCCTAAAAAAATAAAGCAACTCCCAAATTTCCATATTTTGATGAGTTTTTTTCCCCTTTTTTCTTTTTGCAACTAGTATTTGGCTGCAGTCACTCTCAGGGTCCTCTAGCTTCCTCAAGTGTGGTGAGTTGATGGTATTTTGGGTTTGGGGTTTGAGGCAGGGGAAGTTTGGAGGAGGAAGCAGCAGAGCAGTTTGTGATTTCTTCTTAAGTCATGCGCACAATTTACATTAATTCTGAAAGGAGAAAAAGTAAATGTGAAGGGATCAGCCAGGCCTGACTGTGAGGTAAGCCCCACCGGAAAACCTGGCTGCCAGCGGGCACAGCTGTGCCTGAGGGATGGCAAAGGGCAAGTGCACCCCGAGCAGTGAAGCGCGATGTTGTTGGGGGTGGGAAGGGTTTTCCTGGGGCTGGCCCATAGGAGCCAGTGAAATATATCAGGTCATCTCTCCGCAGCAACAGAGCTTGCTTCCCTTTTGAGTTCCAAATGTGGACTGCGCCGTGGCCTCATTACTCAGACCCCAGCCCTGCCCTGGCAACCAGCAGGGCCCAGACAGGGCTAACAGAACCCCCCAGCAAGCCCTGCACCTCAGCCTGCGGGAGCCCTCGTGTGTGCGTTCATTAGCCCTTGGACAGAATTAGAGACCAGGAGCCAGAAATGCCTGGAAATTCTATCTGCCTTCGAAGCACAAGGAAAACAGTGGGATCAAGAAATGGTCTCCGAATCGCAAACGCTTGCTTCCACTTTCTTTCCTTCTCTCTGTTTTGCAGATCATCTCCCCTGTGCTTCACTTCCTGAGCTAAGGCCTCCTTCTGTTCCTCTATTTAAACCAAGGGAAAGAGCGTTTCTCTAAGGCTGGGCCCTCCGGGGAGTGCAGAAGTAGATCTGACAGACCCCTGCCTTCAATGGGTCTACGACTCATTGGAGAGACACGGCAAACACAAGAGCGATACTCAGGGGCCATTCAGGACCACCACGAGAGCATTTGATGTGTGACTCTGAAAAGGCATCCCTTTGGCACGGAGAAAGGAGTGTGGGCTGGATGTCAGCCCCACACAACTCCTTGAGAGTTAGTTTTGTTTGGAAGCCTTTGTGTAGAAGGTGGGCTTTGGGCTGGTGGGGTAAGCTGGGAGAAGGTCACCGTTCCCGAGGGGGCAGGGCATTCCAGAAGGAGAAGAGGGGACACACAGAGACACGGAGGTGAGAGGGAGCATCAGTACTGCACTTCTTCAAGTCCTCTCTTTTTCCCATTTGCTCTTAAGTGCCTTCATTTAAAATGTTTCCGCAGATTCCCCGCTTGCGTTAATCTTCTTCCGGCAGATCCCCTTGGGAAAGGAGGAGCAGACACTCTGCTTGCATGAGGAGTCCTGCTCTGGTTCTGTCAGTGCTGAACCTCCTCAGTGGTAAATAAATCACCAGTCTCCATAGTTACTAACCTCGATCATGTCATAAGCTTCAGACACACAGTAAAAATAAAGATACTTGAGGCTGCACAAACATCGGATTTTGTGAGCCTCTGAGGTGACATGGCCTTAGCCCTCAGTCCAGCAACTCAGTTCCCAGAGCCTGATTTTTCGTGATTATTCTCTTATTCTTTGGTCTCTGTGTGCAAGTGGTGTTAAGGGAAATGGCTGAAGAGTAAGAGACATCAGCACTGGTGCGCTCATGGTCAGTGGGTAAACAGAAATAAGATTGACATATATCAGTGAGTCATTTATCTGGACCAGCCTGAATCATGTTTTTTCGAATGGAATTTTCTTTTCAGACCTCTCTCAGCTCTACTTAGCAAACTGACAGATGAAAACATAGCAGGTTGCCAGAATATTTCTTTGTTTATTTCCTTCTCAGTCCAATACAAATAAAATAACGGTTATAGAAACAAAGAAGATTGTCCAATGTCTTTGTCCATTCAGGAATCATTTCCATAATAGCGCTGAAGGACTTTTCTCAAATCTCCACTGGAAGACGATCCATGATAGAGTGCACCACGACTTTGGGGTGGCAGGGGGAGGACCTCTTCCACTGTTGGAAAGCACTTACTGGTTTCTTAAAAATCTTCTTTATGTTGCATTTACTGCCTTCTGGTTCACTGACACCCATTTTGGTTCTAGATTTGCCTTCCAGAAGAGCATAGAATGTGGAAGTCTTAAGTTTTCTATTACTTAAAGTAATTGAAAGAGCACTAAACACAAGTCAAGAAATCTGCATTCTATGGACTTGAGGACACGGGGCAGGCGGTGGGGGCAAAGGGGAAGCTGGGATGAAGTGAGAGAGTAGCATTGACATGTATACACTACCAAATGTAAAATAGATAGCTCGTGGGAAGCTGCTGCATAACACAGGGAGATCAACTAGATGATTGGCGATGACTTAGAGAGGTGGGATAGGAAGGGTGGGAGGGAGGCTCAAGAGGGAGAGAATATGGGGATACATGTATAAATACAGCTGATTCACTTTGTTGTACAGCAGAAACTAGCACAAGACTATAAAGCAATTATATTCCAATAAAGAGTTTTAAAAAAAGAAAAAGAAAGAAAGAAACCTGCATTCTAGTCCCAGAACCTCCATTCAACTGCTATTCTGCTTTGAGCAAGTGAAGTTTACCTCTTTGAGCCTCATTTTCCTCATTTACAAAATGAGAGCAGTATCTGCCTGGTCTACCTCACAGGCCAATGTAAGAATCATGTTAAATAATAAAAATGAAAGAGCTATGAAGATTGAGAGGTGCTGTATGTAATGTAAGAGATTCCCATTATTCACATACAAGCCCTCCAAATATTTGAAGACAGCTGGTATTCCCTTCGTATCCACTGCTGTATTCATTTCTAGACTTCTTTTCCATGCCAGTTGTCCTCAACTAGAAGTTTTCCATTTGTCATCCTGTCCTTTAAGCTTCATGCTCAGAATAATACCCCAGAGGTGGTGAAATGAACAAAGAAGAAGGGAATGCTTCTCCCTGACTCCCGGGTTGAGCATGGTACAACACTTCAATGACTGCTGCTTAGAGTATACCCATGCCTCTAAAGGCGCTTCAGACTGTCACTAAACATTAAGTCAAGGACATCTGACATCTCTATGTCTTTTTCACATGAACTGTTGTCGAATCAGGTCTACCCTTTCCCGAATTCATTTAATGTTAGGGTTAACATCAATGAATAGTTTTATAGTTACGTCCATAGAATTTATCTCTGTTGATTTTCATCTCATTGGTATCAGCTCATGGTCAAGGAATAGAATGCTGTTCCATTACTCTTCAGCTACTTCAACTGACCTTGGTGTTTTGAATGGGGGTTTCTGCAGCAGTGTGTAACCAGAAAACTTCTGAGAAGTCCCAAAATGTTCAGTAAACAAAAACACTTGGAGAAAGATCTATGTACCACAGAAGGAAATCTCCCTAACCAAGCTCTCATAATTGGCATTCCTGTGGTGAGGAAAGATTGTTTTAATAAGATTTTATTATTAAGATGATTGATCTAGTAAAGTATTTTTAGCATTAATAGACATTTCCGTTTCTAGAGAGTTGCAAACATAATTGCAGTTCCAAAATTTGAAAACATTTTTTTCTATGTTCTGAGCATTTAACATGGATTTTTTTTAATTAAAATACTTTTCCAATAAGACAACACCTACAGATTCACATTATACATCATGTGAAACAGAAGCAATGAGACTTTTTCCAAAGGAGAAGCCAATTACTGAGTCTGAAAGCAGGAATGGAAAGTCTTGAAGGGACATCAAAAATGTTACTTTATCCTTAGCCTCTCCAGAGGGAATTAGAAGAGGCCAGGAAGATGAGACAAGGTGCCCCTTACCTCCAACGGGCAAGGATCAGGTAGGAGTTCTTTAGTTGCAAGTGACACAACCCATTGCCAAGTTCCTTAAGCAGAAAAGATAATTTATGTGGTTTATATGGTAACTGAAACATCCAGAGTTAGTTTCAGCAATTCCACTCCTGGGTGTATCCCCAGACATGTATGAAGATGTCAATGACAGCATCATTCATGGAAACATGGAGACTGAGACAACCTGGGAGCCCTAACCAAGTCAGGCCAATGAGTTTCAGACAGTAAGGCAATTAGAGCTTAAAAATACAGTACTGAGTTGAAAACAACAAAAAAGGAAGAAATTTAGTGGTCCTTAATACAATGCCATTTATTTATATTAAAAAACACAAATAAACAAAACCATGCCAATATATGTTCTTTGATATGTGTGTACATTTGAAAAACATAGAAACACATCTTATTAGGTGCCTGTAATGGAAAGAGAATGGGAGAAGGGTTGGGGGATGAAGGAGAACAATACTTTTTTAAATGAGAGGCATCTTTTACAGACCAATAGTGATGTATGCCAAGAAAAGAGGGATATGATTAACCTGACTTCGTGTTCCAACAGTTTTAGATTTTTTTTAATTTTTTCACTGAACAATGTAATCATTAATTTCTTACTTCTCTCTGGGTCATCTTCATTCTCCAGTAAGCTCTCTCCGCATGGAGGGAAAAGTGATCCCGGAAGCAACAGGTCCACATGGTATCAAAGTTCATGATCACAGGAGAAGAAAGACTTCCAACATTCTCACCTCTCTCTGGACAAAGACTCTGCTTGGCCCTACTTGGGTCGTGTACCCACCTCTGGACCAATCACTATCACCTGGAATCATGTAATTCTAATTGTCAGCTTGTTCGTGCACCTATCTTTGTGATAGAGAAGGCAAGGCCCTTTGATTGACAGCCCCACAAGTGGTGACCACTACCCATGGCAGCAAAGCACCTCCAGCACAATCCTGGAGTTCAAAGAAGTCCTAAGCAGACCAAAATCAGAGATAACTGTACTCTGACAAAAAAACATGCTTCTTAATCAGGCTGGACTCTGTAGAGTGCAACTGGGAAATTACTTAATTTTTCTCCCATTCTTGTGTTTCAAACCTGCTCAGGCAGATCTTTTCCTGACCCCAGACAATATTTTGAGCAAACTATATAACTTCTCCAGTGGCTTTTTACTTTTGTAGCGGTCTTCTTTCAAGGCCTTATACAGGTTCGATATTCCCTAACAACCAAACTTCACTCTTTTCTCTTCTTCAAATCTTCCTCCCCTATAGCCTAGGTCAGGTTTTCATAGGTCTCGGTAACCTGCAATGGGGAAGTGGGGCACAGTCCTTCCTCCAACCACACCCCAGTCTTGTTTGACATTCCTTCTCATTTGAGGTGTGGAGGAGAAAGGAGAAGTAAAGAAGCAAAAAGGTTTTCATTCTTTAGCTGGTGCCATTTTATTTGGCCATTTGTGTCCTCAGTGAGATGGATACTCTCATGCCAGCTGAGTCTTTTCCTTACGTAAATGGGGAACTTTCGTATATTCTTCAGAAAATCCCTCAACCCCCAATGGGGATCTCCCACACTTTCCTCTTCCCTCAAGTGGACACTATATTCTCCTGCTGACCATCCATGAGTCTCCCTTAGCCCTTGTTCTGGCAGTAATCCTACAAAGACTGTGTTCTTGGGCAGGGTCTTTTCAAGATGGTTACACCTCCCATAGAGACCAGTCTATTCTTCATAAGACCCAATCCTTACCCTGCTTACTGTGGAATTGTAGCTCACTCCCACTACAGCCTCCTCTCTCCGCTTTGTTATACGGCAGCTCTAGCCAAGCCTCCTGAGCAGGCAAGAAACAGACCCCATACCCTGTGCTTGCAAGCTCCAGAGAATCAGAGGTCAAATTCTCCCAAGACCACACAAAAGCATGTATGCTAATGTTCATAGCAGCATTAGGTATGGTAGCCCAAAAGTGGAAACAACCCATATGTCCACCAACAGATAAGTGGATAAACAAAATGTGGTATAGACGTACAATGGCACGTTTTTCAGCCATAAAAGGGAGTGAAGGTCTAATTCATACCGCAACAGGGATGAACCTTGTAACATTATGCTAAGTAAAAGCAGCCAGACACAAAAGGCTGCATATTATATGAATCCATTTAAATGCAATGTCCAGAATAGGCAAATTCATAGTAAGAGAAAGCAGTTGAGTGGTTGCCAAGGGCCAGGAGAAGAACAGAGTGTGACTGCTAATGAGTACAGATTTCTTTGGGGTGGGGGTGATAAAAAGTGTTCAAAAATTAGATCGTTGTGATGGTTACACAACTCCGTGAATATACCAAAAGCCATTGAATTGCACACTTTGAAAGAGTGAATTTGGTGATAGGTGAATTGTATCTCAATAAAGTTGCTGTTAAAAACAATTCTCCCAAGAATTCTCTTGTTGGAATTGGGTGAGGGACCACAGGTCATAGAAGCAGTTTGGGGCACCTCTTAGCAAGCCCTGGTGTTGGTCTAGCTCCTCTTGATAGAATGTGGAGTAATTTGTCTCCAATTGTGCTCTGCTTTGGTGTCTCCACCTGAGACCGCAAGAAAGTCCCATCTAGTCATTTTACATGAGGTTCTATTTCCAGGCTCTAAGAGTGATCAAGGTGCATATAGTGTCCTTGACAACTTTCACATGAGCTATCACTTTTCAGATTTTTCAGCAAAAGTAGAAATTCCTACCCACGTATCTACAGAAATAAGCACTCTTCAGTCACCAAGGACACTACGCTGCCTTGTGATCTCAGACCTAAAGAAGTGATATTGACTAAATATCATCATGGAAGGTACTACGTGAAGCCCTGATAGCTTAACCTCACACAGAGAGATTGTTTCTTATTTTGCTCACCTTGTAGCATCATGTAACTGTTTCCACCATTGATGATTACAATCATTGTTATTATAGTCTTAGGAGGAAGATCTTTTTTCACCCACAGTTTTGTTGAGAGTCTACTATTGCTGGGCACTCAGGTGACGAGGACAAATAACACAGGCAGGCTCCCTGCCCACCCTGAACTAAACTCATTTTAGCATCAGTTAATAAGTATTCCAATGATGCTGCCATGCTTCTGTCAGTGATTACCAGTGAGCAAAAGAAAATGATGCCTCTAGGAGACACCAATGAGTTACATTATATAATCAGAAAAAGTATCTAAGTTATCAACAATATAACACAAACACACACACACACATACACACACACACCACAGCATCATTAAAGCACTAGAATTGAAATCCTTCAAGCTTATGTGTTGCAAAACAGGTACTCCTGTGGTCACACCCTTTTTTGACTAAGTATTAGTGCCATAACATTGTACCTAACACAATGAGAGGAAGAGAAAGGTTCTCCTTTCCCAAAATGTTACAGCAAGATTCTTATGCAAAGATTAACTGATCCATTGTGTTTCTAAAAGGCATTTCAGCTTTGCATTTGTAAAAGTAGTTACACTTTGAGGGCTTTTTTCC
The DNA here is from genome assembly GCF_030028045.1 of Hippopotamus amphibius kiboko. Classification (NCBI taxonomy): domain Eukaryota; kingdom Metazoa; phylum Chordata; class Mammalia; order Artiodactyla; family Hippopotamidae; genus Hippopotamus; species Hippopotamus amphibius. Next base: position 101,459,003 of record NC_080193.1, read on the forward strand.
AAAATTCTAATGGTTATGTTGGTAACTGGGGTTGCTATGAATGTGAGGGGCTGGAGGTGTGTGAGAAATCTCTGTACCTTCCTCTCAACATTGCTGTGAACGTAAAGCTACTCTAAAAAAGTCTTTAAAATTTTTTAATGGTTGGGTTACCATGTTTCTATTAACCATCATAATATGAAAATTTGTAATTGATGTCTGGTTTGCTTCTCCCCTAAAAGGAGATGCTTTCCCACCTCTCCCATTCTCTGATTCCCTCAAATTTGCATTGAACAGAACCAGCCAGGACTTGCCACTTCACTCTACCTAGAATGAATATTAAACCTTTTCAAGAATGAATCATCTCTTTCTATATCCCCAATTCCCTTGTTCTTATTGCTAGCTATAAGGCCCACTTCGGGACTGCTTGGCTTCAACTTCTGGGTCCAAAGGAGTCCTTGGTCTGTGTGTGTGTTCATACTCTTCACCTGTCAGAGACTGAGTAGGGGAGGTAAATATGAATACGGTCATCCCTCAGTATCCATGGGGGATTGGTGCCAGACTCCCATGGATACCAAAATCAAAGATGCTCAAGTCCCTTAACACCTTATATAAAGTGATATAGTATTTGCATGTAACTTATGCACATCCTCCAGTACATTTTGAATCATCCCTAGATTGCTTTTAGTGCCTGACACAATGTGAATGCTATGTAAAGAGGTGTAAATACTATATAAATAGTTGCCAGCACACGACAAATTCAAGTTTTGCTTTTGGAAATTTTCTAGAATTTTTTCCCCATATTTTCCATCTGCGGTTGGTTGAATCTGCAGATGCAGAATCCATGGATACTGAGGCCAGGCCAACTGTACCTGTTTGAACAAATGTCATCCAGACTTAGAAGAAAACATCTAGAGCATCAAATCTAAGTCCCTTACTTTTCAGATGAAGAAAATGAAGCCTGGGGAGATTAAATGACTTGCCTAGAAGCACACAGTTAGGAATCACCAGTGCCAGAGCCGCAAGCAGTGCTGGATCTTTCCAGCTCCCACTCCAAAGGGCTTTTTTTTCCCCAGGGCACATTTTACATTATCTTCCTGCAATCTTTCTCTGCGCCATTATTTCCTCATCTGTAGAATAGGAATAACAACAGTTCTGCCTACTTCACAGGGCTGTGGTGAGATTAATGAGATAACCTATGTGAATGTGCTTTAAAACCCTTGCAAATGTCAGATGCTATTTTAAATGAAAATAATTTCAATCAAGAAAATAAATGCATACCACAAAGAATTGATAATAGAATAATTCACAAATGAGAAATACTCCGCAGATGACTTCTAGCACTCATAATTAAGTTTTCAATTAGACCTAAGTACCCAATAGAATGGAAGGGAAAAAAAGATTGTCTTGCGTGCACAGGGGTAAAAGGAATCAGCAGGTGCCTAATGGAAATTAGGCAGCTACATGGGGCCTGATGAAAATTAGGTTATGTCGCTAAAAGCAGGGGATTACGCTATGGCCTTTATTTCCCTTCCACAGTTGCCTCACTTTCATGACACCCTTGTCAGTAATGGAACTTTGAGGTTATTATCTTAATGGAGATGATTGCCTTTTCTTATTCAGAAAGAAAGTGGCATGTTCAACAGAAGTGAGTCCATGGAAAGAGAAATTTGTGGGGCTAACATTTAAACTATATTCAAGTTTTGGAAAACTCTGAGGAAGCAAAAGTAGGAATGATGGAGGGAAACAAGACAGGGGAAACCCATGGCTTCCTGAAATGTTTAACCTGCGTGCAAACACTAAGGTTGAAAGATGGGTAGAAAGAACCGAAGTCAAAAACCAGAACTACAGTAGTATTGTAGTTCATTAATGGAGGAGTCGTGGGATGATGTTGTATGTCTGGTATTGAGCAAGACTAGTTATTCAGGGGGATAAATTACAATAGTAAAGAAATTTCCTTAATTTGGGCATCAAGAAGAGAACGTCCCCAAGTAGCAAACTTTATACACAGCCATCCCCTCCTAAGCAGACCTCTGCCTGTGCAGTAGTTTATTACAGCTACCTTCGAATACATTCACCTCCCAAATCCCTTTCAACCAGCAGCTAAACTGTGTAGGTCACTTCACCAGCAACACAGAGAATATCTGACTCAGCCCTTCTTCCTTGCCACCTTCTTTCTGTCAGTAAAAAGATTAAGTGGTGGCAGAACAGCCCTTAAGTAGGATGATAAGAACTGACCAAACACTGCCTTTGAAGGTCAGGCAGATGCTTGGGAAACAGGCCCTTGGAAGAGACCAGCCACGTGGGCAGGGCTTGGAGTCAGGAGAGTAAATCAATAGGGGTGAGTAAAGCATAGCAACGGGGAATCCTGGAGCCAGTCATGTTCAGAGAGCAAGGCAGCAAAAAGGTCTGGCTGCTGGCGGCTGGAATCCCACTTGCAGAACCGTGTTCAAGGGCCGACCGGCAAGACCAAGGCGGATCCTCTGCTCCGGAAGAGCTGAAGCCTTGACCAGAAAGTCAGGCAGAGACTGAGGATGCAGGAGAATAGGACAAAGACTCAGTCACGACGACAAAGATACAAGATAGAAGTTTGGTCCAAAGAATGGTGCAAAATGCTCATTTCTGGAAATAAAGTCTGAGATCAGGACAGGCTGACCTGCGCGAAGAGGCCCCATTGCCCAATAGCCAAGCTCTGCCTTGGCTTTTTTTTTCTATTCTCCTGAGTTGGAAGAGGTCATCAACTGTGACAGAGCTGAGTGGAAACAAAATTTTGATCTTGCTAGTGGGACTAGCCTCTCATTTTTTATATACCCTTGGTATATCTCTATTGTTGTACTTATTGTTTAACACGAGACAGCACTTACTGTATTTCAGGCCGTCTTCTACATATTTCATAAATATTAACTGCTACAACAACCTTATGAGGTAGGTACAATGATGCTCCCCATTTGACACATAGACATGGAGAAGTTAAGTCACCTGTCCAAGGGCACACAGATAGGAAGTGGCAGAACCAGACTTTGAACCCAAGCACTCAGGCTCAAAGTTCAGGTTTCTAACCATTACCTCTGCTACCTTTGTCATGATCCATCTAGAGTCTGAGATGTGGTCCCTGCTGTAGAGACCTTGGGTCATCCTAGCATCTCCGGTGCCTAGTGCAGTGCCTAGTACATAGTGGACCACACATCTTTGTACCTGATAGATGGATGCACAGATGAGGAAACAAATGAATGAACAAATGAATACGTGCGGGGCATCTTAAACACCAGGGACTGCAGGGGCCTTAACAAAGGAGTAGCAAGGGGGCACTGAATTCAGTTAATGTGATCTGTAAGACTGTGCGGCAGAAGGCAGCCAGGATCCCAGCCAGGGAGTGGCTGGTGGAGCTGCGTGGGGGAGGTGTGGGGATGTGGCTCATAGCAGGAGCTGTGGATCAGTGGCTTAAAAAAGCAGCTGAGGTCAGAGGAGGCTGGGGCACAGGAAATGGTTGTACAATAATGTGCTACTTGTAAATGCCCCACCTCCTGCTTGCTATGTGGTATTTCAAATGTTCTGCCCCACACCTGAGAGAATATATGGATTTGGTTGACCATGATTTGTGTGCAGAAATGACTGTTTCCACAGATCACTGTCACCAGTCTTACAGGACTGGCACATCACAACCACTGGGTAAAGTAAGCTATAATAAGCATGGCTCGAATTCAGCCATCGAAAGGACAGGCCAATATTAAAAACAGAACTAATCTGCCTGATAGCGTAAAAGCCAGAAAGATCACTTCTGAAAGAAATCTTCATAAACGCTTGCTCACTCAGGGGGCCAGATTTTGTTTTGGGGCACAGATGTGGGTACACATGGGCATTAAGTTGGACAGATGGCACATCCACACACTTCTCACTCTCCTATAATTTCCTCTCCAACCAGAACCATCAAGCTAGACCAAGAGTCAGAGGCCAGTAGGTATCACTTGTAATTTTAAGAGAGGGAGAAAGTAAAAGTAGCTAATGTTTATTGAGCATTTACTTGGTGTTGGGTTATATTCCAAGTGTTTCACGTATATTGATTTATTGAGACTTCATGACAGTCCCTACTTTACAGAGGCAGAGAAAGATGCATGGCAAGCTTAGGCTATTTGTCCGAGGTCACATGGCAAAAAATTGGTAGAGGCAGGGTTCAGACTCAAGGCAGGGCTTAGAACCACAACTCTATAGGGATCATCCACTCTGAGTACAGCAAGTAATGGAATGACTGGAATGTAAATCTGGCTTCTAGCAGCCATACCCAGCTCACCTTTTTATACCCATTTGGAGCCCGTGGACTGCATATTTGCTCATGACTGTGGTTAGTCACCCAGACTCTACGTTTAATAGAGGTAAGGGAGTATAAGCATCCCAAAGGCATCCATAGATGGATGGCACAGTCTCAGGATAGAGCCTTCCCTAATCGTTGGTGGAGCACAAACAGATCCAAGAAATAGTCAGTCCAAGATATGACAATGAATTCTGCTTCAGGCTAGGTTAGCACAGGCTACTATTTCAAGCCACTATTACTGTGTCCCCCAGGCTCCCCAACACACTTTCTTCAGACCAAACTTATTCAAATTAAAGAATGCCTCTACATGACTAGGAAGCCTTTGGCATCAAATTTCCACCTTGGCAAAGAACCAGAGTAAGAAGGCCCTCCTCAGCCCATGTGGACCAAGCCCATCCAAAGCAAACAGTTCCCATAACTGTTTACGGTAGAACAAGCTTCTTCCTTTAAACAGGGCGAGTGTGGAAAATCACCCAGCCAGACCGTGCTTGTTATTTTTTACCACTTCTGAAATTCAGGGAGGAGGCCATCCTAGCCAGAGATCCAGTCCCCTCTTCAAATGAGGAATGCACAAGTTAGGAAACACATCAAATATCCTTCTGGAGGCTGTAAAGATTTAATTGTTCTCTAAAAGCATGTTCTTATCATAATTACTTAAACAGTGACTATGTTTAATATCTCCACTTAACTAGCACCTCCCGGCACAGCTTGCAAATCCTCCCTGCTTTTTTGTGACACTACCCAGAGGAAATTCACAATATGTGTTCCTCTGGCCCGGCACTGGCCAGACCAAGGAAAGAGCCTTGGTTGAATTGCTTCCCAGTCACTGGCGTCCACTGCTGGATGATTCCAGCTAGTTATAAATAAGGACTATTACGTGATTACCGATGTACTTTGACTACCAGTAATGTATGCTAAATTTTTAAAGGAAATATTTGTGAGTATTCACAGACCCAAGTCTGAAATTTGGTAAGCCAAAATAAGACATGTAGATGATACACAGGTTAGTTGACAGCTTTATGAAACACCAGATAAAGTAAGTATAAGGAATATGACATAAGCTATTCTATTGGAATAAATCTACATGGATTTGAACTTGCCTCTTTTTTCTAGTTTCCCAAGAGCCAGACATCCCTTATGCAAGCTTAATGGAGCATTTACTGTTTTAAATTCTGAAATGACTAGGCCAGTTAAAATAATAGATGGTGTTAAGAGTATTGGAATAACAAAACAATGTTTAATTTTTATTTATATGGGAGTCAATTATAAAAATGGAAAAGACTCTCTAGACAGCATGCAAAGAGAAAAATCACTCACTTAAATCAGCATGTTCCTACAGCATAAAAAGGGGAGGGGTGGAGCAGGAATCTTTAAGAGGGGCTTACTTACTCATGTTTAAAACAAAGTAGGTATCTGGTGCCTTCCAGGGGTTAATTCATGACTATCCCAGATCCTGACAACCAACGATCTGGGAAAAAAGAGCTCCTGGGATGGAAATGGCCATCAGAACCTCTGGTTTCTCCTTCCACATGTGCAGTTAAGAATGAGAAGAGCTTGTGGCAGCATCTGCTTCTCTTTGACCCGAAGTGAAAGGCTGAGAGGGGACATCAGTGCTGCTGTCAGGTTGGCCAGTGTGCTGGCGTGCACCCACAGCAGCTGCACGTGCCTCCAGAAAACGCTCCTTCTCCCCACAGATCAGCTTTCGTATTTCTAATCCCAGGAATCACACTCAGGACTACAACCTCTGCTGCATCAGTCTGGGGAATAAACAGCACCAACCCCAGGCCCCAGGGCTAGCAACATGTTGATAATTCCCCCAAATGGTAAAAAATTTGAAAACCCACAAACAGGTACATTTTGTATACATATGTTAAATGAGGATTGCTTGAAATGTAAAAAAATGTGTTTTACTCAGCTGTTGCTGCTTCTATTCTTTTTTAAAGAAATAGAGATTAATTGTATAGAGCCTTGGCTTTTATAGAGAGAGAATTTTTAGTTTTGAGTAGAGGCAAAAAGATGAAATAATATTATAATTAATGCTAGATTCTTTACAATTAAAAACAACAGAATTTGGAAACATATGGAATGAGTAATACTCTAATGACCATGATTAGCATGTTCTTATTTTGTTTTATTAAAAAGCCTAATACCCTTCTCCGTTCACTATTTCATATTCTCATTTGCGCACCACTATGATAATCATTCTATTAATCACATGATTATTACAAGTTTTCAACACTGTAGATGATTCTCTGAGACGATGTTGAACAGTGATTGCGTGTATATAGACACCAGCTTTCTCTCTTATGCCAGGTTGACTACATCCACTACATCAAACCAAAGCCACAAATTTGTTTGAGTCAGTTGTGTTTGTTTTCCGTTTGTTTACAAATCCTGTCTCTTCCCAGAAAGGATCTGAAGCTGCTGTTACAGTCAGTTAGTCATACCAGTCCTTAGGATTCCAACAGTTGGTAGAAACCAGTATTTCTGGTTCCTTCCTGCCCGTGGAACCTCACAGCAATCAGAGACCTGTGCAGACTGGCTCCGATAACTGCCGGGAGAACTGGCCATCCTGGCTTCCTTCATCAGCCAATAGTGGAGCCAGCCAAAGCCATAAAATTGTAGAGGCTATGTCTCTCTTATCAGTATGGAATAGGCCAGCACTACCAACAATACCCCTCCCTCTACCAGGGGAAAAAAACAAACTGAATTTCAGAGCAGTTGCTCAAAGACACTGTGTCCTAGACTCTGTCAACTGTCAACGCAGTCAACATAATCACACTTCTGCCAACTCACAGGGTACACATCTGTGTTCTGTCATCAGTGTACTTTCTACTCATACAGACAACTTTCCGAATCTAGTCTTCCCATTCACATATTTCAACTGTTCAGTAGAAGCCAAAGATTTTCCAGGGAATCCCTGCTAAGTGGCCCGACGAATGACCACTGTTTTGATAGCCCAGAGACACAACGTTCCTTCTGGGCTATGAACTTGTCACCCCTCGTTTAACTCTGGACGATTCTTGTATAAGAGCTCCCAGAGAGAGGGAAAAAAATCTGATTCCACAGAAACTGAGATTGATGATCCAAGTGGCAGTTTTCTTTCCTGAGCAGGAATTAAATCAACACAGTAGTTGAAACACGACCTGCGGTCTCAACATATTTTGATTTTGTGAAAATACAAAGATACTAAAGGAATATGATAGGAAGGATAACTTGATTCATTCTTCAATTTTCTCATAGCTTGTAATTAGAAGCTGCCCTTGACTTTTTCTCTTCAAACCTATTGTGAAGTCTTACTGGTGCAGAATAACCAAAGCACAGTTCCTCAACCGCTTACTGAAGCCCAGCAGAGCCTCAACTCAAAACTCTATCCAAGAGGTCGCCAATCCTCCTTCTGCAACCAGACTTTCTTCCTAAGTTTCAGCAAGATTCCTGATGGAAAGGAAAGAAGCTGGCCAAGGCAGCCTACTCATATTGTTCAGGAAGTCCACTGTCAGCCTTCCTTTTCCTCTTCCACTCCTGCAGCCTCTGACTGTCAGCAGACTCTTCTCCAACACCAGGTTGTTTCAAGGCTTTCAGGAGAAACTTTTTTTCTCGAAAAAATATTACGTCCTTCACCAAAGCGACTCTATATCCCAGACCCAGCACCACAGCTGACGCATAGGGATATCAATAAATGTTAAATGAATGAAAGAGTGCATGAATGAATGGTTTTCCCTCTCTGTAACTTCCCCCTTTTAACCCCAATCCCCCAAATACCCATTCTTTAACTCTAAACACCTCTGACTATTATCCATTAATTAAAACAGCTTTTACAGAAGGATTGTCAAATTGAAAGGGGGGAAAGATTTTTTAGGAATAAGATAAAGTTAGATTGCCTTACTCTAACCCCTTACATTGTTGGGTGTGCTTTTCCCCACTTTCAATATTAATTTCAATAAATAAAAATAATTACCTAATTTTATTTCAATGACGTTTCCATTGATTATTCTTTTACATAGAGTATCAATATTGGATCTTTTACTCTCACAGATGTCAGGAATTATATCTAACTACCCAATCTCTAAGAGCACAGAACTTTTTAAAAATAATGATGCAGAAATATTCTCTATCTATGCACATCTTCTCTTAAACCAGAGAAGATAAATAGCTTTTAAAAAAAGGAGAGAAAGAAAAAGGAGATACAACTGTGCTGAAAACAATCAATAAACAAATCATATATTCCCTCTGTCCCTTTATTCTCATCCAAAAGATCTCTGTTTATCCCTCGTAGAACTGATTAGAGATCAAAAGGGAGAATATATGCAAACAGGATTTGAGAGGTAGAAAGCAATATAGAAATGAAAGATATTGTTGTTGCCACATTATTGTTATTTCCATAATCATCAGCTGGTGAATTCAACTGAAGAAGCAAAAGGGAGGTTTGCCAGGTGATTGTGTAACCATAGTCCTACTGCTTAGTCTGCAACCACTCAAAACACCATTAAAGAAAAAAGCTTGGGGCCCAAAGAGAAGAACAGAAGTAAAGAGAAGAAATCAGCACTCCAAGATAAGGAAAAATCAATGACTCAAGTGGCTTCACATGCTAAGCCCTTTGAAGTGGCATCTTCTCTGCTATTTTCCATCACCTATTCCAGACATCCCCCACTTCAGTGCCTTACTATATGTAGTTTCCACTGGTAGCACTAACAAGTGTGAATGATACGGAAGACAAGCCACTCAATTATCTCAACAAAGGGTTTACATTAGCATGTGTGAGAAAGACTCAGATAACCTCACCAAATGGTGATTTTTTTTTTTTAATGCTTAATCCATTGTGAAATAATTTCTTCTAGCTACTGCATTATTTCCCTGACGTTAAAGGGCAGATTAGTTATCTTAACAGGAAAATTTGTGATCTTTGTATAATTTGTTTTGTACACTTCAGCAAATTTTTTATAATTAATCTGGTTTCTGTCCCTGCCATTCTACTGACACTGCTCTCTTAAAAGGCATCAATCACCATCTCATCACTAAACCTCATTTCTTCTTGGTCTGTATCCTCCTTGAGCCCTCCATTGCAATCCTTGCTGTTGCTTAACTTCTTCCTGAAATCCTCTCTTATATTTTATCACACTGCATTCCCCAGGTCCTCCTATTGCCCAGATCATTCCTTCAATATCTTAATACCACTTCCTCTCCTTCTACTGTCTCCTATAACCAGATTTTCCCTAAAAGTTCCCAGCACTCTTCTTGTTTCTCCTGATGTGGTTGATAATCTTATCTCCTCCACAACTTCTACTATTATCTCTGCATGCCCATCCACATTCCTACTCTCAGACTCTCTCTAGACAGGCTTCCAACCAACTCTCAAACTCAGAGTATTCACTGGCAAGCCTACGCTTTCTCCTGACTTCCATATTTCCATGAATGGGGCCACCATTTTCCCAGTAGCCCAGATTCTTGGAGATTCACATTTATGAGCTTTATTTAGATTTTCCTGGACAGTCTTCTGTTTCATGCCACCATGGCATATGGCTTGTAAACTCATGGCATCTAACACATCCTCCCTTGTAATTTAGTCAGTTGTACATGTACCTATGTTCCCTACCCTATATAAGCTCCTTGAGAAAAAGACCATGCTTTCTTCAACTTTGTACACCCCGCAGGGTCTAGCACAGAGTCTGGCACATAGTAGGTATATTTAGTTGAGAAAGTAAACCCGAGCATTCGTTGATACATTTTACTCACATGTCCCACTGTCTTCTGTCATCTATAGCCAACAACACTAAGCTAAAATTATACTTAATCTCAGTACTCTGAGGAAAACTATGAAAGAAACATTCTAAATAATACCACAACATGCAAAGTTCTTGCTGTACTGAATTTATTGCGTGTGCAGTCCACATTTTTAGCCACTGATTCCATAAGAAAAAAACCTTTTTATATTTGGAAGAGACACTGGAATGTGTGGAGAACCAAATTCACATCTCATGCAAAATTTATTATCTTGGTGTGCTTCCTCGGTAGTGGAATCCCTTCTCTAGTTCCCTATAATTTGTTTGTTCTGTTATTACTCCCACACACGGTTATGAGCGCTCTGCAGTGTTAAAAGCTACACTCAAAACATTGCAACGTTAATTCAATGAAAGCATGCACCTCCGAGGGTGACTCAGCGTTGTGACAATGCCCATGCTCGTGTTTTTGCTGATCGCTTCACCGACTCCGAGTTTGGTGTTAACTCAGCACAGATCACAAGTTTTAGGTTTAGGGGCGGTTTTTATTTTGTTTGATGACAGAATAAGCAGGATAGTGGCAAGTAACGTGGTCAAGCTGTCTGACATCCTGGCCAGCATTCCAATGCCAGATATATGGCTTTAAATCCACCAATAGGAGGAGAGCAGATGTTGGGTTTATTACAGCCTAGGGAACCGAAAAGGAGCTTGCACCAACCTGCACTCTGACACACACACAGGTTTAAGAAAATTTGAACAAATCACTCCACTGGTCTCTTCTTACTTAAAGGGCTATAAACAGGTAAATTGATAGAGTCCTATGGCTGCCCTAAGGATTTTTCCAGATTCATCATTTTATAGAAAAAAAAAATAGGCAATTCATGCTTGAACCTGCATTTTCAAGAGCATTTCATCCAGTTCAACAGTTAATTTTTTTCTTTTTTTAATGTCTGGCTAGTGGACAGGTCATACACCAACACCATTCATGTGTGAAAACTTTCATTTACCAAGTCAATCAGGAATGCTACAACCACAGAATTGAAGATGCATTTACAACTCAAGTTTGGTTCACATCTAATAATGGTTGACAACATCTCAAGCTAATGTTTGGACATGAGTGGAATGTTGAACATTGGCTGAAAATAGACTCTCCCTGAAACAGTGCTGCCAGATTGTTTTTAAGGAAGTAAAGTTCAGACGGTATCACTCGTCTGTTTATTCCTCCCCACTCCCTACAATCTACATCTCATCTACTTCTCCCACCTGTTTTCAACCCCTTTCTTCACACTCCCACATTCCAGCCAACTGAACAACTCACTCCTCCCCCACTCCACCTCTGGATTTTTGCTTCTACACATTTGATATCTCTTCTCTGACCTCACTCTCAAATCTCAATTCCAATGCTACTTCCTCCACGAGCATTCCTTGACCCTCCTTCCTCCAACCAACCAAAATCTCACTTTATCTGCACCTCTCAAATAATTCACATCACTTTCTACTTTGCATTTTTTAAGTTATTTCTGCCTATCTTGATTTCCCCTGCTAAAATGTAAACTCTCTCAGGAAAAAAAATCCACAGAGAATTTGTGTGTGTGTGTGTGTATTTAGAGAATATGTGACAATTTTTCCATGTACAGGTCCATTAATATACCTTGGAATAAAAAGCGCAAATGCTTCCCAAGGTATAAATGACAATGGAAAACTGTCCGTGGCTTAACTGTACTTTGCAGGTCAACAATCTCTGAGTCCTCCCCTGAGGTTAACAGTCATAGGTATGATTGTCATGGCCTCTCGTGACTTTCTTTCCTCAAAATGAGCCACTTCATGTTTTCTGGGTGCCAAGTTCCTCCACTGTCAATGGCTGTTTTTCAGCTTCATGATGCAATTTCCATAAGCTCTGTTAAAAGCAAGTGTAAGACACGTGTTTTATAACTTGCCATGAAAAAGAAAGAGAGAAAAAAAAACTACCAGTAAGTAGCAATTTCACTTTTTCTATTCTAAAGCAATGCCAGCAATCCCAAAGCAGCCAGCCTGTGGTCACTAATGTCTTGCCAAGTGTTCTTACATTATCAAGTCCATTGATATCAAAGCCAGTCATTCTCATCATCTACTGTTTATTCAGTTGCCACATAATAGTTGGCATCATACTAAGCATTTGAGTAAAAATGTACCTTAACTGTTGAAAGCATGGTCCCTGAGTTCCTGGAATTTCCTTCTGAGTCAGACCACATTGGCATGAAGTGTCACCAATAAGTTACAAAACTAAATTTTCACCAAAGAATCTAAAGTTAGATTTTTAAAGCAGTTACCTTGGAAGGCAATGTAATTCCAGTGATGTTGGCATTGCCTAAAATTATTTTAGAACTTTAGAACTGATTTGTTTTTAAAGTCACCTTCTATGCCACATTTAACGTAATCTTTTATCAGATTTTAACATATTTATCACATTTTGTTTTGTTTTAACTTCAAGTAATATTATCCGGCTTAATTACCCAGAACTGGCTCCAAACGCCCAGTGGTGATTTTTGGAAGTTACATCCATCTTTTTTTTTCTCCCAGATCTTCATTGGAGTATAATTGCTTTACACTGTTGTGCTAGTTTCCACTGATTCCAACAAAGTGAATCAGCGGTATTTGTACATATATCCCCATATCCCCTCCCTCTTGAGTTTCCCTCCCACCCTCCCTATCCCATCCCTCTAGGTCATCACCAATCATCAAATTGATCTCCTTGTGTTATGCAGCAGCTTCCCACTAGCCATCTATTTTACATATGGTAGTGTATATATGTCAGTGCTACTCTCTCACTTCATCCCAGTTTCCCCGTCCCTCCACCCCCACCCCCCCGTGTCCTCAAGTCTGTTCTCTACATCTGCACCTTTATTCTTGCCCTGCCACTGGGTTCATCAGTACCATTTTTTAAGATTCCATATATATGTGTTAGCATACGGTATTTGTTTTTCTGTTTCTAACTTCACCCTGTATGATAGACTCTAGGTCCATTCACCACACTACAATAAGTCAATTTCGTTCCTTTTTATGGCTAAGTAATATTTCATTGTATATATGTGCCACATCTTCTTTATCCATTCATTTGTTTTTGTTTTTGTTTTTTTTAAAGCTCTTTATTGGAATATAATTGCTTTACACTGTTCTGCCAGTTTTTGCAGTACAGCAAAGTGAATCATCTGTATTTATACATGTATCCTCATACCCCCTCCCTCCAGCAACTCCCTCCTGCCCTCCCTATCCCATCCCTCTAAGTTGATCTCCCTATTTTATGCAGCAGTTTCCTACTAGCTATCTGTTTTCCATTTGCTATTGTATATATGTCAATACTATTATCTTGCTTCAGCCCAGCTTCCCCTTCACCACCCCCAACCATGTCCATAAGTCCATTCTCTACAACTGCATCTTTATTCTTGCCCTGTCACTGGATTCATCAGTACCATTTTTTTAGATTCCATATATATGAGTTAGCATATGGTATTTGTTTTTCTCTTTCTGGCTTACTTCGCTCTGTATGACAGACTCTAGGTCCATCAACCTCACTACAAATAACTCAATTTCATTCCTTTTTATGGCTGAGTAATATTCCATTGCATATATGTGCCACATCTCCTTTATCCATTCATCTGTTGATGGGCATTTAGGTTGCTTCCATGTCCTGGCTATTGTACACAGTGCTGCAATGAACACTGGGGTGCATGTATCTTCTTGAATTATGGTTTTCTCTGGTATATGCCCAGCAGTGGGATTGCTGGGTCATATGGTAGTTCTATTTTTAGTTGTTTAAGGAATTTTCATACTGTTTTCCATAGTGACTGTATCACGTTACATTCCCACCAACAGTGCAGGAAGGTTCCCTTTTCTCCACAGCCTCTCCAGCATTTATTGTTTCTAGATTTTTTGATGACGGCCATTCTGACTGGTGTGAGGTGCATTCCTATATACTAACAATGAAAAATCAGAAAGAGAAATTAAGGTAATACTCCCATTTACCATTGCAGCAAAAAGAATAAAATACCTTGGAAGAAACGTAACTAAGGAGGCAAAAGACCTATATGCAGAAAATTATAAGGCACTGATGAAAGAAATCAAAGATGGGCTTCCTAGGTGGTGCAGTGGTTGAGAATCTGTCTGCCAATGCAAGGGACATGGGTTTAATCCCTGCTCCAGGAAGATCCCACATGCTGAGGAGCAACTAAGCCTGTGAGCCACAACTATTGAGCCTGTGCTCTAGAGTCTGTGAGCCACAACCATTGAGCCCATGTGCTGCAACTACTGAAGCCCATGCACCTAGAGCCTGTGCTCCACAACAAGAGAAGCCACGGCAATGAGGAGCCCACACACCACAACGAAGAGTAGCCCCCACTCATCACAACTAAAAAGAAAGCCCATGCACAGCAAAAAAGACCCAACACAGCCAATAAAATTAATTAATTAATTAATTTTAAAAAAATCAAAGATGATACAAACAGATGGAGAGATATCAAGTTCTTGGATTGAAAGAATGAATCAACATTGTGAAAATGACTAGACTACCCAAAACAATCTACAGATTCAATGCAATCCCTATCAAAGTACCAATGGCATTTTTCACAGAACTAGCACAAAAAATTATACAATTTATATGGAAACATAAAAGACCCCGAATGGCCAAAGCAATCTTGAAAAGGAAAAATGGAGCTGGAGGAATCAGGCTCCCTAACTTCAGACTATACTATAGAGCTACAGTAATCAAGACAGGATGGTATTGGTACAAAAACAGAACTATAGATCAATGGAACAGGATAGAAAGCCCAGAGATAAACCCACATACATATGGTCACCTTATCTTCAACAAAGGAGGCAAGAATGTACAATGGAGAAAAGACAGCCTCTTCAATAAGTGATGCTGGGAAAACTGGACAGCTATATGTAAAAGAATGAAATTAGAACACTCCCTAATACCATACACAAAAATAAACTGAAAATGGATTAAAGACCAAAATGTAAGGCCAGTCACTATAAAACTCTTAGAGGAAAACATAGGCAGAACACTCTATGACATAAATGACAGCAAGATCCTTTCTGACCCACCTCCTAGAGTAATGGAAATAAAAACAGAAATAAACAAATGGGACCTAATGAAACAAAAGTTTTTGCACAGCAAAGGAAACCATAAAAAGGACAAAAAGACAACCCTCAGAATGGGAGAAAATATTTGCCATAGAAGCAGCTGACAAAGGATTAATCTCCAAAATATACAAGCAGCTCATGCAGCTCAATACCAAAAAAAACAAACAACCCCATCCAAAAATGGAAGGAAGACCTAAATAAACATTTCTCCAATGAAGACATACAGGTGGCCAACAAACACATGAAAAGATACTCAACATCACTAATCACATCCATCTTTGAAAGATGAAGATTTTCCACAACCAAGGACATTTTAAAGAAAAGACTAGAGGCCCTGAAGCCTATTCTAAACCTATTTTGAACAATAGCAGCATTATTTGAGTAAATGTATAATTTTACCAGGAAGGGAAAAAAACTTAGAATGTTTGTATTTAGACATATTTACTGTATGGCCACACTTAGCATGTTTCCCAAAGAACTGTAAAAGGCATATAGAAAAATCATTTGGGATTTTTTTCTTGTGTTTATGCATATCAACTTTTAAGGAACATTTTTAATTAATAAGAACACATCTTCTGATGAAAATTAACTTATGTGGGAGCCAAAACATTGGGTCTGAGGGCCGAACTGGACTCAGCAAAACCTTCAAACACGTCACAGCTGTGTAGTTGTTGGAGAATGGTCCACAAATTTTAGTTGTTTCTTATTATTCAGTTTTTTTAAATTAATTATTTATTTTATTGGCTGTGTTGGGTCTTTTTTTTTGCTGTGGGTAGGCATTCTTTTTTTTTAGTTGCGGTGAGTGGGGGCTACTCTTCATTGTGGTGCACAGGCTTCTCATTGCCATGGTTTCTCTTGTTGCGGAGCAAGGACTCTAGACATGTGGGCTTCAGTAGTTGCAGCACATGGGCTCAATGTTTGTGGCGCACGGGCTTAGTTGCTCCGCGGCATGTGGGATCTTCCTGGAGCAGGGATCAAACCCGTGTCCCCTGCATTGGCAAGCGATTCTTAACCACTGCGCCACCTACGAAGCCCCTATTATTCAGTTTAATTTGATTTTGGCACTATAGGGTCTCTCTATTTTTCTAAATCATGCCTAAAGTTTAATGAATTTGGGCCTCCAACAGAGATGTTTTACATTTCTACAAACACTCTCCAAACCTGGTACATAAGTACTGGAACCTTAACTGCACTTGAACTTGGGGGCATTAAAATGTCACAATGAACTCCATAGGGTATTTGAGAGAGCACAGCTGAGCCATACTATTTGGTCACATTATACTGTGTCATGAGGGAAAAAAAGGATCAAGACCAAAGGTAGTAAGGTGGACCCAGTTTCCCAGTTGTGTAAGTGTGCACATTGTCAGTATTATATGTGTTACAAATACCTGGTGACTTTTCAACCACTTAGCTGACCTGCTAATGGTATAAAAAGAACCTACCTAGAATGATCAAAACAATCTAAGCTAAGAATATGCTAAATAAAGTCTTACAACTAATATATTGCAATCATAAGTGTGCAGAATTATTATTATAAATATCATCTTTATACAAATAATGCCTTAAGAAAATACCTCCAATAGTACAAATGTGATGAATTATTTAGTGAAGACTTCTAATAGTAAAATAGTTTCAATTGTTAAATAGTAGTGATTATAATAGCTCCATTTATGGAGCACCTATTATGTACATGTAGTGCATTCTTTCAGGTAGCTATTAACTATCCTCACTTGACAGGTGGAACAAATGAACCTCAGGACTAGTAAATGGGTGACTTCTACGCTGTGTGGCTAGACTCAAAGTGAAGGTCTTCCCTGTAGCCTAATTTCTGTAAATTCATCTCAGTTTTTAAGAATAATTTGAGTGGTAGAGAAAGAAGGGAAGGAAGAAAGAAAGGAAGCAGGGAAAGAGGGAAGAGGGGAAGGAAGGAGGGAAGGGAGGAAGGGAGGGAAGGGGGAGGTAAGGAGGAAGAAGGAAATAGGTTCTGCAACATAATATGCATTGCAGATACTCTATTCGTGGTTTCAGTGATTCCATCCACAAACTGACAACTTACTTACATGCTATTTGTTCTCTCTTTTGACTGAGCCCAAGGGAGTACACAGTCATTTGCCAAAGTGAGAAGGGAGCTGTGGCTGGTATAAAACAATGCTAACTCCATATTTTATAGTCCCTACCTTCCTGAAGCTTATATTCTGTAAAAGAGTATGTCTTTTTTTTTTGCTCACTAACACATCCCCAGTGTGTTAGTGGCATGGTGCCTATCAAAACTTGTGCCCAATATATTTTTCACAAAACTAGAACAAATAACTTTACAATTTGTATGAAAACACAAAAGAACCCAAATAACCAAAACAACTTGTGAAAGAAGAACAGAGCTGGAGGAATCACTCTCTCTGACTTCAGATTATACTACAAAATGGCAGTAATCAAAACAGTATGGTACTGGCACAAAACCAGACATATAGATCAATGGGACATACTAGAAAGCCCAGAAATAAGCCCACACACTTATGGTCGATCTATGACAAAGGAAGCAAGAATATACAATGGAGAAAAGACAGTCTCTTTAGTAAGTGGTGCTGGGAAAACTGGACAGCTGTATGTAAAAGAATGAAATTAGAACATTCACTAATACCATATACAAGAATAAACTCAAAATGTAAGGGCAGATACTATAAAACTCCTAGAGGAAAACATAGGCAGAATACTCTTTGACATAAATCACAGCAATATTATTTTGGACCTGTCTCCTAGAATAATGGAAATAAAAACAAAAATAAATAAATGGGACCTAATGAAACTTAAAAGCTTTTGCATAGCAAAGGAAATAAAACAAAACGAAAAGACAGACTATGGACTGGGAGAAAATATTTGCAAACAATGGGCCTGACAAGGGATTAATTTCCAAAATATACAAATAGCTCATACAGCTTAATATGAAAAAAGCAAACAGTCCAATCAAAAAATGGGCAGAAGAACTAAACAGACATTTCTCCAAAAAAGATGCACAGATGGCCAACATGCACATGAAAAAATGCTCAACATCATTAACCATGAGAGAAATACAAAGTAAAACCACAATGAGCTAGCACCTCACACCTGTCAGAATGGCTATAATCAAAAAGAACACAAATAACAAATATTGGCAAGGATGTGGAGAAAAGTGAACCCTGTACACTGTTATAGGGAATGTAAATTGGTGCAGCCACTATGAAAAACAGTATGGATGTTTCTCAAAAAAACTAAAAATAGAACCACCATATGACCCAGCAATTCAATTCCTGGGTATTTATCTGAAAGAAATGAAAACACTAATTCAAAAAGATACACGCACCCAATGTTCATAGCAGCACTCTACAATTGCCAAGGTATGGAAGCAACAGATAAATGGATAAAGAAGATGTGGTGTATATACTATATATATATATATAGTAAAATACTACTCAGCCATAAAAAAGAATGAAATTTTGCCATTTATAACAACATGGATGGACTTGGAGGGTATTATGCTAAGTGAGAAAAGTCAGACAAATACTGTATGATATCATTAAATACTGTATGTTATCACTTATATGTGGAATCTAAAAAATATAACAGTCTAGTGAATATAACAAAAAAGAAACAGACACAGATATAGAGAACAAACTAGTGGTTACCAGTGGGGGGCAGAGGTGCAATATAGGGGTAGAGGAGTGGGAAGTACACACTATTGGGAACTAGATAGGCTCAGGGGTGTATTGTACAACACAGGGAATAGAGTCAATATTTTTTAATAACTGTAAGTGGAAAGTAACCTTTTAAATTTTTATTTAAAATTTTTTCAATTGAAAAAAAAAACCTCACAGATATAGAGAACAAACTAGTGGTTACCAGTGCAGAGAGCGAAGTGGGGAGGAGCAAGATAAGGGTAGAGGATGAAGAGGTACAAACTACTAAGCATAAAATAAGCTACAAGGATATATTGTACAACTCAGGGAATATAGCCAATATTTTATAGTAATTATAAATGAATATAACCTTTAAAAATTGTGAATCACTATGTTGCACACCTGAAACATGCATCAACTACACCTCAATAAAAATAATAATAGTAAACTTTTAAAAAACTGTGCCCAATAAATATTTGTTGCTGAAAGCATGTTGAAGGAGTATTTTGAGGGGATTATGGGCAAGTTTAGGGATGAAGCTGCCTGAGATAATAGAGCAACAGAAACCATCCCTACGCAAAAAGAACCTCTCAGGGACATACTTACCACTTGGAGGTCCAATTGCATTAAAAGGTTTCTCTTTGAAAAGGTAAGATAGAAGTCATTCACATCTTGGTGCCATTGCCTTTATTAGGTAAACATCTTTTGGAGGCACAGAGGGAGTCAAAGAGAAGAGAGTGGGGAGTTTAAAAATTTAACTAAGAAAAAGATTCCTATTGCTCCCCCAACTTCCTCCCCTCTTCACTCCAACTTTTAATAAGTTGTCTTCTTGGGCAAGAGAGTCCTTTATTAAACAAGACTGAAAAGCATCTAACTGCCATATCAATGTCTCAATCAGAAGATATCCCAGTTTGCACATGACCTCAGATCTAACTTCTGCTACGTTTATGCACAACTACAAATGTGTGTTCTTAGCCTAGGTTTTCTCATTCACTAACTCACTATTTGGCTTTAACTGAATAATGACATCTATGTCTTAAGCTGTGATTCTCACAAATTATTTTTCCAAGTGCATGGGATACAGAAATATAGAGTTATAGATAAACACACAACATAGTGCAAAATAACCTGCATCCTTCTAAATAGGAATGGGTTTGCCCTGAGTCTTTAGCAGTGTCCTGGAAAAAGTGATGATCTTACGTTCATAAGTCTCCAAGTCCTAGCTCTGCTATTTATATGTGTTTGACCTTGGGCAAGTCACAGCCTCCTTGAGCTTCATTTTCCCCATCTGTAAAATTTTATAATAGTGTACACCTCACAGAGCTGGTGGGAAAATGAAAGTGACAACATATGGGCAAGTGTGTTATACACTGTAGAGCTCTGTACAAATATCAGGTACTATTATCTTTTGAAGAAGAAGAATTATAGGGGTTAGACAAATTTGGATACCAATCCTGGTTCCACTGCTTTGAATAGTGTGACACTGTACAATTATATAATCTGAATTTCGATTTTTTCATTTGTAAACTACGGGTCATAATAAAGACCTCACAGGTGTATTGTGAGGATAAAACAAGAAAATGCTCCTGGAGTACTGCCTGGAACACAGTAGGTACTCAATAAATGTTAGCTCCCTTTTCCTTCCCTGCTGCAGTTTTAAACGACTTTGTTTTCCTTAATTCAGAATCACTTCCACCATTCTTTAGCCCAGTAATAGCCAAGATGAATCAAGAGGATGTGATGAAACAACAAAGCGGCAAATCAATGATAAGACCCTAAGTCATGGTGTTTCCCCATCCAGTAGTAATCTCTCATTGTGCTGGAACCAGCAAGAGCTAATTACATCAAATGCCAAATAAACAGCCAAGGAAACAGCCTGAAGCAACCATGGCAAGGTAAATTAAGCTGGAAAGCTGCCATCAAAATATAAGGATTAACCCTGAAAATATTCCTATTTGTACTCAAAAACAGTTGCAAGTTGCTAGGCAAGCAGGGTATATTCAATTAGATTCTTGAAATTTTATCAGACAAATGGTTTTGGCTCCCTAAGACCTTGTGGTGCCCTGGGCTCACAGGACACAAGCTATTGTACAATTTATTTGGGATTGTTTCTTACCACAAACAATTTTTTTAAATGCAAAATATTGTCTACTCTGCCGCTAAGCTCTGCTGTGTGTTATTTCCTAATTAAGAATGCAGACAGCCTGTGCAGTAATGATGATCGATGTCTGCTGCACATCTTAGTGAGAAGGATGGTGAGGACAAGCATTAGCTGCAGCCCACAAGAGAAACGAGGTAATTGGCATTGCTCACTGCACTGCAAATCACATCTTCCTGGAACTACAGAAGAGGCACTTAAGGATAGAGAATTATCCTGCATGAAAGTGTAGCTGTGCTCATCCTGAAGAACAATCCTGTGAGGCAATGTTTTCAATTATTTTCAGTATATAAATTAAGAACAATGTAATTTTTATCATTTCACCTCAGTTCACATCACAATACTGATAATAATAATAATAGTTCATTTCTGACTTTTTGACACGGACCTCTTTTCACCTCTTGTGTTTTAAACCTTTTGTGTCTGGAGATTTATCAACCTTCTTGTCTGGATTTATACCTGCTAGCTCGAAACCGACTATTTTAATGGTAATGATAATAACCATCCTTGAAATAATGAGAAACACATAGTGAATAAAGATCAAGTTCAACAGCCAAGCATTGCTCTTGGCCCACTCCCACCATCCTGCAGCTTGATCTCTCAGTAACTCATCTCCTCTAAAATGAAACAAAGTAATAGTCACCAATTAACGAACTCCACACACAGGTAATACAAGCAACTGTACCAGGTATTGAGTAGATTTGGCAGCATAGGAGAGCTTTGTCTCCAGAGACCATGCCTACTACTAATGAAGAAACACGAAAAGGGGTCTCTGTCCTGAAGAAGACATACTTTCTACACCAAATTAATCTTATAAAGCAGACTTCTCTCAAAAGTGTGGTCTCTTTATCTATGGTCTCTGACTTACCCAACTAACAAATCAAAAAATGGAGTCAAATGTTCAACTGGGGAAAGGTTCAATAAATTACAGTGTGCTCAAACCATGAAATATTTTGTACAATCGTAGAAAAGAAAGCAGAAGTGGATGAAACTGTGAGTTTATGTAAAAAGAAGGAAAAGATGAAAGAAAGAAAAAAAGAAAGAAAAATAGAAAGTTAAGAGTAGATTTTGAAAGTTATCACCCCTCAACACACACACACAAAATATGTAACTATGGGAAGTGATGGAGGTGTTAACTTTATTGTGGTAATCATTTCACAATATGTACAGATAGCAAACCATTACGCTGTGTACCTTAAACTTATGCAATGTTGTACATCAATTATATCACAATAAAGCTGGAAAAAATAAAAATAAATAAATAAAAAGACTCTCTGAGGCTCTGGCGAGAGTCTCAGAGAGCCTCTATCTCTTGGTTTCCATGAAGGGAAAGAGAAAAGAAAGAAAGAAGGAAAGAAAGATGAAAGAAAGAAAGGAAGAAAGAAAGAAAGAAAGAAAGAGAGAGAGAGAGAGAGAGAGAGAGAGAGAGAGAGAGAGAGAAAGAAAGAAAGAAAGAAAGAAAGAAAGAAAGAAAGAAAGAAAGAAAGAAAGAAAGAAAGAAGGGAGGGAGGGAGGGAGGGAGGGAGGGAGGGAGGGAGGAAGGAAGGAAGGAAGGAAGGAAGGAAGAAAAAGAAAGAAAGTGAAAGAAAAGAAAGAGGGAGGGAGGGAGGAAGGAAGAAAATAAGTATATGTTTGTATTCATTGAAAACTTCTGGAAGGGTTCTTGTAAATCCTCTTCATTTATTTGTATTATTTACCTTATTTGCTTATTTTTTAACTGAAAGTAAGGGTAGCTTGGGCTTAAAGTTGTTCAAGCTCTGCAAATCTGTTTTATCTTATTGCTGCTTTGATCAGGAGCAATTCCATTCCAATACAGATTCCAGATGTGTTTCTTTCCTTCCATGGAGCACATCTGTGAAGGGACAGAAGGAAACAAGAATGACAGACCTGGCCTCTCTCCGACCATGACATGAAGTGTGAGAAAAGATATTTACTCACATTTATCTAATGATTTCCAAAAATCAGAAAGAACACAGTAAGAAGCTACGTGGTTTTTTAAGGGGGAGGGAAGGTCAGACAAACTGGTCCTGTCATTGAAAGTGGTCCTGAGTGAATCAGAATCAGCCCTGGTAAATTTCAATGCATTCTCTTTAAAAGGCAATTCTGAGTAATTCTGAAAAGAAAGGAAGGAGTAAATCAGAGACTTAGGGTTCAACAGAGCAAAAGAAATTCAGTCATTTTCGGCTATTTCATGCTCAAAGTGAGGAGCAGCGTCACTAAGCAGTAGGTTCACAGCTATACTAAAAAAAAAAAAAAAAGAAACATTAAAGCTGAGTACAAGCCCAGCTAGGTTGGGGCTCAAAGTGAGACAAATTTGACCACTGGGCCATTGCTCCCTGATTAGGAACCAACATCCACCTGAGACAACAACTCAAGCTAGGAGCACAGAGCTGAACAAGAATTTGAAAGCTGCTTTCAGGACTTGGCCTTTGAGTTCTCTGGCTTTGCAGAGACAGAAACGTCAGGGACAAGACTCGTTCTCTCACCCGGCTCTACCTCACCCTGCCTTCTTTGTGTTAGTAGAGTTGTAGAAATTTAGAGCTGAACAATTCTCTCATTCTACCAATGTGGAGAGAGAGGCTGGGGATGGGGAGTGATTTGCTCACACAGCTAGTTATTAGCAGGGTGGTAATTAGAGTTTTGATGTCCTTAGTCCCCCAGCCGGTGTTCTACTATATCAGTGTCCTCCTGTTCTTAAGTCTCCTAACGTTACCCAAAATGAATGAACTGCTTATCCCCGAGGTGCTAATAGCAAACAATGGTCCAATGTTGCATTTCATCCAGCAGCTTCTGAGTTTTAAATATCTCCTGGAATGAAACGTTTGACTTCAAAGCCATGAATCTCAAATGATGGGAATTATAGGGAACAGTGCTGTCTGTTACCAGCACTTCCTTTCTTTGCCTGCCTTCACTGATGTCACACAGCCAGCAGGATGCCAACAAACTTGAACTTGATTGAGTTGGAGGAGTTGATGGCATGAGTTTCCCCAGGCAGCTCCAAACTTCAAGGTTGTACAAATTATGTCTGATTTTGTAACAAGTGGGGTTTCCAACTAGTGCCAGGGCTATTTTTCTGAGTCAGTTTCATTATTTGTGGAAAACAAATAAAAGAAATATCCTCATTTCCCAAAGATATAATTTTAAATTCAGACGTTTAGAATTATGTTGCAAGAAACAACTGCAGAAAAGAATCAGGCATTAGATAGCATTTTCAAACAGAACAGGGGAAAGCTTTTTTTTTTTTTTTTAGGTAAAGAATAAGAGTTCTACTTGCAAATGGAGAAAGATGACTAAATATTGACATTGTTCTTTACTGTAATTAGAATTATGTATACAAGAAATTGTTGACTCAATATGTCAGACAAAAGCACACCTAAAGCAATTCTCTTTACATGTGTACAATAAGGAATGATGTCTCAGAACGAGGTATTATAAATATTCAACCCCCTTCATTCTGAATTAGCAAAAATTACCCAAGATTCTTCATTTGTAAAAAGATGACCTCTCAGGTCCTCTCCAGCTCACAGTGAGCTTCTCTTCCTTCAGCAGGAAAAGTTAGTTAAACTAACTAATTGCAATGAATCAGTGACAATATGACTTTTACCCTGGGCAATTCTTTCATGTCTTTCCAAGTTAATAAAGTCCCTGGATTTAAATGAAAACCCACATGGTTTAATTTGTAGCTTCAGAAATAGGAATGAGATATTTTTCCTTATAACAAGCCATTTATCTCAGAAGGCAGAATAGCTGAGAACCTTTCCAGATCTTTTTATACTGTATTTTTCAGTTTCCATTGTGTTGAAATTTGTTCACTAATTATTCAAATAGAGCACTATCACAGGATAGATCCCATAGGAGATCCTCTGGTTTTGAGAAACACAGAACAGCATATTTGGTAAGAATACTGCCTTCCCATAGCAATGTGTGAATTCACTTTCAATGAAAAACAGATTCAGAGGGTTACATTCTTCTGACCATTTTCTTTTTCTTCTAATCACACTTAACTTTCAAATTAGGATTTACATAGGGCAATTAAATTGTTTCTAGTAAACATTTTAGTGCCCAAAACAATCTGATTCTTACACATAGCCTTTTCTTGAAATAAGCATAGAAGATTTTTTATTCATTTAATATACTTCCTACACAATTAAATGCATTGTTGGAGGGAAATTTACCACTACTATCAAAATTTAGATTGTAAACATAATTATAATTTGTGGGGGAGAGCAGAAACTCAATAGTGCACTCTAGCTTCCTGAAAATTTAAATTTGGAAAATGTGAGATTGTTTTGCTATTTGAATTTGGATCAACATTATTGTTCCCTGCCTAAGGAGTGTTGTCTAAAAAAATGAAAAATAAACTTGAACCTCTGACCATAATGCTTCAAATACATATTTAATGCTACCATCATGGTTTTCTTCCACTCAGTAAATTATCCATTCTGAAAAATAAGTTACATTTTATAGTCCTTTGCAAATAACTTTTATATGTATTATTTAATCCTAACCATAAACCTATCAAATAGGTAATTGTCATTCTCATTTTACAGATGAGAAAACTAAGCCCAAGAGGGTAAGTGCTACTTAAAGCAGACTTTCTAACTCTAAATCCAGTGTTCTTTCCACTAAGCAAACTGCTTCAAATTGTTAGAAATATCACATTTTGCATGAGGTCTGTCAGTGGTAAAACATGTTTAAGATCAGTTATCACTAAGGAGAGTTAGTAAATATGCGCTCCAGAGGACATGACCAGACAGTTACACCTGCTTATGAGTTCCTCCAAAGAATGCAAGAGCAGACTAGAGGCAGGGCTGAAAGTAGATGGCCATCAGAAACAGAGAGGTCTTGGCAGGTACCAATCTCTGCTAGGGAGCTGGGACCACCGAGAGCAAAAAATTCAGGTCCAAGAGTCCTAGAGAGTAAGGTAGAACTCTAACCCCAAAGAGGGTTGTGTCTCAAGTCAAGGACATGGCCAAAAGGGAAAAAGTCAGAGGCCTAATGACTATAAGTTGCATTTACTAATTTACATTATATTATAGCTATTATATGATATTCATCACATACATTATGTATTACATTTATTACATTATATCTATTTATTTATTATATGTGTATCATATTATACTTTAAATATAATGCAATTACTAGGGGAAAGCCCAGACACTAGGTCAAAAATGTGGAGGTCTTCCATTCACCCAACTCCACCCGTGGCCTAGGGCACCCAGGACAATCATTGTTTCCAATACACAATAAGGGGCTTGAGAACAAACTAATCTATATTGGGTTCCCATAGCAGATAATCAGTCTAGGTCATGATTAACCTCTTCCTGAAAATCTAAGTCCCTCTTTCTCCTCCTTCCTCCTGCCCTTGTTTTGGAGAGCTCGTAACCTCACCATACCTACCGTGCAGGGCTGCCACAGGTGGCCTTGCAGGTTGTGCGCTACTTGGGGGGACACATCACCAGGCACTAGCATCCTCCTTATTTGGTCACACGCGCCCCTCTCTGCCCCGTGCAAATCCCTCCTGCAATCTGCCTTCTATATTTTCACCCCTAGTTTATCACTTTACCCAAGCCCCACAGTTCCCTTGTGTCGTTGCCTTTCATTTCACCCACCTAATAAAATCCCAATCCTGTCTTCTCTACTCCTAGACTCAAGCTACAGGGGGCTCCTGGGGGAAAAGACACTGCTGTGCATACGGGATGTGGTTAAAATATGCAGGCTCCACCTGCTCACCCCTTCAGAAATGTTATACAAACGTAACATAAACCTTCTATTCTGTTAAACTGATGGAAAGAAAACATGATTTCAAAACAACAGGGTGCGGAGGGGGGCATGAATCATGCCTACAGTTTCTCTCAGGGAACGCTCCTCTCACTCTCAGTTTCCTCACTCTCCTGCAACCTCCTACTCCATCCCTGACCCCCTCCCTCTGAGCCAAAGACTAAGCCTCCTACTTCCCAAGACAATGGTGACCATCAGAAGAGACTTTCCTCAACTTCAGTACCCCCATCTTCCTGCGTTCATACCCATCTTGTTTCTTCCCCTCCCGCCCCGATGCAAGAAGGGTGCCTCCTATCCACAGCTGACACCTCCTCCCAGCCGCTCCCTAACCCACCTTAGAGACTCTTTGTTCTCTCTCTCTAGTTATCACCCCTTTCATCTTCTTCCTCTGCTGGCTCTCTACCACCAGCATTTACATAGCTCACCCTTCAACTCCACAGGCGTCTCTACGTACAGTCTCCATCTCTCCCTTTTTACCTCTTAATTTCTTGAATCCACTAGCTTCTCAAACTCACTGTCCTCTTGAATCTTCCCACCTGAATTCTACTCACTCTCCTCCATTCCTCACCTCTCGATCCACTACAACCTGGCTTCTGCCAAACAGTCCACTAAAACTCTTCTCGACAAAGTCCTCCCTGTTGCAAATGAACTGTTTTCCCTTTTTATCCCATGCACTTTCTTAGCAGCATGTGTTGATGGCTCCTGCTCTCTGAAGCGACTTCCCTCTTTGGCTTAGATAACACTAGGTACTTCCGGATTTTCTCCTGCCTCTCCAGTTACTCCTCAATATCCTTCGAGGGCTCTTCTTTTGCTCATGTCTCGTCAAGGATGGTCTTTTTTGGTGTTCTTGGAACCTCTCTTTTTCTCTGTCTATTCAGCCTCCCTGGATCATCTTAACTCTACTTCTAGACCTTTAAGTATGCTCATAATGCTGACTACTTCCAAATCTTGTCTTCAGAATTAAATATCCAGCTGCTTAAGAGACATTTATACTTGCTTCCACAAGCACTTCAAAGACCACATGTGAACTCATCATTTTCCCAGCCTGCACTGTTCCCCTAGTGGCCTTTCCCTGTGGCCACTCAATGGCGCAGAGGATGGAGCAAGAAGTTCAGCATCTTCCCAGCAAGGGCTACAGACAGAGCAGACTTTCTTCCAGCTAGACCCCTCCAAGCAGATGTCTGCACTGCAGCAGAGTGATCTGTTTAAAGCAGAAACTTGATGTGTAATTTCCTTGTTTATCTTGAGGGCAACAGGAATTCAATAAATGTTTTTGAAGTCCAAACTTCTTACCACAGCACACAAGAGTTTTCTTTGGCCGCTCCCTATTTCATACTATAGCTAAATAATAGCAAACCCTTATTATTATGTTGCAAGTGCAGCACCATTCTAAATACTTGTACATATTAAGTTTATTATTCCTCACAGCAACCCTATAAGGCAGGTTCTATTATTATTTCTATTTTACGGATGACAAAACTGAGGCAAAAAGAGTTTAAGTGTCTTGCCCAAGGTGACACAGCAGCATCTGAATTCAAATCCATGCAGTCTGGCTTTGAGATCATGATCTTAACTACTATGTTACATTCCCGAACAGTGCCACTTAGAATTTCTGGAACATGCTATTCTCTGCTTAACCTCTGGACTGTCTCTCTCTCTGTATATATAGATGGAATGGATGGATGGATGGATGGATGAATGGATGGATGGGTAGGTAAATAGATACATAGATAGATAGATTAGATAGATACATAGATACATAGATACAAAACATACACACACCACACACACATACACCACCCCCACACCCCCCCCCACACACACACACTTCTTCCCTACATGCTTAGGTAACTCCTACCCATCCTTCAGATCATGGTACAGAAATCAGCTCTTCTGGGAAGATTTTTTCTACTCCGCCTTCCATACCCACACCATGTTACTGCTGGTGCCTCCCCTAGGGGCTTCCACAGCATCCCGCCCTTGACCCTGTCATGGCACTTACCACTCTACTGTGAGTGCTGGTTAACTTGTCCGTCTTCACTTCAAAATTGAAAGACTCTCAAGATAAGGACTATGTCTCGGTATTTGTTGCGTCTCCATAGCTTTACACAGTGCCTGGTACATGGTAGGGGATGAATGGTAGCAGAGGTAGGTGTTGAATAAATACTTGGCAAGTGTTCAAATGACATCAGCAGACAGGATGACTTCAGGCTGAGCTGTCCAGATGCTAGCCTAGGGATCTTTAAACTGCTCCAGACCTCACCGAGAGTTGTTGCCCAGCATAAGTGTAGGACTGAGCCTAAGAGTGAGGGCTTGGGGATCCCAGCTGTTAGGACCAAAAGAGAGGAGATTGATGAGAGCCAGGAGGAGACTAAAGCATTAGCTTTGATAGGCGCCTGAATGGATCTTATAGAGTGGATTAGGATGTAAGAAAAATGAAAGCAGATAAGCAGGAAGGAGAGCAAAGGATTCAAGAGAACATTATTCTGGGAGGTTAAGATAAAGAGGGAGTGTGGGAATTTGGTATGGGAGCTTGATCTAAATTTAAACTGCGGAGTTGAAGGGTTCCCATCCCACGCGACTGATTTGGAAAATGTAACCACGACGACAGCAGCCATAGTGTCTTTAGAGTAAACATTTTTATATGATTTAAAGTGCGCTTCAAATGATGGTAGTGGTTCATTTCGTGTAGGTAGGGGCACGCCTGGTATTTTTCTGTGTTTATTTGTAGCTCTGGAGAGTAGAGCTGGAGTCAACACAGCAAAGGATAAAACTCCCATTCTACTTAAAGGTCCATTAGCAACCCTTTGGTATACTTTCTGGATGGAGATTGATCTTAAGTTATAATCATTCCATTCACCAACTCTTTTAATAGGGTACATGGGTCTAGGGCAGAAACATTAACAGTACTGTGGCAGCCCAGGCTTCGAAAAGCATCTCAGTAAGACAAAGCAGGGCAGTTATCACCACAAGCAGTAAAATAGCAGAAATATGAAAAACATGTCATGATTGTGTACCTATTTTAATGAACATTCATATGTACAATAAATCACCTTCTAATGTTTTTAAACATCCTTCTTTATATTAAATTCATTCTCTCAGAGTCATTCATTTGAAATATGTGGTGATCAGTCCTAAGTTTGAAATATAAAAGGGAGTTTTACCTCTCAGTACAGTTTTACTTTTCCGCCAATAGAAATCTTGCACTTTTTTGTCAGATTGAGATATTATATAAAAATCACTTAGAGGGGGAGGGGCAATATAGGCATGGGGATGGGGGTACGAACTATAGGGTGTAAGACAGGCTACAGTGATGTATTGTACAACACAGGGAATACAGCCAATATTTTGTAATAACTGTAACAAAAAAAAAAAAAAAAACACCAAAAAAAACCAGGACAGTGCCTGACACATAAGGGCTATACCTGGTTAAATGTTATGCTGTGCTTGTACTGAAATTAAGACTTCAAGAAAATAATTTACCTCCTTAAGAACATAAACTGTTACAAGTATTAAAGGCTTTTTAAAAATGTTTCCAGTTGTTGTTCAATGAGTACAGAGCTTCAGTCATGCACGATGAAAAGTTCTAGCCATCTGATGTACAGCAATGTGCAAACAGTTAACAACACCATAATGTACAGTTAAAAATTAAGAGGGTACACTCATGTTATGTATTTTTCACCACAATTAACAACAAAAAAAATCTCTGTCCAAAAGTTCTGCTAAATGCAAGTGAGTCTCATGGGTTCATTAAATTAAGTGCAGCAGAATCTCTTCTTGGAAATTTCCAGTAAATGAGCGTAATAAGGGTACATGTATTGCTAGGGTATCACAAGCTGCTGTAACAAACAAATTTTCTCTGTCTTACTGCTATTACACATTTTGAGGTCTATTTCTTGCTCATGTAGTGATTCTGGTTGGAAGACAGCTTTCTTCTACATGATGATTTGGGGACGCAGGTTCAATTCATCTGTGGCTTCAACTGCATTAGTCCCCCATTGTCATGTGCCTCCAGCCAGATGGAGGAGGACAAAGAGGAAAGGGAAGAGGAAATGCAGGTAGAAAAGTATACTTGCTTCTTTAAAGGCTTGGCCCAGAAGTGACAAAAGTCACTTCTTACATTCCATTGGCCAGAACTATCACATGGCCCTACCTAGGCACAATGGAGGCTGGGAAAATCTAGACCCTAGCTCAGTAGCCATGCTCTCACCACAGCTCTAACCATGAAAGGGACATAGGATTTTGGTGGACAGCTTGGCCATCTCTGCCACAGCACTTAAAAACAGTTTTTAAAAACATGTTTAATCTTAATTTCAGATCTCTCACAAAATGAAATTGTCATTCTCTTCAGTACTCTAAATGTACTTTAATTGCAAAAATACTACAAAATTACAAGGGTGAGTCAAAAATTATCCACACTCCGGTTATATTAAGACTTCTGCTGGCTGCAGTCTTATCAGCACTTTCCGTTCAAGGCTACTGTCCCCAGTCACTGCTGTGCAGGTGTGAACATGTTACATCAGTTCATTTGCAACTACAGTGTGAGCAAAAAATGGATGCCCCACTTGTGATCTGCACGGAAGAAGAGCAGCATGCAGTGACTCGTTTTTGTGGTCTGAGGGTGTGCACACCTGCATACTTCTGCCCACACTGTCAATACTCTACAAAAACTTTGTTTTGAGGTATTAAAGCATCCCCCCCTATAATCCTGATCTTGTTCCATCAGACTTTCACCTCTTTGGTCCCCTGAAAGCAGCCTTACAAGGACGAAGATTCACCTCTGATGAAGAAGTGAAGACAGCAGTGCATTTGTGACTTGCAGCTTAGCCTAAAACATTTTAATGAGGGAATACGAAAGCTTGTTGACAGATGGACAAAGTGTATTGAAAAGCAAGGACAGTATGTCAAAGAAGGATGTATTTGTTTTCTCTAAAAGTTAATTAAAATAAATTCTACAGCCAGAGTACAGATAATTTTTTACTCACCCT
The DNA here is from genome assembly GCF_030028045.1 of Hippopotamus amphibius kiboko. NCBI lineage: Eukaryota > Metazoa > Chordata > Mammalia > Artiodactyla > Hippopotamidae > Hippopotamus > Hippopotamus amphibius. The sequence continues at coordinate 101,490,706 of NC_080193.1, forward strand.
CGTATTTTAGGATTCTCTTTTCTCATAATTTCTTTCCTTTTACTTTTGTCAAGTCCTTAATATCCACATATCATACTTTTAAATGTGACTTTAAATGATTTGAGGGTCACAGAATTCTTTTCTAGACTCTAAAAAACATTCAATGTTGACCAAAATGGCCTCTAACAGTTTTTTCTAGCTACAAAAATGTTTTTTATACCATGCCCACAGCATGTGTTGAATACACAGTAGGAAAAATAATCTTAGCTGAATTCCAACTTAATTCATACAGAACACTCAAACTTTTGCACATCAAATTCATAACATAGATCCATTATGCAATAATTTTCTGGTAAAATAAATACTTTAGGCAATATTTTAAAAATCATTTACTCATAGATTAAACTGGAAAATAAAAGCTTCTCAGTTGGCTTTAGAGGTGAGTGAGTTCCTAGAAGTAAAAGCAAATGGAGACAGGGCATCACAAATGTGAGGAGGGTTGATAGGATTTCTTCAGCTTCTTTCTATTTGAGAAAGAAAATCCATGAACAATTTGGGTTAATCACCTGGATTCCCGCATTTTGTGTGTTTCTGTCATAAATAACCTCTGGTCATAAGTACATTTATGTTGTCATCAATATATTCTAATTAGTAGAAATAGAAAAGCTATTATTTAACATGTTAGTTATTTAAACTAACAGTTATTATTATTTATTATTAGTTAAATAATAGCTTCTAATGGAAACTATTCTGTCTACAAGGAAACTGGTTTATAGTGAAGTTAGATACATTTAAAACACACACACACACACACACATCCTTCTACATGATAAGAAGTGTGTATCGTGCAATTCAAAAGCAATATTCTTGAGTGGAATAAATGACATTTGCCTTTGAAGTCCCCACCTCCCCCTCTTAACAAAAAGACTAGCCTCAGCCTTCCTGCTCCATGCAGGTCCCTCTCCACCTCATCACCCACTCCAAGGACCCAGTAGCTTCCCTCAAATCAGTCACTTAGGCTTGTCGATTAATTGCCTATTACCCTGGTATGAATGAGTTTCAGTCAATGTATCTCTTCAACTAGGCATTTGTCGTTTATCTCTAGTTGTCCATGAAATGACTTGTCAAGAAAAGAAATTTCAGGCACAATCAAGCAGGTAAAGAGATCTTTGTGGGGTCAGGGAGACTCTGGAATCACATATGCCCCCCCTGAGTGAAGGATTAGTTCTTCTCCTGTATGCTCTGTGTGTCAGAGTCCCTGTTGGGATTCCCCTAGTAAGTGGAGGACAGACCTCCCAACAAAATTACTCAGTCTCCCCGAGAAAGGGGATCACTTCGACGTAGCCTCAAGTCAGGCCAGAAGCTGAGGCCGCCTCATTATTCTTGTTCCTGATCAGATTTCTTAGAAGGAGTCAGCCATTTGATCCGTTGGCTGAAAGTTCTTAGGGAGACACCCTTAGGAACCAAGTCTGAAATCCAAGAGTAGGGTCTTTTGAACAGCAAAATGGCTCTGCATCAGTGCAAAGTTGACAATGAGGTCAGGCTTTCTAAAAACAAGACCTCGGTTGGACTTTACTCTTTGTTCCAGACAATTCACATCCTAGGCTCTATCCAGTGGATCAAACTCTTTCCAGATGATGTGCTATGTAATCCAATGGACCAGCACTTTCTTTTGGTGGGCCTGGAACTTTGACATCAGAAATATCCAAAGTCAAGCGAGCAGACATCTGCCCCAACCCACAATTAAACTCTAAAACCACTGTTATATTCAACCTATACCTGGCCTGACTTCAAGTAACCTTTATGCCTCCTGCTGCCTCACCTCACACCAGACCTCACCATAGCGCTACTGCTCTGCTCCTACCGGTAAAACTGTGCCTGGTGCTATTTCCTAGCCACTTTCCTGCCAGTCAGAGAATAGGGAGATGTCAGCTATGACTACTTTCTTCCCCCTTGAATGGCTTTTTGCTCTCTTGGGGAAGGATGCTAGACTCTAGCTCCCAGAACTCTATTCCCAGAAAATAACAGGCTCAGAGGGGCAAGATTCTCATTTTCACCACTAATGTCCAGGAGGGAGCCCAGTCTGTCCTCAGGGCCTCTCTGTCTCCTAAAACATAGCTCCCTGCTGCCTCTAGAACAGCTATGTCCTCAAATTTCAACCCTGCACTTACCCCTTCCTTTCTTTTTCCCAAGACTCCCAGATGTAGGTTGTGGATTCCCAGAATGTTTTCTCTAATTCCAGTCAGAATCTAATTATATGTTCAGGCAACAAGCCTAATTTTCCTACAACTTGTACCTTCTCTATTTCTACTTTTTAATAATAAAGGTTTTAACCATCTTTAAACGTGACTCATTTCATTTGCTAATATAACACTACATTTATATTATTGTTATACTTTTTATACTGAAATGAAGTCTTCATAGGTGTTTGTCTTGTAAGATAGACTTCATAGGTATTAGTCCTATAAGATCTCTTGACTCTCATTTTTGTAGTTTAGATCAATTATGTTAATAGACATTTTAACCAACTTATCAATAGGGGAATAAACTTTGTGATTTTCTAAGAAGAACTCTGGCAAAATAGTGTTTACTTTTTTGGTTTATATGATGAGAGACATTATCTTGGACCTTTTAAATAAAGGGATGAAATTTTAAGAGGAATTTGACAATGAAGGACATAGACTTTATATCTTCCTTGCTCCCCTAAAAACTCCATGTCCTAATCTAGACCCCTTGTCTGCCTTCTAGGTTCTGAGTCCAATCCTGCTGCTGGCCAAGGGGGATTTAAGAAGGCTGAAAACCAGCCTTCAGCCAGTTATGCTCTGTCTGAACACATTCCCTGGTTCTAATCACTGAGTTTTGACCTCGTTCTCCGCATGCTGTCTCCCATCTCTTACCCCCACTTCAATAGCTAAATCCTCACCTCCGCCATTTATTTTCCATGGAGTGTCCGCTTTGGTTTCTATTTCAGTTTAGCATGTGTTTGACTATCTGTATTTCACATAGTTCAAAATGTGCAAGCAACAGAAATCCCAACAGTGGTTTAATGGAACAAGCGTGTTTTGTTTATCTGTTTTTGTTTGTTTCAACTACAAGAAATCTGGAGGCAGGACATTTAAGGCTGGGACATTGGCTCCATAATATCAAAGACCCAGCCTGCTTCTCCCTTCTTGTTCTACCATCCTTAGCATGTTGCCTTTGATCATTACTCACTGAGGCAGCATGCAGCATGCTTGTACTCAGGCTGGAAAACAAAAGGAAGAGAAGGTTCTTGCCAGTAGTGCTTAGCCCTAATTATCAGGAAAGCAAAATATTTCCCAAAAGCCTGCTTCTTAGTCCCAACAGACATCCCGTAATATGTCTTGCTTTGGAATTGGGTCACATGGCCGCCCCGACTGCCAGGGAGGGAAGCTGGGGATGCTCTGCAGTGGCAAGCAGCAGTATCTTTTGCAGTTCCCACTCCAGTTATTCTAGGCCTGGGCTCCATCTTGTTCTTGTCTTCCTTAGAACTAGAGTAGCACCTAGAACCCTAGACCCATAACTGTGTCAGTGCAATCTGTTTCCAGGCCTCCCTTCTGCTGACCACCTCCCCAGATTTCTGCTCTTCACGCTGACATGACTGCATGGCTGTCACTCCCAGGAGACGGACGGAACAGCTTCCCATCATCATCTTAGCTGGCCTCATCCCCCAAGCACCTGCTCTATGCCAGATGCTTGGTCTGAAACTCTGAGCCCCCAAGCCCAGCTAGGTGTTAGGGCTGAGCTTCCAACCTGCCCAGCCCCAGAGGTAATTCAGCATTTCAGTCCTAGACTGCCTTTGCTTTTACGTTTCTAGGAATATACCCAATGCATGGTAAGCCCTCAATAAAAGTTTTTTTCTGAATGGATATCCAGGTCTACGTAGACTTAGATTAGAGAGAGAGAGAAGTGTAGGCAAAGCCAAATACCCAGAGGGAATCATCTGTGATAATTCCTTGTTCTGTGTGACTCTCTAGGAGTCCACATGTCTATGTGATAAATGTATGCAGATGCTTTGTTCTTCAGTTGCTATGTTGCTTATTTCCTTCACCATTCTCTAATGATGAAGGAAAAAGATTTTTCTCCCTCTTCCTGGAGTCTTAAGGAAAGAATCAGGCACACATCCTCACATTACACTAAGAGCTCATAACTTTTTTGGTTGGCCCTCCATGCATGCAGTTTTCATGTCCTTGATTCTATGAACCATGATATACAGACGTGGCTAATCAGTGGCAGATGTACATATCGCCTCCGCTCTAATAAGGGTAAGGAAATATGATCTAGCTAAGGAACATTCTAAACAAGCATTGATATTTAATTAAAGTTCCCCTTGGACAATACTTAAAGGAAAGAACGTTTTTGTCACACAAATAAAAGCATAAAATATAAATAGGAAAGATGGTAAAAAAAAATATTTAGGAAAAACATCTTTCACTTAGAGTTTTGACAAATATTCTACATGGATAGCCCTTCAAATAGAAAAATGCATAAGAGGCCCTTGTGGTTTCCCATTATTTGTTGTGGTAACAGCAAAGAATCTCTGAAGTGTGTGTGTACATATATATATACACCCACTACTCATTCTACATTACCATGATATTCTAATTATAACTTTTACTTAGCATTGCTATCACAGGCATAAATGTATCCAAAATTGGAGCAGAGGAACAGAGAATATGAAATCTCCAGACAAAATGGAAACTCCTATGTTTCCCTTTGTCAACTCATGCGTTTCTAGGAAAAAGAAAAACAGTAATTATACAGCCAAAAGTTATCACAGAGGTTGCAAATATATCAGTGAAGAAACTACTGGTAGTAAGCTGCTTCTCTCTTCACTAAATTATTTCAGGGGAAAAAAAAATCAAGGAATGAGTTAAATGTAAATGTGAGGAGACTTCCTACAAATCACGTAATGATTCTTCTTACAATGTAATTGTAACTTTCTTTTTTAGCTGTATTGAGCCTTCGTTGCTGGACGCGGGCTTTCTCTCTAGTTGCAGAGAGAGGGGGCTACTCTTCGATTCCGTGCACGGGCTTCTCGTTGCAGTGGCTTCTCTTGCTGTGGCTCGCGGGCTCTAGAGTTCAGGCTCAGTAATTGTGGCGCACAGGCTTAGTTGCTCCACGGCATGTGGGATCTTCCCAGACCAGGGATGGAACCCATGTCCCCTGGCAGATTGGCAGGCAGATTCTTAACCACTGCACCACAGGGAAGTCCCCGTAACTATCTAAACTACATTCTCATCAACGTTTTTTAAGGGAGAATCAGGATCTCAAAGGACAAAATCACTACTGAAATTTCCTATCTATCAATTGACCTATATTATAGGTGCTCATACTTCAAACATTTTTCCTACTGAAATTAATCTTGTATTAGTAAATATGAACTATGGAAATGCTTCCATGCATTTATTTTTCTCCTGTCCCTGATCTTCAACTTTTCCTTCTCAATCAGAATTTCTGAATAGTGATTGGCCCTTTTACGTTAAGGCTTCAGGCAAAAACTTCTCAGTCAGCTAAGCAAGCTTGGGCAATCTGACACTGGGGGAGGATGAGGCTTTCAAGATATGTATTTATGGCTTCCTGGAGTATTTTCCTCTTTTCACATCCTAAGTTCAGGAAGGTAGTAAGTTCCCGTGCTTCTTTGCCTTGAGGGAGTATTCACATGTCAAAAGGAAGGAAGCAGAAGTTGCCTTCGAGATACTTCCTTTCTCAGTATTTGCAAATGCCTCACCCCCTCAAGAAGCCTCTGCTGGATTTTCTGAAGGAAAAAGAGAACTGAGTTTGCCTCTGAGGGAAAAGGGTATTTTTCTTGAGGAAAATGAGAGATGTCTGTGAACCCTGCCCTCTTTTTCCTTTGAGTAGCCTGAGGATGTGACCATATATTTCCAATTCATCAAAAACTCAAGTACCCAAGGGTTGAATGAAAGCGGAAGAGTCCTGAATCTGAAGGACTCAGAACTAAGGCAGTGGGGGCCTCCACAGAACCCAGTGTGGGCAGATGACAGAAGGGATCTCCGCAGGGCTTGGAGGCTGTGTAAGGCCTCTCTGCTTCCTTGGCACAGGGTAGGGAATCACAGGGGAGGGGAGCCCCAGGAATGAATGAGGTTGAATTTCTTACATTGTGGAAGGGGGAGACTCCAAGTCAAAATTAATACAACAAAACAAAGAAATGTGATATTTTTGCACATTAGTTTGAGGATTGAGATTTATAGCCAGAACAATTGAATATGGCTGCTAAAAACCACAGAAAGGAAGATACACCTCCTTCCCCTACTGAAAAAGGGTAGTGGTCTCTTCTGCCAACAGCTGATATTCTTTAGAAAAAACCCAGTTTTGTTTATTGCGATGAACCATACATAAGAACTAGTTGCGTTCATTGGAGAATGTGATCTTGAAATACATATGAAGCATTTGGTGTACCAATGTGCATTTAAACATACAGTCCTATATCATTGCTCAGATCTTCTCCATTCATTCAAATAAGCATTTCCTTCCCCTCATTCATTCGTTACCTGAGCTCAGGCAGCATTCGTTCCCTGAGCACATTCCCCGTTATGTGCTCCCACATACCCTTTTACTTGCCTTTAGTAATACTCAGTGTCCAACTTCTGCACTAGGCTGAAAAGTGCATAAGAGAAAGGGTTTGGAAAGGAATTACTTTTTCTGGAAGACTGGCATCTCCCTTGTTTGTTCAACTTCTAAAATACAGTGTAATGATGAGAACAGTGAATAAAAATACTAGCTACTTTCTATCCATGATGGGAAGCATTGATGCCAATATAGCTTTTTTTTTTCCTCAAAATTAAGGCCAAAATGGATTGCTGATATACAAAAGGAAAGGGGGAGTTTGTTACAAGTTTGTGGAGGACAGTTAAGTATTCTCACTAACATTGGTTCATAGTGAGTAAACAAAGCCACAAAACAGTGTTCATGGCTTCAAATTTAATTTATTTTCAATGAAACTATGATCCTTAGAGGATTTTCCTGGTTATTTAAAAGTTTGGGAAGACAATTTATTACAGATGGATATTGGTTATGTGCAATATTCTTAACAAAAGATAGCAACATAGCTATTGGGTTGGCCAAATATTTCATTCAGGTTTTTCCATAAGATGTTACAGAAAAACCTGAACGAACTTTCTGACCAACCCAATATTTTATGCTTACTTTCTTTTCCCTAATTAAGGATCAATTCAGGTGTTTGGAACATTTTTTTTTTTTTATTGAGACTATTTTTAAGAGCAGTGTTAGGTTTACAGAAAATTTAATTGTAGGTAGAGAATTCCCATACATTCCCCTTTTCCAGCTCCCCACCACCATTGCCATATTATTAACATCTTGCATTAGTGTGGTACTTGTGTTACAATTGGCAAGGCCATGTTGATGCATCACTGTTTTCTTAAATATTTATTTATTTATTTATTTATTTGGCTGCGTCGGGTCTTAGTTGTGGCAAGCAGGATCTTAGTTGTGGCACGCAGGATCTTAGTTGCGGCATGCAGATCTCTTCCCCTGACCAGGGTTTGATCCCAGGCCCCCTGCATTGGGAGCATGGAGTCTGAGCCACTGGACCACTAGGGAAGTCCCTTGATGCATTATTGTTAACTAAAGTCCATAGTTTACATTAGGGTTTACTCTTTGTATTATACATCCTATGGGTTTTGACAAATGTATAATGACATGTATCCACCATTATAGTATCATACAGAACAGTTATATCTCCCTAAAAATGCCCTGTGCTCCTACTTACCCCTCACTCCCCCTAGAATCAATTTTTAGCCTGGCAATGGATATATCATTGGTGCTTTTCTGTCCTGATGGACAGTACTATACAGAATTGGGCTCTGTTTTGTGCTTATGTTAGAATTATTGGGAGAAGGATGTCATTGTCCAGGTAGAGAATATCGTCTAGGGGTTTTAATACCTGATTTGGACTTTAAAATTTACACTTCCACTTGAGGCAAAAAAAAAGAAAAAAGGCAGAAATAATTTCAAAGGCAGAAATAGAGTCATATCTGAACATAGTTAAGTTTTCCCTTGGAAGAAGGCAGATGAATAAGTAGGGCAGAGGTTTTTAACTTATCCATATATGTATTTGAAACAAGACATTCTCCTTCCATGGAGAAAACAGTAAAAGCATCTGCATACATAGCTATAATATTTAAATGTCATTAAATATTTTTCTCCTCTGTATATATAAGATTAGTTTTATAAAACAGACCCTTACAGTCATTAAGAATTTTTTGTGGTCATCTTGCAACACCTCACCTTTAGAAATACATTATCCAAAGTTCAGAATTCATTTCATTGTTTGACATCCTTACGGTGAAAAATCTGTCTAGGCACACCTAAATTTCATTATGTGATTATATGGTTATTCCCTGTCTCAATCTTAACTCCCAGAGAGGAAAACCCCTACATTATGTACAGCAAATTTTCACAAATGTTAAGACTGCTGTTAGGTTCGCATCCATTTTTTGTTGTTGTTTTCATAGTTAAATGATTCTGAATTCTTCATCTTTTCCCACCAGGTCTTACTTTCCATTCTTAAATTATCTTTGTGGAAATGATGAGAAAACATGTAACATAAGGATGACAACTTAGTGTCGAGAAATTGTCCTCTAATGTACCAGACCATTTCTAACTTGTAAATATTCACCGTATCCACTGTGCTTTCTTCCAAGAAGGACTGAACCTTAATATCGCTGAGCTTTTGCTTAATGTGTAATTTAATCAACCAACATGAACAGCTAGCTCTATTTGTAAAACATGGATGGTTCTTTTTTTTTTCTTTTTTTTAAGAACTTTTATTGAGATATAGTTAACAGACAATAAACTGCATATGTTTAGAGTGTACAATTTGGTATCCCAATTTCCCAATTCATTCTCCCCCCAACCCTCCCCACTTTCCCCACTTGGTGTCCATATGTTTGTTCTCTACATCTGTGTCTCTATTTCTGCCTTGCAAACCAGTTGATTTGTACCATTTTTCTATAGTCCGCATATATGTGTTAATATACGATATCTGTTTTTCTCTTTCTGACTCACTTCACTCTGGATGACAGTCTCTAGGTCCCTCCACGTCTCTACAAATGTCCCAGTTTCATTGTTTTTTACAACTGAGTAATATTCCATTGCATATATGTACCACATCTTCTTTAGCCATTCATCTGTTGATGGACATTTAGGTTGCTTCCAAGTCCTGGCTATTATAAATAGTGCTGCAATGAACACTGGAGTGCATGTGTCTTTTTGAATTATGGTGTTCTCTGGGTATATGCCCAGCAGAGGGATTGCTGGGTCATATGGTAACTCTATTTTTCATTCTACAAAACCTCCATACTGTTCCCCATAGTGGCTGTATCAATTTACATTCCCACCAACAGTGTAAGAGTGTTCCCTTTTCTCCACACCCTCTCTAGCATTTACTGTTTGTAGATTTTCTGATGATGCCCATTCTAACCAGTGTGAGGTGATACCTCACGGTAGTTTTGATTTGCATTTCTCTAAGAATTAGTGATGTGGAGCAGCTTTTCATGTGCCTCTTGGCCATCCATATGTCTTCTTTGGAGAAATGCCTATTTAGGTCTTCTACCCATTTTTTGATTGGGTTGTTTGTTTTTTTGATATTGAGCAGGATGAGCTGTTTATATATTTTGGAGATTAATCCTTTGTCTGTTGATTCGTTTGCAAATATTTTCTCCCATTCTGAGGGTTGTCTTTTCATCTTGCTTATAGTTTCCTTTGCTGTGCAGAAGCTTTGAAGTTTCATGAGGTCCCACTTATTCATTTTTGTTTTTATTTCCATTACTCTAGGGGGTGGATCAAAAAAAATTTCGCTGTGATTTACATCGAAGAGTGTTCTTCCTATGTTTTCCTCTAGGAGTTTTATAGTGTCTAGCCTTACATTTAGGTCTCAATCCATTTTGAGTTCATTTTTGTGTATGTTGTTAAGGAGTGTTCTAATTTCATTCTTTTACATGTAGCTGTCCAGTTTTCCCAGCACCACTTATTGAAGAGGCTGCCTTTTCTCCATTGTATATCCTTGGCTCCTTTGTCATAGATTAGTTGATCGTAGTTCATCTCTGGGCTTTCTATCCTGTTCCATTGATCTATATTTCTGTTTTTGTGCCAGTACCATACTGTCTTGATCACTGCAGCCTTGTAGTACAGCCTGAAGTCAGGAAGCCTGATTCCATCAGCTCCATCTTTCCTTCTCAAGATTGATTTGGCTATTCGGGGTCTTTTGCGTTTCCATACAAATCATAAAATTTCTTGTTCTAGTTCTGAGAAAAATGCTATTGGTAATTTGATAGGGATTGCATTGAATCTGTAAATTGCTTTGGGTAGTATAGTTATTTTCACAATGTTGATTCTTCCAATCCAAGAACATGGTATGTCCCTCCATCTGTTTGTGTCGTCTTTGATTTCTTTCATTCGTGTCTTATAGTTTTCTGAGTACAGGTCTTTTACCTCCTTGGTTAGGTTTATTCCTAGGTATTTTATTCTTTTTGTTGCAATGGTGAATGGGATGGTTTCCTTACCAGACCATTTCTAACTTATAAATATTCACCGTGTCCACTGTGCTTTCTTCCAAGAAGGACTGCACCTTAATATCGCTGAGCTTTTGCTTGATGTGTAATTTAATCAACCATCATGAACAGCTAGTTCTATTTGTAAAACATGGATGGTTCTTGTCCTCATGGGGTTTATCATTTATTTGGAGTCATCCTGAACCATAAAAAGTGGACAAAGGTGTAGAATCTAGACCTTGTATATTAAAAAACATTCAGAGAAGGAAGCCTTTGCTGGTTAATTTGGGAGTTATTTTATAAAGTGTCTTATAAGTAGCTTGGAGGGTTGGACAGGATTTGGATAGATAAGGAGGGAAGGTGAAAATCCAGGTAAGGAGAACAACAAGAGCAAAACCACAAAAGCAAACACTATAAAGTGAGTAAGGAAAGATGAGAAAGCCAGCCAGAGAGAAGCAATGTGAAAGAAGCGGAGCAAAGAGGGAGGAGGTTGGTGAACAGCTTTGAAGTCAGTCAGAGGAGCTAATCTGAGACCGTAGCAGGCAACAGGGAATTGTTACAGCCTTCAAAACATTCTTAACTCTTTTAACCCAACTCTTGTTGCAAATGATGGAAACAACCAGGTTTGGCAGAAAGAGAAATCCATTGCTTTATATATCCAAACCTAGGTAAGGAGAGGAATATAGCTTGATGGCCCTCAAACACCCCCTACCAAGGATGCAAATACCATTAGGATTCTCCCTCTCTGTTTTCCTCATCTCTGCTTTGCTCTCATGTTTCTATGAAATTAGAATCATAGTCACCAACATTTTCTGGTTTGCCTTTCCTATCAGAGAAGAATTGACTCTTTCTCCTAACTCCAGGTGAAAGAAAAGGAGAAAAAATGCTGGAAATACCTCTGGTTACCCCAGTGGGATCACATGCTCTCACCTGTAACCCACATAAAGATGTACCATGATTGACAGCAGTCCTTTAGAACTGCAGAGTTGAGTTGGAGGCTGTGTTGGGAGGAGTAGTTCCCAAAGAAACATCCTGTCTCCAGAAAAATGGAAGAGACAGGGTAGGAAATAGCAAATGTCTTGTATAGTGATATTTACCATTTTTGTCATCATTCTCTATGAAAAAAAAGTAATGCAAGATTATCTTGAAAACTGGGAATATTGATCAAACACAAAGAAGCACAAATTAAAATCAATTGACTTTCTTAATATAGAGATAATTAACCTTTTAACTTTTGGGTTAGATAGAATAATGCCCCTCCCCCCACCAAAAGATATCCACATTCTAATTTCCAGAACTTGTGAATATATTACTTTGCATGGCAGAAGGGATTTGCAGATGTTAAGAAGTTAAGGATCTCGAGATGGAAAGATGATTCTGAGTTACCTGGGTGGGCTCAGTGTAATCACAATGGTGCTTATAAGAGGGAGGCAGGGAGGTCAGAGTCAGACAGAGAGAGATTAGAAGATGGTATTCTGCTGGCTTTGAGGATGGAGAATGGGTCCATGAGCTAAGGTATGCAGGCAGCCTCTAGATGCTAGAAAAAGCTAAGAAACAGATTCTCCCCAGAGCTTCCAGAAGCATGCAGCTCTGTCCGCACCTTGATTTTAGCTAGCTGAGACTGATTTTGGACTTCTGATCTCCAGATAATAACTTTGTGTTGTCTTAAGTAACTGAGTTTATGGTAATTTGTTACAGCAGCAATAGGAAACGAATACAATGTATATATACGTAACACAATGGATGTAAATGTATATACAGTATGTATGTCGGTTGGGGTTGGGGTTTTCTGTTTTCAACAAAATCAGAACCATACGGTACTTGATGTTTTGTGATGCGTTTTTCAAAACAAGACATTGTAATTTGGGGGGGGAGGGTGTTAACAGAAAAATAATGCAGCGAAAATGGTCCTGGTAGTACCAGAGATTGGTTAGGAGTATTATGCAGGGTGTTTCAAAGGGAGAAGAGAGAAGCCAGTGGGAGATAAACCTGCAGACTTTTGCAAAACCATAGTTTGCGATAATGAAAATCTTGAGAGGGATGGTAGCAAAAAGAACAGTGAAGAAGGGACAATTAGAGACATATGAAAAGCATGACTGATGAAAATCAGTGACAGCACTTTGGTGATGTCATGTTCTTTGGCATAACCTTGCCTCAAAGCACACAACTGAACAAATGTTCTAGTGATCAACTATTCATCTGTTTGCTTTGTTTGTTTTTCCATAACATATTTTTCAAATGACTTTTCCCAAGCGGTTCAAAGAATCATACAAATATGACCATGAGGCAGCAAAGGGAGAGAGTCATTTGTTAACTCACTCATCAATCCTCTAGATGAATTATCAAAGAAAAAAACTGTTAAATGAAAAATATATAACAGTAGGAGAATCTAAATTGTTTTTGATAAAATAACAGGACTTTGATACTTCTAATTTTTCCCAAAAAAGCACACTTTGCCTATATAGTGCACATATACATTTTGACCAAAAAGTCTGGAAACCTAGATAATGTTTTATTTTTTTACAGATTGAACACCCTTGATTATTTCTGAGATGCAAATCATCTGAAGCTAAAAATCACAGATGGATGTGCAGAGGTTAACGAAAAGACCACATTAATGCAGCACATTCATTGCAATTTTGCACAGTGCACAGAATTATACATTGCTAATGAGGAACATCACATTAAACATATCATGGAATGCCACAGAACACATCATGTACTATAATATCCATAAACCATTTATTATATGTATAATATCAATATGTGTGTGTGTGTGTATGTGTGTTTCCAGTCTTTATTTGCTATGTTTCCAGTTTTTGTGGCCACTAGATGTGTATGTATTTAGCTCTTCAGCCTTCATTTCTCATCTTTGATGCAGTCCCCTCAATTCAACAAATAGTTATTGGGCAGCTGCTAAGGACTGAATTGTGTCCCTCTCCTGCCCAAATGCATATGCTGAAGCCCTCACCATCCCTTCATTTGGAATGCTTTCCCCTCTTTATGGTGGCAACTCTGGACCTGGCAATAGCCCACACTAAAGGAATGCTTGATGGAAGTTCACAGTCTGCCCTGTTCTTTCTCATTGCAGACAGTCATTTTTGGAGGTAGGGTCTTTAAAGAGGTAAGTAAGTTAAAATGAGGTCTTTAGAATGAGCCTTAATCCAATATTCCTGGTGTCCTTGTAAAAAGAGGAAATTAGGACATAGAGAAAGATGACCATGTGGAGGCATAGCAAGAAGGGGGCTGTCTGCAAACCAAGGGAGGCCTCAGAAGACACCAAGTCTGCTGACACCTTGGTCTCAGCCTCCTGGACCTCTAGCATCCCCAGAACTTGAGAAAATAAATTTCTGCTGTTCAAGCCACCCAGTCTGTGGCACTTTGTAGTGGTAGCCCTGGGAAACTAATACAGCAATCTACCATGAGTTAGACACGTGACAGAAGACAGAGACTAGATACTTGCCAATAGAAAAGGCACAGTTCTTAGCCTTGAGGACAATCTAGTTCTTGATTTCTGACAACCTAAACAACAGATGCACTTGAATGTCTCACCATTATGTACTTCAAATGCCACTTGTCCAAAACTTTGGCTTCCCTTGTGGGGAACAGGCTTTACTTTCTAGGGTACAGAAGGGCTCTAACTCTTCCTTGTGGCTCTAACTCTTCCCTGTGGCCTCCCTCAGCACAGTGCCTTGAACTTGAGAGGCACTCAGTATCTATCTGTTGATGTAGCAATGATATTAGTCTTCTGCTTTCAGCATTCTTCCAGTCTAGAAACCCTGGAGTCATCTTGGACTCTTCCTCTCCTTTATGCCTCTGTCCACTCTGTTACCTATGCTTGTCAGTTTTTCCAATTGTATTTTAGTTTCCCTCCTTTCTCATTCCTCATCACTTCATAGGTGGATTAACACAAACAGCTCTCCAATTGTTTCTCTTACTCCAAATCTATTTTTCAAAATGTTGCCAGATGTTTCTTAATCATATCTCTCATCCTTTAATTTGACAAACATTGCTGAACTTTTCTATGTACAAGATGCCATGCAAGGTGCTTGAGAAAATACACATATGAATAAGACATAGTCTCTGCCCTTTGAGGGACTCATGATCTTTTGGAGGAGTCAGACACATGCACAAAAAGTTTCAAAACCAATGTGCAAAGTTTTGGGGAGCACATAGTTGCAGCAAATAACATTTTTCCAGAGGAACTGAGGATAAAGGAGGAGACATTTGAACTGTAATGAACAGGAGCAGGACAGACAGAGAAAGGGAACAGAACATTCCAGAAGAGAGAGTGGTAATTGCAAAGGCTCAGAGCTGGGGACATGGCTGGCACATTCAAGGATAGACTTGATTACTTCCTCTACTGCATTTCCTGAACCTACTGCTTGGTCACTGAGGACCTTCATAATCCATCTTTCTTTCATCTCACTCTTCCTAGATAGACCTCTTCAGCTCTAGTAAAATCATTTTCCCTGTTTTTTTACTAAAAATAACCTGCTTCTTTCTGCTTGATATATTTGTTAAACCATCCGCCCACCTGAAATGCTTTTGCCTCTTTACAGTGCAACTCTAGACCTGGCAATACCCCTCACTAAAGGAACACTTGACGGAAGTTCAAGGTCTGCCCCGCTCTTTCCCATTGCAGACATTTTTGAGATGGGCATAACTTTTTTGTTTATTATTAGGCACTAAAGACAAGTCATCCACTCTTTCGATTAATATGTGTAGCTAATACTAGTAGTGGTAGTTAGTTATTGAGCTAGAAAGCTGGCTTAGAACTAGCACTCTGTAACGTGTGTAATCAGCGAATTGCTGAGTTTGGATTGGTTGAATTCAGTTGTGGTCTGATTTGTGTCAGATGTCAGAACACTCACAAGGGAGCAGGTTATGACAACTGCTCTTGCATAATAGTTGGTGTTTGTTCTAGGCAAATATCTGGGAATGTTCAGTTCCACAGATTTTACAGATAAAATACACCCCCAATGGGCTACTCTTTAAAAATATATACTGTAACTTCAAAAATATATATTACAAAAGATATGCAATACTCTGTTTAGTATATATTTATATTATGTAGGGCATGTAAATTCTACTTGTATAAAAGAAGCAGAAACACCTTTATAGGCAAAGATCAAATGTTCTGCAGTTGTTAATGTTTGACTGGTAGGGGTGAAATGTACCTAGGATGGGCCATGTGAGCCTCTTGCCTCACCTTATATTAATACTCCTCTGTTTCTCCCCTTGGCGTTCAGATTCTAAGCACCAGCTAAGTCTCACTTCTTCCATGAAGTCACCTTAACCTGCTCTAACCCCAGTCATTTCTCTCTTCTCATAACTGCTATTGTACTTACAGTCTATATCAGAGCTGAGTATTTCATTGTTTGCTGATTATTTCATGTGTTCTTGCCTTGTCTCATCAACAGTTTCTTGAATGCAGAGATTCTTTTGAAAATTAAAGTTAACTTTATTTTTATTAAATAATATACACTTTGCGTGTTATCAACATTTTGTTTGAGATTTATCTTCATAAATATTGATTTAGTTCATTCATTTTAATTGCCAATTAAAGAATACACATTCATTATTAAAAGATAAAGAAATAAAAGAAAGTACCATAATCATACCATTCTGCAATAAACATTTTTGTCTTCCTGTTGTATTTCCTTCTAGATTTTTCCTATATATTTTTTCAGGAGTTCATATTGTACATAGTGTTTGTACATAGTGTTTTTTTTTTTAACTGATTAACATATTGTGAACACCTTTTCATATCAAAAACTATTCTTTTGGAAATAGTTATTTTCATAAACTCATTGCTGGATATTTAGGCGATTTCCAATTATTTGTCATCATCCCATAATATCCTAGCTGAAAGAGTTCTTACTCCTTGGAATAAATTCATAGAAGAGAAATTGCTTGATCAAAGAGATGCACATTTTAAAGTATTTTAGTCTAGTGTTAAACTGCCTTCCAGAAAAAAAGGTCGTAACTGTTTATATTCCCACCTCAGGATATGAGAGTGCATTTCATTTCATCTTTGCCCTCAATGGGTGGGGTCATTTTAGAAAAGCAGAGACTATTTCTTGTGTTTCTCTAGTACTCCTTAAAGTGATTTAAGAGTTGGGGACACAGTGGACACTATGGAAATAATTTTGATACATTAATTAATAAGTAGCATTCTTTCCACTACTTATAACTACTGATTTTTTTCAAGTAAAAACTTATTCATTATACTACATGGGATGGTCCTTGATCTGCCTACTAAAAATGAATACAGCTTTTAGAAATGAAACAAATACTTTATGAATTACTGAATCATAAGTTAAGACAGTGATAACTAGCTTCAAAGGTAATATCTATAGAAACTACTCTTAAAATGAAAGCTGTCCTATAGTCCTAAGAAGTCTCTTGGGAACAAACAATTTGTCTCATTTTTCTAAGAATAGGAAGTACTAAAACTTCTCCTCTGGGAAATAGGACTCTGAAAATTAGGATATAAAACCCTTCCCATCCATTAGCTATTAGAGTTTTGAGAATCAGGGGAATTGTGCCAGAGAGGAAGTCAAAACCTGGTGTGGATTTTCATAGTCTCAGCACATTTTAGAATCTGTCCTTTCCTTCAGTATGAGGTTGGGGTGGGGAGCGGGGGGGTGTGTGTGTGGAAATCAACAGTAAAACTTCTGGGAGAGTTTTACTATTTCTATCCACTCCTGAAAGTTTGTTTTATTTAAAGCTACCTCAGGGCTAGGGCAGTTAGATGGATGTCTTATTTAGTTAGGTGATTTAATTCTACAAGGCTCCTGCTGAATTATCAGAAAGATCATACTAAGGAAATAACTGGCCCCACTTTTCCAATGTATGAATCTTTTCATCTTCGTAAAGTAGTCATCATTCAAAATTAGCATAGCTTTAAAAATTACTGATTTGGAACTTCATTTAAAAGGATATATCTAAAAACAGATGATTGAACTTGATGTACCCCCCAAAAAATAACAAATAAATAAATTAAATTAAATTAAAAAAAAAAAAGGATATATCTTATAATTGTTTTACAGTATTTTTCTCCCCAGGATTGGTTGAAGGCACTAGAATGAGTGTGTAGCTCATAAAGCATTATGTGGTGGAAAGAACATGTGATGGGATCAGAAGATACAGATTCTAGGCCAATATCTTTCAGCACTGGCTATTTAACCTTAGGCAAGTTACTTCATCTCTAGGGTCTATAACTTTCTCTACTATAAACCAAAAATCTGGCTTAGGTCAGCATTCCCGAAGGTCTATTCTATAGAACACATGTCCTAGGAGATGTTTCACTGAAAAAAGCATTTCATGGTCGAATACATTTGGGACATGCTGTATAGGATAGTTACCTCTTAGAAATTCGCTGTGCATATTAACATTAAAACTACTGAAAACCCCTCTAGTTTAGAAACTCATCGAACTTTACCATTTCTCACATAATTTGATTAAAGGGAATTTTTATTTTTTTGGAATTATACATATTACAATCCCGTGGAACTAGAGTTTCAAAGAACACACTTTGGTAAATGATGGACTAAGATCCTTTGAGATGCCTGGATTTATGATACTACTCTTTCTCATACAGGTACTCAGTTAGTCCCCTGAAACCTGCTTTTACTTCTGCGGTCTCTATTTCAGAGAAGACTGCCACCGTCACCCAGTCTGTTTCCCAAACCAGAATCCTGTGGGTCATCCCAAGTATCTCCCTCTCATTCAATCCCTCATATCCAATCATACATCAAATTCTATAGATTCCATCTCCTTAATATTTCCCCCTCTAGTCCCTCCTTTCCATTTCACTGCATCTGCTTTTATGGAGACCAGCAACATACCTCTTCTGGGTTGTTGCCACCAACTCCTAATCTATTCTTGCCCCCAGTCTGCTCTCCCCGGTCTCCAAAACACAAACCGGGTTGTTTTGGGGCTTAAAATACTCTAAAGATTTTATTTTTATTTATTAATTAAGATATTCCAAAGATTCTTTGTATTATTCAATATTTATTATTAATTTCCCAAAGTATGAAGTTCAAACTCCTTAGTTTAGCACATGAGCCCCTTTATTGATGAGACCCTTCTCCCTCTTCCGCCCACCTTTTGGACCTGGCTCTGTACCTCTCGTGACAAAATGGAACTACTTTCAGAGCCTCCAAGTCATCGTGCTCTTTGGTGCCTCTATACCTGCCCTTGTCTGAAACGCCTGCTTCCTCCTTCTTCACCTGGCTAGCTCCTCTCTGTCCCTGAACATTCAGTTCAAGAATCCCCTCCCTGGGGAAGCTTTCCTGACCTGGGAATGGACTCCATGTTCTAATTGTGATTTCTTTGCCACCTTTACTCACTAGACCGTGTGTGCTAGTTGAGGGCAGGAACCATCTTGTCTTGTCTTTCTTGTCTTTGCATTCCTAGGCCTTAATTGAAGCTCAACAAACCCTTGTTGAATGAATGAATGATTTTATAGTTTAAAGCAACTGATGAGAACATGCTCATTTTTCTCAATGGCTGAAAATGACTGTTTTCTTATTGGCCTTGACCAACCTAAGCACTGGGAGGAGAAAGAATTAGCTAGGAGCTACCCCAAAACACTCAATGATCTATTTTTTAGAGGTTTCAATGAAGTGAATTTCTTCCCTGTGCAGTTATCACACAGCCTTATAATAGCATTTGATGAGAATACGGCTTTAGTAGGTTTCACACTCAGGTGTGTATAATCCCAACAAACTGGTCATGAGGGAAATGGGCGAGAAGCTATGGACAGATTTTAATAAATTATCACTTATCAAAATGTTTAAAGCATTTTTTTCTTTAAGAACTTTTATTGAGATGCAATTGACATACAATAAACTGCATATATTTAAAGTGTACTAGTTGATTTTTTTATTAGTAATGTATATATGGCAATCCCAATCTCCCAATTTAAAGCACTTATTAATTGAAAATTATTTATTATGCAAGGTACCATGCTAGACGTTATGGAAGATAAAAGGATGAAGAAACTATTGTATTACATTCATTAGGAAAGATCATAACTTATCGAAATAATTATAACTAGAGGTAATGAATGATGAATTCCACAAGAAAGAAACAGAAGGCTACAGGAATTGACCAGCAGCAGCATCTTCATTTATAAGAGATTACATTATTGTTCACAAGAATATTAAAGCACCTTCTAGACTTAAAATACAAAACTACAGTTCTGTTTCAAAAGTACAGATATCTCGTGTGAAATGCAACTAGTGAGTGTATTGTATGGTTCTAAACACCAGTTTGAAACAGATGGTGTACCAGTTTGGAACACATTGTGCAAAAGAGACCAAACCACTTCAAAGTCCTCAAGAATATCCGAAAGAAGGAATGCAATTAACCAAACCAGGATTTGGCCCCAGGACAGAGAAATGAACACTCCAGTTCTTAGAAAGGGAGCCAGGAACTCAGAAATGTACAGTCAGCTCTTTATCTGTGAAAATTCAAGAAACAGATACTCTTACTTAGCAAGCAGATGAGAAGACATGAAAAAGGAACGTTCACTGCAACTACTTCCAGGTCACAGTCCCGATTTACTAATTGTTTTAATGCTGTCAACAAATTTGTTTTGCATATATCCAGGCAAAAATGATTTAATTCTAGTTTTTTTTCCTTCCTTTGATCAACTTAAGAAGATCAAAATAAAGATGTAAAATTTAAAAGTCTAAGTCAAGACTACATCAAAATAAGCAGTATCTGAGTAACTTAGAGCTTGCTGATTGAGAACCATTTCAATAATGTGTGTGTGAGAGAGAGGAAGAAATTAAGAACGCAAGATAAGCAAATTGCAAAGTTAAAAAGTAATTGAAGATAATTGAAATGTCCAATTTCTAAAAGCTTCCTAAAATAGTGCATGAAATTGCAGAGAGAGTTGTTGGCCAAAATGTGATTTCCTATAAAAGGCCTCACAGACTGCAACGACAACGGTCCTTGAAGTGCCCAAGACCCCATCTGATGGGTTGCCGGAGCCTTGGAGTACTCCAGCAGGAGGGTGCTCGTAGACAAGTCCTTGATACACGTGCTCAAGGCTTCAGTGTGTCCCAGGGCGCTCGGACAGAGGCCGCTGGGCCTGCTTCCAAGGAAAAGCGAGCGGGAGTGCAGCAGCACCGGAATTTTCCTCCCTCACTCATTCATTCTCTGATTCACTGGTTCCTGGAGGCGGTTCCCAGGGACGCGCGGAGGAAAGGCGGAGCGCGGGCGGCCCCGGCTGGGTGCGGTCCGGCGCCTGGGGCAGGGGGTGAGCGGGGCGTGCCAGGGGGCGCGGGCGGCGGGCGCCCGGGAGGGGCGGGCTCGGCTGCCTGCGCCGGAAGTGAGTGGCTGGCGGCGGGCGGGGGGCTGGGGGCAGCGAGCGGCCGGGCGCGAGTCGGTCCGCCCGTCGGCCGCCCGTCCCTCAGCCCCGCCTTCTGCGTCTCAGCCGGACGCGGCGGCACTCGGATCCGCCACCGCCGCCGCGCGCTCCGCCCCGCCCCCGCCGCCGCCGCCGCCCGGTCGGTCGGTCGGTCAGTCAGTCAGTCAGGGAGCGCGCGGCGTCTCCGGGGAAGGAGCGCCGCGCCGGCTGGACGAGCGCGAGCGGCGGCTGCCCAGCCCGGGGCCGCTCCGGAGCCGGGCCCGCCGGGGGACCGGGCCGTTGCCGCGGTGAGTGCTCATCAGCCTCGCCCTCGGGGCCCGCCGGGCGAGGGGCTGCGAAGCGCTGCCGTCGCTCCCGCCTCCATTTTCCCGGCGCCCGGCCCGCCATCCGGGCGCGGTGCGGACGGCCGAGCCTGGGGTGGGGTCGCAGCTGGGGCCGGGGCTGGTTGGACCTCGCTCGGCAGGCGGCTGACCGGTGGGTGGGGGTCGGCGGGGCCTGGGCTGCACCCGGCGCCCCTGGGGGCCGCGACGGAGGGAGACAATGAGATGCAGGGCCGCCTGGGGAGGGTGCGGTTGGGCTTCTCCGACCCGGCACCGGGGACTGGTGGCCCGGGACCGAGGGAAGCAAAGGACTCTTCCCCCGACTAGCCACGGAAACCGGTGATTCGGTGTCTGGGGTTCCTCGGGTTTCGGTGCCCCCCATCTTTCGTAAATGAGTTCAGCGCAGAGATTTAGAAAGGCGGGGCGCCTTCTGTGTCTTCTTTATAATCAAGCAGGCTAAGTAATTGCTCTGTTGCTTTTGAGCCCATCTCTTCTTTCTGTGTCTGTGTGCATTCCCGCCGGAAATCCAAACTGCAGTTCATGCGGGGGGGAGGAGAAGGAAAGCAGTGTAATAGTATTAGGATGCCTTCGTTTTAAGACGGCTTGAAAGGTGTGATTTCTTATTCAGACACCGTCTTAGGGTGTCCCCACAGTGTGAGCCGGAAACCGCATAAGTCATTGCTTGTAAGCATGAAGACGTGGCTTAGTATGAAATAAGAGCTTTGGGGAAGGGTGTAAGCGTTACATCAAATGTGACTTGTCTACGTGCATCTCATATATTCTGTGGGAAGAGCAGTTGGGGAAATCCGAGAGAATTGAACGGTTCTTCCCTTAGCCTCCGGGTAAGGGTTGCTGTTGTCTGCAGCATTTGCCTTGGAGATGTGGAGAGCTGCCTGTGTGTAAAGTCCGCTGTAAAGGAACTGTAAAGGTAACCGGCTGGGGTGGGGCGTGGTGGGGGTATTAAAAGGGTAGTGGTGAGTCCCTAGGAATATTAAATTTAGCAAGTATTTATGAAATACCGAGTATCTGTTAGGCAGGGTGGAGGACATAAAGTGAACAAGACTGCAGCATATAGTGGTGGAAAGAGCTCTTTGAAGCCAGGGAAACCAGCTGCTCCGTAAGCACTGAAATTGGCTGGTAGTGTGATGTTAGATAAGCTATGAACTCTCAACAGTTCGGTTCTCTGTCGGTAAAATGAGAATAACTAAGACCACCTGCTTATCTCTCGAGAGGGTTGTCAAAGGATTAAGTGAGATAATATATGCAAAATGTCTAGCACGTTGCAGGGCACCCAGGTGTTTAACAAATGTTAATTCCTTTCCTCCCTAGCCTACTGCTCCCGAGATTTTCTTGGGGGAAGGTGGGAAAAGTGAATGTAGGTAATTGTAATGCAATGCATTATATAATAAAATGTTGAAGTAGAGGTGCAAAATAAGGAAGTGAAGAGGCGAGGGAATAATTCTAAATTGGGAGCACTGGGGGAAAATTCATGGAAGCTTCGGCATTTAACTGGAACCTTTAAGGATGGGTAGGATTTCAGCTGATGTAGATGGGGAGGGGGAGGACATTCCTAGTAGAGGTGGTGCTCTCCTTTGAGAGAGGAATTGAGGAGGAAGAGCAATGGGGGAAGGGCAAAATTAGAGACGCTCAAAGGCTTTTTTAGCTCTTGTTGAGTCTGACCTTCAAAGATTGTCTCTGTTATTTTGCTCTCTGTGTTGTGAGTTTCCCAGAAACCAGATCTAGCCTATTCAAGTAAGTACAGAAATGTCTACAAAGCTCAATACATGATTTTTTGGATGAGACATTTTGTGTTATTTGGACTGCTTCTCTCTTCTATTTGAATTTAATGAATTATTTGTAACTATTTCCTTATGATGAGTATTAGTTCTATTTGGTAGAAAAAGCCTCTGATATTTCAGAATCAGAGGTCTAAGAGTATCTAGTGAGTAACTGGCTGAAAGGTATGGAGTCGTGGGCACATATTGGGTGTGTCTCAAACTCTTGATCAGTATCGTTTGTTCTCACAGATATTTTAAGACTTCATTTTCGGAAGATTGTGTTTTTAACCATTGTCTTTGAAGATAATTAAAATGGCTTTTCTTTTGATTTTGTTACCTTTTGGTTCCCACCCCATGCATAATTATTTATTAGATTAACATGGTAGATGACTATCACTATTTTTCACAGATTCTTGAATACACATTATAAAATCTCATGACTTTGCCTTGGTTCTGAAGTAGTTGAATGTCAGCATTAGTATTGTTGATCTCAAACTCTTATTTTAGGAAAATTAGTATTAGCAAAACAAGATATGTGCCCCCAAGCAAATCACTTGTCTTGGACTCTCAATTCCTTTACCCGTAAAGTGAGAAATTTGGGTTCAATCACTGGTTTTCAGTCTGTTTTAATGAACTCTAGAATTTTGAGGAGGACCTTCAGAGGTTCTCCAGATGTTTGAGTTTAATCTCATTAAAAGTGTGTTTTAAACTCACAGTGATAAAAAGCAACTACTTTATGACATGTACTGTTTTAAGTGCTTTACTTGTATTGACTTCATCCTTGCTGTAATCCTATGATGTAGATTCTGTTAACATGTGAGAAAACAGGCACAGATTACAGAGTTTTAAAGTGGCAGAGTTGGGTTTGAAAGCAGGTGGCATAACTGTTAAGCTTGTGTTCTTAACTACATTCCTATATTGCCACCATAATAAAATAAATAACACATGCAGTCTTTTTATTGTGGTAAAATATACAACATAAAATTTAGCATTTTAACTGTTTTTAAGTGTACAGTTCAGTGGTATTAAGTACATTCACATAGTTATGCAACCATCATCACTGTCCATCTCTAGAACTTTTTCATCCTCTTAAACTGAAACTCTACCCATTAAACATCAACTCCCCACCCCCTTTCCCTCTGGCCCCTGTTAATCACTTTTCTACTTTGTGATTTTGACTACTCTAGATACTTCATATAAATGGGATCATGCAGTATTTGTTTTTGTTTTATATCTAGCTTATTTCACTTGGCATAATATCTTTAAGGTTCATCCATGTTGCAGCATGAATCAGAATTTTATTGCTTTTTAAGGCTGAGTAATATTGTATTGTATGTATATACCACATTTTGTTTATTCATCTGTAGATGGGCATTTGGTTGTTTCCACCTTTTAGCTGTTGTAATACTGCTCTGAACATTGATATACACATATCTACTTAAGTCCCTGCTTTCACTTGGTTTGGGTATATACCCAGAAGTGGAATTGTTGGATCACATGGTAATTCTGTGTTGGATTTTTGAGGAACTGCCACGTCATTTTCTATAGCAGCTGCAGCACTTTACAGTCCTGCCAGCACAAGGGTTTCAGTTTCTCCACATCCTTACCTCAGCACTTGTCATTTTCTGTGTTTTGGATGATAGTCCTCCTAATGAGTGTGAAGTAGTATCTCGAGGTTTTGATTTGCATGTTTCTAATGATTAGTGATGTCGAGCATCTTTTCATGTACTCATTGGCCACTTGTGCACCTTCTTTGTAGAAATGTCTAAGTCCTTTGCCGGTTTAAAAAATTGGGTTGTTTTGTTGTTGTTGAGTTGTAGCAATTCTTTATATACTCTGGATATTAATCTCGTATCAGATCCGTGATTTACAAATATTTTCTTGTATTCTGTTGGTTGCCTTTTCACTGTTGATAATGTCCTTTGATGTACAAAAGTTTTTCATGTTAATGATGTTCATCTATTTTTTGTTGCCTGTGCTTTTGGTGTACGAGAAATCATTGCCAAATCTAAATGTCATGAAGCTTTTCCCATGTGTTTTCTTCTAAGGGTTTTATAGTTTTAGCTATTATATTTAGCTCTTTGATCCATCTTGAGTTAATATTTGCGTATGCTTTTAGGTAAGGGTACAACTTCATCCTTTTGCTTGTGAATATCCAGTTTTTCCAGCACCATTTTTGAAAGAACTGTCCTTTCCCCATTGAGTGGTCTTGGCACCCTCGTGTACATATATATATATATATAATTTTCTTACATTGAAAACAATAGTGCTGTATTGGTTATTCTTGGTTAATTGGGGAGGGGGAGGAAGCATTCTTTAGAATAAAGCTTCTTTTACTATCTGTGCTTATTTGTGAATTTTAAATGGGTAAGGAAAGTTGTAGTTTGCAGTAAGCTTTTTCCAAATTCAGTCCTGTGTGTGTCTATTCGTATACAGTTGTCTAAACAATACATTACTATAGCATATAAACTGCCTTCCGTTAAATTACAGGCAAGACTCAAGCCCAGTCCTTTGGGGTATACTCATCCTGTGTAAGTCAATTTGTTTAATGACAAATGAACATATAACACTAAATCCTGGTATCATATTACAGTATATAGATATTTTATAGCTCATTGCAAGTTTTAGGTTTTTCTTGTTTACCTTGTAAGCAGCTTTTAGATCTTGTTACTAACTCGTGTTGAAAGAAAAAAATTCTTATTTAAAAAATTTCTTAAATCAATTTAGTTGAAGCATATCCTGAGACTGCAAAGCAAACCATTAAAAGCTACTAACAAAACGAAAGCTGCTACCTACTTGCAACTACTTATCTGAGTGAAATAAAACCAAAATTTTACAGAAATAAATGGGTTGCTTCGGTGTCAAGCCTGTAAACTGACATCTCTAACCCTCATTTGTCTCTTTGAGTTTTTAATAAATTATAATATATTTGAACCTAAAATGGTATTAGCAGTGCTTTTGCAGTTATATATATATTTGGCATGCTGCGTAAGATTTCTTCTGGAAAAGTCTTATTGTGAAGTAGTAGAAACCCCCCAGGTTATATGATGTCTAAGCTTCATCCCATGCTCTTATCACTGTTATTTTAAGATACAATATTTACCACACTTTTGGGCAGATGTCTTAAAATACATCACTCATAACTTATAAATTGACTTTTTAAAAAGTATATGTTCTGCTATTCGTAAAATGTATAGTTACTCTGCTTTTGCAGAGCTACGCGTAATGGAGAAATCAGAGAGGTTTTCTCCCCTCCAAAATAGAGAGGATGCTAGTTTAAGTGCAGAATACAAAGAATCAGTAGAGAATGTAACTTAAGGGAGCAGCATCTAAAAACGAACAGAAGGGACTGGGGTTTGTTAGGCTTGGAAAAGAAGGGTCAAGTCATCCCTCTACATGAGGAGAAAAGCAAGATTGCGTGGCACATAATTGATGTCTTGTCATTTGTGTAGCACTAAAAATGTAAGCCCCCGGTGAAGAATGGTGAAATATGGAGAAAATTAGAACTGTAAACATATTGAAGAGGCCCAAATATTGTAGAATTACAGTAGTAAGTAGAGTTTTGTAATTGTACTTGAAAATTGAATGCTTTTTTGGAAATTACTTTTAGAATGATCTTACTAAGTTTGATATGTGAAGAAAAGTGTTAGCTAAGTCAGTACAGCAAAATAACTAATAATGTGACTTGAAAATACAAATACTTGAAAATACTTGAAAATACAAATCTCAGATTGTATGTGCCTCTATCCATGGTTCCAAGCATAGTTTATTTTCCCTAATTTTTCTAGTCAAAATTCTGCTCATCCTTTGAGTCCCAGTTCCACAGCCACACACCTTTGTGAAGCTGTTTGATATCAAGTACAGAATTCATTGCCTTCTTCATTCCTCTAAACCTTACTTGATTTGCCCTATAATTACATGCTGTCTTAAATCCCCAGTTCTGGAGTATTGAACCTGGTTTTACTCATTTGAAATGTCTCTCAGTTCTTAAATATAATAGAAATGCAATAAAAAAGGTTTTAATGAAAGCCTTTATTTGAAGAATTCTTTAGAGTTGGTGTTGCATCTCTGAAAGCATCCATAAAAATCTAATGTTTATTTTATTTATAAAGAACAATTCTTTCTCAGCCTATTTGGTTTATTTTATAAAGTAACAAATGACTTTAGAGACTTGTGAAGGGAATCAGTGATCCCCTTTATCTGTGAATAGAGTGCTTTATAAATGTTAGTAATGGCTCAAAAACCTTTTTGTTTACCCTAAGTTTTTAAAATAAATACATATATTTTTAAAGCAGGCATAATGAATATAGTGCATTATGTTTGGAAAATCTTGGTTTTACTGCTTAGTAATACAAAAATTCCAAAGTCTGAATCTTAAATCTGTTTATTTTGATACTTTGGTTTTAATGCTTGTCTTAGCTAAAAGGCAGCTCATGTAGGGACATATTCCCCAAAAGAATAAGTGCCTCTTTGGCTGTACTTTGTAAATTGAGATACTCATTGTTTAATTTCTGTTCTTCAGTTATGCAGATTTGGCTAGCAGAGTTAACTGTTCCTATGCAAACCAGTGTGATGATTTACATTTATATGTTTTTAATAAATGTGTTCAGAATCCACAGAAACTATGTATGGAAGGTATTTAAAGAATTAGAAAATGGTTTCTCTGTTTTTAGAGTGTGCAGGTATGAGTATTTCAAGATGACACACATTGTCTTCTTTTGGAATACAGTTATTTTCTTACTAAGTTTTAAAATGCTCCATTTACCTTTAAGGTGCACAGAGGTTAACCATGTTTTTGTTTTTAAAAACAATTGCTAGGTAGCATACTGTTAACAGTCACTTAACACAGAAAGTCAGCAAATTTAGACTTTTTTTTTTGGTAAAAGATAAATGCTTAACTCATCATTAAATTTGACAACTCTTTAAAAATACTTTGCCATGAGACAACCAGTAAACCTGTTTGGTATAAAATACTTATGGTCACTCCTCAGCCACATCAATCACACCCTGTAACACTTGGTGCTTTTTCTGCTTCAACTTCTCTTTTACTGCAGTAGTTGCTTTTGAGGTTAAACCTTACTTCTTCCACCCCAACTTTCTTTTGTCGAGGTCAAAGCAGCCGCTTCATGAAGGATTATATAATGCAGTTTTTACATAAAATATTGTTTTTATTAAGGAAATCATTTACTGTAAGAATATATCTTCCCTGGAACACAAGTCTCTTGTAGCAGTTTACAAAAAGGTGTGTTCTGCTTTCTTTATTTCATTTTTGAAAAAGAATTCAGCAAATACTATTACTCTTCCCTCCAAATATTTAGAATCACTTAGTATCAGAATACTTAGATTACTTTACATATATGATGTGTGACTGACAGGTGGCCATAATGAACAGGCCAGTGTCATTTTGTATGTTAAGGATACACATATATTATATTGTATTACATTATATTGCACTTAAAATACATATGTGTATTAAGATAAAGATTAAGTATAAATAGAACTCCTAATATGTTGTTCTTATACCCTAATAGATCATCACTCATACTTCTTGGGTTATAATCACCTCCATCTTGGAAATCACTATATAGTCTTATTGAAGTACTGTTGATAATAATGTCTTTCCTATTAAGTTCCATTTCATAGTGTATCATATACTTGTATGAAGCCATCTTAAAAATAAAGCACTTGGGATAAGACATTCTGATTTTCTTACTAATTGGCGAGAAATGTTTGTGGGAAAAAAATAGGTAAATTTCAACAAAATGAAACCTTAATAAAGTTTATTCTTTACCACAATTGAAATTATTGGCTTATTTTAGAAGCTTAAGTTCTGATTTTACATTATGCTTTCAAGAATTAGTCAAGGTGAATTAAAAGTACCCGTTTAAAATTTAATTTAGTAATTCAGTAGTGTTGATAGACATAATTTTTCCCTGTCCATAGTGAGCATTTTTTGCCTCGAATCTCTAGCAAGATAGAAAAGATTTCCATAACTCTACCCTTTACTTTTCCCCTTCCTCTCTACTTCTGCAACTGCAGCCACAGTTGCTATATCACAGGTACATTTTGCCTGTTCTAGAATTTTGTATTAGTTGAATCATATGCATGTATTCTTTTATCTCTGACTTCTTGTCCTCAGCATGATGTTTTAGATCCATCCATGTTATTGTGTGTATCAGTAGTTTTTTTCTTTTTATTGTGGAGTATATATATTTAATTGTATGAATACTGAGTGTACCATAGATTGTTTATCCAGGTTCCTGTTGATGGGCACCTGGGCAGTTTCCAATTTGGGACTACTGCGAAGAAAACTGCCATGAATATTTTTGTACAAGTTTTTTTGTGGACATATGTTTCATTTCTCTTGGATAAAGGAGTGGAATTGCTAAGTCATATGTAGATGTCATTCTGCTTTTGAAAGACTGGTATTTGAAGAACAATATACACACGTATCATAAGTG
Organism: Hippopotamus amphibius kiboko; assembly: GCF_030028045.1. Classification (NCBI taxonomy): domain Eukaryota; kingdom Metazoa; phylum Chordata; class Mammalia; order Artiodactyla; family Hippopotamidae; genus Hippopotamus; species Hippopotamus amphibius. Next base: position 101,520,181 of record NC_080193.1, read on the forward strand.
TACACTTCTACAACCTGAATATTCCGGTATAACCAGTACACAGATGAAGGAGAAAGTTACCAGTGCGCCAGAAGCCCTCCTCATATTTGCTTCTCTGTACACCGGCCCTGTCATGGGTAGCCACTGCCTTGACTCCTAACTCTAATTTTGCTGTGAAGTTTTCTGGTTTACTTGTTTTAAAAAATTTTTTTTCTACTTTATTGGGGTATAATTTCCACACTATAAATGCACTCATTCAAGAATACTATTTGATAAGTTTTCATACACCTGTGAAGCCATCACTGCAATCAAGATAGGGAGCATTTTCATTATCCTCTGTTTCGTCACATCCTTTTGCCAGTCATCCTGCCCCCTACCTCTCTCTCCTCACAACCTGACACTGTAGATTAGTTTGAATTTTCTAGAATTTGAGGTATGGAATCATAGTGTTCTCTCTCTCATTCTCTCTATCTGGTTTGGCTTATTTTTATGCAAAATAATGATTTTATTTTTACAAGTCTATGCAAAAGTGTTTATCGCCAGACTGGACCACCCAATAAGTTACACGCACACAGGGACTCAAAGGTTATTGCACAGCTTTTCAGCAGGTCTATTCAGGACCAAGCGGCCATCTTCTTCACAGCTGGGCTTCGAATAATGTTTTGGAGAATAATGATTATAGATCAATATAATAGAATAATGATTTTTAGATCGTTCTATATTGTTGCTTGAATTAGTTCCACTTTATTACTGAATGGTATTGCATTGTGTGTATATACCACATTTTGTTTATCCATTCACCTGTTGGTAAGTATTTGGGCTGCTTTCATTTCTAGCTTTTACTAATAAAACCGCTATGACATTTTGTACAAATGGAGACAGATATATGTACACATATATCTTCATGAATATGTTTTTAATTCTCTTGGATAAATACTTTGAGGACATGCTGGGTTATAAAGGGTTACATGCATTTTTTAATTTTTTAAGGAACTGGCAAACTTTTCCAAGTCTGTATCATTTTGTGTCCAACAGCATTATATGACAATTTTAATTACTCTGCATCCTAGCACTTGGTATTGTCAGTCTTTTTCATTCTAGCCACTGGTATGGATACATAGTGATATCTCATTGTGCTTTTAATTTGCATTTCCTTGATTACTAATAATGTTGAGCAACTTTTCATGTTCTTATTCACCATTTGGGAAGTGACTGTACAAGTCTTTTGCCCATCTAAAAAACTGGGTTGTTTTATCTTTTTTAAGTTAGTTGTAGCAATTCTTTATATGTTCTAGATACAAGTCCATTATCAGATATATTTGTGAATGTTTTTTTCTTAGTCTGTGGCTTGCCTTTTTATTTTTTTAGTGGTGTCTTTCAGATAGCAGAAGTTTTTATATTGGACTTCATCAAAATGATCAGTATTTCCTTTTATGGTTAGTGATTTCTTTGTAATTTCTTCATAATGTAATGATTTCTTCCTAATAAATCTTGGCCCACACTAAAGTTGCAAAGATGTCTCCCTGTGTTTTCTCCTAGGAGCTTTATGATTTTAGCTTTCACATTTCAGTCTATGATCCATTTTGTTTATGGTGCGATGTAGAACCTCCCCCATCCCATATTTATACAGTATCTATTTGTTCTAGCCTCATTTATTAAAAAAAAAATGCTTTCCATTTTGTCAGTTATAGCTCAGTAAAGCTGAGGAAAACTCCCTTTCCTTTCCTTCTTTCTTACTTTGACATCTTTGTTGAAAATATTTGACAATACGTGTGGGTCTATTTCTGTACTCTCCATTCTGCTACATTGATGTAATTCTTCTTTTGCTAGTACTACATTGTCTTGATTACTTAGCCTTATAGTGAGTAAGAAGTCAAGGTGGTGGAAACCCCCCAAGTTCTTTTCGCAGATTGTTTTGACTGTTTTATTTTAGGTCATTTGCCTTTCTATATAAATCTTAGAATTAGATATTGGGATATGGGTTGTAATTAAATTGGATACATAGTTCAATATGGGGAGAATTGGCATGTGACAATATATTTTCCAGTCCATTAACATGGTATATTTGTTCATTTATTTAGATCTCTTATTTCTCTAAACAGTATTTTATAGTTTTCAGTTGGCATAGAATAAACACTGCTTGCTGTCCTATTTGTATCATTTTTTTTTACAGCCAAATCATACTTTACACAAGCTTATTTTTATGATATAAGTAAAGATTTGGTATGGAAATTTTCCATTTGATAACCTTATCTAATGCATAGATGAAGGGACCACCTATTCAGATGTGACAGTGCTACAAATAGAGGAGACTGAAACATATCTTTAGGAACATTAAAGCAAAAGTTTACAGCTTTATAGTTATTGGCATAATTCTTTTGACTTGTATGGTTGTGGATATTAATATTTAAAGAGGCTTGTCTTTATTAACATAGTCTGGTATTTTTAGAATCAGAAGTAAAACAGAATCTTATCAGTTTAATTGGGGCATAAGTTATTTTTTCTTTTTTATCATTTAAAGAGTTTTATTGAAATACAATTGACATACAATAAACTGCATATACATTTTTTTCTTTAAGAACTTTTATTGAGATACAATTTACATACAATAAACTGCATATATTTGAAGTGTACAATTTGGTTTTTTTTTTTTTTCTTATTAGTAATGTATATCTGGCAATCCCAATCTCCCAATACATTCCCCCTTGGAGCATAAGTTCTTAACAGAGGATTTTTGAATTTACATTTTGCAGTTTACCTTCTTTTCTTCCCCCTTTCATTAATAATACTAATGGAAATATGCAACTCTTAGAAATGTATAAAGAGGAAAATAAACCATAATCCTACCAGCCAGAACTGATTACAGTTAAAATTTTTGGTATATTTTCTCGTGTGTGCATGCATGTACACACGCACATGCGCCTGTTTACACAGCTCATTATCGTATGCATAATTTAGTCTTTCATTTAAATGCTTCTAGCACTAGCATTTTCCCATGCATTAAATGGTTTATGCATAATTTACAACATCTGCATTATAATCCAGGATGGACAATAAAACACACTTGAATTTACTCAGTTTTTTTTTCCTTGTGGGATATTTAGTTGCCTTTCCCCTCCGTGTGTGTGTGTGTGTGTGTGTGTGTGTGTGTGTGTGTGTGTTGTGTGTGTGTTTAATATTTGGCTTTAATAAGCATACTTGTTCACAATCTTTCTCAATATTTTGAATTTCTTTCTAACATTGTTTTAAATTTGGGAAAATTTTAAACCACAGTTTAAAATATGATAGACACCTACATACTCATCACCAGGAGTAATCAGTTGTTTATATTTTGCTTTAAATAATTTGTTTAAGGACAAGTAGCAGATAAAACAGAAATATTCCCCCAGATAATTAGTGTTTTTCTGGTGCATATTTTAGTGCATTTAATAAATATGTGTCCATAAAATTTTACTTATTACTGTCTGTGCTTTTGAATTTTATATAAACAATAAATTATATCTTCTAAAATTTTCATTTTTGCTCAGCTGTGTGGTTTGAAATTATTTGTACTGGCTCTTGTAGATCTAGTTCATTCTTTTTATCAGAATAAGGCAGTTCTTCCATTCCCTTTTTGTGGAGGGATAGTTAGATAGGATGCCATAGTAAACATCCTTTTACATTTCTCTAGGTGCTTGTCTCTTGTGTGTTTGGACATAAGAGACACTTAGAAGTGGTATTTGCAAGATCATAAGATACATAATCTCCAGAAGGCTCTCCAAAGCGGTGGGGAATATATGTCCCTACCAGCAATGTTCTCATTGCTCCACATCCTCCCCACCCCCGGGTTTTTATCAGACTTACTATTTTTGCCAACTTGATGAATAGGAAATGGATGATGTTTTTTCCTTTAGTATGTTTCTAGGATTATGGTTATTAGGATAAGAAATACAAGGTTCTGTAGCATATTCAATGAAATCTGTTATCCTTGTATTCTTTCAAATGTCCATTAAGAAATGTTTCTAATCATACATTAAAACTTTTAAAGAGTTTTGAATAAAAGCATTGTTGTTTATGTTTATTCACAGTGGAGTATAAGTGTTTTGTCTCAAGAAGTATTATCTGTCCTGGTTGTAAGACTGATATTGGAGAATTGCCTAAGATGCATTAACTCTTATGTTGTGACATCTGTGTAGATAATTTAGATGATTATTTGGCTAACAGAACCCTTGACTGATTTTACTTCTTGTGAGCTTTTTGGGGGAAAATTTTATTTTTTAAATCATGCACAGTCAAGTAAAAATGTAATATCCAGTTATATATTTTTCTCATTTCAACAACTATTTGATGACTGTTTATGATATGAGTAGAAATGATTTACTCTGGAAATGCTAAATGTATTATTCTTACAAAAGTTGTCTTCTCTAACCCTTTTCCCTACTGTGTGTGTATGTGTATAATAAAAAACATTTCCAATTTAAAATGTTGTAACATGTAGACACATTAATTTTAAAAGTAAAGAGTATAAAAGATGTAAAAGTTCTATTTTCTTGTTGGAAATTGTAATAAAACCGCCTGAGGGCAGGGACCATGTCTACCCTTTAAATAGTTATATATATTCTCTATGTTTATCTGTAGAGTGCCTGACTCATAGTAGTATTTCATTAAGTATTTGTTGAATGAACAATATTATTTCTTGTTAAGTAGTAATCTTAAGTGAGAAAACCTAGATTTCTGTCAATATTTATTTATTTTAAAAGATTTATTATTAATTAATTAATTAATTTATTTTTGGTTGCTTTGGGTCTTCATCACTGTGAGAGGGCTTTCTCTAGTTGTGGCAAGAGGGGGCTACTCTTCTTTGTGGTGCAGGGACTTCTCTTTGTGGTGGTGTCTCTCCTTGCTGAGCACAAGCTCTAGAGTGCAGGCTCAGTAGTTGTGGTGCACAGGCTTAGTTTCTCCTCAGTATGTGAGATTTTCCCAGACCAGGGATCGAACCCGTGTCCCCTACACTGGCAGGCGTATTCTTAACCCCTGCACCACCAGGGAAGTCCCAGTTTTTAGTCTTTTTTTTATATATAAATTTATTTATTTATTGGTTGTGTGGGGTCTTCATTGCTATGCACAAGCTTTCTCTAGTTGCAGGGAACAGGGGCTACTCTTCGTTGCAGTGCTTGGACTTCTCATTGCAGGGGCTTCTCTTGTTGCAGAACATGGGCTCTAGGTGCACGGGCTTTAGTAGTTGTGGCACTTGGGTTCAGTAGCTGTGGCTCTAGGGCTCTAGAGTACAGGCTCAGTAGTTGTGGCACTCGGGCTTAGTTGCTCTTCGGCATGTAGGATCTTCCTGGACCAGGGCTGGAACCTGTGTCCCCTGCATTGGCAGGTGGATTCTTAACCACTATGCCACCAGGGAAGCCCCCAGTATTTATTCTTAAATAGTAATATGTAAGCTTCAGTCTTTCTGGTCTTCTGAGTGAGAAGCATGCAGGTAACAACAAAAAAGTGGTAGTTTTTATTATAAAGAAACTCAACTCCGAGTCTGTTTTTAACTGAGAAGGAAAGTTAACTTTTTAGCTTAGAATTTACTTGAAGCCCCTCTGCGTGATTTAGGTGTATTTTAGCCTGTGAATGTCCAGTTCCCTCTCCACGACTTCCAACTTTACTACCTCATGGTCTCATCTCTCTGCTCCTATGTCTTTGCCCCTAATCCCTGTGGGCACAAAGCTCTTTCCTTTATGAGCCAAGGGTCTCATAAATTTAGTGACTTTATCGACAATTTGGAGGTTTACAGGGGAGAAATCACATGCAGCCTTTTACCATCTTACAGCCTCTGTACCCCATCTGTGGCTACTTTCCCCAGACAGCTCTTTAGACCTGCCACCCTTTTTATCCTGTAGAGCTTTCTCAGAACTTTAGTCCCCCACTCTCAATGTATTTTTCACAAGGAGTAGCACTATGTTGTATTGTCTGTTGCTGTGCAGTGGATCACCCCAGAACTTAGCAGCTGAAGACAGCAGCAATTCATTTTTTTAATTTTTTTAAAATTTTTTATAAATATTCAGTTTTATAAATTTATTTATTTATATGATTGGCTGTGTTGGGTCTTTTTTCTGTGCACAGGCTTTCTTTTAGTTGCAGTGAGTGGGGGCTGCTCTTCGTTGTGGTGTGCAGTCTCCTCATTGCCATGGCTTGTCTTGTTGCGGAGCATGGGCTCTAGGCGTGTGGGCTTCAGTAGTTGCAGCACATGAGCTCAATAGTTGTGGCTCATGGGTTCTAAAGTGCAGGCTCCATAGCTGTGGCACACGGGCTTAGTTGCTCCGCGGCACATGGGATCTTTCTGGAGCAGCGATTGAACCCGTGTCCCCTGCATTGGCAGGCGGATTCTTAACCACTGCGCCACCTAGGAAGCCCGCAATTCATTTTATTATTTCGAATGGTTTTGGGGGTTGACCAGGCTTAGATGGTTCTCACTGGGAATGTCTCCTGCAGTTGCAGTTAGGGGCAACTGGAGCTGGAGTCCTCTCAAAGGATTCCTCACTTACCTGTCTGGTCGTTGAAGCTGGGGCTATGGGCTAATTTTTACACTTAGCCTCCTGTGGCCTGGGCTTCCTCACAGCATGTTGGGTTCCAACAGCAGCTTTCCAAGAAAAACAGCAGGTGGAAGCTGTTAGCACTTTTGGTGATCTAGTCCCAGAAGTCACTCAGCATCACTTCCTCCTTAGTTCATAGGTTCCCCACCAAGATTCCAGGGAAGGGAACATAAGCCTTTACCTCTCAGTAGGAAGAGTGTTAAGGCAGATTGTTGTGAGAAGAGCAAACGAGACTGGGGATATTGTTGCAGTCATTTGGAAAATATCATCTATCTTACCACATCAAGCAGGTTTGCTGATCCCCAGCTGAAATTCTGGTGAACAAAATTTTATCCACCTTTTCTTATCTGAAAAAATTTCATTACAGATGATGAGGAAATTATAGATATGTTCAAATGCCACTGCCTTTAAGAATGAAGTTTAAAAAGTAATCTTTAATCCTGCTGTCACTGTTCATTGGAGCTTTTGAAATGTGCAAACGTGCAGACTCCATCCTAATCTCCCACTAATTAGAAGGTACTGGACAGACCTCAGGCATATATTTAAAAGCTTCATGGCAACTATTGAAGAGGTTTCAAGCCTTCTTCCTGCACTCCACATGTATTAACCTCCACCACCACCTTCCTGTTGACTCACTAACATTTTGAAATTTCCCTCCTCTATTCAAAATATATGATATCAACAGAAAACAATGGTAGTCTATACTAGAGTGCTGAATAGAGTGATACGACTGTAAGTAAAATGTGATTTAAAAGAGCACATACATGCTGTAACCATCAGAGCAGTTTCATAAAAAAAAGTGAACTTAAATTGGATCTTGAAAAATAGATGAAGCTTAGATATGTTTTGTATTGATGGGAAACACTTCTACTTAATTGGTTGTGAACATTTTTTTATTGAAGTATAGTTGTTATGAGTATTATCTTTAATCATATGAACAGATATCTTGGAGATGTTCAAATGGATCATTTTGCTCTTAAATGTGAAGATTAAATGCAAGGTATCTCTTTTTTTTTTTTTTTTAGCACTTTCATTCTTTTAATTTTTTTATTTTTTTGGGGGGGGGTACACCAGGTTCAATCATCTGTTTTTATACACATATCCCCGTATTCCCTCCCTTCCTTGACTCCCCCCACCTCGAGTCCCCCCCACCCTCCCCGCCCCAGTCCTCTAAAGCATCTTCCATCCTCAAGTTGGACTCCCTTTGTTATACAACAACTTCCCACTGACTGTTTAGGGGATCTCTTTTTGATATAGTAGATGTTTCTATTTTGCTTATCTGTTTCAGACATGGTTTAACTAAGTCAAAGGCATTCCTCCCTGTGATAGCCTCTGAAAGACTACTGTACCAGTATATCATTTATTTCTATGCCCAAATTATTGAATCTAATTTTAAGGAAATCTGCCAATGGTGTTTAAACCCTTTTAAATGTTTTCATCAACCACTTTCTTAAATAGAGAAGTAAAGAAAACATCATTGATAGAAGCTGGGCCACAGTGAAAATAGGTAAGCCCTCAATAGATGTTACCTGTGCGCCAGACACTGGACTGAGTGTTTAATGTAGATTATTTCTTATATGTTTTGCTGTAAGGATGTGGGATGATTTTACAAATGAGGAAACAGATTTAGGAAGATTTAAGAGGACTAGTACAAGTTCATGGAGCTATTCAGCATTTGAATCAGGTAATCTAATAACTTTCTAGGTCTTAACCAAATGAAGTTTATTTTCTTCAGCTAGGAATGTGTATGAAACAGTGACAGAAGAAAGGACACCAGCTTAGCCAACTGTGAAATGGCAAATTGCAACCAAGAATGTGTTCTTTTTTGTCTATTGTGGATATGGCGCCAGTCATGTGAACCTTTTAGCCGTGATCAAAAACAGTGCACCAAACTTAGCACTACCTGACTGTTACTAGATTTGGCCAGTGTGGTGTGATGAGAATCACTGATACTCTGAAAAATCGGCACCCCCTTCCTTTTTTTTTTTTTTAACCCCACATGCTGTTTAGCCAAAACTTATAATGGTTAGGTGTTATTACTGGTTTCTTTAAAGTTGTAGGAAGATTAGTGAAGTTATTGGGTTTTATTTTTTAAAAATTTAAATTTAATAAAATTTTAATTTTTTTGTTTAAATTTTGAGAGATTAATAAAGAACAGGTGTATGTTTTTAATCTCTTTCTGAGACTTTCTTTGAACTTCAATTTCCTCATTATAATAAGATGGAAGTGATACCACCTGTTTTTTCAAACTAGAGCAGTGTACTCCCAGACTCCCCCAGGGTGTGTCTGTGCAAATGCACACAGGGTTAGGGGTTCAAAGGGATTGGGAATGCAAAGCCACAGAATAAATGTCACCATTATCCTGGAGCTCTAAATTGTCTTAATGTCTTGTTTTAAACACTTTTTCTATTTTAACTTACAGAACAGAATGTGAAATGATATGAATTTTTAAGGTAAGGTAGTTGAATTCAAAATAAATTTTAGGTGTACAGCAAGCCCAGTCCATGTTGTTCATTCTGTCACTGGCAGCCACCTTTCATACTTCTTGGAATCCATATTTTGTTTTGCAGTAAGTCGAATTTAATTCTGTCTTGTAATTATGACCATTTCTACTGTTCAGACAAATGAATAGATTCTGGGAGGTAAAACCAAAACTCAGAAGAACCCTAAAAGTATTAAATTATTAGAAGTCAAGCACCCTGAACAAGTTCTAGACTTCTGCTGAGACTTCATTTGTGTTGGGATTTGGGCTGCAGTGAAGGAAAAGTGGACTCCTCAAGCCTCTCCCTCCCCTTAAGCAGCATGTAAGAGTAACTGGAGAAAAGGTACTTCATCTCTGGAATTAAGACTGAGAGAGAAGACTGATAAATCTGAAGGGAGGGGTGGAGAGAGACCTTTGGGTTTAACTAGTCTTTTTTTTATTTTTTTTAAGAAAATGGGGCCTAAGGAGTTAGCCCATAGTTTCTGCTAGTTAGTGGCAGAATAAGAATTTCCAGTCTCCTGACTCCTTATCCCAGATGGCTTAGGCTAAGAACATCCTGCAGACTTCCCTTAAACAAACCACCCTTTCAGTGGTATTAGATATGAAGGTTCTGCTCTTACTAATTCATATTTAGGGCATAAAAAAGATTTACTTACTTGAGTTTTGTTGTTAACCAGAGTTTGTGTTAAAATGTTAGAGGATGTTTATTTAGCATCTGTTGTTTAAACATCCCACAAACTTGTTCTGAAAATTTCAAGTAAGTATAGACTCTCTCCTCTTTAACCAAAACAAACTTGACCATCAGTCTTATCTGTTTCCATTTGTGCCTGGTTAATGTCAGGAATAATGAGCCATCTCTGGTTGGTTTTCTAACTCCTGCCACAATAAAATCCTAAGATACACCAAGATGGAGGAAGAACTGCTGTATGTAGGATTTACTAGTAAAGAGATTTCTCCCCAACCTTGAGTTTCTATTCAGAATTCTGGTTAATTCTAAACATTTTTTAGCAACTGTATGAATTTTGGATTTTCATATGTAGGAATTAGGATTAGCTCCTTTGAGGGATACTGAGAGAGGGAAATGATGGAACAGAATGAAGAGAATCTATAAAGTGATGGTATATAAAGCAGGTTGCAGAATAGCATTACAGAATTTTAGAATTAGACCTTGGAAAGGAGAGAAAGGGAAATGAAGTTGAGAGAAGATATACATTGTGATAAATGTATTGATAAACTTCCGTATACTTTGAATTGAATAATTTGCTTAAGACTAGTTTGAGGTAGGTTTCTGTCATGTGCAGAAACCCTTACTAATACTCATTTGTTAATTTTTAAGCTGTTGAATCAGATCATATCCCTATAAAACTATTCTCCTGAAACTAAAATGCGTTGTAGAATTTTGTTTTTTCTAAACCATTCCCCTGTTATAGAGAAATTAATTTTAAATGTGTTGGTTCCTTTAAGTTAGTATTTTTGAGAGCTGGATAAATTAGCCACTTTTTTGTTTTTAATAAATGCACCTTTAGCTTTGAGTCACCTTAAATTAGATGTCATCTTAAATTTTAAGTCACCTAAAATTAGAAATATTTAGCAGAAAAAAAGTTGAAATTCAGATAAAGAATTGATTCTTTGGTAGTTGCTCTGGGGTGAAAAATGAAAACCGTATGGTCTCTTTCTAGAAGCCTGCAACCTGGTTGGGTGTGGAGAGTGATAAGGCAAGTGCACAAATAACCACCACACAGTACAAAGCTGATTAGTGATAAATGCCATAGAGAGGTACAAAGTTCATGGGCCTCTCACAGGAAGTAGTACCTAATGCTTTTTCTGTTAAGCACAAGCACAGTGCTTAAACTTTTTTTTTTTAAGTTTCCTTTAAGATATACATACATAACATTCACTTTTTTAGAGTGTAAATTTCAGTGGGTTTTAATATTCACAGGTTGTGCAGCTTTACCACTATTTAATTCCAGAATAAACTTTTTTAAAAATTCAAATGTTTTTAGCTATGGTATGCCCTCTAGTTCTCAGGCTCTACCACTCCCTACTGGTCTACATCTGCCAGCCTGTGGTATTTATATTGGCCACCTGACTCCTGAAGGCCATTTAAGTTTGCTACCAGGCTTGAGGAGTTGTTTTTTCTAGCTTCCTTTACCTTGGAAGCAAATGCCAGCATAACCCTGGGGATACAGGTGTGGGGAATACTGGCAGATGTCCTGCTGAGCATCCTTTTTCCCACCTTTGTCCCTTTCCCCACTCTACCCTCTGTCTCCTTCAAGAATGGTCCCCACCTCTGCTGCAGCCTTTTGAGAGGCATGACTTCTGTTGCCTTTGAGAGGGCTTCCTTGGAATAAAATCCAAGCTTCTTTTCTTGGCTAACAAATCCTTACATGATCTGGCTTTCTCTTCTCATCAGACTAATCTGTCTGTTCCATGAAATACCAAACTTGTACCCTTTGCCTGGAATGTTTGTCTCTTTGATCTTTGCATGTCTGATTCTGTCTTGTCATTCATATCTCATTTTAAATATCACTACTCAGAGAAGTCTTCCCTGGCCATTGAAGCTAAAGCAGCTACTTGCTCACTTTCCACATAACTGTAATTTAATTATCATCACAGTTGTCATGGGTCTGATTTTGTTGCTGTTGTTAATAATTCTCTCTCTTCACTAAAATGTAAGTTCAGTATTAGTGGGTCTCTTGTTTGTCACATGTATAACTGCGTCCTGAGCTTCTAGAACAGTGTTTGGCACGTAGCATGTGCTTAATGCATTTATTTGTTGAATAAATAGTTGCTTTGAACTATGGCTCCTGCACTGGTTCATCTGCCAGTATGATTCTGTCTATTTCTGTCTTACAGCAATTTGCCAGAAATCTCAGGTCCTTTGATACCTTTGCCATCGCCAGCTCTCAGTGCCTTTATGAGTTAATTCCCTTTTGTAATTATTTCTGTCATTTCAGTGGGGTGAAATGTATTGTCTGTCTTTTGACAGGTTGAGGTGTTTTAGGTTGAAAACATGAACAAAAGGCCAGGTTAGAAAAGCATGGCTTTTTTTTTTTTTTTTTTTTTGACAATACTAAGTAGTTTAGGTTGATTGAAGGGTAAAAAATAAGGTTGAAATTTTAGGTTGAGGCCATGTCAGAGAACGTCTGAAATCATTTGATGAAGAGTTTGTACTTAATTCAGAATGTCATGGGGAACCCTTGTGGGGTATTTGAGCAGAATCATGACATGAAAAGAGTTTTTTTTAAGGAAGATTGGTCTGACGGTGATGAAGTAAAGAAGAGAAGTCAGTTAGGAAGTTACTAGACTAATCTAAGGATGGTTCATTGTGAATCTGAACCAAGACAGTGGTCAACAAAATGAAAAGGAGGGCAAGGAGTTAGAGAAATATTTATTTGAGCCTCCTGGTGCTGACACTGATGAATTGCTCTGTGATAATTACAGTTCTGCAGTGTGACTTTTATTTAGATGGATTGGTTGATTGTACAGGGAACTGTATTGAATGTATCTTCTATCACTAACGTGTTATGAATATCTTTCTTAGAATTTTTACATTTATGAGGGAGATGAAACAGAAAGCAGACATCTCAGCTTTGTTGAGTTGGGGATATTTGGTCAACTCTGGCACTTCATATCTCTGGATGTTGGCAAGAGGTCGGGGAATATGTTAATGAGTAATGCAGGGTGGTACAGGTGTTTCACTGTTTAACTCCCTTTGTTCTCACTAAATGTAGCAAAATTTTAAAGATCAAAACATCTTTTAAAAATCCCATCTTAAAGTCTGTATTTAGCTTTAGTCTTGTTATTCGATTAAATAGTAGTCTTTGATTTAGAGCTGAATTCTGATTTCTTCCTGACCTACTTGTGATGTTAACCAGCTGTTTTGTGTGTGTGTGTGTTTTTTTTTTCACTTAGTTACTTTATTTTTACATCTGAAGTTTGGAAATTATTGTCTTTTGCCTCTGAAAGAATTATCTGATGAATAATTATTTTTCTAAGATGTTAAGCTTTTATTTCCATTAAGTAAAACTAATTTTATGATGACCAAAATAACCTTAAAAAAAAGTTAACTGACAACCTAGTGGCAGGGCAGGAATAGAGAACAGACTTGAGGACACAGGGGGTGGGGGTGGGGGGTGGGAGCTGCAGCGTAGTGAGAGAGTAGCATTGACATACACACTACCAAATGTAAAATAGATGGCTAGTGGGAAGCTGCTACTGAGCACAGGGAGATGAGCTTGATGCGTTGGGAAGACTTAAAGGGGTGGGATAGGGAGGGTGGGAGGGAGACTCAAGAGGGAGGGGGTATGCGGATATATGTATACATATAGCTGATTCACTTTGTTGTACAACAGAAACTAACACAATACTGTAAAGCAATTATACTCCAATCAAGATAATAAATAAATAAATAATTTTTAAAAAAGTTAACTGAGTAAACCAGGCCAAATGCAATTTAGGAACGGTAGCACATGTATACATAATGAAAACCATATGTTGGAGGAGTATGCAAGTGTTTTTTAGGTTTTTAGGTTAAACTGCATTATTTTATTTGATAAAAATGTTTTCAGGTATGTTTTTCTCTTTATTTTTGAATTTTTCTAACTAAACTATAACTTCCTGAGGGTAGAGACTGTTCTATCTCCCCTCCCTCCCTTCTCTCTCTTCCTTAATTTATTTCGATATAATTTTAGACTTAACAGAAAATTTGTAAGAAGAGTACGAACAACTCCCATATTCCCTTTACCTAGATTCACCTATTGTTTACATTTTGCCTAATTATCATTGCTTTCTTTCTATATACATATTTACACACACACATATATTTTTTTCTGAGCCAGTTAAGAATCAATTGCAGACACTATGCCCCTTTATGGCTAAATTCTCTAGTGTATGTTTCCTAAGAATAAAGATACTATCTTATATAACAGCAGTAGTATTATCAAAATCAGGAAACGCAACATTGAAACAGTACTATGATCTAATCTACAATCAATCCATAGTCAGATTTTGTCAATTGTCCCCATATTGTCCTTTACAGCTATGTTTATATACTTAACATATTTTCTCTGGGTCCAGGATCTAGTCCCAGTATCAAACATTGCATTTAGTTGTCCTGTCTCTTTAGCTTTCCTTTAATCTGGAACATATCTTCAGCCTTTCTTTGTGCTATTGGCCGTTTCATTTTTGAAAACTGCAGGCCAATTATTTTATAAAATGTCTCTTATGACTAATTTGGGTAATGAATTTTTGTCAGGAGTACCACAAAATGATAATGTGTCTTCTCAAGCACATCATTACAGGAAGCATAAGGTTTGCCCCAATATTGATGATGTTTGATAATTTGGTTAAGGCAGTGTCCCTCCAATAATTTGTGGGCAATACTTTGAGAACATGTAAATGCCTCATCAGATAGTCACCCACTAGTTTTAGCATCTATTGATGGTTCTTGCTTGAATCAGTTGTTACTACAGTGGTTGCAATGGTGATCTTCTGTTGTTTCTTCTGTGTTAATCAGTTGGCATTCTACTGTTAGGAAGAACTTTCTCCCTTATGTTTATATCAGTATAGATTCATGGATTCTTGTTTTAGTCGATGGGTTATCCTTTTTTCTGTCATAATTTATTTTGATGCTTAAATAGCCCCAGAATAGGCTCCTGGAACCTCCCTCCCCCCACAGGCTGGCTCCTTTGTCCTTATGACATGTCCCCATCTTTATTGAGCAGTTTCTGGCACGAGATGTTCTAGGGGCTCATCTTGTTATTTTCTCTGCCCCAGCTCTGGAATCATTACTCCAAGGATCTCTGGTTGCTTTTTGGGTAGAATATGTGTTTGGAAACCAAAAACTGGGAACTATGTGTTCTAATAGCTACTGGGGTATGTGTCCCTTTCAGTGGACATAACTATAAACACATATAAGCATAATCTGCCTTTATTTCTACCCCTGCCTTTAGCTCTATCTCTTTAAAACCTTGCATTCATACTGATGATTCAAAATCCAGTGTAAATGCTGCAGGCTACAGCTGCCTGTCAGTCTTCCTTATTCCCCAAAGTATGTGCTGCCTTGAGGGTCTGTATTTCCTGCTGTGAGTTTGGCTGTCTTATAGGAGAATAGAGCGAAAGTGCAGAAAAACAGTAGTGACCCACCACCCTAATGAGGCTTTTAATAATTTCAATACAGTATCTCCTGCCCAGGAGAATAGTAAAGTTGTAGCCTCTACTTTCAGTTGAACCTGGAGAGTGCATGAACAGTATTAACCGTCTCGAAAGATAACTACATGCTTATGTAGTGTAGCAGGAAAGGTCCCAAGTGTGGAGCAGAATGAGCAAGGTGAACATCTCTTGAAGCAGATGTGGAAGCCATACACACACGTGAATATATATATATATATATATATATATATATATATATATATATGTGCGCGCATGCACATGCACACACCCACACCCACATAGTGTATTAGTTTTCTAGGGCTGCTGTAACAAATCACCAACACTGGGTGGCTTAAAAAAAACAGCAGAAATTAATTTTATCACAGTTTCTGAAATAAACTTGAAAAGCTAGAATATAAATTAAAGAATGTTTGTTACATTTATTAGTTTTTGGTTTTGGTTTTCAATTTTTGTTTATTTTTTAGTTGCTCTCTGATTTCAGATTATGGTTTGTGGTATACTGTGTAATAAGTAATTATAAAATTGATCTTTAGAACATCTATTTCTGGGAATGTTAGAAGTTTCTTTGTAGAACATTGAACTAAGATTGTTTTTTCCACTTAGATAAGGAGTTCCTGTTTGGGGTTTAGTAGATTAAGAATATCTAGTATTATGAAAATCCATTGTAAATAGAAGAATGACTATGGTTCATCCTGTTCAAAGAATTTCTTTACTAGGCACTGTATTTAAGTGCTTGATAAATAAAACATTAAATTAACAAAATTGCCTTTGATTTGACTTTTAGCTCTTAGGCATTATAACCTCTATCAACTGTTAAAAGAGCTCTTGTTTGTTTTTATGTTTTTTTATATGATCTTCTAGAGGATGTGTTAGTTACATCCTGGGTTGTCACAAAACAGAGACATAAATAGAGGAGTAGGCATAAGGGTGTGAATCACCTCCCCTAGTGTTTCTCTTTCCTCTGGGTGAGGAGGGGTTCAAGGTGGCTGGCCCAAGAATAGTACACCTCTGTATTTATGAGGGAGGTTCAGTTCCATGTGGAAACTTTATAAAACTTAGTTCCAGGTGTCAGCTCATTCCCAGAGGAGGAGGCCATGCGGGTTCGCTAATGGCCAATGAGTTTACTGGACGTGCTTCTGCAAAGCCTTTGGATGATATAGTACTTTCTTTCTTTCTTAGTTTTTTTCAATACTTAGACCATAACTTCCTTTATGCACAGGCCTACAAGAGGAACTTTGTTCCTAGAGAATTTGTTAATTAAGCTACCTCTGTGTTTACCATCTTCCCCACAGTTAGGATTAATGTTCTCTGAAGTCACAGAAGATATTTTTTGGTTTCTTTGTATCTTGCACAATGCTATTTGTAGGCAAGGTACTTTGAAGTGTTGGACCCCAAGTAGAACTTGGGCCTTTTCTGTTGAGGGCAGCTAACCTCCAGAGAAAACTTAATTGATTGGATAAACAGAAAGCAACTTTTGATTTCTTTTTTAAAACTCATCTGCTTTATAAATTAATAACAAGCTATATAATGATACATGTTTAAGAAAAGGCTCACACTGGAAAAGGATCCCCAAAAAAAGAACCCAGTGTGTTCATAGAACATAGATATATATAAATAAAAGAAATATATCAAGCGTGGGAAATTCAGAATTTTGGGAAAAATCAGTTTAGGTTCTCAATTCCACATTTTGTGTGAAATTAAGCTACCTATGTAAAATGCAATAATTACAGAAAGGAATGAATAATAAAATAAAACTAAAAATTTATATAAACAGTTATCTTATTTCTGGGTGGAGAAACATTTACTGAACAAAACAGTATAAGAATGTTTTTCACTATTTGTACATTTGATAACTTAAAAAAAAGTTTAGCAGTCTTAAAAAAAACAAACCTGTGCAACAAAGTTAAAAGGTAAAACCTGAGGAAAATGTTGCTATGCACACATTTACATGATTCTGTAAAGAGCTCATGTAAATTCAATTGGTTTATTTTATCTTATCTTCTCCTCTTCTTGTTTTCAACCAACCTTGCCTTTATACTGTTTCAGTTGGTTTATTAAATTTCCAGCTTCCATTTGGGCAGTTTACACATGCTATGATTTAGTTCACAGCAGAACTAAGTTAGAGTTGTAGGTCCAGAGAGAAACATACCTCTTGGTGGCCTCTTCAGATGAGTAGTTAATAGTCCATCCCCCACAGTTCTCGCTTCATTTTACATTTTGTGGTATCCTATTTCTCTCCTTTTCCTTCTTAGCTCTGACTTCCTCCCTCCTTTTGATGGGTTCTCTTCCTCTTTTTTTGCTTTACTAAATTTAACAGAGTTTTTTTTCCTGATTGTTTCTTTTGTCTGATTTAGGTTTCCTTCCTCTTGTTTTTATTTTGCAAGAGTTGTATCTTGTGCAGTTGAGGGCACTCCTTGAACCTGGAAGTCTTCATAGCCCCCCTTCTTCAGTGCCTATTTTTCTTTAGAATTATCAGATTAGAGCAGCATAGGAGGTGTTTTTGTGATAGAGCTACTGAAACATAACTGGACATAAAGAACTGAAATTTAATTCTAAATAATTCTGAGAAGAAGCATGGAACTAGTCTCTTCCATGGAGGAGGAGTCATTGGGGTATGTTAATTAGGAGACCCTGATGCTGCTGAGTTTCTTTATGGTCTTTGGGAGTATTTATTTGAGGTTGTTCTGCCTTTAACCAAATTGTGGGCATGCAAAACTGCATTACTTTTGTCTTGGAAGTCCTCCCAGTAATTATAACACGGTATTGCAGTTCTCAGACTTGTGTGGGCATAAGCAATACCCTGAGGGGAACTTGTTAAAAATGTCCCACTCCTGGAAATTAGTATTCAGTAGATCTTGGGCAGGCCATTTAAAAACTGATTTTAAGAAGAAGCATCCCCCGCTAATTTTGATGTAGGTCATCAGCAGACCACAGTTGGAAAAACATTGCTGTATGGTATGAAGTCCAAACTCTTTGATATGGCTTATGTTGCTCCTACCTCCTCTGTAGCCCCATTTTCTGTGGGTCTGTACCACACATCCTATGCTTCAGAAATGTTAAGCCACTTAGAGTTCTCAACATGTCTTAACCTTCTCACACCTTTATATACCCTGGCATATGCTGGTCCCTCTGCTTACAGCCCCCTTCCCCATCTCTACCTTGCGCGTTCATTCTGCAGGTCTCTGCTGAAGCATCACATCTTCCCTCTCTCCTTCTCAAAAGGAATTAAACTACACTCATAGTAGTAACAGCTCTGCACTCCTGTATTCTGAGTTTTCACATGGTTTATAAGTATAGAGTACTTTTTTACAAAAAGCAATTATTCTTTAAATACTTTTACGAAAAGCAAGTATTTTGAATTATTTTTGAATTTTTGAATTAAAGGGACAAAAAGTTTGGTAATAAATAAGGCACCTGGCTGTATACCATGTATTTTTCTTGGCATTCTTAAGTATGTGACTTGTGTAAGTTGTACTTCCTCTCAAGACTTTAATTTCTGTATCTATAATTCTCTCTAATATCCATAATGGCCTTTCCCATTTCTAATAACTCTTGTACAGCTATCATGTCCTCTGACTAAAATACCATTTCTCCCCCTACCTCCTTCACTTCTGTGTTTAGTTCTTCCCAGTTGCCTCTTGGAGAAAAAAAATAAGTTTGGCTTTCAAGGTCCTGTATGACCGGGTCCTTCCCTAGCCCTTGACTTTTAAATCTCACTCTTCCCTCTTGTTTTAGTTGACAGTCTCAAAAAAACAGACCTTCTTCTTTGCTCTTTATAATTTGCCCTACCTGGAATATATTTATTCAAATCCTTAAGTCCTGCTCTGAGCCCCACCTTCTTGGTAAAGATCACCATTCCATCTTGCAGTGAGGAAATTGAATAGTAAACCAAAGTATCTTCCAAGAGGAAGGTTATATAGGGAAAATATGCTTGAATAATTAACTTTATGGAAAATTTAGTGAGAATAATATTGTTTCATACTAAGGCATACTAAATGGATAGTTTTGTTAGGTGTAGTGGAGCTTACTATGCATATTGTACGTTTTAACCTGTAGTAGTTGAAGCACAATTATTCACTGTTATCTGTGAAATGAAACCAACCAGCATATGAGCAATTATGGATCATTCCCCCATTATTTCTGTTTTCATTCCATGAATAAAATAAGCAAACTAGTTTAAAATATTAGTTATTATTAGCTGTAGTATATTATTTTTCTGTAATAAACATGATTTTGAAATAATATTCAAGCTAACTAAACTTTCTCATTACCTGCGTCCTAACTTGCTCCTTTTTTCCCAGTTGGATGTTTGCTAGACATCTCTCAATCTGTCTTCAAAACAGAATCCACATCCTTCCTTCCCCCAACCTGCTCCAAGGAACAGCAGTGGGCAGGACAGTGTGGCTGGAGGAGAGAGTGGGAGTGGAGATCAGAGAGATCCCTGAAGGCCGATTACTCAGGGCCTTCTCTGCCTGCTAGCGACTTTGGGTTTTGTTCTGTGTTCAGTAAGTCTGCACTTTGGAAGATTAAACCTTTTCATTTGTGTTGAGGGTACATTTGGTCTTTAAGGAAATAGTTTCCCTCAGATGTAATGGAGAAGGGAATTTGAGTGAAACTTTAATATGTTCCTCCTAAAGTACCTAATTTAATAGAGTAATTTAATAGTATTTGTTCTAGTATGTATTATAGTTTCCTTGGGCCTATTTCCACATCATTAAGGAGAAGCATCACATTAGAAGCTATCCATTTAAATCCTAATTATTTTTAAAACAAAATTTATACGTTCTCTTTTCTTCTTAAAAAAAATTTCCCCTTTTTGTTTGGAGGGACAGTTGACTGCCTAGTGTATAATTTAATTTGCATTTTCTGCTGTCATCATTTCCAGTAGGGCCATTATGTTGGGAAAATTCAGGTTTAGAATTGTGATTTAATTGGAGACAGAATGAATTGCCTTACCAGATTTGCTGACTTTAGACAGTGCAGAGCCTATAAACTTTCTGGGGGCTCCTCATTTGGTGTGTGTAGTAAACAGAATGCCATATTGGAGGTAGGAGAATAAGGATTAATATCAGCTTCTAGAGAATGGAGAGTGCTGTTTTAGCATGTAGATCCTTTAAGAAATGTTGTTTTTATTGGAAAATCTCTGAATTAAATGTCTGAAAAGTTCATTTTTATAAAATAACCCATGTGGTGACAGAAATTCAAGAAAGGATAAAATTGGTGAAAGTTACACAAATGGTAAAAGTCTAATAATTACTTTAAAATTTCCATTTATTCTATGACTCTGTCATTGTTCCTTAGCCATATGTTCCTTTACTTGAGTCAGTAGTAGTCTAGATAAAACAAAACTATTAAACATTTTTTTCTTTCTTTTTTTTTTTAAACTATTAAATATTTGAAGAGAGTTTTTAAAATCCAAATAATTATTGGGTTTGAATAATAGGAAAAAACTCACAAACACAGCAGACTTTGTTGTGGAGTCTGCAGTTCTATTCGGATCCATGATAATTTAAAATATTCATATTCATTTTGAACTATTTTGTGTTTGCGCTATAAAATTATATTCCTATTGTTTCATTTTTTCCAGTGTAGCATGTTCCTTATAGGCATTTGCAATGTGTGCTCAGAAGGGAAGTGCAGGCATAAGACACATTAGAGCAGAATTCTTCCTAGAATATTTTTGCTTCTGGGTTATTCCATTGTGTTTAGTTTTGAAGGTTAGAGAGGAAGAGGAAGTTAACTGTTATGTTCCCAGTTCTGTTGCTTGTTGGCCCTCATTATGAAGACTGAGTATTACTACTTTTAGATATTCTCAAACTAGCAACTGTTATTCGAGTAATTAAGTCACCTGGTAAGATGAGGTTTTTCTTTGCACTATTTGTTTTCCATGGGTAGATAACTTAATGAAATATGATATCAGGTTTCTATTGAGATTGATCTGCAAATAATTCAATAATGAATAAAAATCTTAGAAATAGTATTAATACAAGTAAACTGTAAGAACCAAATCTCTTTGAGAGACAAATTTATGCATTGGAAAATTAGCTGATCCATTTTGCATTTGTCAAGGTAGAATGCCCTGATTTATACATGCTTATAGTAGTGAAATTAAGAAATGAGAATTTCTTAAGTGGAATATGATCTGGTTTTCAACATCATGAGAACTAAATTCAGTTTTGATTTTGCAACATTATTTGACCATTTTTACAAAGTTTTATGTAGTAAAATAAGGTTTAAAATCACGGGAGGGAGGGGCCGTGGGGATATATGTATAAACATAGCTGATTCACTTTGTTGTACAGCGGAAACTGGCACAACAGTGTAAAGCAATTATACTCCAATAAAGAGCTTAAAAAATAAGTAAAATGACTAGAATAAAAAAATTTTTTTTTTACTTCATGGCACCTCATCAGATAGTTAAAATCCTTACGTATTTCATAACTACATTTACGGATCACAGATAATTTTGTTGATTAGTGCTTTGGAGGTATAAATGTATACAAATCCTTATATTAGATTAAAGATATCCTTAATCTCTGAAGAATTGTTTAAGCTAACTGACAAGTTGTATTCTGAGTATTGCCTAGATCCACTGGAACAAAATTTGTGTTTTCATAAATGTGAGTCAAGAGTATGGCATATACACTGAAGTTATTCATCATGTCCCTGGGAAAGTTAATGGGTATTACTCCAAGTTGAAGGAAAAGGGTCTATATGGTCAAGTAAATTCGGAATATATTGGTTTAAGCAAACGTAAGCTTTACTCAAGATTTCTCAGAGCCTTTAATGTTGAAGTATTTTATATTAATCAGATTAATCTTTAAGAATGTTAAGTATTTGGTCAGTCATTGATCTTACTTGTTTTGTGTAATCTTTTCCTCCCTTCACAAGATAATATGCAAGTTCCATGTCAGATATCACATTATTTTATTAGTGGGAAGAAAGAAAATATCTCTTATTTCAAGGGACTTTACACATGAAAAGTCACCACATGTAGGAAATTCTGTATATGAATTTAATGTTTTCAATTCTAGTTTTCTGTTTGAATTCTAGTTGCTTGAATTTTTTTAAGCTCTTTATTGGAATATAATTACTCTACACTCTTGTACCAGGTTTTGAGGTACACCAAAGTGAATCAGCTGTATTTATACATATATTCCCATTTCCCCTTAGTTACTTAAATTTTGTAGGGACTAATAGGGACGTTAAGTAAAAGACAAATGGGGTAGAAAGTAAGGGTAAGATAGAAGGAAGAACTAATTCAACAAACTGAACTAAATTAAAGACTTTGCTTTGTCTTTTCTCTGAAATGCTTTTTTGGACTAAGGTTTTCACGATACATAATTATTTGAACAGATTTTTACAGAATAAGATAGCTCACTCATTAAAGTCTTCTGAAATATTTTCTCTATGGTGTTTGGGGTGTTGCAGGATCTGTTAGTGGAGAGAACTGTACTACTGTAATGTCCTCAGATTAATGGGAGTGGTCTGTGATTTTAAAATCATTGTTGTAAAGCAACTATACTCCAATAAAATTTTTTTAAAAATCGTTATTTGTGATTCTGGTTATAATCTGATACTTTAGTTGCTCATTTCTACTCACTTGTTAACCTTGTCTCCATTTATGACTTCGAGTTTCCTATTGTAATATAACCTCTACTTTTCAAGGTTCAGAGAGTTGCAGCATATATCAGAACATACACTGCATGATTTTTCGAGTTCAGCCTTCGTTATACACAAGTATCTGTATTTCAGATGGAACAGCTATCAGATGAAGAAATTGACCATGGTGCTGAAGAAGACAGTGACAAGGAAGATCAGGATCTGGACAAAATGTTTGGAGCCTGGCTAGGGGAGCTAGACAAACTCACTCAGGTTAGAAATTGTGCTTGAAAAACTGAGGATTTTAAGTCATCACTATGTGCTAAAACTGTACGGCATAGACATAAGGATATGAATATAGGTTATGTTTTAAAATAACTGCTATAAAGGGGAAAATGTCCAAAATATTAACAAGTAAATGAATAGTAACTCCAGAACACAAGATATTATCTTCTGTGGCTATTTTAAGGAATTAAAAAAAAATGCTTTGGCAAAGGCCCTGCGCATGTAGAGGGATTTCTTAAAATCTGTTTCATAATTGAGTTAGTTGCTGGCTAAGAAGTTTTAAAGCCTAACATGTAAAAAAAATCTAAATTTTAGCAAATCCTATTTTATAATTTAGTGAGTATGAACACATTTTACAACATAAATAATATCCTCACATTTTCTATTACATGATTGCAGAGTACTGACAAAGTTTCATCCCTGGCTGCATTTTAAAACAGTGGCAAAGCTTTTTCATTTTGTTTTATTGAACCCTCAATTTAGAAAAAAAGAATGACTTTATCTTCTAAAGCAGGTCAGTTTTTAGTATAAAAGTGTATACACTTACTACCCCAGTTAATACATTATATTCAATGTATATGAAGATAGTTATGTTATTAAAACAATGTTAACTTTGACAATGAGAAAGAACTTTAGAACAAAACTTATTTTCACTCATCCTTAACTAATATCTCTGGGAAGAATTTTTTTTATAAATTGCTTAAGTATGAGATTCATTAACCAGTAGAAAAGTAGGTGGTATGGTGGAAAATTAAAGTTCTAGTTTGTTTCTGTATCTCTTTCTATAGTGGTCTGGAATTGAAACTGAGAAACTCTTCATGTAATTCTTGCTAGATCATTTTGAAAAGCAGACTTGTTTGTGACCATAACCTGTTAATGGTGAATTTTGAAAAGAAGGCTTTCGGTCTTACTAGGATTTCCTAAGGGTCATTCTCTTCATCTCCAATCAGAAGAAATAACAGTATTTGTGGTGATAAAGGTCATTTATGTAGTTACCAAACCATCTCGGTTTAATTCTTAAGTTTTTTTAAAAAGGTGATTTTGGCATGCAGGTGATGACTAGGCTCTGCAGTTCTATGGTGAGGAGAAAAAGGAAAGAGGAAGCAAAGTAGAGGAAACAGAAAATGATAATGGATGAAGGAAAGTATGAGAGGGCCAACTGTCATGTGTGGGGTGTCCTTTTTTTTTTTTTTTTGGCCCTGCTGCGTGGCTTGTGGGATCTTAGTTCCCCAACTAGGGATTGAACCCTGGCCACAGCAGTGAAAACCCAGAATCCTAACTACTTGGCCACCAGGGAACTCCCAGGGGTTTCCTTGACTGTAGGTTTTGTTGTCCATCCCTAGGGAGGGCCCAAAAAAGAGGAAAGACAGGTAGGTATCAATCCAGCCGCTCTGGGTGGAGTAGAGTCTGTGCTACTCCACTGTAGATGGCATTTCTACTGAATACAAGAAAACCTTGTATTCTTCCCTATATTTTAAATTCCTTGCCACACAGATGTGAAGAGCCATTCATCAATAAAGTTGGCTCCTAAAGTAATGACGGTTCTTTTTTTATGTATAAAGCTGTCTTTAGAGAGAAAACAGGTTGAAACTATTGCATAACATAGCTCACTACTAGCAAGTTGCTTTTTAACACTTGAGGAATTTCCAAAAAATATTTTACTTACTAAGTTGGTGGATGAAACTTCAAAATTCTTGTTTATTTCATTATTTTAGTTCACTACAAAGAGTCATCTATGCACCTATATCACACAAACAATGTTAGTGGATTTTCAAGTTTATATTAAATCAGTTTTAAGTTTTAAGTAGTTGTTGAATCACCTGAAATTGTTCGTAAAATTTTGTATGTATTTGCATTTTTCTGGAAGAAGGTTCATGGCTTTTATCACATTCTCAATGACATCCACTCCCACCCCCACTCCACCCCCCGCCAAAAAAAAAAAAAAAAAATTAGAAGAACCACCCCAGTAGATTATCCATTTCTTGGCATTAAGGAGCATTTCTTATTATTTCCCTTTTTGCCCCAGCACTATGGACATACCAGATAATTATAGTAAGTGTTCATTTATTTGAACTGAAGAATAGATTGACTTTTAATATGTCCTCAATTATATTAAAGTTTTACTGAAAACATTACCTACCTATTATTCTTCATTTCCACTGAGAGAAGGAGGATTAGGCATTAAACTGCAGTGGAAGAATTTGGTTTGAGGTTAAAGGAGAATTTCCTAGCTGTTTCCTGAAACTTTGAAATGAGGCACTG
Organism: Hippopotamus amphibius kiboko; assembly: GCF_030028045.1. NCBI lineage: Eukaryota > Metazoa > Chordata > Mammalia > Artiodactyla > Hippopotamidae > Hippopotamus > Hippopotamus amphibius. The sequence goes on from NC_080193.1 coordinate 101,545,534, forward strand.
AATGGTTGTAGATCTCCTTCAGGTGATAGCTTTTAAAAACTGGGTGGACACTGTCTAAATAGAGTCAATTGAAACAGATGAATAAAGAAGATAGTATTCTAATCTAATTCCATGATTCTGCAAATAGACTATTCAGCATTCTTTTTCATTTGAAATCTATTTGATAATTATAGAGAGAAATTAAAATTTTAAAAGACTAATCCTATTTACATATTTGCTTAAATAGACACTAAATAACTGCTGACCCTTTCCCTGAATTTCTCTGTTGTAAACACCTTATTTTCCTTATTGTAGAAAGAAAAAAGTGTCATTTAAAAAGGTGGTGAGTTAACTTACAAGACATCCTACCCTGAAGTGCAGTATAATTGTAGACTTATCACAGGAAGCATGGCTGAGTTACAGTTGGCCCTCACCTTGATAGAGCTTGAAAAGGACAAGCATATTTCATCATTGTTTGAAGTTGTAGCTGCCTTCTGTTAAGATCTTGAGTCCAGAATTGTGCCTTATCTTCAGGGTACTTCATTCCAAGAATTGAGGCTGTGTTGGACCGAAAACAGATTCCTTTGAGGAAAGAGATAATAGAATTCTCTACATTATTCCTTTCTATTTCTTATCTTACCATGCCCATATTCATGTACCTAACTTATTTTATAGTGAATTTATGTAAAATGAGTTTGGTCACTATGCTTGATGTATTCAATATTTGGAAAGATATTTACTCTGAGCTATAACTATCTCAAGTGCCTTAAGCATATATCTAAAAATTGAAAAAAAATATAACCAAAATGATGTGGAAACCAATTATACTTTTCCTTAAGGCTATTACTTAGAAGAACTTTGTGTATTAACTATTATATGACAGTTCACTTAATCATAAACTTTATTCATCTTTTTATTATAATTGAAGCCTGAATTTAAAATAACTTATTTACTTTCTTTTTTAAAGAGTTTGGATTCTGACAAGCCCACGGAACCAATAAAAAGATCTCCTCTTCACCAGGAAACAAACATGGCCAATTTTTCTTATCGTTTCTCCATATACAACTTGAATGGTAAGATGTAATTGGAAATAAAATGTAAAATAGTATATTAAGTTATATAATGTGGAAATAAAACTGTAACAATTCCAAATAGCTCACTATAAAAACTATATATGCATAACTTGACTGAGTTATATTTCTTGATTTGTGCATTTTATTGTTAATTCAAATGATCACAGAAAAAAACAAACTGGAACATAGCTAAAATAGTTTTCTAGTTGAGTCATTAATAATTGACAAAGTAGATACACAGGTGTAATTCTACAACAAAGTTAATTGCATTGTTGTATTTTCACTGGTATAAAGTCCAGTGAAATTACTTGTTATTAATTTAAAAATCAGCCCCTCTGGCGTTTATTTAATGAATTCTACCTAGTCAGCTTTTAGTTCTTGGAACTGACATTTCAATCTGTAATTTTTTTAGGCCTTAACGTTTCTCTCTTTATGCCCTCAGATCTTTAGGTATTATCATCTGCCAGGGCAATGGTCATATTAACAACTTAGAGCCTCTGGTAAAAAATTGCATGGGGGATATAGTTAAAACCATGGAACGGTATACAGTTTTTCCATTATTTTTATCTTTCAACTCATAATTTTATTCTTCTCTGATTACTTCAAATCTTAAAAGATGGACTCTTTGCTTCTAAAATTTTCTCTTGGAATTTAAAACAAAAAACTGTTAGAAATTCTATATTTGATAGGCTTTAGGCCCAATAAGATGAATTGTTTTGGTTTTTTCCCTCTGCATTCATTAACTGATTTATAATAGAATGTGTAAATTCTAATTCATTGTATTCTGGAAATATCATGCATGTTGTTCATTGCAGAAGCTCTGAATCAGGGAGAAACTGTGGATCTGGATGCCCTAATGGCCGATCTTTGCTCAATAGAGCAGGAGCTCAGCAGTATTGGTGCAGGAAATAGTAAACGTCAAATCACAGAAACAAAAGCCACTCAGAAGTTACCTGCTAGCCGACATACATCAAAACATGGCACCTTGAAAGGACTGTCTTCTTCATCTAATAGGATAACTAAACCGTCTCATGCCAACTACTCCCTGGATGACATCACTGCACAATTAGAACAGGCCTCCCTGAGCATGGATGAGGCTGCTCAGCAATCTGTACTAGAAGATACTAAGCCCTTAGTAACTAATCAGCACAGGAGAACAGCATCAGCGGGCACAGTGAGTGATGCTGAAGTACGCTCTATTAGTAACTCCTCTCGTTCAAGCATCACTTCTGCAGCCTCCAGCATGGACTCTTTGGATATCGATAAAGTAACACGCCCTCAAGAACTGGATTTGACGCATCAGGGACAGCCAATTACTGAGGTAAGTGGATGGAACTTTCTTCTCTGGTATTTCAGTATTAAAATAAGGAGGAAAGGATATTTTTAAAATGCAGTTCTAATTAACTTTCTTGTGTTTTCTATGTTTAAAATTTGTCAAGAATACCTCTGAGCTAAGTTTTAAACTCAGACTACAGAAAGAATATATTACCAGATATAGTAGTGTCACAAAGATGATTAAGAAGAGATTTAGTTTCTTTGGTTTTGTTCTTGTGACTATTTGAAGTCCTTAATATCAGTTGTATCACATGATTAAAAAACTTGAAATGTAATTTATATTTGATGTTTTGTAAAGTTATGATAACTATTAAGCTGATAATAATTACTTTTTAATATATGTTTATTATAAAATAACCACTTGAGAAAATGACTCATATCCGCATTATAGTTCTCCCAGATTCTATTCTCAGGGTTTACTCCATTTTATTATCAAGGAGTTGGTGTGGTGTAGTGGAAAGAGCCACTGGGCTTGGAATCGGAAAACTTGGTTTGAAGTGTTGCACTACCCATCAGACCTAAATGAGCTACTCAGTCTTTGTGAACTTCAGTTTCTCATACGTAAAGTGGAGCTAATAGTACATGGTCTATCTTCCTCATACTGTGGTTCAGAGAATCAAAAGTGGTATAATATACATGAACAGATTTTAAAAGATGTAGTTTTTCTGGATGTGATGGGGTGAGAGTAAGGAATGGATTTGTTATAAAATAAGTTTAGTAAAAGCTGAGCTTGATGAAGGTTAATTCTTTATTGAGTTTTTTCCATCAAGGAGAAGGCGATTTCATTATAAGGTAGCAAGAAAGAAACCTGTGGGTCAGAATAAAGCCAAACTTCCATTCAGTTTTCTACAGTGCTCTCTAATACAGAGTAAAATAATTTATATTAATCAATACTAAGGTAAAATCTTATAAAAAACATTGTTTAAGGAATTGCAGAGAAATTCAAAATTTACACCTATTACTCAACATTATTGATTTTGCCCTCCATTGATTTAATTCATTAGATTAATTTCTATCAGTCAGTAACTCTTGGTATCCACTCATGTACCTAGCTTTGTTCTAGGCAGTGTGGAGCACAAAAGAAGCATGAATCATGGTAGTTTGGAAATAAATTTAAGTTTTATTGCTTGTAAAGAAAGTTCACAAATTATATCAGAGAAAACTTGCATTATTTAAAATGAAACTTTTCTGCGTGGTATATATTCTATTGAGAATTTGAAAACTGATTTCTATCTTGTGATAGCTGGGCATTATATTTAGCACCAGCTACTTAGCATGCATCACTTATATCCTTTAGATTTAACTGTTTGGGATATGAGCAATGTTTAATTAGGAATGTGTTTGCTTGGTTGTTCTGTGTTTTGTATGTTGATATTCCTTCTTTCCAAATAGATTATTTTGAGTTGGGTCAGGATGCATGAGGACAGGTTATTAACTAATGGAGAATCTTGATGTGTGTGTATGTGTGTGTTTCCATCAGTCAGATACACTCATAAAGTTCACTCTGTAAAGTACACTCATAAGTAACAACTGAAGAGCAAATAAAGTAAAAAATGAAGTCTTCTCCCAGCAGACACTTCACACTGTATCTAGTGGTATTCATGGGCAAGGATACCAGTGTGCAGTGGTATAATATTTAATAAAAGACTTAATGTAAGGTTTGGTGAGTAAGCCAGGAAAAAAGCAGGGAAAGGAGTTAAAGTCTTCTCTCTCCAGCTTGTTCTCTTGCCTTGCCCAGATAGGTAGAAATGTGGTTTAACAAATCTGGAACTTGTTTCAGTATACTTTTTTTTGGATCTAGTCTGTTTTGATTCAGACCAAGAAGGAAGGCTTCCTAGATCCCAAACCCATGTATCAAATTGCCACCAGACTCAAATACAGTTTTTTAAAAATTACTTTAATTAGTTTTGCATGCATGGAGTTAAAGTCATATAGTTCTAAAGAGACTTGTTGCCAAAAAACTTTGCTACACATGCACACACACACTCACGCACCCTATATTCTGCTCCCAGAGGTAAGTGCTTTCTACTTTTAGGTGATTCTTAGTGTATTTACCTATCATTAAATCTGCAGTTATATTGCTATTTCTTGATTTTTTTTTTCAGTTGTATATATTACCTACTGACTTTTTACTCTGCAAGATTAGGATTTGTGCGCCTTAGACAATTCCCCTCTTTTCTCCCCTCCGGTTTCCCCATCCTTCCTATATATTTTGGTTGGGTAACTATTCAGTGTTTATATTATCATGACTGTATACATGCAGTTTACTGCTAAACTGTATATACTTTTATTACGTTTCCATTTTGGGACATTACGTTTTGCTTTTCCTGGAATTAAGAATTGTCTTTAGATTTTAAAATAGTTTTTTTGTATGTTTATCACTATTTCAACTCCAATCTTTCTCCCAGTTGATTAAATCTCTTACTTGGTTTGAACAAAATTGGTGTTCTGTTAATTTCATCTTCTTAAAATTCTGTTTTGTCTTTTGTAGTTTTATTCTAGTATCATTCTTAGGTCTTTTCTCTCAGGTTCGTAAGCTTCTTCAGATAAGATTCTTCCAATCCCCTGCATGGAGGGCCTATGCTTGGCTGCCAGGGCTTTAGCACCCCATTTGGGAAAGAAGGTGTGGGATAGGGAGTGGTCCTCAACACAGCCTTCCATTTAATCCTTCTAGGTCAGGGTTTCTCACTCATCAGCACTGTTGGCATTCTGGGCTAGATAGTTATTTGTTATGGGAAGCTATCCTGTGCATTGTAGGATGTTTAGCAGCATCCCTGGCATCTACCCACTAGGTGCTAGTATTACATACATCCCTCCAGTTGTGACAACTAAAAATGTCTCCAGATATTGCTACATGTTCCCTGTGAGACAAAGTTGTCCCCATTTGAGAATCACAGTGTAACTAGAAGGGGTTAATAATAGCAGGTCTGAACCCTTTTTTTCATGGGAAATGACCTTGGATGTTCCTTCTCCTGGTATTCTTTTACTAGAAACTTGATTAATAAATATAGAATGTGTCCAGGTAATATTGTTTATTGTAAATTAACCCTGATTGGTGGGTGCATGTGGGCCAGGAAGACTGGGAGTGAACTATAGAAGCCTGTAAAAAGACACTGAACTTGACTCCCTGGTGTGCAATGTGTAACTCTTGTAAGTGAGCATAAACATATCCCTCCAGGGTCCCTGGAACCTACACTCATTGGCTGTTAAAATATACCACTGGTTCCTGTGGAGCGTGAAGTTTCCCTAACCAGGGGTGGTTTTTGCACTTATTCACATGATCTCTTTCTCTTAACAATGGTAGGTCCAAAAAAGGACCGTGGTGAGCTGTATAAATCCCTTCTGAAGTTAGCATGCCACATGCTAGCATGCTGTCTTTGTCTGTCTTTGTCTTTTAACTGAACTAAGTAATCCTGGTGCCAAGCTCTGGTCTTTGGGGTCCTGCGAATGAATATCAGTCTGAACTTGAGACCACTGCTGGTGGCAGGAAAGGAGGAAATCTGGGAATTAACTCCTTTTTAAAATATGCTTTCAACCAGTCCTGCTTTTAGTCCCACCTTCACTTCTGCTGTTTCTGGGATCATTTTGAGGTTACAGAATGTAAATTGGGGTGCCCCTCTGCTCTTCTCCAATGCTGGCTTAGCATTCAACTTTCCTTGGGCCTGCTGAATTTTTTTTTTTTTTTTACCACTCAGCCGTATGCCTTCTAGCTTCCAGATTTTTGTCATGTGTTCTTATGAGTTTGTCTTTAAAACAACAGCAACAACAAAACCCTGTATCTTTGTTTTAATGAGATTTGTGGCGGTATTAGAACTCCATCATTGGCCATTCACAGTCTCCTCCTCATGTCTGCAGTCCCTTGACCTTGGAATGCCTGTCCCAAGGTGCAGTCCGCAGATGATCTTTCTATCTGTATCTACTCCTTTTGTGATCTTACATACTGACAACTCCCAAATTTTAATACCCTATCATTTATTTAAGGCACACTTTCCCCTCTACATCTTAATGGTTCTCAGCTGGGAGCTGTTTTGTCCCTGAGGGGACATTCAGCAATGTCTGGAGACATTTTTGTTGTTAGTGATAGAAGGGTGCTACTGGCATCTGGTGGATAGAGGCCAGGGGAGCTGCTAAAATCCTACAATGCAAAAGACAGTCCCCATAGCAAAAAATTATCTGACCCCAAATAGTGCGAAGGTTGAGAAGCCATATTCTAAGTCAGGTGGCATCTGTCACTCACTGTCAGCAAGATGGCAATTATGCTATGTTGTGTGAAGCTGTCTTGACAGTTTCTGATTAAATATCAGGAAAGTACCAGCATTAAATCATCTTAGATTTGGGGGAATACAGATTTCTTTAGCCAGTGTCTCTCCCCTGAACTCCAGGCTCATGCATCCTGTTACTAATCAACATCTCTATTTGGTTATCTAATAGGTAGCTCAGACTAAACTGGTCTCAAACTGAAGCCCTGATCTTTTCTCCCAAACTTATTCCTCCCACAGTCTTCTGCATCTCAGTTAATGACTATTCTGTCCTCCAGTTCATCAAGCAAAACCCTTGGAGTCTTTATTTCCTTCTCCTTTTTTTTCCTACCCTGCTTCCAATCCAGCAGCCAATTCTGTTGCCTTAACTTCAGAATATATCCAGAATTTGATCACTTCGCACCACCTTCACTGCCACCAAACCAACATTTCTTGATATAGATTTTTGTAGTAGCCTCCCAATTAGTCTACTTTGTTCACTGTTCCCTTAACAGTCTGTCATCCACACGGCAGCCAGAGTGGTCCTATTAAAGGTAAGTCAAATCTTGCCCCTCCTCTTTTCAAACCCAAAGGCTTTGTATCTTACTCAGTATAAAACCAAAATCCCTACAGTGGCCTGCAGGGCCTTACCAGATCTGCTTTACTATTGCCTGCCCCTATATTCCTTTCTTCCCTCCCTCCCTTATTCTGTCAGCTGTACTGCCTCCCAATTGTTCTTTGCCAGAAGTCACAGCACACCTGAGAGCCTTTTCGCCTGTACCCCTGCCTGGATGCCCTTCCCCATGATGGTACCCCTTTACTGCCTTTAGGCATTTGCTCAAATGTCGCTTTCCCAGTGAGGATTCTGTGATCACCCTATTTTAAAATTGAACTCCTGTTCCTCTGCCCTGTGCTTACTTTTTATTTTCCTTTTCTGCTTTAGATTTCTCTTTATTTTATCACCATTTAAAATACTGTGTATTTTGGTTCTTTTATTGTGCTCATCTGTCTTTTCCCACTTGAATGTAAGCTCCATGAGGAGAGGAATATTTTTAAAAATTTCTTTGATTCCTGATGTATCTTTAGCACCGAGAATATTATTTGGCTCATAAGCAGTCAGATATTTGAATGAGCATTTAAATATATGCTTGTGTTCAGTCCATCTTTGTCTAGAAGTCATGCACTCTGAAATTATCAGCAGTAATTTTCTTTCAAGGTGGTGGACGGATTGCTATGAGTGAAGTAATATGTAAAAATTCTGATAGTGAAACGGTTTTTTTAGACACAACTAAGTTCTTTAGAGGCAGTAATTATACCTATTTTAAGAAACCTAGGACAGAATAGTTACTTGCACCAAAGTTTAGTGACACAAATACCAATTAAAAAAATCAATTTGAGATTGATACTTTTTCATCTTGGGCATGTGGGTATTCAGTCTGCCCATTCAAAAATAAATAATTAAGTGGCTTATCTTTCTGCCTTCTAGCTTTGTGAAGCCAGCAGAGATAGGCACAGTATAATTTCACATCAGGAAGAGTACCTCTTTTCCCCCTGCCTTTCTCTTTCTTGACTTTTGTTGCAATACTGTGCTTCCAGGCACTTCACATATGTTTATTTCATTTAAGCCTTCCACTGCCTCTTTGGTGGGGGCATTATTCCAAAGGAGAGATTAAGTAGGTTAAATAACTGGGAAGTTTGTATTTGAATTCCTCCCAACTTTTATCAATATCTTAAAAATAAAGTGAAGTTGATTATCAAAAATGATTACTTCCTGATGCTATATGTAATGAGGTGGATAGACCTAGAGTCTGTCATACAGAGTGAAGTAAGTCAGAAAGAGAAAGACAAATATTGTATGCTAACTCACATATACGGAATCTAAAAATGGTACTGATGAACTCAGTGACAAGAACAAGGACGCAGATGCAGAGAATGGACTGGAGAACTCGAGGTTTGGGAGGGGGCGAGGGGTGAAGGGGAAGCTGAGACTAAACGAGAGAGTAGCACAGACATATATATACTACCAACTGTAAAATAGATAGCCAGTGGGAAGTTGTTGTGTAACAAAGCGAGTTCAACTCGAGGATGGAAGATGCCTTAGAGGACTGGGACTGGGAAGGTGGGGGGGACTCGGGGGAGGGTGGGAGGGGAGTCGAGGGAGGAAGGGAATATGGGGATATGTGTATAAAAACAGATGATTGAACTTGCTGTACCCCCCCAAAAAATAATAAATAAATTAATTAAATTAAAAAAAAGATTACTTCCTGAATGTTAAAGAATGCTTTAAACATAAAAATATTTTCTATGAATAAACATAAAAATGAACTATAGAACAATTTGTCAGTATTCTTATGAAATCCATCAGTAATGTTCATTTGCTAAGTTTTTTAAGTTAGAATTCATTGTAGTTGAAGTAAATTAGGGCTCTTTATATCTAAAACAATGTGAAATAAATGTTGCAGCTGACTTGCTGGTACTTTTATTCACATTAAGTGATAAAACAGTACTTTTTAATAGGACAGCAGTTTGCAAATTTAAGTAGTAATTGCATGTCATAAATTTTATATAGAGTCTACTGATTAAAGGTTAGTGCTAAAATATACCTGTATGTTTATTTTCTGGTGGGATTTACATGAATGATTCCTCTGAATTTGGAATTTTATATTTTTAAAATGAAAATGCTTTTAGAAGCTTTTACTGACGTTTGTGGTAGATTCAAAAAGTTTTGCTGAATTTTTAAGAATGTTTGATGATTATATTATTAATATTTTAATAGGGAAAAATTCCTAAATATCTGAGCTACTAAAACTTTTCAGTGTTATATTTTTTTCCCTCATGTGTATAGGGTTTTTTAAATGAAATATTTCATGCATACACCATTATAATTTGTGATATGCAACACAGGATATCATAGCTTCTGTGCAATTCCTTGACTTATTTCACTTTCCAGAACTATTTCAAGAATTAATGTGTACATAAATTTTGAGGTATTGGAAAGAAAACAGCAATTGTTTTGTAATGTCAGGTATCATTGGCATTGAATTCCCAAATTATTCTTAGAAAACAACCTTTTGCTCTGGAGTATTAACCAGGTGGAGCACAGGGCTTTCTGAAACTTTAAGAGGCCCTCATATCTAAAAGATCAGGGTTATTGGTTATTATAGCTACATTTCGCCTAAAATTCTAATGGCTGTATTGCTGCATCTCACTGAAATTTATTCACATGTACCAACTTGGTATTTAACTCTAGATTTCATTGGCCTAGTGAGATTAATAGAAGGAATAGGTATCAGATGAAAGAAGAACTGAAGATTGGTGAAAGCCAGGGAAAAAGCCTGGTCATCACTCACTTTTAGACACACCACCCAGTCAACACTGGCATATATGCCCTGATCTTTGTGTGGATTTCTTAGAAATCTGTGCAGTATTTCCTTGAGGAAGTGAAAAAGCATCTTTATTTGGTTTTAGGTCTGTTTTGTTTTTCTTTTCTGTTTTGTTTTGTGTTGGGAGAGCTGGTAAAGGACTTTATACTGGCTATGTAATGGCCAGTTATATATCTAGAGAGGAATAAAGAGAAAGAGGGGGGAAATAGAAAATAATACCAGCTACTATGTTGAGTGCTTATTCTACGTTGGGCATTGTGCTTTACATGCTTAACACACTAGGTCTGTACAGTGCCTTGTGGAATAGGTACCATTACCTCTATTGTACAATGAAAGGAACTAAGGCAAAGTGACTAAATAATTTTCCCAAGGGTTTGAACCCAGACAGTCTGGTTGTAGAGCTCATACAGCAGTACCTTGCTGCCTCATCACAGAATTGAAGGAGGATCAAGACCAGGCTAGACTGGCCAGTGCTTCTCAGATGCAGACCTAGAGACAGAACTGCATGGGCAGTAGAAACTTATGCAGTAACATCCCCATCTTGTGGTGTTTTAGTATATTCCTGAACATTTTGTTAAAATTTAACAACTATAAGCTAGCTCTAATCTAAATGAATTGAGGCTTACATAAAATTCAAATGATGGCTGGTGGTTTCCCACTCTTGTAATTATAGAGATGTTATTATTACTCATTTAATTTTTACAGCAACCTTTGGAGATAAATGCTCTCCTTACACCATTGTACACATGAGGAAACAGGTTAAACAATAAGCCCAGAGTCACATTGCCGGGAAATGACTGAGCTGGGGCGTGAAACCAGGCAGTCTGGCCGCGGGGGTCTGGATTCTTAACCATCATGCTACATTTATTTTTAATATTTGTGAAAAGCGTATACACATGTTAGTAAGAGATGGATGTGAATCTGTTTTATTGAAACATTAATGTGTGTTCACAAATCTCCACTTTCTTCCAGTTGCTGTCTAAGGTGTTAGCTACTAAAAGGAAGTGTTTTATTTTGTAACTATGTCTTTGGTAGAAGGTCATTTCTCGATTATGGTTTGGATCCTATGTTCAGATCAGTGCTTCTCTATACACTCTCCCCCACAAGATTCTGGCTCATAAATGGTACTTCTAACACGCTACAGATTAAGTTCAAGAAAGTAGTGATCCGTAACTCACTTTGCAGGGATTTGTGGAGAGTTTTTGAGAGATTGGTAGAGAGCTTGATAGCTTTATAACAAATGCAAGTTTTTGAAACTGAGAAGGTGTGAAGCAAAATTTATGTGTAGAATTGACCTTCACATTCACTTTTCTTATGCATTTTGAGCACAGCTTTTAGATTTATGAAAGTAATAAAGATAAAAATTAGATTTGGGGGGATAACTTTCGTAGTATTTAAATATTTTATGGAAATGGAACCTATTTAACATTAAACCATTTGTATCATTCCATAATCCTTTTTCATCTTTATTAAGGTAACAACATTTAATCTTTGTTTGCATATGTACTGTTTTCTATTGTCTTTGTTACTTCCCGTGCGTATATTCGTTTCTGCTAAAGATATGTTGAATTTTAATACTTGTAATGTTGCATCATACTGTTTAACATGGCATATGGGCAGCCATCTCTTGTTAAACACCTTGGATTATGATTTTTTTAACTAACCAGTAAGCATTTGGAAATACGATGGGAGCTTGTGTGAGATTGAACCTAGAGAGGATAGATTTTTTTTTTTAACTTTTTATTTTGAAATAATTTCAGAAATACAAAAATTTGAAAGAATAGTGCAAAGAATTCATGAAACTCATTACTTATATTCGCTTTTTGTATATACAATTTTTTCCTGAACCATTTGAGAGTTGGTTGCATTTATGATGCCATTTTAACCCTTAATACTTAAGTCTTTATTTCCTAAGAATGAAGGTTGGCAATATTGATTTGATAGGCCTCCCATTGATGCAGTGATTGACACAGTGCTATAGAATATGTTGACTGAGGAAATGTAGAGAGGGGAAAGCAAAAACAGTCTTAATCTGGCCAAGCAGGTGGCATGAAGGCCAAGAAGTAATAGTTATTCATACATTCCATAAATATTGGAGCACCTAGACACTGTGTTGGACTGTAAGGGATAAAACTGTGAACATAATACACAATGTCCTTAGGAGATTATAATTTATTGTATGAGGACAGGGGTGTCAATACAGACAAGCAAAGAAGCAATTTTAATACAGTGAGGAGGGACTTCCCTGGTGGTGCAGTGGTTAAGACTCTGTGCTCCCAATGCAGGGACCTGGGTTCTATCCCTGGTCAGAGAACTAGATCCCGTGTGTATGCTGCAACTAGGAGTTCACATGCCACAACTAAGGAGCCCACCAGCCACAATTAAGTAGCATACATGCCACAACTAAAGAGCCATAGAGCCACAACTAAGGAGTCAAAGAGCGGCAACTAAGACCTGGTGCAACCAAATAAATAAATAAATAAAATATTTTTAAAAATACAGTGAGGAAAGTGCTGTTATAGGAAAGATAGAAACCTTGGTTAAAAGGTCATTGAGGACTTTGAGAATGAATTACAAAATGCATTACAATTCAGAGGATGAAGACTTTGGAGAAGAAAGGTGGATGCTAGGTTGCAGGGAATTAAGGTTCACTGTAGCTGAATTCAGGAAACTTGGCAGCGAAAAGTAGAAAATAATAGTTTAACAAGAAGAGGGTACCCAGAAGAACTGAGTATTTTTCTGTCCTTCTCAGCCCCAATAAGCTGCACCAGTTGAGTATCAGAGGTGAGATATTAGAAAGGGAATGGGTGGAATCTAGGACATGGTTAGCTTTGTAGGGAAAAAAAGGGTGTTTACTCATATAGAACTGGAGATAAGGATGAGAATATGAGTGTAGTTGTAGGATACCTTTTAGGAATGAAGATCTTCGGGATGGATAGATGTGATTTTCTTAAAAACGGAGGGAAATGAGGTCATATGAAGAGATTGAAGGATGAAACCAGGAACCTGAAGAACTTGGAAACTACTTAGAACAAGCTTAGAGAGAATGACTTACAGAGTGAGGAGAAAAGATTGAGTACTGCCAAACAGCAGTTAAGGCCCAGTTGAGGTTCAGAAATATGAATTGGTACTGGACACAGTGTTTCTGTGTGGTTCTCCCATAGAGCTCTACTGTCCAGAAGTAGAGTGAGGTTATCCTTAAATTATCAAGGGTTAGGGTCATCTGGTTCTTGCCTTTCCTATACAATATAATGAGGTGCATGCAACTTTTCATTACTATTTTGTTTCAATGATTCATTTCAGTGATCTTTTCCTCTTCCTGCATGATAATGAGAATTGCCCTTTTCCACCTCCTTTACCTATCATTTTCTTCCTTCCTGCATTTTCACAGCATGGTATTTCTCTGAGATGTCCCAGCAAGCAGGCCAAGCGTCATATTGACTTCACAGAAGAGCAGGCTGAGCTGACACCTGTAAGTTCTGTAAACATGTCCATTGGGACTACTTAAACATTAGTGAAGAGGAATGGATTCTTTAGAACTCCTGATGGTGAAACCTTGTCATATATCTCAATTTTTTGAATAAAAATTAAACCAAGCTTAAAAAATAAGTGACAGAAACAAATGAGCAACTGTATGATACAGTACCATTGAATATTAATGCTCGTGGTAAGATTTTGTTGTTGGTAGCATAGCTGGTATAGAGAAATTTTGTATCGGAACCTTCCTTTTTTATTCTTAAGCTAAGGGCTTCTGTAAATTTCTCAAGATATTACTAAATTTAGCTATTCTTCAGAATGGGGGTATCAAGTGTAATGACTCTTCTGTACTGATGCTTAACTGAAAACCGAATTTCTTCGGAAATGTATTCTCTGGTCAGTGGTTGACAAACCTGGATGCTTGAAAGCTGCACTGTTTGATACAGTAGCCACTAGCCACTTGAGGCTATTAAGCACTTCAAATGTTAATCCAAATTGAGATGTGCTATAAAGATAAAAATACATATCAGATTTTGAAGACTTAGTATGAAAAAAAGAATATAAAGTAAAAGATGCTACTATTTATTTCATCATTTTCTTTTTACTTTTTAAAAAAATATGGTTACTAGAAAACTTTAAGTTAGCATTTGTAGCTTATATCATATTTTCATTAGACAGTGCTGCTTCAAAGTCATCTGTGAAGCATTAAAAAAAAAAAAAAATTCCTGACCTCCCCCGCGACCCAGTTGAATCAGATTTCCTCCGACTATCCCTTCTCCCCTCCTTCTCTTCCTCCCTTCCTTCCTATCCCTTTAAAATGCTGGTAGTAATCCAGTGAATTGATTTCACAACCCACTAATGGGTTATATCCTACCTAGTAAAACACACTTCTCCAACTTACCCCTGGCCCCTCCCCTACACTCTCAAGCATTAGCCACACTTACTGTGATGTTTGCATTGTCATCTACTTGTCTCTTCCACCCAGGCAGCAGTTCTCAATCCTTTCAGTCCCAATACCCCTATTTTATAACAAGTAATTTATAGCACTATCTTCACTATCCCAAATGGAATTCATAGATAATATAACTTACCTACATACCTATTTTTCTCAGTGAATTTAATGTTCTAACACATTATGTAAATTCATAGATAATATAACTTACCTCCATACCTATTTTTCTCAGTGAATTTAATGTTCTAAGAAGAAATAGCCAAAAATAATTTATATTATGATATATCTATTCCAGTTTTTAAATGATGGGCCATTGAAAAACTGTATGAAAAGACACAATGAAATAGTCAAATCCTACACCTACTTATAATTAAGAACTTTGGATTTAAAAAAGTGAGAAGATCAGGAGTCATTTTTACAGAAAAAAGAAAGCAGAAATATGGGTGGACCCAGAATTAAAACATGTTAGGACAAATAATAGCAGACAAAACATATCTATATATGGTAATTTAAAAAAGGGAAATAACCTTAAATGAGGTAGGGGACAATGTCCTAATTTATTGATTGCCAAAGAAAAAAAATGGGAAATACAAAATTCTTGCAAATAAGATGAGTCTTATTCCTAATTGTAGTGACAGAATTGTTCCCTGCCTTGTACTGTGGGATGAGGTAATGATAAAATGATTTTTATATTTGATTTTTTACATTATAGATTTCTCGTTGTGCTATATTTTAAATAACTGAAAGAGTAATTGAAATATTTTAAAACAATCTTTTGTTAATGAAGCTCAGTGAAATTCCTGCCTTTCATGTCTTTTTGTTAATTTAATAGTATTTAGTTCTTAATTCTGTTAAAAGAAATTGCAGATCTCTCCTGTTATTTACTTGCATGTGACAGAGTGCACACTAATACTGGTATTGGCAAATCTTACTTCAAGCTGGGTTTTCATGGGTGAAATGATTTTCCAACATAATGAGTAATTCTTGGTAAATGTTGAACAAAGTTAAGTGCAGGCTTCCCTCAATTTATTTTCCGTGGTAAATAGCATTCCTGGAAGAGTCATTGAACATTAAAGTTATACAGAAATACTTTGTACTTATATGTAAAATGGAGTTACTGAGTTCCAAACTCAGGTTGTTATAAAAAGGAATTCCCATCTATATGATTTTCCATATAAGGACATTAAAAATTCATGCGTGACGTGGGACTTTTGTTGTTATTATGTGACATTGTTCCATGCTTGCAGGGCATCTACCATTTCTGACTTCCCTCCTCATAAAATACCAGTAATGCCCCCTCCTCCTCATTGTGACAGCCCAGAATATCCCCAACTTTTTCTGAAATACCTCCTTGAGGGAAGTACCACGCGTGTTGAGAACCACTGGTATCTCCATTTGCTCTGTCTCTACCCTCCACCCCAGCCACAGTTGCCTCCTACTCATCCTCCAGGACTCTAGGCTTTTTCAGAAATACTTTGCTAAACCCTAATTTGGGTTTAGACAGGGTGTCTACCTCTTACTTGCTCCTGTACCGTGTAACACACTGTATTGTAGTTGTCAGTTATCTCCCTATTAGATTCTAAACTCTGTGAGAGCCAGGAATGCCTGTCTTGGTCACCTTTACATTTCCAGTGCCTGGCATGGTTCCAGGCTCAAAGTTGAAAAAATAGTTGAATAAATAAAAAGGGGGGAATTAGAAGAGAGAAAGAAAATAGGCTAATAAACCAGTGAAATGGGTTAAAAATAGGCTGCTGACTTTGTCTTAGTGGTGAATGAAAGAATATATAAGGCCCTATTTACATGAAGCTATGTGCATTTTTGTTACTAACAACGTGTACCAAGACTAAGGCTGATTTAACAATGTGCCCAAAATACTGTGTTTTTCCCTTTTCTCAGTCCTAACTGCACACCACTCTCCTCATCCCTCTTGAATCTTTCTCCAGTAACCAGTTCTCCCTCCCGCCATCCTCACCTCCATTCTGAGGAAATCTAGAGCAATGTGTGACCTGGCGCCAGTAGGGGAAGATAGATAAAGTAAGGAATTTATTGAAGGAAGGCGTTTGGTGCTTCTGGTTTCTAGATTTTCGTTTTTTCTGCTACAAATACCTGTAGCTTAGAGGGAACGTGGGGCCCTGGCCTCCCTCCCTGCTGGTGGTTAAGCAGTGCATGGCTGAATGACTGTCGCAAACGCAAAGTGATTTATGATCTTGTTCAGCTACTGTTTGTAGTCTCATTTTTTAGATGTGGCATTTTGGGGGGTCACCATCCATAATATCCCCTTTTTATTTTAAAGTATTTAAACCTTTCAGTATTTTAAAATCAGTAATTTCTACTTCTGGGTCTTTTAACAAATACAGTTAGATAACATTGTTTCATATGGATCAGATAGAGGGGTTTTTTTAGTGATTTGAAGTCTTGCAGTGATTTGAGTTTGAAGACTGAGTAAATTTTGTAAGTTTTTTTTCTTTTTTAAGTTTAAACTTGAATTTAATGTGTAGGGTTATATTTACCAAAGAATTGTTTGTTTTGATGGCCTCAAACAGATTTTTTTTTTTTAATTTGAAAAATAATTATTTGAATATAGATATTCTACTCATTTGGGGGCTCTTTATCTGAGAAAGTAACCTTTATGAGTGATAAATAGGACTAGTTTTCAAGAAATTATTTTCTCTGTTTTACACAATTATGTAAGAATACGTTTTTTCCCATTATATATGAATGACAAAAGTGAATGGGATTAAGAGCAATAAAGTTACAATTGCTCTGATTGTCCTTCTCAGTTTTCTTCCTGGTCTTAGCTGATTGTTAACCTCAAATTAAATTGAATTTTCAGAAATTTCTGCTTACCTGGCATTTTTATAGATGAGCCAACTAATCTTTACCTTCAGGGGATTATATAATTTATGTAAATTAGGACCTAGAGATAATTTTCTCTGTTCTTGTTACTGTTTGACCTTTTACTGCTAATATTGATGAATATGTCCAATATTTGTTTTAAACCTTAGGGGTTTTTGTTTGCTTTTGGGGTTTTTTTTGGGGGGGGGGGTGTTTTTTTCCCCCAGGAGTGGGTGAAAGGGGCAGGTATGCTTGTAGTGTTCATCTTGAACTAAAACAAAGCTGAAAAAAATAGATAAAAACTACAGGCAATGACATACAATATAGCAAACCCAGCTTAACATAGTGTAGATACGAGCAACAATTAAGTTAATATTATTTTCTGTAACTGTTTTAATTTTGAAGTAGTGTATTTTATTATCTGTGACAATGTATTTTATGAGAGTAGGTGCTTCTCTAGTATGTTTGTTTCTCTCCAAAAAATTTGTTTCTCAAGAATAACTTGATATATACACTTAGATTTATAAAATATAATATTATAGAATACTTTCTATAAGTCCATTCAGCTGTGCCATACATTGTTTTAAATGGTGGTTAGTAACTACATAACATTAAAAAATAAATACTAACTTAGAATTATTTAGGGATAAGCAAGTCAATTACACATATATCAAAACAGCTGCAATTTATGCTATGTGAGTTTAATAAATACAATTGCAAACACATACTTTACAATGTGTTACTAAGAAGGTTTTAAGGAGAAAACGGACAATTAGTGACTATGTTATTCACAAATCATTTTTATGAAAACACTAATTGAATTAATGGAACCAATTTAAAGGAAAACATTTCATAATATTTTGTTTATATCACTCATTTGCTATATATAAGTCCTTTACTTGGGCAACATAGTACTGTTAGTATTCTCATATAATGAGTAAATTAATAAAACTTTACTGAAAACAAGTGATACCATTAGGCAAAATATTTATGGACATTTTTCCTGTAGATGTGGCTGTCTTTGATTTTGTCAGAAATACTTGCAGAAGTTTTAAAAATGAGGAAGGAATAGTTGAGTCATTGGTCTTTGAAACCTATTTGTTTGTGCTGCGTGCACAGCACTCACAATCACAGCTCTCAAAGACAAATTGCTCTGTGGTCTTTGCAGGATGTGATCCATTTTCCCAGAGTTTAGGGATCAGCAGGAGTGGGCAAGGGCATGCCCACTGGCAAAGGTGGTGTCTTTCCCTCTCTCTCCTTCTCTTTTTCTTTTTGTTTTTTCTTTTGCCTTTTTTTTTTTTCAATTTCGACACATTTCATTGAGTTGAGGTAAAATATGAAATTAATGGTAGAGAATCATTCTTGCTTTGTCTATTTTATATTTTAAACACATAAAAACCTCCACTGACTTCTATTGCCTTTTTTGTTTGTTTGTTTTTCTCTCTCTTTCTGCACAAGCACTCCTATCTGGACAGGGAAACCTCCCTTCTTCTGAGAAACATTGCAGGAAAACCTTCTCATTTGCTGACCAAGGTGATACTTCTTCTTCCACATGCATGTAAATATTTATTGCCTTGTAGATAGAATGTAATTTCTGTTTTTGACTGTGCTTTCAGATTTCTCAGGTTATGCTTTCTTATTTTTGCACCTTTGTTCTTAATAGAGGTATTTTTTTCTCTTACTGAAGGTAAGAGTAAATCATTACTGATCTTAATGACTATCAGAAAATATTGAGAGTAGAAAATACTTTCAGTAATTTTCACTAGTTTTTAACTTTTGTAAATACCTGAAAGTCTGCCCAAATATGTTGCATTTTTTCTAGTTTAACATTGTATTTCATTTTAAAGTCTAAAAATCATTGCTTTTACTTCTAATGGTCATCCATGCTGTGAGGTTCTTTAGCAAACTTTATTTTTTAATTCTTGTTTATATGATCAATGCCTCATTTAATTAAACATTTATTTATATAAACAGAATCTTACTTTACATTAGTTTAATCAAGTTGGAAGAGAAGGCTGCAATTTAAATTTCTCAATTCTCTGCCCTCAGGATGGTTTGAATCAGTTCAGCTGGATTTTCACTGGGCTGGTATTTTATAGCAATTTAAAATCAGTTAGCCATTGTCATCATTAACTCAGGAAGAACAGAATAGGGAAGCTGAATAGCTTTCTACCTCTTTACAAGTCATGTTTTTATTTTGTTATTTTATTTAAATGTTGAATTCAAGCATATCAGACTTGGTTATAGATAGGTTCTAAAGAATATACAAAGTAATTATGGTTAGTGTCTCTAAGTTTTTATTATTGTATCAGAGATTTTCTTTAAAAAATTATTTCTTCTTGACTTTATAAACTTGTGAAAGAAGATGGTAAAGCTAAAATTAAAATCTCCCTGTGTAGCAGCTCAAAGAGAAGACCCAGGAATCAGCAATAAAACCCTTTCTTTTGCTTGAGTTTCTCTCCTTAAAGGAGGTCTAGGAATATGGTAGAAGCAGCTTAAAGATGAGGGAAATTTAGAAATCTAAGCACATAATAGCCATGTACTTTATAACAATAGCAAAGTTCTTTCCTTTTTCTTAGCTCTTCCTTCTCTGTTCTCTCTCTCCCTGGAATCCTCTCTCATAGCTTCAACTAGGATCTCTATTCTAGATCAGATCTCTCTCCCTGAGAGGTTGCTGTCAGACATTTCCTGGAAGATGACCAGCACCTCCAATTCTGCAGGTCTTCAGCTTCCTTAACCACACTCTCCCTGGGGCCTCACAATTTATATCTGTCTTCTTTTGACACCTCTATTTCTGTTCAGAGTGCTGCTACTCTCCCAGTTACCCAGGTTCGAGCATCTGGTGCCTTTCTTCTTCTCACTTATTATCTCAGAGCTCTAATAAACTTGTCATAATCTGCAGGAGTAATTGAGTTCACCCGTCCATTTCATTCCCATTGCCACCACCCTAAAGCAGCCTCGTATTTTTTTTTATTAGAGCCACCAGGCTTGTCTCTTTATTTTTGCCTGTCCCTCCTCCAGTCCATTTTGTATACTGCTCTCAGATGAAGGGTAACATTACCATTTCCATTGCCTATTTATTCAACAAATATTTGTTGAGTCACGTACTGTGCTAGGTGCTGGGATGTATCAATAATGTTATGTAAAGTGGACATCTTCCCTGCCCTCAGCAGCTCACAGTCTATTTAGGAATATAGATAACATGTACAAGCAAGCATGTAAACAAACTCTGAATCATGCTCAGTGCTGTGAAGGTAAGTAATAGAGAATACTGGTGGGGGGCGGGGGGGAGGGGGAGGGCTGCATTTCCTCTAGATAGTAAGATCAGCAAAGGCCTTTCTAAGGGGGTGACATTTAATCTAAAGTTTGAAGAATGAAAAGTAGCCAGCTTGAGGGTGAAGGGAAATGTTCCAGGTAGAGAGATCCAGGGAGAAAAGAGCTTGGCATGTTTGAGAGGTTGAAGAAAGACTGTGTTGCTGGAGCCACAGTAGTTGAATGAAGATATAAGTATCTTGATTTGGGTTTGGAGAGGTAGACAGGAATCAGATCATTCAGGTAATGCCAAGGAGTTTGTTTGTTTCCCCTAAATGCAGTGAGAAACTATTGAAGAGAATAACTTTATCCATTCAACAAATATTTACTGAATACCTGTTATGTGCCAGACACTGTTTACAGTCTTTAAGATGTGGCAGTGAACAGAACAAGAGTTCCTATCACAGGGAGAGGGATTGTTTGCAAGTTTGGAATAAATGCGGTTAGTAACTTTTCATCTTCCTCTGCGCAAGAGATGTTGTTACCCACTGCAGTGTCAGAGCCATCGCTGCTAGGATCTGAGTAGTGGCATTACTGGTGTATGTAGCCAGCATCTGACTCTAGCTGCCTCTACATATTGCCCTGCTTATGTGTGAGACATTTGATCAGGAAGGCGACTCAGTAGCATAGGACCTAAACATTTAGGGTGGAGTGGGGGATGGAGTCAAAGACGAGGTGGCAGAAGTTTCTAAATAACCAGAGCCACAGGGGCCTCTCGATGTCAGTGCCCTCTGTACCAGAGCACATGGCTGTTTTGAAGCTAAGTTGAGTTTATACCTCTTTCATACCACCTGTGTGGCGTTCTGATTCCCCATACCCATAAAGCATGGTGTCCCAGTTACTGACCCACCTCTGATCTGCACTTTTCCAAATCAGGACTTTGTAACACTCAGTAGTTAGAGCACAGTGAAATGAACACAGTAACATTGCTTAGGCCAAGAATGCAAAAGGAATGCTTGTTTTCTGTTATTGTTTTTTGTTTGTTTCCATCACCAATCCAGTTGTCATTATACCACTGTTAATGAAATAACTACCCCTATATACAGTTCTGAGCCATGAGCCTCTGCAAAAACAATGCCAACATATTTCTTCTAGGAGTGGCATTAGTGCCAGCACAGAACTATTTTGCCATAAATAGGAGCAGTGAGCAAAGGACACATTGCTGATCTGATGCTCTGAAGTCTCTGGGTACCATTCCAAAGGCTTTTCCTGACCTCCTGTTATAATAATGTATCTTTGTTGCTCTTTACTCCCTTAACCTGCTTTATTTTTTTCTTTTTCATAGAAGTTACCACTAAATGACATCCTGTATCTATTTCTTTCTTGTCTTGTTAAATGTAAGCTCCATGAGAGCGGGAACTCTGTATCCCCTGCACTCAAGCCCAAGCCTGCACAGTCTCAACAAACATCTGTCATATGAAAGAAGGGTCCTCTAGTGACCATCAAGATTTCAAGGACTGCTGTACTGTTAACCACCATTTTCTTTGCTTCAGAGAAGTTGTAAAAATGCTTTTATATTATCCAAAGTCTTTTATTTTTGATAAGCAGTTTTTATTACTGTTATCCCCAAAGTTTATGCTATAATCCTTAAGGACAAAAGGGACTGTGACATGATGGAAAGAGCAAGTAGTTATTCACTTGATAACTACCTGTATGATCTGTGAAAGATAAGTCTGTCTAGGCCTTGATTAATACAGTGGACATAATAATAATAATGTTAGCCCCTGCATTATTGAGAATTAGATGAGATACATCCCATAGTGCATGGCAAGTAGGTGTTCAGTTAATATTAGTTCTCTTCTTAGTGAGAGTATCTATTTCATGATTTCTTCAGTGGGGAAGTAAACTGGTTGTTACTATTATTATTTTGGCTCTAAGTAGTTTTATAGAATAGAACATTTCATGGACATTAAACTGTTCATCACTCCAACTTTTGTTTGAATCATTTTAATTTACATAACTTTATTATTGTTGTAATCTGTGAAACAAACTTGATTTCAAAGAAACTACTAACTACTCTTCAGATCCTTAATTTCAGTCCCATTCGTTCTGAACCCATGAAGTCTTAATTTCTTAGTTGAAGGAATTCACTAGCCAGTTCTTTGCAACTGTAACTCTTTCTGTAAGTATCCTAATTTTTATGTGGAAGAGAATGCTGTAACACTTTGTAACCACAGCATTGGCTTTCATTTAATCATAAGATCTTCATGGAGTTTTTGTCCTTTATGTAAATTTGAGGAGGCTTGGCATTTGATGGTTATCCATGGCCACACAGGAGTTTTTCAGGTGGAAAAATAGGTTGTCTCTTGCCCTTTTAAGGGAAGGGGTAGGAGAGAAAGTTAAGTTGTTATATGTGTGAGGTATCTTTTAGTTATGTTTAGGATGGTTGTGGGACAAACAGTGTGAACAAAGGGATAATCCAAAGATAAAGGGCAGAAAATTTAAGACCTGAGTTTGTCAACTTTAACAAACAGAAGAGAACATGAGATGAATAAAGCTTTGTTCTTTGTATTAAACTTGGCCTGCAGACATTGAACACAGATTTGCATTGCCTAAATAAGTAAACTGCTAGATGTCTTCTAAGTATATAATCTAAACACATCAGCAAAAATTTATTGATCTTTCCTGTATTGCACAGCACTCAGAGTTTAAAACAATTTCTTCTTTTCCTTGGTTGTTATGGTTGAAGATAGAATTCTAGCTTAAATATAGTAGATGCAAGCCAAACTTTCGGAGGAAGAACTTACTATGCATGGAAAGTATAAAGTACTATGAATCTTGCAATGTGATACAAATATTTTCATTTCCAGTTTTTCTCCAGTGACATTCAAACTCTAAAAGTTACAGGTATTTTAATCAATTGTTTCTTCTAAAAGCTTCCAGCAGGGATTAATGATCCTTGCTAATAAACTGGAGAAGAATAAACTAAGATTTGCCTAGGTTGAAATTAAGCACACAGCTCTTAAATTCAAGTTTGAGACAGCTGTAACACAGACCAGTTTATGTAGTTATTAAGAGCAGTATTTTGAAGAAATGAGAGAATAGCTGAATTTGGATGTTAAAATAGCCCCACCTGGCTGCTCTATGTAAAAACGGTTTGTTATCGATGGCTGGGAAATCTAATTGGTTTAATGCGTGTTAATTGGTTGTTTGTCTTGTTTCTTTTATCCTTTCTTCCTATGTGTCAACTTTTTAGCCTATGGAGCAGAAACTTATCTGGGAGTTTAAATTAACTTACAATTGAATGACTTTTTATGTCAGTGCTTGTAAAGATAGCAATGGTTGTGTTCTGTTGTATTTGGTAAATAATATTATCCTAAAATGGGAGTATGGAAATACTGCTTTGGTATTTATAACATATATCAGAATGCCATATTTAAATTTTTATATTCCATTTTTGAATAGACTATTATTTAAGAGCAGTTTTAGGTTCATAGTAAAATTGAGAAGAAGGTACAGTGATTTCCAATATATGACTTGCCCTTACACGTGCATAGCTTCCCTGTTATCAACATCCCCCACCAGAGTGGTACATTTGTTATAATTGATGAACAAGTGTTGACACGTTATTATCCCCCAGAGTCCATAGTTTACATTAGGGTTCACTCTTGGTGTTGTACATTCTATTAGTTTGGACAAATGTATAATGACATGCAGCTATCATTATAGTATCACAGAGAAGTTTCACTCCCACAGAAATCCTCTGTACTCCACCTATTCATCCCTCCCTCTCCCTAACCTCTGACAACCATTAATCTTTCTACTGTCTCATATAGTTTTACTTTTTCAGAATGTCATACAGTATGTAGCCTTTTCAGATTGGCTTCTTTCACATAGTATTTCATTTAGCATTTAAGTTTCCTCCATGTCTCTTCATGGCTTGATAGCTCTTTTTTTTTTTTTTTTTTTAAAGCTCTGAATAATATTCCATGGTCTGGATGTAGTACAGTTTATCCATTTGCCTACTGAAGGATATCTTGGTTGCTTTCAAGTTTTGGCAGTTATAAAGAAAGCTGCTATAAGCATCTGTGTGCAGGTTTGGGGGTAGAGCTAAGTTTTCAGTTCATTTTGGTGGATGTTAAGGAGCTTGCTTACTGAATCATATTCTGAGAGCATGTTTAGTTCTGTAGGAAGCCACCAAACTAACTTCTAAAGTGGCTGTACCATTTTGCATTCCTACCAGCAATGAATGAGAGTTCCTGTTGCTCTACAACCTCAGCAGCATTTGGTGTTTTCAGTGTTTTGGACTTTGGCCATTCTAATATGTGCATAGTGGTATATTGTTTTTCAAATTAAAACCATGATATCAGTTCTCTAATAACATATGACATGAGCATCTTTTCACAGGCTGTTTGCCATCTGCGTAATCTTTGATGAGTTCTGTTCAGATTTTTTGCCCAGTTTTTAAACTGGGTTATTCATTTTCTTGTTGAGTTTTAAGAGTTCTTTGTATATTTTGAATAACAGTCCTTTATCAGATGTGTCTGATAAATATTTTACAAATATTTTCTCCTAGTCTGTGGCTTGTCCTCTCATTCTCTTGAATATTCTATTTTTCTTAAAAATGTTTTTTTGGCTTTGAGGACATCTTTTATGCTTTTATTTTTCCTTCCAAACTTCCACAGATTAATTATAATATAAAAGAATTTGGCCTTTTAGAAGTTCATGTTTATGTTCCAGATACACAAAGCATTGATTCTATCAGTTTTTCCTCATTAGACTTTGAGATTTAAATTTGCTCTTCAGAAATGTGAAGTGAAATTTGAAATTCTGCCTTGGTAAGTTTTTCTTTATAGCAGCCATTTATACCAATACAAGGATGTGGCAAATGAGCCATGAAGAATGTACAATCATTATCCCATTGAGAAAACACTCAAACTTCTGCTTCCCTCTTTCTCTTCCAAAACATGGTCAGATAACTGATTTTATAAAAACCACTGGAAAATGCTAGTACTTAAAGTTCCTTTATAGAGTAGTGCTGTGCTCATCAGAAACACGTAGGGTTTGGTAATTTAACTAATAATGATTTTGTTTCTCTAATACACAGAATTCTAGAAAGTGAGAGTTTTAATGACAGCGGTCTAGTTTTCCCATTTTATAGCCTGCTTTAGAAAGAAAAAAACATATCTTATGTTAAACTATACCATCCACATATTTTATAATTCTGTAATTTGTTTATTTGCATAAAGGGGGAGATAGGATGATTTAATCTTTTAATCAAAGGAGTATATCTAAGAATCTAAGTCTAAAAATCAAGTCTTATCTTACTCCTCTCCATTGTTAAAATGCAGTTCTTTGTTCTCTAATTGGGTTTACAGATAGTATTTCCAGGCCTTGGTTATTATGTTAATTCACTGACTGCTTTCATTGAAATGGATCAGATTTCTGGCAAACAAGCCCGCTGTCTTCCTTAACACTGTTTTCTTCTCTGTTCCGCAGAGTAGTAAATACTAAGCTTGAAATGAGGGGAGACAGCCTAGAGTATGAAATGGAAAGAGAAGCAGTTCAAAAATAAGAAAGGCAGCAGAATTTAGGAAAACGGAATAATCTATTAAATGAATTGAGTTTTTGTTTTTGTTTTTTTGCCCTAGAAAATTTAGCTTTTTAATGAAGAATGACACATGGATTGTAGTTTTTAATCACAATCCAGAGCAGATAAACTTTGGCTGATGTAAATAGGTTTCTCTCTCTCTCTCTTTTTTTTAAAGTCATATTAAGTAAAGGGATATATATTATGGCATTTTATATTTTTCTTAGATATTTTAGGTATTTTCTAGAGCAACCAAAAGCTTAGAATTAAAAAGTAATCCTTTATTATAAGCAAAGGTTTACTTACATGAGTTTTTTTCAACTGGAGATGAATGCTGCAGTGTACTATGGCCTATTGCTGGAAAGTACAAGTAAGTACCAGTATTACAGTACTATATGTTATTCTAGGAGAAAACAGGCAAATGTTTTAAGTATAGTTTTATTTTATTACTACCTGTAATCTAAATTTTATAAAGTAGAAATTACTATAAGTTAAATACTTAAAATGTTTGAAATATGTTTAATGTTTAAAAAATTTTTATCCATGAATTAATAAAAACAAAATTGAATTTAGTGACATGAGACATTGATTATATTGTACGATTGTTCCAAAGCAGAGTAAAACCTAGAATTTAATGCAGCCTTCTCTCTTTGTATTTGTTTATTAATAAGAACATACCTACATTTTTTATTAAGTATTTTTTTATGGCTGCAAAGAGATAAATTGATAATGGCTTTTAGCTATTTTTATGATGATGATATGTTTTCAGTATAACAGGACAAAATGTTACTATGCAAAAGATTGCCTGTACTTTGGAGGGGGTAAAATTTGGACCCCCCAGGCGGACCCATAGATATCCTCATGTTTTCCCTTTTCTGAAACCTGAAATTTATCTGCTTCAGATTGACAGTCAAAAATAAAACTGTTGGATTAAATTAAAATTAAATCAAATTAATTTACTACACTAGAATATGAAAGTCTAATCTTATTATAAGAGATCTGCATCTTAAAAAATGTTGCTTTGTATGTCTGCTCTCATTTTGTGAACACGGTTATTTTTAAAATGTGCTCTATATAAGTGTGTGAAGTTATATTCTTGCTGAAATTCAGTGTTAGCAGCATCCTTAAGGATAAAAAGACGTCTCAAAAAATTCTCATTATTTTAGCATTAGTTTACTTGAAGTGCTTTGTGTTCACAGGAAGAACAGGCAGCAAAATTGAAAGCTGAGAAGATCAGAGTTGCCCTAGAGAAAATTAAAGAGGCACAAGTGAAAAAGGTGATATTTGGGCTTTTTCTTGGCTTGAGATTTTTATGTTTTACGGATTTATGAAGAATTGCCTTGTTTATATAACGTAGCTCTAAGATAGCAAGCTATAGAGGGGTATTTCTTTCTAATACATTTTTCACATGTTTTTTTGTGGATAAAATACATTATAAAAGAAATAACTTTCTTGTTTTAAATTCTAATAGAGTAAAACAAAACAGTCTTATTATTATAATCTTACCTATTATTTTAATTTTTAAAAATGCATTAAATTTTTCTAGTTAGGTTATCTAATACCTAATTTTAGAGTATTTTTCTTGCATAATAAAGTCATTATTTGTGTTTTCATTTATATTTAGCTAAGGACATTACTCAGACCATTACTCAGTATCAGAAGAAGTTTCTAGAATGCCTGTTTTTTGGCTTGTATTTAATTTCCTTTTTTCCTATTATAGCTGGTGATTAGAGTCCACATGTCTGACGATAGTTCTAAAACAATGATGGTGGATGAGAGGCAGACAGTGAGACAAGTGCTGGATAACCTGATGGACAAATCCCACTGTGGTTATAGTTTAGACTGGTCTCTGGTGGAAACTATCTCTGAATTACAAATGGGTTAGTAATATCATTGCTATAATTACTTTTTAATTTCTATGTAATTTCAACAGTTTTCATGTTGATAAAAGCAACTTGAGACATCTTTATACTGTATTTTTTTTCAATAATATAGCCCTGGCTTTTTTACATTGTCTTTTTTTCCCTCAAGTATTTTGAGATTTCTTTGAGTACAGTATCATTTCCAGTTCACTTTAGATTTTCTCATGGCCAGAACAAAGTTGTTCTTTTTTTTAAGGTCACAGAATATTTTTCCCCCTCAAATAAGAACTAAATATATTGAACACATTTACTAAAGACTGTTACATTTATTCACATTTGTAGTGAAGTCTTTATATCAACATTTGACTTTCAGGGGAAACATAAAGCACATCTTATTTTTAGCTAGATGTACCAAGTCTTAGTTTGCTGTATTTTGTAGTTTGGTATGATGTTTTCTAACTTTAAAAATCCCACATTTTTTATACCATCTTTGACTCTTTTAAAAAGTTTTCTTTTTGTAATATTGTGTGATTATAGAAATGTTACAATAATTATTTTATTAGACTTTATTCAATCAGTAGTCAATTTAAACTTGCTATTTTGTTCAAAAAATATATTTGCATTGCTCTTACTACATGTTATATCTCTAAATATTTCACAGCAGTTTCCAAAGAAATAAAAATTTAATTATTAACCCTTTTCTCTCAGAACACACATACAAAACCCCCAAAACCAAACCATAAGTTAGAAGTTTATTAACGCATATAAACATGTATTCTTATAATACTTACCTATAACTATTCTTAGAGAATTAGAAAGGTTGTTCATAGATATAGTGTCAACATACACAGAAAATATTTGGATGATAGTTTTTAGAATGTTTCCATGGCCATAGGTTAAAGATCCATAACTATCATTTAATCACATATGGCACAGTGATTCAAATATAATATGTAGTCATTCAGTACTTGTTGAATGAATAAAAGAAAAGAAGACAAGGGACTACTAAGAGCCCAAAATAAGATGGTGGAAACAAACTATGACATATGTAAATCATTCAGTTAAATAAAAAAGATTATTAGAAAGGATGAATAAACAAAATGCAACTGTTTGCTGTTTACAGAAGATCTTTTACCTAAAGACACAAAGATTGAAAGGAAAAGGAATGCAGAAAGACACTAACCAAAAGAAAGATGATATTAACTATATTAATATCAGACAAAAAACTTTAAGCAAAATACATCACTAGAGATAAAGAGGACCATTTGTCTTCATCAGGAAGATATAATCATTCTAAATTTTATCTAATAATAGTATTAAAATGTATAAAGCAAAAGTTGACAGAACTGCCAGGAGAAATTCGCAAGTCTGCCTTCATGGTAGAAACTTTTCAGCTAAGAATCTTTTCAGTCATCCATGTAATCAGGCACACAGAAATGAATATAGATATATTTAGAACACTCATAACAGGAAAATACACATTCTTTACAGGCAGAAATGGAGTATTTCCAAAAATTGATTCCAGTATGAGGTTATAAGCAGCTCTCAAGAAATTTCAAAAAGTCATTATCCCTAGAATATTTTCTTTGAACTTATGTTCAACATAAGACACATTCTTTGATTCCTAATTTGGAAATTAGAAAATACATCTCTGTTTAAAAATAAACTCATAGATCAAAGAAGAACTCATCTTAGAATTTTTTGAATGACAAGAAATGAATCCTGTTAGAAGCACTTAATACCAGAATTTATCAAATGAAACTAACATGTTGGGTTTTTTCAAGGGTGGGATGGGCAGAGGCTTAAGATGACCTTGAATTCGGAAGACCTAGATTCTCGTCCTTCCGCTTCCATGTAGCAGCTGTGTGACCTTGCTGAAGTCACTTAACACCACAAGGGCATGTTTCCTTATTTGAAAACAGAAGACCAGATAATCTCTAAGGGTGTCAGTTAAGGGTTTTGCTGTGAATTACTTCACAAGGTTTCTTGTCTTTTATGCAATTCTGATGAATACTAACAAAATACTGATATTTTATTTTGGGACAGAGAGAATCTTTGAAGACCATGAAAACTTGGTTGAAAATCTTCTTAATTGGACAAGAGATAGCCAAAACAAGCTTATATTTATGGAGCGTATAGAAAAATATGCACTTTTTAAAAACCCACAGGTGAGACTATAGCTTACAGAGGTCAGGATTCTTAGCTGTTCATATTATATAATTCTCTGACTGCTAAGTTAATAGAGTTAAAAGACTGGCAACTACCAGGTTGGAGTGTTGTGGCTGCAGAACCCCATGGGAGCATTCACTACTGCCAAGGGGGCAGGTTTGCTGGGGCCCAGGTTCAGGGCTCAAAGAAGTTGCCAGTTCCACAGAGCCAGGTGGGGTGAGCCCTTGGGGAAGCAGGATTACCTCCAGGGGGTTGCCAGGTTTCTGTTCTCTCTAATTCAGAGCTGTTTGGAACCCAGCTATTTATTTGGTGAGTTCCTCAGCCATGAAAGAAAGAAGTACTTACATATTTAAGTTTCTCTACTTTTGTCATTTATCCAGTTGACACTTTGATTTTTTTTTTTGAATTATTCTTTTGAAAAT
Source organism: Hippopotamus amphibius kiboko (assembly GCF_030028045.1). Taxonomy (NCBI): domain Eukaryota; kingdom Metazoa; phylum Chordata; class Mammalia; order Artiodactyla; family Hippopotamidae; genus Hippopotamus; species Hippopotamus amphibius. The sequence goes on from NC_080193.1 coordinate 101,576,101, forward strand.
CCCAGTAACCTTGATTATAAATGGTTCCACTTTGTAATATATGTTACGTTTATCTATTTGATATCTTTGCTTATTCCAAAATAATGTTTGAGTTAATCCTTCCTAATAGCCAAATTTTATAAAAATCAATAGGTAAGAGAAAACAACCCCAGTATAAAAAGTAGTAATGAGGAGAAAGTAGTAATGAGGAGAAATAGTAGTGTTAAAGTTATTGAACGGTTATCCTTCAGGAGGCTTAATCATGACACCTCTTTACTGGATGTGTTTAATGAAGAATACACATTTGGGGATACCAGCAGATCTTTTTATGGATGATTGTGAAAAAATATTTCATAAGGCTAATAATTAGAGTTCACATTTTAGTTGAGTCAAGCAAATGAGATCATGGTCGTCTCAAAGAATTTGGGATTTCTTCTTTAAAAGCCAGAGTATAGGTTAAATTTTCTGCATCTGGATCAGTTAAGCTCAGCATTGCCTTACTTGTTGTACTTAATAATTTCTAAACCTTTAAGGTCCTGTAAGTGTGGCTTTCATTAAATATACGAAACATATTTGCTAGCTGTTGCATGTAGTGTCACTGCAGGATTTGGGGGGAGTGCAGTTTGTGGCATAATTCAAGGTAAATGGTAAGGTGAGGATGAGGCCAGCATGAAGCGTTTCTGTGAAGGTCCCAGGAACAGGTTGCTTTTCAAAGGAATGTTCCCCTCATTCTGTGTAGGCAGAAATCAACACAGAGTTGCTGTGTCTCTAGAAGAAATCATATATGTACCTATGCCAAGGGATAGTAGAGTGGGTTTATCCTTTAACTTTCATCTGTTCATTTTTCCAGAATTACCTTCTGGGGAGAAAGGAAACAGCTGAGATGGCAGATAGAAACAAAGAAGTGCTGTTGGAGGTATAACTCTTCCTTCCCTACTTCCCCTTTTCCTGTACATTTAATATTAAACTATTAAGCAGTTTTTTTGAAGTCCAGAGTGTCAGTGTTCTATATTTATAAATACAGTTGTAAATAGGGAAGCCTGTTTTCTTCCATAGCCTGATGGAGAGAGTTCAGCTGTGTGAACATTAGAACACTGAAGAACCTTATAAAAACTATTGTTTTGCCAAGCAGTATGCTAGTGGGCTAAAAGGAGTTATGAGCTTTTAGTAGCTGACAAGGGGGAGGAAAGGCTGGTCAATGACGGATGTGATTGTGCTGTTTTATCTGCTTACCCAGAGAGAAATTTGAATATAGTTAGCCATTTACAAAATATTTCAAGCCTGAGCCTGAAATAACTCAAATAATTTTAAAAAGCATGATTATTCTTTTTTAAAAATATATACATCTCCTTATTTTGAAGAGTAATAAAACAAATGCAAACAATTGAATTTTGGCTTTTGCTAATTTTAGAAAACTGAGGTCAAAGACGTTAGTATGTTTGAAAATCTGAATAAATCCTTATTTAGCAACAAGGCCATTAGGAAGATGAAGATCAGTGCTTAGCGTTTCATAGGAATGCTAGCTACAGTTAAGAAAAATCCTCTTCATAATTCCTAATTTTTTTGTGTTTTGGGGAGAGAGAAGTTAATTCATGTTCGTGTGTTCAAGTTTAGTGAGTTTTACTTTTCCTTTATTAAGTACATGATTGATTTTTTAAAAATTTTTATCTAAGTATAGACATTAGAATCCAGAATTTTGAGCTTGTTTACATTCCTTTCAACCTAGTATTAAATATTTAAAGAATAAATGCCCTCTTTGTTTTAGAATCATATACATTGATAGATTTTAAATTGTGAAAGTATAATCATTCATTTAGCATGTTGCTTTCTTTTAAAATCCTATTTAGCGTACAGCTAGTCTAAATGTGTGGTTAATTTGGAGAAAAGTAAAGTCTAATGCTTATGTTAGCTCTGACATTTTGAGTAAATTTAGTCTAACTATGCTGTTTACAAATGCATTTAAGTACTTTTATATGCAACTCGGTTGACATTTCAACTTAGTTTCCTCAAAACAATGCTAGGTAAAAGTTCTTAAGGATTGCCATAGGGGTTCCAAAAAAAGCCATGTAATGTTTAGAATAGAAAGTTCTGATTGAGGTAAAATTAGCAGCATGGTTTTTATACAGAGGCATTTAGGTTTAATCACAGTGTCATGCATTTCATAGGGGTAAACACAACTTTGTTCTGAGAATCCAAGGATCATGTCTTTCCAAATCATCTTCGTATTTTAGGAGTGTTTTTGTGGAAGTTCTGTAACTGTACCAGAGATTGAAGGAGTCCTTTGGTTGAAAGATGATGGTAAGAAGTCCTGGAAAAAGCGTTATTTTCTCTTGCGAGCATCTGGTATCTACTATGTCCCTAAAGGAAAAGCAAAGGTGCGTCCCTTTTGCTGACTTTTAGCTTCCTCATTATGCGGATTGATTTTAATTTGTAGTGAGCATGCTGACAAGGTGATCCAGGCTCTGATTTGTCTCAGCTCGTGTAGAACACACAGAACATTGCTTTGTTTACTGATTTATTATAAGGAAGAAGAAACCTGAAAACATTCACTCTCTGCTCATTAGTTGGGCCTATCTTGATTCTCCTGGCAAATTTGAAGTCATGCTTGCATTTATTTTTTTTGGAACTTCTGCCAGAGTTGTTTTTGCTTGTTATTGTTTGGAGAGAATAGCTTTCTAGGATTACAGACATTTCAGCCTTGCTTATTAGGTAACGTGCTTCTTCTAAGGGCCCCCATGGTAGCTGTCATTTCTGTGTTTACTGGGGTCCCAGCACTGTTGAAGCTCTTTATAGGGTCATCTCATCTAGTCTTTACCACCATCCTGAGAGGTACATGTTGTCGCCTCTATTTAACTGGCAAGGAAACCCTGACTTGAGAATTGCTGTACTTGACATATGCACTATAGGCACTGAGTTACATGGTATCTCTTGTTCTTTCTGGGGAGCTCTATAATACTATATTGTATTTAATATAAATACTATATTTAAAATATCTTTAAAGTACCACCTTTTCTAAGCAAGTCAGTGTTCTTTATGAATGACAAGACAGTACGTGAAATGGACTGCTTTTTTGTTGCATCATGGATTTAAAGAAGAAATATCTACAGAGAATCTCACTATCTTGTCTTTTGCAAAATAGCAATAATTTCTATTTGGGGAAGTTTGATTCTCAGAAGCTGTTAATAGTGCTATTTCCTTGTTTACACATTGTTATTTCAGTCTTTCGGGTGTTTTTTTCTCAGGTCTCTCGGGATCTGGTGTGCTTTCTGCAGCTGGATCATGTTAATGTTTACTATGGACAGGACTATCGGAATAAATACAAAGCACCTACGGACTATTGTCTGGCGCTCAAGGTAAACATGTATCTCTCTTTAGGAATTTTAATTGATGGTAGACGTAGAGCAGGTTATTGAACATCTTAGTATAGTTTGGATCTCCATCAAGTATCCTATTTTTGCTTTATATAGGTTTTTAAAAGAATGGTGAAGGGAATTCTCTGGTGTCCAGTGGTTAGGACTCGGTGCTTTCAGCTACTGGGTCCTGGGTTCAATCCCTGGTCAGGGAACTAAGATCCCACAAGCTGTGTGGCGCGGCCAATAAATAAATGAAGGGAGGAAGGAAGGGAAAGCCTGTACTACCCCACAGCTGACCCTAGTTAGAGTGATGATACTAGGAAATGGATACTGAATTGTAAGCTTTGAGTCATAATATATAAAATGGATTGGGTTATAAATTTGAGACTTTCATTTAATAGCAGGCGTAGTTTAGGAAAACTTTGTCCCACCCCTATTGTGTATTTTAGTTCTTTTCCTGTACTAACTCAGCAGAACCATCAGAGGGCACTGTACCCGAGTTCAAAGTGGGTTGCCTCTCATCTGGTCCAGGAATAATTCTTGTCTCCCTTTTCTCCTGACCCACGGCCCTAATAGCCCACTCATGTGTTATGACCCATCTAAGCTAATTTTAATTTTTTTTCTTATATACAAACTTTTGAGTTTCTTACACTCATCATATCTATACTTTTGAAAACTGATATTTTTAGTGAATTTTAGTGATCTATTGGAACATTAGGAAAAGGTAACATTAAGAAGTTCAGGATAATTATGGAGGTGATTATGTTTCTCTCATTGGCTCCATCTCACTAGCCCCTTGGTAATTCCTTAGGTCTACATGTTTATATCATTGCTCGATTTTGCTTTTGTTTGAGAATTGGCAGTTGGGTTTGAGGAGGTGGTGTTTGTTTAGGGTTTTGGGGTAGAGTTTTGATTGCTTTGATAAAATTGGGTGTATTATAATGGTAACCCTTTATTAAGTGATTGTTGTTGGAGAATACCCTATATCATTTAGTTACAGTAGCAAATAATTTTTTAAAGATTAGTTTAAAGTAGCTTAATCCAGCAGTTTTCAAAATGAGTTCCAGGGCCCCCTGGAGTCCCTGAGACCCTGTCAAGGGACCCATGATGTCAAAGTTTTTCTTCTAATAATGCTAAGACATCTTTTGACTTTTATACTCTCATTCTCTCACAAGTGTATAATGGAGTTTTCTAAGAGGTTGCATGACATGTGATATCTTTGCTCCCCTGAGTAGTAGAATGTGTATTTGTATATTCTTGTGTTTAAATTTTTCTCAGCTTAAATTTCTTATAATCATGTTTATATCATATATCATATTTATATTTATAAATATCATATATAATGAAAGTTATTTGGGGGTCTCTAACACAGAGACAGTAAGAATTGGTTATTTCAGTGGCTCAAAGTTGTCAGTGAGAACCCAAGGTCTTTCCATCTTTCCCTGTTCCATTTTCTGCATATCAGCTTATTATCAGACCTACTCACCTCAGTCACAAATGGCCACTGCCTCACATGTAGACCCAGCAAAATCCAGCAGAGGAAGAGGGACTGTTTTTTCCTGTGTTTGTCTTTTTTTTAAGAGGAAAGAAATATTTCCCAGGAGCTCCTTCAACAGCCCTCCCCTTGAGGGCCATTGGCCTGGAGTACATGCCCTGGCATGTACATCAATCCCTGGCAAGGAACAAAGCCACCATTTTTGGTTTACACTAGTCAGAATTCACTCTCTGAGGCCGAAACAAGTTGGGGCTCTATCAGAAAAGAGGTAGGGGGGAGATAGCTGTGGAGAAGGCAACCAGTAGTGTCCGTTAGGGTCAGAAGTAAGTAGGACCACTGACCAGTATTTTAATCCTTTTTGCAGCTCAGAGAATTCTTAGGTTAAGAATATTATTGCTCTAAGGTTTTTTTTGTTTTTATAATAATGATTTGTATGCTTCATATTTGCTTTTAGTAAAGTAGGTTAAGCTAAATTTGCATATTTATATTGTCTGCTTATTTACATCTAAAAATATTTAATGTATTGAACTAAAAAGAAAAAAACCATACCACTGGGTGCAAATAATAGTAAAAATAATGGCCACCATTTACTGAAGAACTCCAGGGTGGGAGGTGCTACACTGGAAGCACTGGACATGTCCATCTCACAAGTCTGGTGTACAGTCCCCATTTTCCAGATGTGGAAACTGGGGTTTAAGGGATCAATTTGCCTGAGACCACTCAACTATTAGTATTTAAGACATGTCTTTTTTCATGTAAGTCTGCACTAGATTTTGCCTCCGTAACTATTTTTATTCTTGAGCATATGAGTTCTGACAAACACAAAAAATGCTGCTGCACAGGATCTACACAAATGCAAATGTAAATACAGTATTTGTAGGGCCTGATCCCTTTCATCAACTTTGGGCTATAATGACTGAGTCTGAGTCCTTCCGATGACATGCACGATACAGGAAATATATACACACTTGTAGGAAATAATAAATCACATCATTTGGTAATTTTTTTTTAAAGGTGATAATAAAAATAATGATGGGAAGAGCTTATTCATGAAATTTGACAGTGTAGAAATAAATAGGGTATAAGTTGATGTATTATCTGAAATAGGTACACTTGGGACACGTGTCTGCATGTATAATTAAGTATCTTAAAGGAAACCTGTGTTTTAAAAATATATATACCACAATAATTGTTGGAATAGAGCTCAGCTTAGCCAGGTCTAAATTTTCATCCCTTGAGAAGTGAGGCAAAGTAATTTAACATGTTAGGTGAGAAGGAAAAAAAAAATGGTTAGGATTTAGGGATGGACTATGAACATGAACTTCTCAAACGCTGTTATTAATAGAAAGATGTTATACGTGATATCATGGAAGTAATAGGGTGGAGTGTTACAGTCTTATTTTTTAGCTTCTTGCATGTTTGTTGACAGAATTGATTTTCAGGCCTTTATGTGCTTCCAAAATAATAAATGGGTTGTATATATTCAGTAGTTTCTTTTAGCACTTGGAGTGAGGTTTTAGAGCATCACTTTTAGAGTTTTAGGAATTATCTGTCTCAGTCTAATTTTTGGCATAAATACAGAAAAATAATCTGATAGCATGATAGTAATCCAAAATTTCTTATTGTATTCTTAAATGTTTTTATTTAATTCTCAGTTTTTTTACCTTTTATCAGAGAAAGCAAACTTTCCAAATCAGTGTAATTTATAAATCAAATGACGACCTTTCTTAATTGTTCATTTGTTTGGAGGAGCAATTTCATTATATGCAAGCATACCTCAGATACTGTGGTTTCAAGTTCCAGACTACTGCAATAACGTGAATATCGCAGTAAAGTCAATCATATGAATTTTTTGGTTTCCCAGTGCATATATATAAAAGTTATGTTTACACTTACATGTGCAATAGCAATATGTCTTAAAAAACCACAATGTACATACCCTAATTTAAAAATGCTTCATTGCTAAAAAATGCTGTCATCTGAGCCTTCAGCGAGTCATGGTAGTTACATCAAATATCACTGATCACAGATCACCTTAACAAATATAATAATAATGAAAAAGTTTGAAATATTGCAAGAATTACCCAGATGTGACACAGAGGCATGAAATGAGGAAATACTGTTGGAAAAATGGCACCAATAGACTTGCTTGATAGAGGGTTGCCACCTTCAGTTTGTAAAAAACACAATAACTGCAAAGCGTACCAAAGCAAAGCGCAGCAAAATGAGGTATGCCTGTACTCTCTTTGAAGATTCTAAGAATCTAAATGTTGAGCTTCTGGTTTTTAGCAAAGAATGTCTCCTCCATACTTGCTCTTAGGTCTTGTGTGATTTTTGAAGTGGTAGAATAATATTGTGGGGAAATGAGGAGCAAGGCAGCAAATTTAGAAGATTTCACTGATAATAAAGCAGTAATATGACATAATAATTAAGAGTCGGGGCCCTGAATGAGATGGCATGGTTTCAGATGGTTTCATTGGTGAGCAACTTTGAGTGCTGTCTTAACCCTTCTGTCCCTCAATTTCTTCTCATGTGGTAGAGATAATAATATGTAACTCGCAGAGTTTTTGTGAGGATAGAATGAGCTGCTATGTGTGAAATATTCAGCATAATGTCTGGTATATACTAAGTGCTCAGTAAATGCCACTTTTAATGAAATAGCAATATACTAGCAGAACAGGTTACCTCCTGAGGTTTTGGTGCAGAACCTGGATGACCAAAATGAAAGCCATAGAAAGTATGTCTTTATTACGTGGGTAGTTGAAAAAGAAAATTTTTAAGGTCCTAAAATAAATTTTAAACTAGCAAGTTATCTGTAGATAATCATATATCATAGTAGTCTTCAGATTATGATTTGGATTCCCAGGTTACAGAGATGATGAGAGAAGGATAGAGGATCATTTCTCTTTGATTTTCTGTGATGTTGTAATTACAAGAACACTCCCTTCGTGTACAGAATGATGAGAACACACACATACCCTCAGGCAGGGCCACTGCTACAGTTGAGCACCCATGTGTGATAGCCCTGTTCTCAGGAAATGGAAGGAGTAAGTCAAGAATAGTTTGTAATTCACCATAAAGGGAGAGAGGGTGGTGATAAAGGCCTCAGAGCCATCGTGAAGCTCTTTAAGCCCTAGTTGGCAACACTAAAGAAAGCTGTTTTTCAGTCAGCCCATTTTATCTTCTGCACGAACTGTGGCCTCTTCTAGTTGATCACACTGAAGCCCAACACCTACTCAAAGCATCTGGCAAATAGTTCTTGCCCAATAAATGTTGGTTGAATGAGTGAATGAAATAAATTCCCTTTCCTTCTTTTACAGAAAAATACATACACCTCTACCTGTTCTCCTTTGCTCTTTCAAGATTGCTATGCTGGCTTATTATAACATGACTTAATAAGGACAGGGAATATATTCCAAGAGAAGGCTGTGGAGCCTCTATTATCAGGGGAGAAAACTGTTAGGTCTTGTTTTGGTAACCTCTTATTGTTGAGGGCTTAATTGTTTAAAAGTTTGACTGTAGCCTTCAATAACTAAATTTGCTTTGGTATTAAATGTTTTTATCATTGGGGGTGAACTCTGTAAAGCAGTGAATAGAATAGAATAAATGGATTTATATCTCTCATTGTAGACCAGAGGGGTTGATTTTTGACAATGCAGAGATATAACTGGTATTTGTGGCCAGACTTTCTTGCTGCTTTGAAAACTTATTGAAATTGCTTATTTTATTGCTCTCATGGGTTTTCACAAAAAACATGTGGTTAGAGAATTTTTACAGCCTCTTGTAATTGAACATAAATTTAAATGTTTCTCCAGGTAAAATAAAATTTTTCAACTGGAAAGAGAGGTAGTGATTAACAATCATTACATTCAGAACTAAGTGTGGTTTAGGGTTTTTCTTCCCAGAGAACTGGTGGTTTTGGCCCCGTGGAGTTAAAATACCCTGAGTCTGTTCTAGCACTTGCATATTGCAGCCAGTGTCAAGTTAGTCACCTCCCATTCAAGACTCAACTGAAAAGTACATTGGGCTGTGAAGACTAAATCTGATGATGCAGTTGAAAAGCTGCTCATTGCCCCGAGGGCACATGCTGTGGGTAGAGGGGCCTGCAGAGCAGTGCTCAGTCCACAGCAGGAGGTAGCACCACAACAGATGTGAGCACCCACTGCAACCCAGGCGCTGTGCCCTGTGCTTCATCCCCCCACCCAGGTGTTCACCTCCAGAGAAATACTGGAAGCTTTACCCAGGACTCTCATGGAGTCTTCTGATTCCATGATTGCAGTTAATTCAAGGTGAAATAAATATTCTCTTCCCTTTTTGTAGTCTTGTATTGCAGATTAAAACTTCCACTGACTTTGTTATGTTAACCTTGATAGACTTTGTTTCTTTGAAATGTAGAAGGGGTATTTTGGAGTTTTTCATGATGTGTAAGTTTTTGTTGTTGTTGTTTTGTTTTGCATTTTAACTTAAACATCTTGACCTAAAATTTAACACAAGTTAAATTTTGTAAAAATACTTAGGGCCATTTTATTTGGCCCTTATGACTGTATAAGTATAAATTATTTGGCCACTATTCCAGTGACATATAATTTGTCAGGATATGTTTAAGCTTTGATAGAGTTTATTTACTTCTTAGTTCTTGGGGGGACTTAGTTGGATTTTTGCCTTTAATCTTGCAGCACCCACAGATCCAGAAGAAATCTCAGTACATCAAATACCTTTGTTGTGATGATGTGAGAACCCTGCACCAGTGGGTCAATGGGATCCGCATCGCAAAGGTAGGTTTTCTTTTGGTTTGATAATGGAATGATGGGTGTTTAATGATATGGTTTTGGTTGTCATGACAGTTATTCTGTTTGTTTCATTTTCATGATTTTGTTTGCCAATGTCTAGTTTTCTCAGGCCTAAATTTCATGTTTTAAATGTCTTTTTCTTGGTGATGGGGATAGCTTTTAACAGTTGGTATCCAAGGAATAATACTGCTGGTAAAAGCTTATGTAGCATCAGAGTGATTTCTTTGAGCTTTGGAGAATGCACTATATGATTTTTATATAACAGAGCTAGGCCTAGACAAAAGAAATTTTTTGAAAATTAAACTGCCTCGAGGTTGGGAAAGAATGAATAAGTGGAGCGTGGAGGATTTTTAAGGCGGTGAAAATATTCATCCTCTATCTGATACTACAACAGTGGGTACATGTCCTATACATTTGTCCAAACCAATAGGATGTAAACACCAGGAGTGAACCTAAAGTAACCTGTGGACTTTGAGTGATTATTATGTGTCCATGTAGGTTCATTGATTGTTACAAATGTACCCCTCTAGTGGGAGAGGTTGATGATGGGAGAGGCTGTGCACATGGAAGAGCTGTGCATGTATATGAGAAATCTCTGTACCTTCCTCTCAATTTTGCTGTGAACCTAAAACTACCCTAAAAAAGAAAGTCTTAAAAAAATTTTTTAAAGGACATCTTAAAGATGATTATACATAATGCTTAAAAGGGCATTTATTCAGTTACTTCTAAGTTAAGTAACTGAAAATAAAATTTATTATAGACATAAAATCACAGGTTTTTTTCTAAGTGACTGAAAAAAACTTTATGTTGATAGTGCACATCATCAGAACCGAGTATTAACGTCTCGCTGCCTTTCTAAAGATGAGGACAAAGAAGAGTAGATTATAATTTGCTGGTATTAAAAGAATTTTTGAAGTATTATAGATATTACTTTTAATACAAACTATGAGTCAGTAAAGAGAAATGTGTCCCTTTGCCTGCCCCATGCATCCACATCGCACCCAGTAAAGTTCTGATGTCATCATTTACTGCCTTCTGTTTAGTACGGGAAGCAGCTCTACATGAACTATCAAGAAGCCGTGAAGAGGACAGAATCGGCTTATGATTGGACTTCCTTATCCAGCTCCAGCATTAAATCAGGATCCAGTTCTTCCAGTATCCCAGGTAGTTTGAAATGCCCAAAGAACTCTCTTGAGTACCAGCAGAAAGGTCTCTCTATAGAGACTGATAGGAGACCTGGTTTTCTCAAAGTGATTTTTTCAAACTAGAGCTGTGCCTGATTTCTAAATTATAATCAATAGGTACATATGCTTTTATTAATTTATTTTTTTCTTTTTAGAGGGGGTAATGTCATGGGCTAGTTCACAAATGTGTTTGAAATGGAAACCCAGTCTGTAAAGTGGCAAAGCCAGGCATTTTGTTATACATTATAAAGTTTATTTGAAACTCAGTCATATTGCTGAAAACAACTGTTGATGCATAATTGGGGGCAGGAAGTTGCTTGGAGAAGAGTATTCAGAATTGTGATGAAACTGCCCTCCTTCCCCACAGGTTTCCTGACATTTCAGTAGAGTGGAACAACTGGAATTAGTTCAGTATCACAGTTAAGGAAGCTATTTAGGTCATCAAACTTTCTGAAGTTTTCAGAGGAAATCAGTGATACTCAAAAGGTGCTTATTTTCAGATTCCCACATCCTTTAAACAAGGATGCTATGATCACATCTTAAGATAAATGCTTGTTTCCCTTCAAAGTTCCATAAATATCTGTGCCATCTAAAAGCATAATTTTTTTCTTTGTTCTAACAGCCCATGTTATGAAATACTTTAAGCAGTATTTGATTTAAAAGCTGTATGACTAGATCTCATCCCTAAATAAGTAAATAAAAACACATTGAGAATGTGTATATACATGCACTAGTATATACACGTATATTCGCTAGTTCTGTCCACTGAGAGGGCTAGAAGCAGTGACATCCCAGTAGCAATGAGAATACCAAGAGCCTGGACCTTGGTTTCTCAAGGCCATTATCCAAAACAAAGGAGCCAAGGGCTCTGGAGTGGCTGATTCTAGGGCTGTGGCAGAGAATATATAAGATGAGCCTGGAGCATTATGTGACAAAGGAAGTGCTCAGAAAAACACAGTGGGGACTTCCCTGGTGACACAGTGGTTAAGAACCCACCTGCCAATGCAGGGGACACAAGTTTGAGCCCTGGTCCAGGAAGATGCCACATGCCACGGAGTAACTAAGCCTGTGCACCACAACTACTGAGCCTGAGCTCTAGAGCAACTACTGAGCCTGCGTATTGCAACTGCTGAAGCCCGTGCACCTAGAGCCTGTGCTCCACAACAAGAGAAGCCACCACAATGAGAAGCCTGTGCACCACAATGAAAAGTAGCCCCCACTCACCACAACTAGAGAAAGCCAGCGCACAACAACAAAGACCCAACGCAGCCAAAAATAAATAAAATTAAAACAACAGCAACAAAAACAGTGATGGGAGTCTGTAAAAGGGACACAGGACCCAACCTGAGAGAGTGCCCATTGGCCAAAGCTGGAACAATTTGAGCAATGAAATAACACAGTATAGGACTATAATCCAAATTATAAAACAAATAGCCATCAGTCCATGGAGATATAAACTATTGAATTAAGTAAATAAATGGAGAGGAAGAGACAAATCTGTACAGATTTCTAAATGATTTATGTAGATGTTCTGCCCTCAAGGAGGTGGAGCTTAACTCCCCTCTCATTAAGAGTAGGCTGTGCAAAATGACTTGCTTCCAAAGAGCACAGAGTGGGGAGACGTAACCTCATAGTGGAGAAACCTGACAAACCATACCTCGGCCAGGTGATCAAGGTAGTAAGTCAGACTGATAGTATGTACTGTGGCGCAGTGTGATGAGATTAGCATTTTCCCTCTCTTAGTCTTCCTCCCCAGATCCCATAACCTCAGAGAAAAAACGTCAGACAAATCAAAGTTGAGAGAGATGCTACAAAATACCTGACCAGTACTCCTCAAAACTGTCAAGGTCATCAGAAACAGGGAAAGTCTGAGGAACTGTCATGGGAGACATGACAACTGTCTGTAATATGGTGACCTGGATGGGATCCTGGATCAGCAAATGGACATTACAGAAACACTAGTGAAATCGAAATAAAGTTTGGAGTTTAGTTAACATATGAGTGTTGGTTCATTAGTTATGACACATGGACCAGAGTATTGTAACATGTTAATAATGAGGTAAATTGGGTGCTAGATAAGTAGGAACTCTGTCCTAGCTTTGCAGCTTTTCTGCAAATCTAAAACTATTCTAAAATAAAATGTCTATTAAATTGGGGGGAAGAAACCTTTGTGGCAATGAATTAGGAAAGGCAAGGTAAGAAGAGCATGTCACAAGTAGGATTATAGAAAATGGAATTAAGGGAAAGATTGAGGAGAAAAAAAGATGTATAATATTTTAAAAATTTTATATAAAGCACTTAACAATTCAAGTGCTTCCGCATGTTACTTTATGAAGTGGTACAGTGCCTTTTCCCACTCCAGCATCATCTGTTTGTATACATTGTATTAGGTATTAGGTAGACTTTTTAATGTAAATTGTAAAGTCATACATATTCATGCTGAAGAGAGCTCAAGAAGTCACATGTTCTAGCCTCTTGTCTTATAGGCTGTTGTCCTAGATACTAATTAAGTAGGGAGGAAGAAAATAGAGTAGGTTTTATCCTATATTGCTTATTTTTTACCCTGAGGATATTGTCTTAACTTTATCTAACAGAGTTTGTGGCTGTTACCTTTGCAGTACTCATATTAACTTGGCTGGACTTGCTTCATATTGCAATCTAATAATATCCACTTCTCACAGAGTGACTAGATGGGACTAACTTTAACATGTGAGTCTCCACCAGATGGCTGACGTTGGGCTAGGTGCTTCCACAAGGTTATCTCACCTGCCTTGGAGTCCAGTGAAATAATCTTTCCAGTTCCCTCACCCTAGATGTCAGTCACATTACACCATTCCCTGGTCCCTTGAAGATGTCTTCATGCCCTTCAGGAAGCCAGGCTGTGGCACAGCTGCTGCCATGTGGTGCTAATACCTGAGTCCCTACGAAACACACTTGTCACTTGGGGGTCAAATTTTCAGTATTATCCATTGCTGGGATAAAGGAAGTAATCATCATGTATAGATCTGAACTCATAAGTGAGAAGTCTCTGAGATGGTTTGGAGCAGGATATTTTAAAAGATTGATTCTCAATGTAATGAAGATACGATTGAAAAAAAAACCTCACTCCTCTATTCATGGTTCATAAATTCTCTTATTTGCTAGTTCTTACAAGACAGGTTGTTAGGATACCAGTAATGTTACATGACCCTTTTATTATAATTATCAGTCTCTCGTGGTGAACTATTTAAAAAGAATCGGGGGTGGGGGGGGGGCGGCGGAGTCAAGATGGTGGCGTGGGAAGACGCTGCGATCGCCCCTCCCCACAAATAGATAGGTTGTCGAATGCTGGCGGGGAACCTGAGGCCCAAGCAGACCGCAGGAACCCCAGAGCAACCAGGCAGGACCTGGGGGAGGTCAGGGGGGAGGGGAAGGGGAAGCTGGATGGGACCGGCGCCCCTGGGGGGTGGTTGGCTGAGGGGAGAGGTTCCTGCCTGGAGGGACTATAGGGGGCTGGGGAGATCCAAAACCTCAACTGGGTTTCTCCCACCCAGGAGGCCTGCTGGGCTCCCCAGTTGGGGTCCTCCACCCTCCAAGGCCCCCTCTGGGCTGCCTGGGTCCTGGGGTGTGGGAAGGAGGGAGGAGGAGTGAGGAGGTGGTGAGGTGGACTGGTGGGGGTGGGGGCTTTGAGATTGGGGGACAGGGAGGCGAGAGGGCGTTTCACCTGCCCTCTTGGCCAGGGAGGCCGACTGGGCTCCTGGGCCTGCTCCTTCACTCTCCGGACCCCCCTCCAGCATGAGGATCCTGGGGGTGTGGGTTGTGGGGAGGCAGACAGTGGGGGAGGAAAGGGATCTCTCCAGGTCAGAAGAATAGGGGAGGCGCTGAGGGGTATTTCTTTTGGGGGGGTCCTCCACTTTCCAAGGCTCCTCCCTGCCATTGGTCCTAGAAGTACAAGAGGGAAGCGGTTGGTCCTAGAAGTACAAGAGGGAAGCGGTGGGGGGAAGAAGAGAGGTGGAAGAGGGGAGGGACCCTCTGGGATCAGAGGATGGGGAAGGAGTGGAAGGCATTTCTGCTGTCCACTGGCCTGGGCAGCCTGCTGGGCTCCCAGGCCTGGTCTCCAGCTCTCCAGGGTCCCCCCCCACCCCCCCGACGCATTGGGTCCGGGGACATTGGAGCATGGCAGGGGAAGAGGAAGAAAGGCAGACAGGTGGTAGGACATTCCAGGAGCAGAGGACCAGGGGAGGTGTGGAGGACCTTTCCCCTGCCCACTTGGGCCCGGCGGGCCTGCTGAGTCTGGTCCCTCGGTCTCTCCAGCTGTGTGGGTCGTACAGGCGTGGGAGGGAGGGAGGAGAGGAGAAGAGGAAGAGAGGCAGACAGTGGTGGGGGGGGACCTCGCAGGACCAGAGGATCAGGGGAGACACTGTGGGAAATCTCCCTACCCACTTGGCACCAGGAGGCCTGTTGTGCCCCCAGGCCTGGTCTTCGGTCCTCCAGGAGTCCCTCTAGGTCTCACTGATCCTGGGGGTGTAGAAGGAAAGCAGGGGAGAAGAGGAGAGGTGGGCAGGAGAAGGGACCTTCTGGGATTGGAGGATCAAGGGAGGCAGAGAAGGTATTTGCCCTGCCCACTAGCTTTGGGAAGCCTGCTAGGCTCACGGACCTGGTCTTTCACACTCCAGGGCCCCCTCGAGCTGCTAGGGACCTAGGAGAGTGGGGGGCGGGGGAGAGGAAGAGAGGCAGACAGGGACCTACGAGACTGGGAGATCTGGGGAAGTGCTGCAGGCGTTACCCTAGCCCAGTTGGTCCTCGGAAGCCTGTTGGGCATCAGAGTCTGGTCTCCTGCCTTCCAGTGCCCCTTGCAGCTGTGGGGGTCCTAGGAGCATAGGAGAGAGGTGGTGAGGAAGAAGAGAACCCAAGGGGGAGGGACCCTCTGAGACTGGAGGACTGGGGGAGGTGCCTAGCGTTTCTCCCACCAACTCGGGCCCAGGGAGCTCACTGGGTACCTTGACCTGGTCCTTTGCTCCCAGGACCAGAGGCATTCCTGGGCCCCTCTGCCTCATTGGGCCTAAGCCCCATTCCCCACCACCCCCAGGACCTTTTCTAAGCGTAGGCCCTGCCCATTGCCTAACCGCCCCCACCACGCCCCCACCCCTGCCCTTGTCTAAGGCCCGCAGCCACAGCCAAGGCCTTTTCAGGCTTTTTTTTTTTTCTTTTTTTTTCTTTTTCTTTTTTTTCTTCCCACCTCCTCACTTAGGCTATTGCATTTGTTTTACCTTCCAGTTGTTGCTCCATCTTTTTCTTTTAAATTTTTTATAACACATCTGTTAGTTTCCTACTTTTTATCTTGCTATTGTTCAGCTGTTCTACTTTTTTTTTGTTTTTTTAATTTTTTTTGTTTTCCTGCTCCACACAGCTTGTGGGATCTTGATTCACAAGCCCAGGGTCAGGCCTGAGCTCCTGAGGTGGGAGCTCTGAGTCCAAAACATTGGACTAACAGGGACCCCTGGAAACCCAGTTCCCAGGGAATATTCATCAGAGTGAGGTCTCCCAGAGGTTCTCACCTAAACACCAAGACCCAGTTATACTCAACATCCTATAAACTCCAGTGCTTGAAATCTCAGGCCAAACACCCAGTGGGACAGGAACACAATGCTGCCCATCCAAAGTGGGGGGAAAATGAGACGACAAAAAAATATGTCACAGATGAAGGAACAAGGTAAAAATACACAAGACCAAATAAATGAAGAGGAAATAGGAAAATTGCCTGAAAGAGAATTCAGAGTAATGATAGTAAAGATGATCCAAAATCTCGACAACAAAATAGGGAAAATACAAGAAACAGTTAATAAGGACTCAGAAGAAGTAAAGAGCAAACAAACAGCAATAGATAACAAAATAACCAAAATTAAAAATACTCTGGATGCTATAAGCAGCACAATAACTGAGGCAGAAGAACGAATAAGTGAGTTGGAAGATAGAATGGGGGAAATAACTGCCACAGAGCAGGAAAAAGAAAAAAGAATACAAAGAATGGAAGACAGTCTCAGAGACCTTGGTGACAACATTGAGCACACCAACATTCGAATCATAGGCATCCCAGGAGAAGAAGAAATAAAGAAAGGGTCTGAGAAAATATTTGAAGAGGTTATAGTGGAAAACTTCCCGAACATGGAAAAGGAAATAATTAATCAAGCCCAAGCAGTGCAGAGAGTCCCATACAGAATAAACCTAAGCAGAAATAAACTGAGGCACATATTAATCAAACTAATGAAAATTAAACACAAAGAAATATTAAAAGCAGCAAGAGAAAAGCAACAAATAACATATAAGGGAAAACCCATAAGGATAACAGCTGATCTTTCTGCAGAAACTCTGCAGGCCAGAAGGGACTGGTAGGATATACTGAAAGTCCTGAGAGAGAAAAACCTACAGCCAAGAATACTCTACCCAGCAAGAATCTCATTCAGATTTGACAGAGAAATCAAAAGCTTTACAGACAAGCAAAAGTTAAGAGAATTCAGCACCACCAAACCAGCCTTACAACAATTGCTTAAGGAACTTTTCTAAGTAGGAAACACAAGAGAAGGAAAACACCTACAAAAACAAACCCAAAACAATTAAGAAAATGGTAATAGGAACATACATGTCAATAATCACCTTAAATGTAAATGGATTAAATGCTCCAACCAAAAGACACAGACTGGTTGAATGGATACAAAAACAAGACCCTTCTATATGCTGCCTACAAGAAACCCACTTCAGACCAAGGGATACATATAGACTGAAAGCAAAGGGATGGAAAAAGATATTCCATGCAAATGGAAATCAGAAGAAAGCTGGAGTAGCCATACTCATATCAGACAAATTAGACTTGAAAGTAAAGACTATTACAAGAGACAAGGAAGGGCACTACATAATGATCAAGGGATCCATCCAAGAAGAACATAACACAATGGTAAATATCTATGCCCCCAACATAGGAGTACCTCAATACATAAGGCAAATGCTAACAGCTATAAAAGGGGACATCGACAGTAACACAATAATAGTGGGAGACTTGAACACCCTACTTACATCAATGGACAGATCATCCAAACACAAAATAAATAAAGACACACAAGCTTTAAATGACACAATAGACCATCTCGACTTAATTGATATTTATAGGACATTCCATCCAAAACCTACAGACTACACTTTCTTCTCAAGTGCACACGGAACACTTTCCAGGATAGATCACATCTTGGGTCACAAATTAAACCTCAGCAAATTCAAGAAAATTGAAATCATATCAAGCATCTTCTCAGACCACAATGCCATGAGACTAGATATCAATTACAGGAAAAAATACTGCAAAAAATACAAACACATGAAGGCTAAACAATACAGTATTAAACAACCAAGAAATCACTAAAGAAGTCAAAGAGGAAATCAAGAAATATCTAGAAACAAATGACAACGAAAACACAACAACCCAAAACCTATGGGATGCAGCAAAAGCAGTTCTAAGAGGGAAGTTTATAGCAATACAGTCCTACCTTAAGAAACAAGAAAATGATCGTATAAACAACCTAACCTTACACCTAAAACAATTAGAAAAAGAAGAACAAAGAAACCCCAAAGTGAGCAGAAGGAAAGAAATCATAAAGATCAGAGCAGAAATAAATGAAAAAGAAAGGAAGGAAGCCATAGCAAAAATTAATGAAACTAAAAGCTGGTTCTTTGAGAAGATTAACAAAATTCATACACCATTAGCCAGACTCATCAGGAAAAAAAGGGAGAAGATGCAAATCAACAGAATTAGAAATGAAAAAGGAGAAGTAACAATGGACACCTCAGAAATACAAAACATCATGAGAGACTACTACAAGCAACTATATGCCAATAAATTGAATAACCTGGAAGAAATGGATACATTCTTAGAAAAATACAATCTTCCAAGACTGAACCAGGAAGAAATAGAAACCATGAACAGGCCAATCACAAGTATGGAAATGGAGGCAGTGATTAAAAATCTCCCAACACACAAAAGCCCAGGACCAGATGGGTTCACGGGCAAATTCTATCAAACATTTAGAGAAGAGCTAACACCTATCCTTCTCAAACTCTTCCAAAATATTGCGGAAGGCGGAACACTCCCAAACTCATTCTACAAGGCCACCATCACCCTGTTACCAAAACCAGGCAAAGATGTCACAAAAAAAGAAAATTACAGGCCAATATCACTGATGGATATATATGCAAAAATCCTCAACAAAATACTAGCTAACAGAATCTAACAGCACATTGAAAAAATCATACACCATGATCAAGTGGGGTTTATCCTTGGGATGCAAGGATTCTTCAATATACGCAAATCAATCAGCGTGATACAGCATATCAACAAATTGAAGGATAAAAACCATATGATCATCTCAATAGATGCAGAAAAAGCTTTTGACAAAGTTCAACATCCATTTATGATAAAAGCTCTCCAGAAAATGGGCATAGAAGGAAATTACCTCAAGATAATAAAAGCCATATATGAGAAACCAAAAGCCAGCATCGTTCTCAATGGGGAAAAACTGAAAGAATTCCCTCTAAGAACAGGGACAAGACAAGGGTGTCCACTCTCACCATTATTATTCAACATAGTTTTGGAAGTTTTAGCCACAGCAGTCAGAGAAGAAAAAGAAATAAAAGGAATCCAAATTGGAAAAGAAGAAGTAAAATTGTCACTCTTTGCTGATGACATGATATTATACATAGAAAACCCTAAAGATTCTACCAGAAAACTGATAGCACTAATTGATAAATTTAGTAAAGTAGCAGGATACAAAATTAATGCACAGAAATCTCTTGCATTCTTATACACTAACAACGGAAGAGCAGAAAGAGAAATTAAGGAAACTGTCCCATTTACCATTGCAACAAAAAGAATAAAATACCTAGGGATAAACCTGCCTAAGGAGGCAAAAGACCTGTATGCAGAAAACTATAAGACACTGATGAAAGAAATCAAAGGCGATACAAACAGATGAAGAGACATACCATGTTCTTGGATTGGAAGAATCAACATTGTGAAAATGACTATCTTACCCAAAGCAATGTACAGATTCAATGCAATCCCGATCAAATTACCAATGGCATTTTTCACAGAAGTAGAAGAAGAAATCTTACGATTTGTATGGAAACGCAAAAGACCCCGAATAGCCAAAGCAATCTTGAGAAGGAAAGACAGAGTTGGTGGAATTAGGCTTCTTGACTTCAAACTATACTACAAGGCCACAGTGATCAAGACATCACGGTACTGGCACAGAAATCGAGAGGAAGATCAATGGAACAGAATAGAGAACCCAGAGGTAAACCCAAGCACATATGGGCACCTTATCTTTGACAAAGGAGGCAAGAATATACAGTGGAAAAAAGATAGCCTCTTCAATAAGTGGTGCTGGGACAATTGGACAGCAACATGTGAAAGAATGAAATTAGAACACTTCCTAACACCATACACAAAAATAAACTCAAAATGGATGAAAGACCTACATGTAAGGCCAGACACTATAAAACTCCTAGAGGAAAACATAGGCAGAACACTCTGTGACATACATCAAAGCAAGATCCTTTTTGATCCACCTCCTAGAATAATGGAAATAAAATCAAGAATAAACAAATGGGACCTCATGAAACAAAAGCTTTTGCAGAGTGAAAGAAACCACAAACAAGACAAGAAGGCAACCCTCAGAATGGGAGAAAATCCAGCCAACGAAGCAACTGACAAAGGATTAATCTGCAAAATATACAAGCAGCTCATGCAGCTTAATTCCAAAAAAGCAAATAACCCAATCCACAAATGGGCGGAAGGCCTAAATAGACATTTTTCCAAAGAAGACATACAGATGGCCAACAAACATGAAAAGACGCTCAACATCACTAATCATCAGAGAAATGCAAGTCAAAGCCACAATGAGGTATCACCTCACACTGGTCTGAATAGCCATCATCAAAAAATCTGGAAACAACAAATGTTGGAGAGGGTGTGGAGAAATGGGAATGCTCCTGCACTGTTGGTGGGAATGTAAGTTGGTACAGCCACTATGGAAAACAGTTTGGAGATTCCTTAAAAAACTAAAATCGGAACTACGGTATGATCCAGCAATCTCACTACTGGGCATATATACCCAGAGAGAACCATAGTCCAAAAAGAAACATGTATCATAATGTTCATTGCAGCACTGTTTACAATAGCCAGGACATGGAAGCAACCTAAATGCCCATCAACAGATGAATGGGTAAAGAAGATGTGGCACATATATACAATGGAATATTAGCCATAAAAAGGAATGAAATGGAACTATATGTAATGAGGTGGAAAGACCTAGAGTCTGTCATACAGAGTGAAGTAAGCCAGAAAGAGAAAAACAAATACTGTATGCTAACTCATACATAGGGAATCTAAAAAAAAAAAAAATGGTACTGATGAACCCAGTAACAGGGCGAGAGTGGAGATGCAGATGTAGAGAATGGACTTGGAGACTCAGTGCTGGGGTGGGGGGTAGGGAGCAAAGGGGACGCTGGGTTGAAGTGAGAGAGTAGCATAGACATAGATACACTACCAAATGTAAAATAGATAGCTAGTGGGAAGTTGCTGTATAACAAAGGGAGATGAACTCCGATGATGGGTGATGCCTTAGAGGGCCAGAACAGGGAGGGTGGAAGGGAGTCGCGAGAGGGAGGGGATATGGGGATATATGTATAAATACAGCTGATTTACTTTGGTGTACCTCAAAAGCTGGTACAAGAGTGTAAAGCAATTATATTCCAATGAAGAGCTTAAAAAAGAAAGAAAAAAAGAATAAAATCCCGTGATGTTGGGTCATGTCAGCCCAGCACAGGGAGAGAAAAATAATAAATAAAAAAATTAAAAGAATCGAGATTTCCTATTCGCCCTAGGACAAGAAACGTTTTCTAGTGGAAAACAACGGCTGTGTTTGTGTGAAATGAGTCGGGTAAAATTAACTTGTCGTTCTGCATTGCATCTGACCTTGAAAGATTTAACCAAACATATGTATTTATACTGTCACAATACTGACTAATTTAATCTGATTTTTGAAAATCTGTTTCAAACAGAGTCTCAGTCCAATCACTCCAATCAGTCTGATAGTGGAGTGTCTGATACCCAGCCGGCAGGACACGCCCGTTCCCAGAGCATCGTGAGCTCCATCTTCTCCGAGGCCTGGAAGCGAGGCACGCAGCTGGAAGAGTCCAGCAAGGTAACACGCTTGGGTCAGGATAGAGGGGAAATCTGTGGTGTTCCAGGGGTGTAGCTCCTTTATTCCTTTATTAGGAATCTTTCTTGGCCTTATTTCAGTATTCTTTCTTTTCTTCTCAGACATGGATATATGTGACTTGGCTCTGATGATCTAAGATCTCAAAAAAAACAAAAACTAGGTGTTTTATCAGTGGCTCAGAATTTTAAGAAATAACGGATTCCCTCCTTTCAACTCTTAATCAGTTTGGATGGAGCAACAGCACCCTCTAGTGCCAATGCCTTAATTTTGTTCCAGAGAAGCTGCTAAGGGCTGATTATTATTCATTATTAATTTATTCAGACTCATTCCTTGATCTTCCTTTCTTTTACGCTTTTTGGCATTTCTCTGCACATTGATGAATTTTCTCAAATTATAGTTTATGTGGAAGACTAAATTCCAATTAATCCCCTTAAAAGTTTGGATCCCTGAGCCTTGCATAGAAGGTTGCTCATTGACACCAAAGGACAAGTATAATTATTGCAAGATTGTTTAGAAAAAAACTGGTTGAAAGACACCATATCAAACTGCCTCTGAAGTCCTGTGGGCTCCAGCGTCCCAGCCATGCTCTCCCTCTCAGGCGAGGGAACACCATCGTGGCGAGCCCATGGCACACCCAGGCTGGCCTGGCCATTTTGTTTTCACCCAATAATCATTTTGATTTTTTGTTGTTGTTTTTGTCTGAATCACTTATATACAAGTACATTCACCAGTGAGAATTAAATGGGTATTTTCCCTCAATTTATTCCTTTATTTGCATATGTGGTTGATTAAGCGGGCTTGGGGAGGGTGGAAGAGGCACAAGTAGCCCAGTGTGGGGGTGGAACAATTTTCTCTCAGAAATAATATTTGAGAATTGGTTCTAAATTCTCAAGACACTGACAGTTTGTTTAACTCCCTTATCAGAGGCTCACATTGTTAAGAAGTATTTCTTTTTCCTTCCCAAACTTAATGAATTTGAATGGAACTGCACTGTCTGGTGCTGATATTCCATGTATGTTGTGGAGAAGCAGGGTTTATATAATTCAGATGCCTAAAGAAAAGTCCTTTGCCTTACTTTGCCTTTTAATGGTGTTATCTGTGTGCATTTTTAAGTTGTAGAACTACTCAGTTGTTATTGCAAAGGTCCACATGGTCTGTGACGAAGCAGTATAGTCTGTCATGGCACGTAGTTTCAGAAAGATCATGAACCCTGCCATGCAGCAGTGACAGTGTGTTTGAGTCTTGACCCCCTGTGTGTTTCTTCTCCTGTTACCTCAGTCTCAGGTGCCAAGTGAGAAGGCCAGCACAGCTAAGGTGTACACCCCTGCAGCAGACAAGACAGGGTCAAGTTAAGGTCAGGGGCTGTTCTTTGGAAACACATTAACCTGGGTGATTCGTGTAACCAGATCGTGCAGACTAATGCTTTTATTTTGATGTGCAGTTATTAAAGGAACATGTGAATGTCCTGATGGGCATTAGAACTCAGCCCTGTAATGAGCCTTTTAGTCTACTAACCTAAGCATTCTCAATGCTAATTAGATGTCACTCAGAATTGGAAACAAATGGTTTATCTTGGATCTTCACAGTTTGTTCAAAGAACCTAAAAGATATACCCAAAGTTATTAAGCCAAGGGTCCTTCCTCTGTTTTTTCAGAAGTCCTTGAACCACATTCATGCATGAGTGGCTCCAGGAAATAAATGACCCGATGTGGTCATTTGGGCAGTGCCAAGAGGGGCCCAGATGGGCTGGTCAGCAAGTTGTTGGCAAACTCTAGCTCCTGTTTCTTGATACATTTCCTTTACTCTAGCCTTTCAGAATTCCCTCTCATTTTCTTCTGGCTTTTCTATATGATATTTTTATGGTCTTTTGCTGTATGTAATGTTTATGAAGCATTTCTTTATGTATTTTCCAGTAAAACAAATGTAAAGAATACCCCCCCTTTACCTGCATTGCTGGACTTCTGTGCATGTTGGATGCAAGTGTCTCACACGAACACGAGTGTGTGTGTCAAGCTCATTCATTCCTGTGTGACTGTGCACGCCTGCTGAACATTCTCATATTCTCACGTGTCTGCTCACTAGCATCAAAAAGCCATCCTCATTCTTCCGGAGGCCCTGCACCAGCACTCCTAAGCCCAGTTACGGCATCTGCTTGATGTGGGTGCAGTCCTGGACAGAAAGGTGAACTCCAGCCATCACATCTCCCTTTGCCAGAGTCCGGGGGGCGGTCCTGTGCTCAAGGCCCTCCAACTCGGGGCAGGGTGTGTGAAAGCCAGAGGTCCGCGATCAGAGGGCCTGGCACCATCCGGACAGCTTTTGCAGCAGATTTTCCCCAGGTTGTTAGGCAGTCTAGCTATTTGAGAAGATTGTTGGGAAAATAAATTTTCTTCATGCCCTTGTTGCCCAGGGAGTCAGACTTTAGCCTTCCTGATACTGTCCATCTTTATGATCACCAACTGCTGCATCCTTTCATGCATGTCTCTGATTCCTTGCTTTTTAGTTTGACAGTCAAAGCTTACCTCTGTAACTGTTTTCTTTGTTGTGTTTTCTCTCTCCCATCCTCCCTTTTATACTCCTTTTCAGGCCAGAATGGAGTCTATGAATCGACCCTACACTTCACTCATGCCCCCTTTATCCCCACAGCCTAAGCTAGTCACCCCCTACACTGCCTCACAGCCTTCACCGCCCCTCCCACCCCCACCCCCGCCCCCGCCCCCGCCCCCTCCACCGCCCCCTCCACCGCCCCCTCCCCTGCCCAGCCAGTCTGCACCTTCTGCAGGCTCAGCAGCCACGATGTTTGTCAAGTACAGCACAATAACCAGGCTGCAGAACGCCTCTCAGCATTCAGGAGCCCTGTTTAAGCCTCCCCCGCCATCAGGGATGCAGCCTCTGTCCTCCACCTCACAGTCAGTGAAGCCCCAGATCCTGGTGCCCCCCAACGGAGTTGTTCCCCCACCGCCCCCCCCTCCCCCCCCTCCCACCCCCGGCTCGGCTATGGCCCAGCTGAAACCCGCCCCTTGCGCCCCATCGCTGCCGCAGTTCAGCCCTCCGCCTCCTCCACTTAAGATCCATCACGTTCAGCACAGCACTCAAGCAGCTTCTCCAGCGACCCCACCACCTCCTCCCATCCCTGCACCCCTCCCTCCCCAGGCTCCACCCAAACCCCTTGTGACCTTGCCCCCACCAGCCAGCACCAAGACTGTGCCGCCCGCTGTGACACAAGCTCTGCCCCCTACACCTACTCCTCCAGTCCCCCCAGTAAAGAAGCAGCCAGCTCTTCCTGTGTCTCATGTTCCACCCTCTCCCCCTGCTCCTCCTGGGCCCATCCCCCCGCCCACGTTACCCAAGCAGCAGAGCTTCTGTGTAAAACCCCCGCCCTCTCCGCTGTCTCCAGTGCCCTCCGTGGTGAAGCAGATAGCCAGCCAGTTCCCCCCGCCTCCGACCCCGCCTCCCGCGGAGGCGCCACCCTTAAAGGCCGCCTCCGCCTCGGCAAACGTCGCCCCTCAGTCCCCGCCTGCTGTGAAGGCGAAACCCAAGTGGCAGCCCAGCTCCATGCCTGTCCCTTCTCCGGACTTCCCTCCGCCTCCCCCCGAGAGCAGCCTGGTGTTTCCTCCTCCTCCTCCGCCGCCGCCGCCGCCACCGGCCCCAGCGCCGCCGCCGGCCACACCCACAGCTGCTCCTGCCCCTGACAAAAGTGGATCTCCGGGCAGAAAGACCAGTAAGACGTCCAGCCCCGGGGCAAAGAAGCCGCCTCCGACCCCGCAGCGCAACTCCAGCATTAAGTCCAGCAGTTGTGCAGAGCCCCCTGAGCCCAAGAGACCCTCAGTAGACAGTCTAGTCAGCAAGTTCGCGTCGCCAGCAGAACCCTCGGTGTCTCCGGGCAAGGAGACCCCACCCCCTCCTGCAGCGCCCCCAAAACCTGGAAAACTCAACCTTTCCGGAGTCAACCTTCCCGGAGTTATCCAGCAAGGGTGTGTGTCGGCAAAAGCATCTGTCCTGAGTGGGCGTGGCAAGGACTCCGTGGTGGAGTTCCCGTCTCCTCCGTCTGACTCTGACTTTCCACCTCCTCCGCCGGAAACAGAGCTTCCTCTCCCCCCCATAGACATTCCAGCAGTATTCTCGGGAAGCACCTCTCCAAGAGTGGCAGTTGTTAATCCGCAACCACAGCTGTGGTCCAAAACGTCGGTGAAGAAGGCCCCTCCGCCCACACGACCCAAACGGAACGATAGCACCCGCCTCACTCAAGCCGAGATCGCCGAGCAGCCGGCAATGGCCACAGTTGTGCCACAAGTGCCCACCTCTCCCAAATCCAGCCTTAGTGTCCAGCCTGGATTCCTGGCTGACCTCAACCGGACCCTACAACGGAAGTCCGTCACCCGGCATGGCTCGCTCTCTTCCTCCCGCGTGTCCCGAGCAGAACCCACCGCCACCATGGATGATATGGCACTGCCCCCGCCACCACCCGAACTGCTGTCTGATCAACAGAGGGCCGGTTACGGAGGCAGCCATGTATCAGGCTATGCCACGCTGAGGAGGGGACCGCCTCCCGCTCCCCCCAAAAGAGACCAGAACACCAAGCTCTCAAGAGATTGGTAGTTACCGCAGGACTTTATTTTCGTGGAGTGTGTAATCAGTTCTACAATCAGCTCACCTGACCATCTGTGAATTCAGGTGTTCAGAGCCTCCTGGTATGATGACGTTATTCAGGGAGTGTTCAGCTCTATGAGTGTGTGTACATGTGCAGGTACACACATAGCTATACATACATAGGTAGTGCGTGTATGTATATGTGTATACATATATGTATATGTATATATATAGCTGAAAGTGCTTCTATTTATTCTTTTTCTCTCCTAATCTGACAATGGGTTTTGTGTATTTTGGTTGGAGCGGCATGGAAGGGGATGTGTGTCCTGTCCCTTATGATTTCTACTGTCTATCATGTGGATTGGACCAAAAACTTATGATTTATTTAGAAGGTATTTTATAAATGTCCATGTGCGGCCTATCTGTGCATGTTGTGTATTATATATTAAGGATAGATGTATAATGTGCTACTTCTCAGTTTGAGAAGAGAACCGGAATGTTCGGTGTATCTGTGGGGCTTTTGTTTTTTCCCCAGTTGGCTGAAGTTAGAACTGCTTGACTGACACGTCATTGCTATAAAAGGGGCACTTTAATCAGGAAAACCTCTCAGCTTCATAGAACGGGTAATAGTGCAGTGTGGGGAAATTTTGAGACACTATCTGTACGTGGTTGTGCATAGAAATAAGTAAATACATGGTGTAACCAAACCATTCTAGTTGCAGTACTGTTGCCATGATCCCACCGGAGTCTAGGATGTGTTTTGTCACAGATAAGCTCTTTGCCTGTAATACATGGATAATTTAGTGCTATAATCCTGCATAGTTCTTTTTGTACTGTTGGGATCCTTTCATGAGCTTGTGAAGCTTCGTCAAGTGTGGCTTCATGATGCTTGCTTTGACTTATTGTAAGAGAATATCCAACACAGTACCCTTGGAATGATCTGTCCCAGTGTATCTCTGGGTCACTGGTTACCTCCTTGTAGTGTGTGCTGTAGGTAGATGTTGATGTTAGGCATCTGTAGACAACTGCTATATCAGATATACACATCCCTTGTCCAATATGTTGCATCATTATGAAAAACAAGATCACCTTCTGAAATGCGTCTTTTTGTGTATTGCTCTCTAGAAGGATGATTAGAAAAGAGAACAAAACTGGCCCCTGTGCAGCTGTCATTAATCAGGTTTTTTGTGGCTAGTAATGTGAAATACAAAGAATTCATTTAAGTGTGGGACTATCATAGAGGGAGGGGCAGAAAATGAGTTTGTTGACGGTTGCATCCATAGCGACTGGAGCACACTAGGGTCCTTGTTTGTTGTAGAGATTTGTCCTGCTTACCAGGTGTTCTGATGGAATCGTGTACTCCAAGTACAGTAAGTGACATTACATATTATGCATATGCAGTTGGTATAACATGGAATCTTTGCTTTAATGACACTATAATTCTGTTTGCTTCACATTACACTTCTGGATGCTTTTTTTCCGTGTGAATTTTCCTTGGTATATGAGAGAAATGTGTACTGGCTCATCGATTTGCAATGATAAATTGACCGTTAGGTCAATCTCAGAACTGCTCTTAAACCAGAGAATGAAAACTAGGCACCCCTCCCGCCCGCAGCAGTGATAAATAAGCACACCGTGTAACGCAAGTCTGTGCCTGTTGTGAACAGGGATCACCAGTGCAAACTACAGAAATCTTTGACACTATCCATCCCATAAGGAAAAATCGATGCCACTACAGTGGGACAGAGAGAGTAATTCAAGAATGAGCAGAGCTGTACTGTGTACGCAGGATTTCCCTGTAACCCACTTTCCAGCAAAGCACTGCATCAGAGAGAATAAGTGGCACCCTGCCCCCCCCCACGTTCTCACCTCTCCAAGAGGTGACACTATACTCTTGTGTTTATAGAGCAATAAGAATATATACCATTGTGCATTTGTTACAGCTCTGCTTCTTTAAAAGATACTTCTAGATCTTTTCAGTTCAGTTTTGTGTTTGATATTTTTATGCTTATGAAGTGACCTTTAACACATCTGCATTGTTAATTTAAGCATGCACAGCAATTTGAGTAACATTTGAGTAAGACTGCCAAGCTCCACTGTGACTCATCAGTGATTTCCTGTAGTCTTCTGCCTGCAGCTTTATAGTCCAAGGATCACCCTTATTTGTGGGATCAGGAGTTTTTAAGAATATGAATCCAATGATATACATATTCATCACTAGGGTTTTCTGTTGTGGTGGTGGTCTTTTTTTATATGAAGGTGGACAATTTCAAGTTTCCCTGAGGGAAAAAGTCATGTGCCCCCAGCCTTTTTTTTCAGTGGGGGATTTCCTGGGCCTTTTTACTGTGTCAGTTCCCAGTGGTAGCCATCCTGAACTGACGCTTCTAGTGTATCATTTTCCTGAAAGAGCAGACATCCTTTAGAACACTAGGGATGCCAAGAAGAACAGGCCCAGAGGAGGAACTGTATCATCTTTACCCCAGTCATCAGTGGCTTGACTGTTTGACAAGCTGTTTCCCTTAACATTTCTCCAGACAGAAAAGGCGGTTAATCACCTTTTTTTCCTCTTTGTGTGAAAACAACTGAATCAAAAAAACCAAAATCATACTTTAGATATATTTCTAGTGTTTTACTCCCTAGTGGGTTTTTTTTTTTTTTTTTTAATTTGGAATTTTGTTGGGATGTGGGGTTTTTTGGGGGGTGGGGGGGTGTGTGGAGACTACTGTTATTTTTGTACTGTTGTTCTTGCCTGGTGTGTTTAAGGAAAACACCTACTGCCAGATGACGCTAGTACTGTGCCTTCTTTCACTGCCTTCTGCTCAGCAGCTCTAACTCAGCAAAGCTTCTTCAGGTCAAGGAAGAAAATCTTTGTCAGTTGGCTTGGCTGTACCAAAAAATGAACAGCACAGATGAACTCATGCTGCTGTTGAGGGCAGTGCAAACAGGTGCCTATTAGAGCTAGTGATTTGCTTAATTAGTTACACCCTTTTACCACAGAATTTCAAAATTGTTTCCTATGCTTAAAGTTTTGGCACCAACTCTAAAGGGCAGCAAAGCCTCTTCTGTTAATAAAACAAGTACATCAGGTTCATCATGTAAATGTTAGATTGTTCTGTACTGAAGCTTGGCTTTTACTGCTCAGATATATATATATATTTTTTTTTCTTTAGCTGCTACAGAATTATACTCTTGGAAAAAGTAACTACTCTTAAGGTTTCCAGGTACCCACTTAAGTGTAAATTGGATTTTTTTAATTTCTGGGGCTTTTTAAGATAAGATTGCTGGCTTCAGAAAAGTTACAGGGAACATCTCAAAGTAATGTAGACACGCTGATGTTTCGCAGTCCTCTGACATCAAGGTGCTCCTGCCCACCGATGGCATATCCCGTTGAGGGGCTGCGAACTGTCCTGGAAGGCCCCTCTGTGTAACTTAATGTGCCACTGAAAGCAGTCCTGAGTTTATCAAGAAAGTTAATCTAAACAAAATTGGGGGACCATAAGGAATAACTCCAATAGAGTAACAACTCTGAGGTCAAGGTTAATAGGAGCAGTGCATTCAACTAGAGTTTCAGAAGCTGCTATTCTGGGAGAATACAACTGCTAATAAGCTCATGTCAAGGATGTAAGGCTACGATTAGCCTGAAAAAATACTTCAGGTAATGGTAGGATTGGTTTGATTTGACTATCAGGCCACCAACAGAACCCTCTTTCACTTTTTTTTCACTCAGCTAAAAGCAATTTTATGTTACAAACACAAGGTGATTTTAAACAAGTAAAAACCCTTTTAGCCTAGTTTTATATATTACCAAACTTTTTCATATAGTTTTCACAGTTAGCTTCAGAGATAGATAAATTATAATTTATGTAATCTCACAGATTTTAAGTTCAGACCAGTTAAAACTGTATGACCCTGTGTGGTTATAGGTGTAATGACTTGCTTTAAATAACATAGGTTTCGTAATTTGGATGTATACTTATACTTGATAAGAGGACATCTATTTCTAAAAAATGACTTTAGGTTGCAAGTTCCTTTTGCCTCTTGGCGTTTGTTTTACACACTGTACATCATTTGCATAAAGCAAGTTATTCCTAACCCTATATGAATATGTGACCACTCACAAAGTTGAGATTTAACCCAGGGAGAGATGCAAGTAGTACAGAATTAAGTATCCCAGTATCTTTCAAGATTTATTTTCCTTTAAAAATTGAATAGAAGATCATTGGTAACTCTTTACCGGTCTCCCTCACACTAAACAAGTGCTCGGTTCTTAATTGGAAGGTCTACAGGTAAAAGAAATCTGAAATTTAGCTGTAGAATAAACTTGCTAAGTAAAAATAAGCTAAACACAACATACTTGATGAACACTTGAAGGAAACAATCTCCAGTTGGTTTGCTCTTTGCTTGTTGAAGTAACAAACCATTTAGAAGAGGAAGTATCTGCTATAATCCCCAGTGCCTTGAACTCTTTTGGAGGAACAGCATTAAAAAAAATCCAACAAGCAAACTTTGAGGTGCTAATGAAAGAGAAGGAAGGAGTTTCTAGTTCGTGCAGAAACAGAAAAAGTTAACTGTCTCACAAGAGATGGCTTCATCTACCTAAACGGGGTCTGGCTGCTTTCTACCAAAGACATTTAGAGAAGCGAGTTGAGTCAGGGTGATGGTGAATACTACATATTTAAAAGATGGCCAAGTTCCGAAGTGAATGCTGATCACAGATGGCTATTAATAGCAAGCTCATAATTGAAGCCTCAACCTCTTCTTACGCAGAACATGCTTGTGGCACTTAAAAAAAAAAACCTGCATTTTGGAAACTGTCCATTGTTTAAGTTTATTATAACCTAATGCCAAAAACTGCCATTTTTCATGATTACCACCTCCTATATTTTTCTCTCTACTTGTAAATAATTCCTCCTAGAAAATAAGCATTAACTGGAATGTTTCAAGTGATTCTGCTTAATTTTATTATCAGCCACTAGTGAACTCCTTTTATAGAAATGTACATTTAAAATATTAGCTTGTGCTGAATGTCGTAAAAACATTGTTTACCGTTTAAAAGAAAAATTGCACATTATATTTAACTGGGATTGCTCCCCCTCTTCCCGTTCCTTTAAAAAATGGAGTCAAGGCTCACACTGACATCTAGGCTGTGGGAGCTTTGCCATGAATAGATACAATGTAGGAATATACTTTTTTAAAGCATGAAAAAGGCAAAAGGAACTGCATTGCAAGTACTGGACAGAGGACATCACTCAGATGATTGTGCACAGCTCGGTCAAGATGAAGTTGGCTTTTCTTTCAGCTTTGTTGCTGTTATTTTCTTCTGCTTAAATGTACGCTCTCATTTCATTATGTGCCTTGCTCCCTGATTGTGCGGACCTATATATAGATATATATATGAGAGATATATTCAGTACTACTGATGTTTTGTTCTACTGCTGGATTAAGTTATTTTCTAAGTTACTCTTGCCAGTTAACTAAACTTGTTAGTAAACTATTGTAATGGCTTAGGACAGTAGTCATACAGTCTGTGTAATTCTTCAGCTGCGTGTTTTCATTATGTCAGCTTATCCAATCCTTAATAAAAAGAATACATAGATTTCATTTAAACATCAGAACTGTACGTGACTGTTTCTGGGTCAGCACCACTACGAACCTGGTTTTGCTGTTTATGCTCGGGGACCCAAAATAGACTGTAACACGCACATAAAGTGTGAAGGTAGACAAAGGACAATTTGATGTGTTCAACTGATTAACCTTTAAGAAAATAACTTTTAAGGTGTTTTTTTTTTTTTCTTTAAACAAAATACAGCTAGGTACAAACTAGTACAAAAAGGGGTGCTTTTTGTTTCAAAGCCTTGGTATCACAGTCATGCGCTGGACCGCCATGTCAAGGTATGTATACATGTGGATTCGGATGTATTTACAAATCATATTATCATTTACCAACTAGGGCAAAAAGAATAGATGGTCTCCTTATACTAAAAGAACTGTATGTATCTGGTGGAAAGTGATCAAAACCTCAGGTTCACTTACAGCAAAAACAGGGACAGAAAGTAATCATTTAGAGCAACAGGGAAGGATTCTCTCTGACACACTTAGACTTACCACCTTAGAAAAGAGGTTACGGGAGTTCCCTGGTGGCCTAGTGGTTAGGATTCCGGGCTTTCACTGCTGTGGCCCAGGTTCAGTCCCCAGCCGGGGAACTGCGATCCCACAAGCCGCACAGGGCGGCCAGAAAAGAAACAGAAGAGGTTACTTGCAGAAATACATTCACAAGACATTTGGATATACTTTGTAGGATTTTATTTAGGCCAAGTTTTTAGTACACAGCAACAATTAATTCCAAACACAGTTTCAAAATTAAAAAGTGAATGTTGCCCCAGCTCATCTGGAGGTGGTTTTAATGGCACAGACAAGAAACGCTGCTGGCAACAGCCTGCTCCCTCCGGTTTCCCTACGCGGTTCTTATTACTCAGGTTCTTACTCAGCTCGTAACATCAGCCCTCCCTCCGGGAGCTAAAAGTACAACTGGCCAGATCACAAATTGTTTACATTCTTTTTTGTAAACCATTTTGTTAAGAAAAAGATGCATGGACACAAAATATGATAAAAACTGCTTTTCCGTAGAATTCTGAAGTTGCAAAAGACATTTCCATTTTAATGTGAAAATAAGCTTTTTGTCTGTTTTTTGTTTGATTTTTTACAAAAACCCTCAAGATATTTAGCAAGGATCATTTATACACAGCTAGGCCCTGTCATTTCATTTGTCAATTTTTTTTTTAAAGAATTATGAGATTCTCAAGAAACAGGGACAAAGATCAACATAAACTTCAGGTAACGCCTCCGTTTAAGAACTGTTTTCTAAGGCTCTCTCAAATGAGGCTGTGCTGTGCTCCTTTCAGTGCTGAGACACTGTAGCATTTTAGCTACATACACTTTATGGAAAAGACCCTTTGTACTGAGTGTAGTTTTATAAGGGTTAAAATGAAGATTACTTTCACTAATTAAGGCTGTACTCAATACACTCCTTTAAACAACACTCTGAATGGTATTTATCAAAACATAGCATATCTTTTCAAGTATCTTCCTGAAGACATCAAGTAGAACTTTAAAAGAAACATACAACACAATTAAGACAGTTGTAGAAAGAATACCAGGCGCTGAGTCAGGAATTCTACTGTTGTTAACTAGCTGTTATCTGAAACTGAAACATCTAACCTCACCAGTAAAATGGGAGTGAACTAAAATTTCTGAAATCTCATCTAGCTAAAATTCTATAACTCTTAAGTAAATCACATGAGGGAAATCATCACCTTAACACTGATCAGGAGTTTCTGGCCAAAGTAGTTCAGAAGTGAACACATGAGAAGTGATGCAGATCCCCATTCTTTTCCAAGACTTGGCAACCCACCTGCTATTTCCTCCATCAAACCCTTTTCAAAGGGAGAGGTGGCCTTCAGGACATGCCATGCTCTCTCCACTGAGGAAAAAAGGTGGTTAAAAAAAAAAAAAAAAAGTTCTTAATACAGAAAGGTCACCTGCTAAAAGAAAATGAGCACAAAAGGATAAAAGCAAACTACTATCATTTTGATACCTCAGATAAATTTTCAGTAATCATCGTGACTGCTGAGGAGCACAGCTACATCACAGAAGCCACTGTGAAGATATATAAAACAGTCTCTCTGGCTAATAAAAGGCGGCAGGAGGGAAAAGGGAGGAATGAAAAAGTCTCACCCAGTGACTCTTAGCAACACAGCAAAAGTAGCAGGCCCTTAACCCTACCGCAGGAACAGCAGAGGCCCCTGGAGAAGACAGAAAGCAAGTAGCCAAAAGATGGGAAATACTGAACAAGACATCTTAAAGGATTCATATGTATTTCAAACATAGCAGGCCCAATCTCTCAAGTCTAGATTTTGACACGTTGATGCTATTTTGGTTTTCAATTTATTGCCCAGGCCATAAGGTCAACAAGAAAGTATGTTTTCATTTACATCCCTATGGCCTTTGAAATAAGCAATACTTTAAAAAAGGGAACAACTCTTAACTTCCTCCCCTTCTCCCCCCTCCCTTGTTTTTAAGGAAAGACGGAGTGGACACAAGTCAAAAACACTTCAAGAGGAGAAAGACTCCCTCTAGCCTGATAAAATGGTTGCTTACTGGTCAGCAGATTTTAGGCTTGGATCAGCTTTGCCACAATATTATGTAGCATGTAAGATTTCTGCACTCATTTAGAATTTCTACCAACCATCTTGTCGTTTATAAAAAGATAAATGGGGGAAACTTACGATAAAACAAATACTACCCTCACAGACTATTAATAGCATGCAATCTATGAAATATTACATACATTAAAAGTCTCCAATGACTTTAGGCCTGGCCCATCATCATTACATAGTATCCTTCCAAAACAATATATAGAATTCAAAACTATACAAAAATTTAAAATATGCAGAAAATCCAACAGGTGTTTTTAAAACAAAAAATCACACACACATTAGTACTAAAACATAGAGGAAAAATCAGCTGGCCCGTGGAGCCCTCTGCTGCAGGTCTTCACTCACGTCTCCTCGGCCCCCCAGTCCAGCAGGGGTCCAGTGGGCAAGCCGACCACCACCAACTTTTTGCACAATTGTCTTCTGGGCTTCTGTGTGTGAGCTGTGGGAACTATTTGTTGGATTTCAAAATACCCTCTGCCTTATTAGTCCACTAAGGTTTCTCAGCAAAAAGCTATTTAAATAACTTTGAACATCTCATTTCAAAACAGTTTTCCTAGTTACCAACACTAAGAAGAGTTTAACCTCTCCAAGTAGTCTTGGTTTAGTCCATAATGAAGCTGAAGGCTCAGAAGATACTCAAGGGCCATTACTTTGAAGGAAGACAGGGAATAAAGGGTGTCAAGGTGACCTAACAAAGCATGAAGTGTAATGTGTACTGGAGGCAAGTTAATGAAAACTAAATTCAAAGCACTGGGAAAATCTAAAAAGAGCTAACTTGCAATGTGTGAAGAAAAAAACCTGCAACTTTAAAACAAAAATCTTGATAAAGAAACACTGTATCTGGGTCTCAGTTAAATGGTGGTAAGTTTTCTGCTCTAATAACAGATTCACAGGTGGAATATTAACTGTCTACACCATCTGAACTCCCTCACAGCTACTATACCTGTTCATTTTTCAATCAAGTTCCTCTATCTGTACTACCTATCATGTTCAAGGCCCATGTTTGAAATATATGCAGCTACTGCCTCTCACCTTTCACCCAGCACTGGGAAGTCACCTGGCAAAGCTCTCTTCTGGCTAAGTCACTGGGACTGGAACGGACCCATGGCAGCTTTGGCCTGTGAGCTGGTTCATCATCACAGCATTCACCTGCTGAGCAGCAAAGGCCACCTGGACTTTTTTCAATATTTCTTATACTTATTACAGAAGAGATGATTAAAGTCATCTGCCTTACAAACTCCACTGAATTTGAAGCTTTAATTGTACAGATGAAAAAAAAAAATACTTGGATAAGTATTTGGCTTTATACCACTTATCCCACTGTTCCTAGTGTGAGAGCTAAGGTTCAAATTCTCACCAAGAGCAGCTACTTCAAAGGCCAATCACACAAAGTCGGGAATATTTACCTTTTCTAAGTGAGTAAACAATTCAGCAGTAGCTAACATTTGCCATTAATAACATTCAGAGAGCACAGTAGCAATACTTTTATCCCCAGTGACTGTCGAAACTTGAAAATAACTACTATTTTCAAAAAAACAAAACAAAAAAACCCCCAAAAGTATTCTTCTAAATAGTGAAAGAAATAAAGAAATAGTTGGTCTGACCTCTAAGATCCTACTCCTCAAAACAGCACCTAAGGCGAGGGTTTCAGATGCCTACTGAGCAGAGCATGTCCACAGTTCAACCTCTCTAGAACCTTAGGGACCTTTGTGTCTACCTCCGCACGCCCTTCTGAGCACGTGAAGCAGGCTGCACCCGTCACACCTCTGGGTACAATGCCATCAGTGGCAGTGCAGCCTCGTGCAGCGGCAGTGGTGCACCCTCAGGATGTCTGCAGACTCAAATCACTCTCTTAATCTACAAACTGAGAAACATGAAAGGATGCAGGTCAGCTCAATATTAATTCTTTTGGTGCACTCAAGTGCTGATAATGCAGAATTTACAGTGTTGAAGAGGAAATAAACCATCTGAAACAACTATAAAAATGGTTATATATGGTATTAAACATTGGTTCCCCTCCTCATACACGTGGAAGGAAGTGTGGGGCTGGGGTACACACTGGGCCACGAGGCTAACCTTTAGCACAGGCACTGCAGATCATCCAATGCCACAGACTCCGCAGGAGGAGAAATCCCAAGGGTGTACAGTATTCCTGAGAAAGATCCCAGATTTTTTTTCTGAATCAGTCTTAACCTGATTTGTTTCACACAGTTATGCTGTTATACCTCTGATATATTCAGAAACCGTCACTTTATTTCAATCCAAACAGCTCAGCATAGTATAAGTGATGGCAGAAAGATCCATTTGTTCAAACTCAGCTTGCTTTCTTGTTTTAATACTGAGGGATTAAACCAAAAAAAAAAGTAGTTTTTGTGATTTGTATCCTTCATTCACTTCACTGGAGGGGAATCCCCAGGGCCTTTTGATAATCTGGAAAGACCTGACTATTCCTGTGAAGGAAACACAGCCCTGCTGATGAGCTTTACTCAGAATAATGCATGATAGACTCCACATAATTCCCAGGAAAGAGCCCAGTCACTCCATTCATAACTCCCTCATACCAACCATCGTCATTCTTCTTGATGACATAAATAATGGCTCCTTCCTGAAATGACAGCTCATCTTCCTTGTCTTTTGTATAATCATAAATTGCCACAACTAGAGGAGGGAGAAAAAGGATATGAAAAAGAAGAATAATATTCCTAGAGAAGTAGAACCAAATAAATGAATATCTATCCTTTCTGAACTTCTGCAGCACTTCAAACACAGTGACTTTCTAAACACAGGACCCTCCCCACAAATTCTGTTTTCTAATATCCAGCCCTAAATGGTGGAATCCCATCTTGAGGAGGTTAGGTTCAAAACTGTATAAATGGCAAAAAATAATATTTAGTCAAACTTACTGTTCAACAGTCTCATTGAAGAAATACATCCCAGAATGGGGAAAGATGGCTTCTTCAGCTGAGTTTGTGTTCAAGCACCATATTATGTAAAAACATTAGAATTACACTAGTGCAGCGAAATACACTAGGAGAGGCCAGTGAGAAAATGAGAGAGATTGAGGGAATAGCAGACATATCTCCTTTCTCACACTTTCTAAAGCCTGTGCCCATTTACTGAGAATAGTGGTTGAATTCCCACAAGTTCTATGTGTGAATGATGGGCATCTACTACATATATTCTTTCAAAACACATGCTGCATTATGCCATCGATTTACCATATCCACAGTAACAAACTAAAAGCGTTATTAGGAAAACCGAGATACCTGTAAACTCTCCTATGATTTTCGTTACTTCAGTAACTTTGTGACCTTTCAGTGATATCTAGGAAAATCCCTGGTTCTTAAGTATTACATTTCCTCAACAGTTTAGTTAAATTGGGATACTCTATAACTTGCTCAAATCCACTTGAAGATTTATCTTTTTTATAAAAGGATCCTCTGTACCTTTATTATACCACTCAGAATTTCACCCAATAAAATCTCCATCCTTCCATTTTAAGAAACATATATTGACACTGTTTCCTATGCAACCTTAATCCTAAATAAATAATTAAGAAACAAACTAAAACAGGAATTTCTGATGTAGTGCAACTTGCTCCAGCCTTTAGGAAAAATCTGGCTTTCTTTAACTCTGAATATTTTGCCATTACGGTGATCTAGGATGCCAGGAAACACTTCAGAGGGACCTAGAAAGAGTTTCGTGTGTATTTATCAAAATATAACAAACACCTAAACAAAATAAATGACACACAAGTTTAAAGAGAATACAAGATACGCAGAGTATTAATATTTCTCGTCAACGTAATATTTTTTAGTTTTTTTGATTGATAACACTCTTGATGCTTACAGAAATGCAAACCCATTGAAACGTAATCTGGAGGAAAATATCTACAAGTCCTGTTAACTCTACACCTTCTAAATCTCTCAAACCCAAACACTTTTCTCCATCATCACAGTCACTGCCCTAATCAGTACAGCAGTCTTTAAACTGGAATACACATATCACTGGGGGCACCTGAAGATTTTCTAAGCAGCCTGAGTGACAGATGATTTTACAGTTTCTTTCTAGAGCCTCAACTTTTATAAATCCTGCATCTAAATCTGATCTGCTTGAGCTGATACCATCAGTCAAGCATCAGTCATAAAAGTTCTCATTTCCTGTTTATCTTTCTCCTACTTAAACAAAAATACAGTGGTGCACTATGCTTAAGTACAAAACACCCTAGGTGCCACAGGGACAATTCAAAATACCAGTGTGGTATTAAGAAAGAGAAATACTCCACTGACTACCACAACCTTTTTACAAATTAGTGGGTCCCATTCTTTTGCTTTTAACAAAAGTTAAGGTAGACTTTAATGGGGTTATCAGATGACACAGCATATAAAATATGATTTTTAATATGGTTATTTTTGGCAAATAACTCTGTCACTGAGTGACAGTGCTACATGAAAAATACTTCCATTTGCATCTACTTATTCATGTGAACAAGGTTTTCAGCACCACTGCCTCAGGTGAGGCTCGAATCTCTTGCTTGGAAAGGTATCCAACCTGGTCTTTCCAACTCCTATTTCTCTTTCTTTCTAAAGCACTCTATTACCAAGTATCTTTTTAAAACAATTAAAAATATAAGTACATGGGAACTTACCATTAACCTACTTAAAATCATCCACAATTTCCCTCTACTATCAGATTTTTTTAAAAGAAAAAAATTCCAAACACCTCAGCCTGGTATTCAAGGAATTACAACTTCCCTTCCTGGACTCTTAAGCTCACCCATCCCTCCCTACAAGCCACCCAGGTCTGCATGCACAGGACGTTACTCACCATGCCCTTTCAACTCAGAGGATTCCCTCTGACTGGATGGCCCTTCCTATCTCTCTTCTCTGCCTGAGAAACTCATACCCATCATTCAAGGCACACCACATATGCCATGTCCTCTGAGAAGCTTTCTGGACTCCACAGACAGACTTAATGGCACTATTCATTTGTTGACAATTATTAATGGAGCATCCATTCTAATTTTTAAAGATATAAAGATGACTAAGACAAGGGGCCAACACAGTTTTGTGAGGACAGAAGTGTTACCTGATAGATTACCATACATTGTTTACGCTTCTACCAAGAAGTTATGCCACTGAGCTAGAAGAACACAAGAACAGATGGCTTGATAGAAGGGAAATAAAATGGGCACTGACAAATGAGTCAATTTGTCACAAATAATTTAACACTGGTAAAGGCAGAGCCAAGACTCAATCCCAGGTCTGCCAGAGTTCAAGCTTAAGACAATGTTAAGAATGTGGACTCAAGAGTTATGCCACCCAGTTCAGACCCCAGCTCTACCACTTATTACTTTATAGAACATTTAACTTTCCTAAGCTGCTTTTTGCTCAGCTGTATAATGGGTATTATAATAGTACTAATAATACCTCAAAGAATTGTTATATTAAATGAGGTAATGCATATAAAGATACAGGGCCTTGCATATAGTAAACATTCTATATAAATGTTAGCTTCTTTTACTATCATTAATAACTTTTATGATATACTGTCTCCTGTAACACATTTTCTGTTATATTGTGTAACATTATAAATTATTTTGAACCTCGGTTTCCTAGTTTACAAAATGAGGAGACTGCCTTACATATGTAATAAGTCTTACATTATGCCAGGCACATAATAAATACGAGAAAATATCTTTACCCAAGTTAAATCAAGATACTTACATATACAAATCATCTCCATTTGGCTAATAATCTAGGGTTAAGATAAACCTATGCAGTGGTTCT
This sequence comes from Hippopotamus amphibius kiboko, assembly GCF_030028045.1. NCBI lineage: Eukaryota > Metazoa > Chordata > Mammalia > Artiodactyla > Hippopotamidae > Hippopotamus > Hippopotamus amphibius. The sequence continues at coordinate 101,616,740 of NC_080193.1, forward strand.
CAACCTTGGAATTATCTAAGGAAATTTTAAAAAGTTCTGATGCCTGGTCCCATGTCCACAGATCCTGATTTGATAGGTCTAGAAGTGCAGACATATTAAACACTCCCTAGGTGACCTTAATATACAGGTACAGTTGAGAACCAAGTCCTAAGTTTAAATTAGCAAAATAAGACAGTAGGCAACAGCCTGAACATTTATGCACACTCAAACAAAAAGCAATCAATCATAACCTGAACACGGTTATTTTTGTTTTGCCAGAAAGAGTAAGGACGAGCTTATTTGATTTTCATGTTTTCAATGATTTGAGCATAACAGAGATAAACTTTGAAAAATATCTCAGGGAACAACTCAGGCATTTTCTTTTAAACTTTAAAGAGTTATCCGGACTGAAAATAATCTTATTTTCCTCTTTTACAAATCTCTCCAGATTTTTACAACATGTTCACTGAAGAGTAGATTTTTAACAAGCAAATCTTTTCATTACACTTTTCTCTTAAGGACTCACTGAGCTGGTTTTTCAGAGCTGAACACTGTCTTCACTTTAACCAGTGTTAAAATCAGCTGAAGATTTGTAAAACATGACAATGTCCAAGGCCACACCGTAGTGTAGTACCTTGGGCTCTTTTTCTTTTCTTAAAAGCAGCTTTACTAAGATGTAATTTAGACACAAAACACAATCACTTAAGTGTAGAATTCAGTGAGTTTTGACAAATGTATGCACCTGTATACAGGACAAATGAACAACGCCCACCACAATCATATAGGACAATGGCCATTATCCCAAAGTTCCCTTATGCCCCTATGTAAATTCCCTCACATGCCAGTATTGGTCCCCCCAAACCACTCATCTTCTAAATTCATTTAGATGGAATCACAAAGTATGAGTCTTGGTCTACATCCTTTCATGAGCATGCTTTAGATCCATCCATACTGTTGTGTGTAGCAGTAGTTTATTCCTTTCCACTGCTGAACAGTATTCCATTGAATGGATGCATAGCCCACAATTAGCTTATCCATTCACCAGCTGAAAGACACCTGGGCTGTTTCTAGTCTTCGTGATTATGAATAAAGCAATTATGAACATTCAAGTTCAAGTCTTTGCGTGAACATACATCTTCATTCCTCGTAAATAAATGTGTAAGAAGGGACTGCCAGACCAGCTGGGAGGTGTATATTTAACTTCATAAGAAACTGCCACTTGTTTTCCACAATGGCTGAAACACTGCATTCTTACCAGCAATGTACACTGTACCAGCTCCTGTTTCACCACCCTTTCTCACATTTGGTATTATCAGTGTTTTTAATTGTAGCCCCTCCAGAGGCTATACAGTGATAAGTAGTTTGGTTCACTATAACTTTAATTTGCATTTCCCTAATGACTAATAATGTTGAGCATCTTTTCATGTGCTTACTTGCAGTTCATGTATTTTTTCTGATGAAGTGTTTTCAAACTGTTTTTTTCTACAAGTTGTCTCCTGAGTTATTTTGCAAATATTCTTCCCAGTCTATATGGCTTGCCTTGTCATTTTAACACCGTTGTTAAAAAAGACAAGCTTAACTGAATGAAATTCAATTTATCAATTTTTTCTTTTAAGCTTCATGTTTTTTAATGTGCTCTCTACAGAATTTTTTCCTAATCCCAGAATACACAGATTTTCTCTTATATTTTCCTCTAGAAGTTTTATAGTTTTACATTCAGGTGTAAATACATTTCCAGTTAATTTTTGTGTATGGTGAGGTAAAAGGGTAGAAGTTCATGTTTTGCATATGGATGTCCAATTGTTAACAGCACTATTTTTGAAAAGATTATCCTTTCCCCATTGAATTCCCTTGCACTTTCGTCAAAACATTTGTGTGGATCTTTTTCTGGATTCTATATTCTATTCCACTGATGTATGTTTTTATACTTATACCACACTGTCCTGATTACTGTAGCTTTACTCTGAAATCAGGTAGTTTACATCTTCCAACATTAGTCTTCTTTTTCAAAATTGTTTCAAAATCCATATAACTTTTAGAATTCCCTTGTCAATTTCTGTAAGAATGACTGCTGGAATTTTTATTGAGATTGCATTCAATTTATAGATCAATTTGGGAAAACAGTCTCTTAACAATAATGATCAAAGAACATACTTTACTTATTTCAATTTATTTAAGGCCTTTATTAATTTCTAAGTTTTATAGCTTTCATCATACAGGTCTTACATATATTTTATTAAATTTTATTAAATTCCCTGAGAACTTCCTGGCGGTCCAGTAGTTAGGAGTCTGCACTCTCATTGCTGAGGGCCCGGGTTTGATCCCTGGTCAGGGAACTAAGATACCACAAGCCATGAACCTCGGCCAAAAAAAAAAAAAAAAAAAAAAAAATCCCTAAGTATCTCATATTTTTGATGCTATTACAAAAGGTATTATTTTATAAATTTCAATCTATAATTGTTTGTTGCTAGTATATAAAAATGCAATTAATTTTGCAAATCGACTTTGCAGGCTACCATCTTGCGAAGTTTGCTTTTTAGTTCTAGCAGCTTTTTTGTAGACTCCTTAGGATTTTCTACATACAAGATAAAGATTACTTGATATTGTTCTGCAAATAAAGATTATTTGCCATTGTTCCACATATCTGTTGCTCTGTTTTTGATTTTTGTTTTTTCCTCTGTGCCTTGTTTTGGAGTTTCTTTTTTTTTCTTTTTTAATTTATCTTTGGCTGAAGTTTTTCTTTTTCTTTAATATTTATTTATTTGGTTGCACCGGGTCTTAGTTGCAGCTCGCTGGCTCCTTAGTTGTGGCCTGCGAACTCTTAGTTGCAGCATGCATGTGGAATCTAGTTCCTTGACCAGGAATCGAACCAGGGTCGCCTGCATTGGGAGTGTGAAATTTTATCCACTGCGCCACCAGGGAAGTTCCCATTTGGATAGTTTCTAATGTCATATTGTCAAGGTTGCATATCTTTTAAGTGTCATGTCAGATACTGTATTTTTCACCTCCAGAAATTCTAGGTGTGTTTCTCTGTTTTTAAAAACAATATATTCTTCTTCTCTCTCATGTTCATGTTTTCCTTTACCTTCTTGGATATATGTGACATAACAGCTATACCTGTGTCTGGTAATTCCATCATCTTGGTCACTTCTGGGTCTGTTCCTATTGACTGGCTTTTCTTTTAGGTATGAGTTATATTTTCCTGCCTTTTTACATGCCCTGTAATTTTTGATTGGATGCTGGTCACTATGAATCTTACTGGATTTTGTCGACTCCTTTGAACAGTGCTGGGTTTTGTTCTGGAGCTCAGTTAAGTTACTTGAAATCAGTTGGATGTTTTCAAAGTTTGCATTTAAACGTTTGCTAGGGCAGTCCAGGGCAACCTATAGTCTAGGGTTAATTTCACCCCACAACTGAGGGGACACACTTTTGAGGCCTCTTCTCAATGCCTTGTATACTACATGGACCTTCTATTCTCGCTGGTTCAGGAACATGAATTATTCCTAGGCCTGTTACTTCCAAGACTTTTTCTGCCTGCTCCTTTCTGATTGTTCTCTCTCCAATCTCAGGTAGTTTCTTCACATACATGTACAGACCAGTATTCTGTCAAAGATTCAAGGAGACCCTTCTGCAGATATCCAGAGCTCTGTCCTTTGTCTTTGTGTAGTTACCTGTTCTCCATGGCCTCCCAAAACTCTGATCTCTATCTTCTCTACTCAGTGAGACTTGTACCTCCTTAAACTGTGGCCTGGAAACTGCCTCTATATAGCAAAGCTAGGACAATTAAAGGCTCACCGTGTTTGAGTTCCTTCTTTCTGGGATCATAGTCCACCAACGCTTGTTACCCAATGTCTGAAAACCATTATCTTTTATATTTTTTCCTGGATTCATCCCTAATTGTTTTAGGAAGGAGGGTAAGTCCTATTACTGTTGCTCTATCTTAGCCGGAAGTGGAAGTTCACTATTTGTCAATGTACGCTCCCCAGGTGATTCCAATGAGGAGTCACTTTTGAAACCCAGTGAGTTAGTAGCTGCAATTTCCTTAACAGAAAATTTCCTTCAGGACAGTACACATTTTCTTCTGAGCTGACCAGTCCTGATGACATTTGGAAGTCTGTGTTCCAAAAGTGCCATATGATGATTAACTAATATATTCAAGAAACTTTTCACCAAAAGAAATGCCAGACAACTACTCTGCAAAGAAACTGAGAAACCACATTCTGTGGAAGAACGTTTCATATGGAGATACTTAAACTGAAATATCTGATATAAGATGCCACAAAAGAATGCTTTAAAGCATGGGAGTAGGAATGACATAATTTGGAAAAATCATCCTCTTCCTGAGTCATTCCAGAAAAACCCCATCTTTTAAAAATTTCTGCTTACAGAAATCATTCATAAAAAGCATGTGCAACGGGAACAATATATAATCAATAAAAAATCAGTCACAGAATTTTACTAGTGTCACTTTCAAAATCATGAACCTTGTAAACTAATTCAAATATACAGGCTAATACAGGCAAAACTTTACATGTACGTAAAAAATAAATAAGATTCTCTTCAGTACCAGAAAATTTCATTTCTATGTACATAGAGGTTTCTTCCCATCCTTCCAGATATCCCTCTGAAACTTACCCTTTTCCAAGTAAGACCTGGGAGCCCATGGTGGGTCCTCTTCAGCATAAGGATCACTATACTCAACCACGGCTGCCTCTTCCTCTTCGTAGTCTTCTGGAGGAGGAGGTGGTGGTGGGGATTCATCAAAGACTGGTTCTTCCGCAGGTGGTGGTGGAGGTGGTGCATCTGAAACTAAGAATGTATCAAGCTGATAACAAAATTATACATTATGCAAAACAAAGTTCAGTGTTTCCTATCCAAACTTCTGTGTTCATGGAGTATAAACCTAGACTTGAAAATAATAATCTTTCAAAAAATGAGTAGGCAAGAGAAGCGTCCCCGCCAACTATACTGTTCCAAATCTTCAAGCTTGACTTTCTCCTCCCTTTGGGTTAGTGCTGATGGATTTTGAATAAAGTTTAGCCAAAATGATTACTATTAACTGAGCCTCTGGACCCTGTTTATGCTAATACATAATCCTCTTTTTCAAAGAAAGAGATTAATTAGTACAATATAGTTTCGCTTTACATGATATCCAAGGAGGAGAGGTTATGAGAAATATTAACAATGTAGACATTTATAATCATATTTAACTTATAACAAATTATAATGAGTCCAGTGAACAGTCAACTTTTAATAATCTGCTACATTCCTCTCAATGAATTTTTTTTTCAATACTTTTTTCCAAATTAGTAGGGTAGAAATCACAAACATCTCTGGCTAACTTCATCCATGAAGATACCTGTGTCTGGTTCATTTTATTTATATATATATATATATATATATATATAGAATTTCAAGTAATTCAGACTAACTTATGATCCAGAATTTCTTCAGGCTAAATATCCAAGAGTGATTTAAAATATTTAAATTGTCTCCTTATAGAAACCTGCTTCCACAGTTCAGGCATCAGAATGTAGTAATGTCTAACAGATCATTTCCAAACTCCGGGAACTCAAGGCTTTCAAAATGTTTAGTATGTATTTGAGCATAGCTCAAGGAAATAAACCGAATAAAGCTGCATTTATCAGCTGTCCAATTTTAATGAACAGCATTAATGCTTATTTATCAGGTACCAGTACTGTTTCCATGAAATTCTCTGAGCAATCCTGTTTATTTTCTATTTTTTATCTAAGCCTACTGGTCGAATCAAATGGATTTTAGAAGACTGTTGATACCTGCTGAAGATTAGCCATACCAACATCATACTCTGTCCTATTCCAGTATTATCCCCATCTGCTGTGCCACTCTGTACTTACCACTTGTCTACTTTATGAACCTCAAAACTTTACTCACTGAAAATAATTATTTTAGTCCTAATGGGGGTTTTTAGTAAAGAAAAAAGATAGATACATGATTTTTGCATATACTTTATGACAAATTACATATGGCTAGGGTAAGAATCAATAATATGTCCTATTTGCATTTATCAGGTAAGGTAATTAACTTTAAACAAGTGCACAGAAACAGAGATACAAAGGAACTCTGTCTTTCAAAACAATCACCTTGAGAAAATATACCACAAAATTACTCACAGATGCTGCCACTGCCCCTTTTTTCTTATAACTGCCTGAGTCAGTTTAATAAGAATCACATAAGCTACTTTTTTTTACTTAAAATGTTCCAATTACTCAGCACTTTATTTCATTTAATCTTTAACGTTTCATTTAATCTTTACCTTGGGAGGTGGTATTTTTAATCCTCATTTTATGGATGTGGAAACTGGCTTTCCAAGATTAAGCAGTCCTACAGTAAGCGGAAGAGCAGGAATCTGAACTCCAATGCCTCTTATCTTAAAAGCTACACTATGATGGGACGAGATCAATTCAATAACTTTAAAGTCACGTTTCATTATTCATTCGAAGACATCAACTGAAAGCCTACTCTGGCCAGCTACTAAGCTCAGCACTGGGAATACAGCAGTAAGCGAAAGTCATGGAGACATGGACAACCAAACTTTCACTTAGAATTAAAAAGTTAAGTGCAGTAAGTCATCGTGGAAAACACAGCAGCAGACCAAATCTCTCATGTGGGTCAGGAAAGGCTTCCTGGAACCGGAAGGATGAGTAAGAGTTAATGGCCTGGGGTGGAGGTAGATATTTCATGCCAGATGTAAAGGAAAATAACAAATATAAAAGTAAGAAAGCAGGAATCCTTCAAAGAGCTAACCAAAGTTCAGTAGAGAGAGACATGAGGAAGCTGAAGAGTACTATGCAGAAGGGGGCTTGTAATAGTTTGAACTCTATCCAAAGAGCAACGGGGAGCCAGAGAAGGGTTTAAGAAGAATAACAGGATCATAGCTGTACTACTTAGCCCGGTATAATCGGTTCCAAGTCATTCCAGACTTACTCCAAACATCAAACTTTACAGAGTAAATATCTGCTACCACAGAGTATCTTCAAAATAATGTACTTGAAAGCTAAAAAGATAATTCCAAAAGACAGGTATATATCTTTCCAAGGTGAATGTTTTGAAGAGGACAACATTCATTTGAATGTATAAGTCCTGCTACGTCTGTAAAATCAGCCACGGCTCAGCCTCACCTCACATGCAAGGTTTCTTATTTTTATACATTATTTTTACACACTTTGTAGGTGAGGAAGTGTACATGACTATGGCCAGAAATGATAAAAGATCATCCTAAAAGGTAATCACACTGTGGTAAATACTGGAGGTGCTCACGGGGTACCTTCCAATAAAGAGAAGTAAAATAGACTATTTTCAGAAATTAGCAAATAGAGATGCAAAGGCACCTGAAAGAGACACTGAGCCCTCGGGCCAATAAGACTGGATTATAACCAGTTAAAATACAAGAAATAAATATGTTGATAAAAAGGGGGCATACAGTTAGCTATGGAAGCACAAAAAATAGGAGGGACTAAAAGTGTCTTCTACGTGTCAGATGCTTTTCTAAGTGCTGGGGAAACAGTCAGTAAGAAAACAAGCAAAAATCCCTGCTCTCATTGAGCTTACATTCTAGTATTGGCAATACCCATTTCCAACGGAGCAGGAGTCCTAAGCAACAGAATGCAAACACTTCTATCCCACTGGTATGGCCATCCTTGCTATGAGATGCACACATTCGGCTACATCAGCCTGATGACATTATCTCTAGTTTGGATTCCACACCCATCGTGCAACCTTATGATCGTGACATGGCTCCTATGTAGACTGCTCACAAGAAGAGAACTCCTCTGTCATACACGCTATGTTCACTGGTTTAGCAATTCCTCACTAAACACGGAGCTTCCTTAATGCTTCCCGAGGAGAAAACGGAACGTGTCAATAAAACTAGTTATCTGATCCTGCATGGTTCAACACCAGACCACAGGCCAACTTAAATTCATTGCCAATCCATGAGGCCTCTTGGGAGACAGACTGACAATTTGGTCCTCTGGGACCCACCATGGCATGGCCATTTTTACACCTGGAATCTAAGGACTAGAGGAAGATTCTCAGGCTGGCCACAAAACCCTAAAACTCCAGTGACAGCCTACTAATTATCTGAGCAACCCAGAGAAAAAGGTGGGGTATTTGGTGATAAAAGAGCATCTCCTCAATTAGATGTGATCTTTTTTACAGGTGCCTTATTTTATATTTATTTGTCTTATCTTCACTACCAGATTTTAAGCTGTTTGAAAGTAGAGAATTTCATCTTAATTATTTTATCACCCACACTAGCTGCTCATACAGTGACTGTTCATAATATTTAAATACCTGAAGTACTGAATGACTATGCAGCCAATCATATATAAATGACATTTTATGCCTATAATCTGATCTACAGCATAAAGAAGACATAAACTTACTATTTTCTTGGACTCTGGCCACAAATCCCATTAAAGGTAACTGAGGAGTTACCTGTAGGATGGAGGGAGGAGGAGGAGCAAGAGATACTGCAAAAACAAAAAAGGTGTGGAGGATAAGGGCTAAGGGCAAGTTACATTAAAAGGAAAGGATAACACAATAAAACAAACATATAAGGAGGGAAACCGCTATGCATAAACATTTTATAAGCTATCTGAAAGACCCTCTTTTGAGGGATAACTCATTAACACACAAAACAAAGTTTAGTAAAGCTTTAAAAACTTACAACAAGAAGCATTTATTACATACAGATCTATTCTAACATACAGTGGCAAATTATCTTTTCATATCAGCAGCATGTCTTCTCAAAAAAAGAATTTCTTCAGATTACCATGTAATAACTTGGTTTTCTGAATTTTACCTTGAAGGTTATAAGTTTAAATGTTCATCAATACAAGGGAAAAAAACATTACATGCCAACATCCTAATTTTATACTTTTCATTCCTTCACTGAACAGGCAAAACGAATTGGTTTTCAGCCATTCATTACACAAATATTTACTGACTTCCCATTAAGGGGCAAGCACTCTGCTAAGAGACCAATATCGAAACCGTTCTCTGCAAGTCAGGTCTGTGTCTTTACAGTTCCTCACAATCCCAATTCACACCACCTATTCCAGGTACATTTTCTCCCTGACCCTACAGAAAAATGCGGACCTCATTCCAATCATTCCTCTCCCCCCAAAGCTGTCTTTCCCTCTTAAACACCTCGTACAGTGCCTAGCACTGGTGAGCCTTCAAAACACGTTTAATGTAGGTAAATACACAAATGAGCCAGGTACATGCCAGACAACTTCCCGAGATGAACTCTGCAGAATGAGTATATATATGCTGTGCATCTTCTTATAAAGAGAGAACACCTTTATTAGCTTCAAATCACAGTTAAGACTAATGAAACGAAAAAGATGAATAGGAGTTACTGCCCTCAAAAGGATCACATTCTAGTTGGGAATGGAAGGCAAAATAATAAGCCTAACTCAACAATATTTGTAGCAATTCCCTGCAGGTGGTGGGGGTGATGGTGATGGTATGGATGTTACGGTGATGAGGGAAGGCATCAGGGTCTGAGTAGGGGGAGTTGGGGCCACAGAGAAGTAACCTCTGAGCAGGCACTTGAAGAAAAGGAGGTCCACAAGCACACAGAAGTTGAGAAAGACAAGCTGAGAACCAAGTGAGGGGCAAAGGCTTTGAGGTATAAAATAGCATGACCAGTTCACAGAACCAGAAATATTTCATACGGCTGGCATAAGATGCCCCAGAGAGAAAGTACAAAACCTGGAAAGGTGAGCCGGTGGATATGCAATAGGAAAGAATCTTACATGTTAGGTGAAAGAGTGCTTAGTGGAAACACCTTAGGCTTTAAAGTCACCTAGCATCAAATACCTGATTTGCTATTTCCTTGCTATTGGAACAGCAAGTTATTTTTTGAGCCTAACTCATAAATGTGAAATGAAAGAGGTAACACAACCTACTTTACCGAGTGACTGAAAAGATTAAAAAAAAAAAAACAACGTATGCAGAAAGTGTAACCCAGGGCTTGACACTCAAAAATCAAGGCAATAGAAGCAGAAAGAAAAGGAGAGAACTTAGTTACAGTGTGGACAAAAAGAGTATTTGGTAACCAAGGATTTAGGTAGCATATGAAGGAGAGAAACTACTCAAGATATTCTTAGATTTTTATCCTTCCTAATTATGAAGGTAGTGGTGCCATTAACCACATTAACCTTGGTGGATAGTACAGGGAATGAAACGGGCTGGTAAGCAGAAAAGTCAGGAAGAAATAATGATACAATAAATGAGATCATTAAAGTAACTTAAAGCATAAATATGGGAGGCAACTGCAAAGTCTGGGTCGAATCTGTGGGAAAAATCAAGAGGTACAGAGGTGGCAGTGATCAGTAGAGATAACAGCTGTGCCATGGGTAAGTGCAGGAACATGTACATATAATGTGCAGACAAGAGTTAAGCAGATAATCCTCAAGAATATCTCAGATTTAAGGGACAGAGTCACATAACCCTAGAAATTGGTACCGTTCTTTAAAAGATACCTTTTGGTTACGTTTTTCCCTGAAGTCATGATTCTTGGTAGTAAAGCCTTAAGTTGTTTGTCTGTCTCCTACTCTCAGAGGCTTGGAACAATTGCTTACATGCTCACAATACCCTGTATTTCCAAACCTGGGTTAAGAAGACACAATGAACAGAGAAGGTAGCAGAGACAAAGCAGATAAAACTGAGAAACAGCAGCAGTCAGCAGCTGCACTAGAAAAGTGGAGTGGGATGTATGTTCATCTCAAACGAGATGAAATGTTCCTCTTCTGCTAGCACCCATCCCAACCTCCCTGTAACAGAAAAGTAGGAAATTTCCCACTTCAGTCATTGTTTCTTATCCACAAAATACAAACAAACAAACAAAAAAACAACCTTCTAGTACTCAGCTAAAAAAGAATGATTAGGTACTTAGAACAGGCTTTTTGCAGGTAGGTTGAGTTTATTATTTTTTAATGAATATATATATATTTTTCTTTTCTAGTTTTGAGACTGAAAATCTGAAACTATAGTAGTTTTTTTTTTTAAGAAGTCTATCAACAGCAAGCCAGGTAAAAACCAATCCCAGATCTTCCTTAAACAGAATTACTTTATAACAAAACAAGATAGATTTTTTTCAAAGCCAGTCCAAGGCATGTTAAAAAAATTCAGTTCCAAATGGAGTTTACAACAGTTGCCCCAAATTCCACTTTTTTTTGCCCAGGGCAAACATTGTACATGATCGTCCAAATTAATTTAATTATCACAGCATTTTCTTTCTGGTCAGCAAGATTTCATCAGAAAACCTGTGAACCAGAAGATCCTACTTTAGACTAGATTTATCTTCCTTAGAGTTGAATTGAAAATGAACTATTTTAGGAGAATTTAAGCAGGATTTTGATGTGAAGAATTGTTTGCAATATTCAGTTCTAGTCCAAGACATCACATGAACAGGCAAGAGCAAAACTGTTTCCATTCTATTTAGCTAAGATGATTCCTCACATGACAAAACCCTTTCCCTATAATCACCGAAAGGTCTCCAAACTTAGATTCAGTAATATTATGTTCACACTACACAATAATGAAGTAAATGTGAAGAGAAAGGCTCAAGAAAAAACGAGTTTATACGAGAGATCTCAAGTAGAAGAGCTATAAGAACTATAGCTTACGTGCACTCAGCCACATGCAGATATACGATCTGTAAAAAGGTTCTGCAAGCAAACCAAACCTAGAGGATTAGTCTATGCTAATGAAATACACAGACTTCCTAAGCATGACCTTCCTGGTTATTTACAAAATCCTGGAGCATCTTCTTTGAGGTTTAGTGTTTTAAAATGTACAAAATGTTTTGAAGAAAAATTAGGCTATTACATCTTTTTTTTTTTTTTTTTTTTACAGCTTTATACTCTAGGAAAATTAGACAAAATAACCACTCTAAATACTATTTCTAAAACCATTAAAGATATCACCTTTAGAGGCCATACATTTGATAGTCCATTCAAGTCTAGTTGCTAATATTTTACATTCCAGTGAGGGAAATAATGTAAACAATTTCTTTTAAGAGTGAAATACTTTCTAAACATGGATAGTAACTTAGAACAAGAAGTATTTAAAAGTGAACCTAACTAATCATATTCAGTAAGGGGAGCTTTTTTGATGGAAAAGAATAGGGTTACCAAATAATTATCACTTTTGTAGTCTAAGAAGGGTTAAAAGAATTAAATCATTTTTGTTATTCCTTTTCAAATAAAAAAAAATCATATGATATTATGCCAAGAAAAAGTAGCAAATTAATCCACACAGTTTAAAAACACAACTTGTGTTTAATAATTGATGTAAAGGGTCAATTTGGTCTACTTGATCATCTGAGAATATACTTACGCTTTTCAGTTTTTTTCTTGCTTTTTTGTTCTCCCTAGAAAAAACATTCACTAACAAACACTAAAGATAGCCTAAAAGGAGGATTCAAAAATAGCTTCTTGATACTGCTCTTTATTTATACTTTGCTAAAGCCCCACCACATATGTACGCCTCTAGAGGTTTATGGTAATGCTGTAAGTGAACTATCATTTAAAGGATACGTTTTATGGCTCTTCTGTTACAACATCACCAACCCAACATTGTTTTCTCACTGTTTCTTTTTAGTTGTTTTTAATAAGATTCAGGGAAGCCTGACTTCTTCCCTGTGTAAAACACCACACTCATTCATAAATTCCTCTTTCTCATATAACTATATACAATCACACTGTATGGAACCAGCATTCCACTTTATGAATTAGATGTTTTTAGTCTTTGTTTTAAGAAAATACGAGTGGTAAAATGAAAGATATCTTTTACCAAAGGCCTTAGTGCTTAAACACCACAGCACTGATTCCTTACTGTTAAGGACTGAATGTTTGTATCCCCCCAAAATTCATATGAAATCCTAACCTCTAATGTGATGGTATTAGGTGGGGCCTTTGGGAGGTGATTAGGTCACGAGGGTAGAGCCATCATGAATGGAATTAGTGCCCTGATAAAAGAACCTGAGACCTAATTAAATTTAAAAGCTTTTGCATAGCAAAGGAAACCATAAACAAAACAAAAAGACAAACTACTAAGTGGGAGAAAATATTTGCAAATGATATGACCAATAAGGGATTAATATCCAACATATATAAATAGCTCATACAACCCAACATCAAAAAAGCAAACAACTCGATCAAAAAACAGAAGAACTGAAAAGACATTTTTCAAAAGAGGAAATGCAGATAGCCAACCAGCATGTGAAAAGATGCTCAACATTGCTAATCATCAGGGAAATGCAAAGCAAAACCACAATAAGATATCACCTCACACTTGTCAGAATGGCTGTCATCAAAAAGAACACAAATAACAAATGTTGGAGAGGATGTGGAGAAAAGGGAACCCACTATACGTGGGAATGTAAATTGGTGCAGCCACTGTGGAAAACAGTATGGAGGTTTCTCAAAAACCAGAACCATCATATGACCCAGCAATTCCACTCCTGGGTATATATCTGAAAAAACCCCCAATAATTTGAAAAGATACATGCACCCCAATGTTCATAGCAGCATTATTTACAATTGCCAAGATATGGAAACAACCTGTGTCCATCAACAAATGAATGGATTAAGAAGATGTGGGGTGTGCACGTGCACACACACACACACACACACACAATGGATCACTACTCAGTCATAAAAAAAGAACAAAATTCTGCCATTTGCAGTAACATGGGTGGACTTGGAGGGCATTATGCTAAATGAAATAAGTCAGGCAGAGAAAGACAAATAGTGTATGATATCACTTATATGTGCAATCTAAAAAATACAACAAATTAGTGAATATAACCAAAAAAGCACAGTCACAGGTATAAGGTATAGAGAACAAACTAGTGGTTACCAGTGGACGGGCGCAATGTATGGGTGCAGGGGTGGGAGGTATAAACTATTGGCTAAAAAATAGGCTCGAGGATGTACAATATTATATAAGATGGGAATAGAGCCAATACTTTGTAATAACTATAAAATGGAAAGTAAACTTTAAAAATTATATTTAAATATTTTTTAAGAGGCATTGCCAAAAAAACAAAAACCCTAGAGAGCTCTCTCTCTTTTTCCACCATGTAAGGATACAACAAGACAGTAGTCTACAACCTGAAGAGGGTTCTCACCAGAACTCAACCATATTGGCATGCTGATCTCTGATTTTAAGCCTCCAGGACTGAGAAATGAAGCTCTACTGTTTATAAGCTACCCAGTCTACAGCACTTTGTTATAGCAGCCCAAACGAAGACACTTACCAAACTAGGTTAATGCATGTAAATGTACAGGTACAAATACATATATATATATATGTTCTTCTTTACCACCAGGGTGCTTCATATTTATATTGAAAGTAAAAACTGTCAAAACTTGTGATTAGCCCTATTTGTTTCAATGACATTCCTTGCTGATGACAAGATGAATGATAAACTAGTATTCCTATTGCTTTAGCTAGATTATATTAAGAAACAGTGAGAACGAAATAGGATTCAGTTATGTCCTGATTAAAGTGTTCCTTCCATTAACTTGTTTCTGAAATAATCTCATTAGAAAACAATTATTGTGCTCCCAGGACTTAGCACTACAGACTGGGTGTTCCATATTTTCATTCCTATGTTACAACACCATTTCAAACTCAAACCAAATATATCAATAGTAACAGTGCTATCAGACTTATATCTCACAGAAAACCACTCTGATTTTACATTCACATGAATCCCAGCCTGTTAGCTTACTTCCTCAGAAGCACAAATCCATGTCAAGCCTCTAGCCGCAAAAAATATGCTCATAAAACACAAACCTGGGATCATTTTGTTAAATCAAGTAATTAGATACTTGAGAAAGCACAACAAATTTTCTCATTTTAAATATGAAAAAACAATACCATTTTAAGACCAGTGGGAATAATACAAGAGACTTACATAATAATCTAAAGCAAATAAAATGAAAGTGCATCTAACAGCCTTAAAATACTGGCTTATAAAGCATTAAGTCTTGCAAAAAGAACTTTTCAAAGAACATAATTTAGTTTAAATTATTTTTTAGTTTAGAAAAAAAGCACTCTGATTATTCAGCTAACAAAGTTGTAGCCACCCTCTTAAAATAGTCACCAAATCCCTGGAGAAGAAAGGCAGAACTTAATTGAGAGAAGTACATAAAAACTAACTAAATTGCCTCACACATTATGCTGAAGGCTCAAAAATCTCAATTCACGTGATACTTCCCATGAGTGTTAAAAATACTTTCATTAACATCATTCCTTAGAGTAGGTTATTTTTCTACTTTAACATATACTTTCAAGTATGTTAAAATCAGATTTACAAATAAGTATTAAAACATGTACTTAAAACATTTAAATAGCTTTCAAATAAATTCCACCAACAGGTGGAATTTTTAATCAGGGATCTCATAAGACCAGTATTTTGGTAGGTACATGTACACAGCATGAAATATCCTTGTATATACTTTCTGAATATCATGTACACTTGGTCCCAAGCTGTAACAGTGAGGCATCTCTCAGCTCCATTATGGAATCAGCCCATTTCGAACTCACACCATTCTTTCAAAACCCTATGTAAGGGTAAGGAAGGGCATAAGGGCCATGATAAATAATTGTCTAGACTTCCAAGAGGGTCAGGGAGAGAACGTACCTTCAGCAGAACTATGAAACAGGCCATATCTAACAAATTAAAATTTAAAAACATTCATTTAGGTACAAAATAGCACCTGTACAAATATGCACTTGGAACATGATTTAAATGTAGAACATAAGAAAAGACAGGCATATCTGTCAAAATGGAGCTCAAAATGAGTTAAAAAGAATGGCACACCCAAAATCATTAAGTGTGATCAAAGACAGCAGTAAGAGATAAATACATGTATAACTGAATCACTTTGCTGTACACCTGAAACCAACACAACGTAAATCAAGTATACTTCAATAAAACATTAAAAAAAAATAAGAATAACCCAAAGAATTTTAAGGTTATAGATTGTTATTTGGTCAGATAGTTAACTGTTAGGAAAATAACAACTACTCCTATTTAACACTCGTAATGTGATCACTGGGTAAAAAAAATGCACATACATATTTCTCAAAATAAATAATCTAATGTAAATTTTAAAAAGAGAAGTGTATTTCAACTAAGGCAGATGGTAATCACACTACAGTGTGCACTGGTTAAACTATAATTTATAGTCATTTATGGCATTTACTTTACAAGAGGGACCCAAAACAATGAGGGGATCCAAATAAAGTAATAAGGGATTGGTTCCACATTCAACAAGTAGTTACTGAGCACTATTCCCTGGATATAACGGAAAAAAAACTGACAAGTCTCTGGTTCTCGTGCACTTTACCTTACAATGTGGGCATTCTCCACCCCACTCTCTACCCTTGGGAGGGTAAGAGAAAGATTTTTTTTAATAGGATAGTACAATAGAAATAACATGGAACTTAGAGTCACATGACCTAAACTGAAATCCTAACTTGACTATCACCTCAGTCTGTTTCCTCACCTGTAAAATACAGATGAAAATGATCACATGATTATAAGAATCAAATGAGATAAAAAATATAAAAGCATTCTTTAAGCTCTGTTTATGTAAAAGGAGGATCAAATTTCTTCTGCAAGACTTCAAAGGATGTAACAAGGTTTCACCAAAAGGTGGACAGATTTCAGCTCCATACAATTCAGGGCTTATCCAAGATGGAATGGACTGTCCCCTAATATTAGAGGTGTGATCACACATGAACTTACTGGCTTCTTGGCAAAAATCCAGAAAAACACAGTAAGTTAACAAAGCATGTCCACAGTAGTCAAAGAATATAATATTTGCTCTTACCCTCTCTGGGGAAGAAGCAAAACAAATGATTATGTTTAGTATTAACTACATGCCAGATTAATTCTTCTGTATGCATGAGGCAACTGAAAGATGATTGTTAAATCTGGATCAATCTGTCCAAGTCCCAGTTTTTCTATCATAGGTTTGGTAAAAGAATTGAAAAAATACTGCAACTGCCAACCATAAAGCAGATTCAAAAATGTCATTTCCCTTATTTGCCACTTATCAACTCTGTCCATGTATTTTAAAAAACAAATGATCACTAGCACATTCAAAAAGATTCCATTCAGAAAAATTAAGTTCTACAAATTTATATGGAAACCACATTGATTTTGAAAAAAAGAACTGGAAGATACAGTATTAGCAACCTTGTATTCATTGCTCCATTCACTCAACAAATAGTACTAACCACCTACCATGTACTAATCATTTGCAATTAAAGGTTTTTTTCTCTGTAAATGAAGACTTTTAATTAGATATATTCCACAGACTGCAAAAGGAAATCTAACCTGGGTTCTGGCTATAAAAAGGTCCTCCGTTCATCTGACTCTGAAGGCTTGTTTGTGAAGTTATGGAAGGAGGGCGTCTATAGGGCAACGAGCCCCCTATTGTTGGGGGAGCATGGCGAGTGGCAGGTCTATTCATGCTGTAGAACTGAACAGGATGGCCTGGAAAAGGGACACAACACAAATTTGTCACTAAAAGAAAATTATTTTCCGACAATGAAATACTTTAGGTACAATGCCTGAATCTTAATAAGATTATTAAAAATAACAATATTTAGCCAATTTAATGGCCATCTGACAAATATTAATGCAAAGTGACAATTACTGCTCATGTGACAGTATATCAAAGTGCAAAAGCAGGAAAGTAGGTAAATGTAATTATGATTAGGTTTGGAAAAACTATCTCAATAGATTACTAATTAATATTATGATTTTATTAAATTAGTAACTTGATAGTGTTTCAAAATCATCACAATTAAAATTTATAGCTCACTTCCTCCCCAAAACACCAGCAGTTAAACACTGAAAACTAAACTCAACAAGATAAGAACAACATTTAGGAAAGCAAAAGAAAAAAAGTTTGACACAGTCTTCTTCCAAAATAATAATAACAGTAGTAAATTTAAGGTAGCAAACCAATTTGTTTAAAGGAAATCATAAAATATTTCAGCAAAAAGTCAGGTGACATAATTCCAAACCACATTTTTCAGTCAAAAGTATCCTTCTCTAAAGTTAGATTATTTCATCTTAAAATTAGAGTTTAAGAAATTTACAACTATGAAAAAAAGCTGATACAAAAAGTGTATCAAAATATATCTAATTTTTAGTATCATCCTGAACTTGTTCATATTTATCAGCAATTTCACTACATGTTGCTCTCTGAGAGTACTTCAACAACTAATGCCAACAGAAGACACTCTTTTCTAATCCATCCAATTGCCTAATGCAATCCAGTTCCTAAATTTTATCTTGACTCCACTACTACTTAAAATCATTAGCTAAGGGCCTACTATACAGACAGACCAAGTACTAGACCACCCATGAGAGATCAGGCAAGAAAAGAGAAGAAGGGAAATGAGGGGAGGAGGAGGAAGAGTGAGGGGAGAAGAGCAGGAGGGAAGAGAAAGGTGAGGGGAAGAACAGGAGAGGGGAAAGGAAAGGAAAGGAGAAAGGACAAGGGAGGAGGGGAGGGGAAGAGGCAAAAAGAAAAAAACACAATTTTTCTTCTTTTCCCTGATTGTAAAATGGTTTTACAAGACTAAAACTGATCTTCAGGAACTGTTACATTTATCAAACTTGGATTCATATCGATACTCATATAAAGAATATTATAAAAGCACTCAAGGGCTGCTACAGGATTTACTCTTTGTACATATGACAGTATCAAAATCTAAAACTCAATTCTGTTGTATAAAAATCTTGAGTAGTCAAGCTTAAACACAATCCACTGTCAAGTTTATATAGCCGTGATAAAAATGTAAAAGCACGTAAACTAATAAACTATTTTTAGAAGGTATATTTTGTCATTTGAATCACCAGATACACATTAATGGCATTTTAGGAATTAATCTATAACATGCTAGTACAAACCTAGAATCACTGAGTTAAAAACTCTGATAATTAACACCATTATGAATTTTATATATTCAGATCCAGTCTAAAATCTCCCATGTTATAAGTCCTCAGTGATTCAAAGACACTACGTAATAAAGACTTTATTCAAACCCATTAGCAAGGCATTTATTTCACTTTTGAGTTGAAAAACAAAACCACAGTTTAATTACCACAGACCTAACTATGAAAACCTAAAACTAAAAACTTCTAGAAGAAAACAAGACAAAACCCTTTTTGACCTTGTGTAAGGTAAAGAGATTGTAACACAATATCAAAAGCACAATCCACAAAAGAAAAAAAAAAAGCAATGAACTGGACTTAAAAATAAAGAGCTTTTCCGCTCTTTAAAAGATACCATTAAGAGACTGAAAAGGTAAGTCACAAAATGGAAGAAATATTTGCAAATCACACAGTTAATAAAAGACATATTCAGAATATCAATGAACTCAATTAAAAAAACAAAAAACCTAATTAAAAAGGTGTGTGGGGGAAAGCAAAAACATCTGAATAGACATTTCACCAAAGAAGATAAACAGATGGCAAATGAGCACATGAAAAGACATTCTACATCATTATGCACTGGGGAAATGTCAATCAAAACAACACGAGAAACTGTTATACCCCTATTAGAATGGCTGAATTAAATGTGTGTGTGTGTATAATGACAATACTATGTGCTAACGTATGCAGAGCAACTGGAAATCTCACACAGTGCTGGTGGGCGTGCAAAATTGTACAGCCATTTTGGAAAACAATTATGCAATTTCTTATAAAGTTAAGCATTCACTTACCATACAACCCAGCAATCCTACTCCCAAGGTATTCACCCAAATGAAATGAAAGCCTGTGTTCACATGGAAGTCTGTATGAGAATGTATTTGGCAGTTTTATTCATAATCACCAAAAACTGGAAATAATGCAAATGTCCCTCAATTGGTAAAGGGACAAACTGTGGTAAATCCATTTAATAGAATACTACTCAGCAATAAAAAAAAGAACAAAATAACAAAACATGTAATAATGGATAAATTTCAAAGGCACTATGCCAAAAAGCCAGACCCAAAAGGTTACATTAGGTATGCTTCTGTTTATGGTAATACTACAAAGGCAAAACTTCAGAGAAAAAAAGAAAACAGATCTACAGATTGCCAGGGGCTGAGAGTAAAACGAGTGAAATGGAAGGATTGACTACAAAGGGGGTATGGAGGAAATCTGGGGAGGATAGCACTGTTCTATACCTTGACTGTATCACTGTATACATTTGTCAAAAGTCACAGAAGTCCACACTAGAAAGGGTGAATTTTACTGTACATAAATTATACCTTAATAAAAAGAAAAGAAAAAAGAACTTGGTGATTCAAAGACGCTATATAAAAAAGACCGTATTGATATGTTGTTAATAAGGCTTTTACTTTGCTTTTTGTTAAAAAAAACTGTAATTATTCACTCATACAACAAATGTTTATTCAGTGCAGACTAGGAATCAGCACCTATTATTAAATTATAATTTAATAACTAAAATGTTGACTCTAGATGAGCGTGATTTGTCCTTTCTGGGCCTACTACCAATCTCAAGATGTATTCCTTACTCTACTGATTCAGGAGCATTAACAGGACTTCTATATTTAACTAGCTAGAGTGGCCTAACAGAGCTGTATGTAGATCAAAGGACAGCTCATGTTTACATACACCCACTGCAGAAAGCTTTTCTTAAAAAGTGCTGCTACAGAAGCTATGCCATAAACATCATCCAAAATGAATGGAACAAAATGTATTTTTAAAATGTCTTTTAAAATATTTAAACATCTAGATATAGCAGGGGCACTACACATATATTCTATAAAGTACTTTACTAACCAGCTAGGGTGATGTGTGTCCAAACACATACATTTTTATAGTAGATAAGAACTTGTTTACTAACCAGCATCACTATTAACTTTGAAAATACGTTTTGTAGCAATTGAGCCTTTTTTTTTTCCCCATGAAAACAAACTTTAGGTTGCAATTTTAAAACACTAAAACATCATTCAATCTTAAATTACAAATAAACTTGAAATTCTTAAAAAGCCCACTGTCTATGTGTTTCCAATGCTGCTATAAAAAGCAACAAATTCTGTTATAACAGACTTATACTTTCGAACTGTTATGTCAAATATTTCCTCTAAAATACACCTTAAAATTACTGTCAGAGACTTTTCTTTTTATTAATGACTTAACTTGTAACAAAGAATACTTCTAATGACAATGTCTCAAAACTGTACAGAATGGACATCCCTGGAGGTCCAGTGGTTAAGACTCTGTGCTCCCAATTCAGGGGGCACGGCTTCAATCCTTGGTCAGGGAACTAAGATCACACATGCCACATGGCGAAGCCAAAAAAAAACTGTATAGAAGACAGCGCCATACTAAACCTGCAAATCTCTAGTTAATAAAATTCCAGCAATAAAAAATGTGTATTTGTGCTATTCTAGTAGAAAAATAAGAAACTTTACCCTGATTTCCTCAGGAAATTCTATTCTTCAGTCACATGCCATTCTCTAGTTAGTGCATTATTCTTCAGATTTTTTTTTTTTAAATACAAGCCACAAACAAACAAAAATCATAAAGCCAGAGTTCCAAGTAAGAGAAGAGCCGGATGATTGGATCTGCCTGCCAAGGAATAAGCCAATACTCACCTGTAGGGGGAGTGGAAGAAACAACAGGGGGAGCTGGAGAAGTGAAGCCATCAGCAAGGGCCTGGGCACCCCCAGCAGCAGCGTCTGGGGCAATGGAGGAAGGGGCAGTAGCAGGAACAAGAGGGGCAGGGGCAGATGCAGAAGTAGCAGGAAGGGGAGGAGGACCAGCAGAGCCAGCGGGGGCTGAGGGGAAAGAGGAGTAAGAGGCAGCATTAATGAGACAGTTCCATTAGGCAGGATTAGAAAAGGCATTAGAGAACCTAATGTTAGATACTCAGTGCTTACCAATAACCAAAGAATAGAAGAGTGTTGAGAAAAAAAAAGAATGACGCTTATGTTAGAGGATTATTAGGTCTGTAGCAAATAATTCAAGATTCTAAGGGTAATGTACAGATTTTTCACTTCATGAAAAGCATTCCTTTTTACCCGACAGCCACTACTCCAGATGAAAAGTGCCCCCTTCCTATTGTTTTTAACATAGCAGTCTATAAATGTCGATAGTATATAAAACTAAACACACTAGAAAGTAACAGTATTCCATTTTGAATTGCACAAATCAGAAAATAAACATTATAGACATAAATATCTTAGGTAAAAAAGAATTCAGAAAAATACAAACCTCTTTTTCATGATTTTTTAAAAGGTATTATCTATTTGTTATTATGATATGTAAATTAAATATGTAATATTCTGTTCTTATGTCTTTTTTCTCATGTTTTTAAAACTAAATTTTAACTTTGTGTCCTCATATTAAACAAGTACATTTTTCTGTTTCAGAGACGAGGATAGCATTTCCGTGACTATCAAGTTCCAAGAGTCCACGAGATTGAACTGTCGAAGTTATATCTGCCTAATCATTTGTTACCAACATGATTCTCACACTGAGACCCCACTGTGTCCAAAGGCATGCACTGTCATAACACCAGCGGGGATTAAGCATGTAACTCATTCCAAGGTGAAACTTCAAAGCACCAACTAAGCCACAGCACCAGAGGCATAAAACCAATTAACAGAGAAGTATGTGAACATAAATTCACAAATCATCTGTTAAAAATAACAAATGCATAAAGATTTCTCAACATTTACAGAACATTCAAGGGGAAAAACGATCCTGATTATGAAGAAAACCCAGTATAATTAAATGAAAAACTGAATCCAAATTCAGAAAGGACAGGTGAAGATGAAGCACAAGTCATGTTTTACCTGGAAACACACTGGGAGGAGAAGGAGTAGGAACGGCAATGGGAACTCCCACACTCCCGCTTCCACTGTTCTCCCGACTGCTGCTCCGACTGCTTGGGTGGCTTCCTCCACTACTCCCGCTGCTGCTAAAGAAATAAGAGCCACCAAAAACATAAGTATTTATATACAGTAAGATAGCAATAGCATTTTCTAAAATTTTCTGAAATGAATATAGCTACAAAATGATAATTCAAAAGCCCTCCACTTCAAAGATGAATTTCTTAATAAAGGAAGGAAAAAAGCTGAGTTCAAGAAACTTGTTTTGGCCACCTTTTAATAAACATGTCTTAAAGAAATTGAGAAAAGAAAAAAATTCTCCATAAATATAAGTGATAAATGATGGGGCTCAACACATAAGAATAATATTACTTTCTTTTATTCCAGTTTAATGGCTGTCTGAAGAAATATCTTTTATTATAAAAATAGTTTTCCTAAACAAATTATTTGATTAATTTTGTTTGTAATGATATCATGATATACTATCCCACATTAATGTTTTATTGCATATAGTTTTTCATCTGTAAAGTTCCACCAAAAAACAACTTGAAATTTCCCACATCTAGTCAATAATTTTTTTTCAGGTCAAGTATAGCTATTAAGCTTGCAGAGAAATTTGCACTTTGAGATGTCTGTTCCTTTTCAACTTCCTGGCTGCTCAAAGTTGCATTAGAACATGAGGAGAGAGAGGTAGAATCAGATGAGGTTTGGGGGAGTAGAGTGAGGAAAAGAACTTAGTGCTTGGAAAATGAGAGAGATTTAACTGAAGTTATCTGAACAAATTATGGTACTGTGACCATCACATTTTGCGCTGAGGTAGAGAAAATACCTGTAAGTTCGATTTCTTTGATTCACAGAAGCTGTCCTCACAGGGCTCTGCTGCGAGGGAGCCATATTACGGGTTGGGCTAGGTACGTAATCATTTGGTACCACTGGAGGACGCACTGGCTCCAGTGTGCGATAGGGGGAGTGCCGCCTACAAAAAGAAGAGCGTATGTATCGTGTGATTAGCAAGTTTCGGCACAATAAATTCAGAGTTGCCAGTAGTGAAATACAATTTGTACTCAGAGGTAGTAAAATGTGTTCTAATAAAACCCAGCTACCAATTTCACTCTTCCCTCACATGTTACTTCTCCACCATCAGGGTTTTGATGCATATTGTTATATTTTAGTTTCTGAACTCATTTCCCTATGCTAATGCAATTCTGTTCATTCATTCTGAGAGCATGAAGATTCTCCTACCAGGTAAGCCAGTGTTTCCCAGACTCTTCTTAGATGAGTTCAAATTATTTTAGTGTCATGTCAAATTCTCCCAACTGCATTGGATAAATGCACTAATTATCTTCCTCACCCCTCTCCCTAACCAAAAACACGCAAAGATAGGGTAAATAAATCTAGAATACGGCTCCATAACTCAAACACTGATGATCAACAGCAACCATTAACAACTCATTTCCCTTTCTATATAGTAAGTACACAGAAATAAAACTACAACTACATAGAAAAAACTACAACCACACACAAACACATAATTTAATTTCATCTCCTTCCATTCTCACTTCACATCTTCCTTCCACTTTCACCAGGATTGCTCTTATCTCTTACCCTCCGCAGAGTTCAACATTTTAAAGGGAGAGAAAAAAAAAAAGATAATCTAAGTCTTTCTACCTTATTTGCTTTGAAGGACAAAAGAGACTGGATATTTCCCTCTTTTTCTCAAAATTTCCTTTTAAAAGAAAAGAATGAGAAGAGCAAGAAAGGAATATGATAGGAAATAGGGGATGTACCCTGGAACACTAGTAATTATTAAGTTAGTTCTCATCTTTAAGGTTCCAAATTATTTATGACTGATAAATACTCAACTGACATGAAATTGATATTGTATAGACTGAGATTCTGGTCTTTAACTGGATCTCAAGACGTGAAAATTAAAGAGCTTTCTTTTCCTAAAATGATGTTGCTCACCTGATTTATGTATTTCTCAATAATTCACTTCCCAAAAAGCTCCCAAGGTTCCCTTAAGTACTGTTCTCCAGGGCCACTCAAGTTTTGGCTCATTAATTCTTGATGAGATTACTCTGCAGTGACCCTGTCTACTGTACTACCATCGAAATTTTCTTGCATAAACAAATATACACTTTATTAAAGATAAGTAAAAGGCACTAGGCAAGAAAAGGTCAAAGAAACAGGAATGTGAGGACCTTGGATTTAAAAAACAAAGTTTATGCATCTCTGAAATCACGATGTAAATATAAAACACCTTAAAATAGGAAACTGATTGATTTCTAGACAACTTTTCCCAGGCAACAAAAATGTTCTGTTTCATCCAAGAAAAAAAAAAAACTCTGCTGACTGAAAACCAGACAGTGAAGACAATGATTAAATTAAAACGGGGGGGTGCTTCCCTGGTGGCGCAGTGGTTAAGAATCTGCTTGCCAGTGCAGGGGACACGGGTTTGATCCCTGGTCTGGGAAGATCCCACATGCCACTCAGAGCAACTAAGCCTGTGTGCCACAACTACTGAAGCCCGACTGCCCTAGAGCCTGTGCTCTGCAACAGGAGAAGCCACGGTGGTGAGAAGCCCTCACACCGCAACGAAGAGTAGCCCCCACTTGCCACAACTGGAGAAAAGCCCATGTGCAGCAACTAAGACCCAAACATAGCCAAAAAAAAAAAAAAAAAAAGGTAAAAAACTAGGGGCAGAGGACAAAATAAGGTGGCTGGGCAAAGACTGCAAAAAAGCCAGGCTTGACCATCAAGTGGCTAGCAGTGCTCAGCCACTCTGGTCTCCAAGGATCCTGCAGAACCCCTGCTAATACACAAGGAAAACAAATACTAGTAGATGAATAAATCTTTAAAATTTGGGAGCAACAGCAAATTGTATTTTGCTAGTTGTCTTGCTAACAATCTTGATTCAAAACCTAATAAAATCCATTAGATACTACACATGATAGAAATATAGACATTCCACAGGAAAATAAAACAAATACTTCCTCTTGACCTGATTCACTACTCTTACCCTGCACAATTATAACCTACCACGTCATCTACGTTCTACCCTGAAGTTTAAATTGTATTTCACTACTAGATTCTTTCCTTTCTAATCTAAGCAGAATTTTTTTGTCCACCCCAAATAAAATCATCCTACTTGTGGCTGGAAATCATTTTTATTCTGTTTCCCACTGTCCTAACTATAATTCCTCCTCCAACATTATCATTCTTTGCTTGATTAGGTGGCTGAGTTTTTTTGCTTAGTTTTTTGTTTTGTTTTTTTGTTTTTGTTTTTGTTTTCTTTTTTTGGTGAGGGGGCCAAAAAACAAGATTGCCAATTAAAAACTTTTAAGCATACATCACAAAGCCAGTGGTAGTCAAAGCATTTTGTCTTTGTTTTATACATTTTTAAAAAATCCAATTCATGGTACAGTGACTCTGAAAAGTTGCCAGAGGACAAATATTACCCCCTTTTACAGATGAAAAAACTGAATTGATAAGAGGCTTACTATGCAAGACCTCACAGCCAGAGCAGAGCTGGACCACAATTTTAGTCACCTGACCTCTGGGCACTATTATGCCCACCTGATCACAAATCTTGATCATGAGAAATCAAGTTTTTATATCAAGATGCTACAGAAGAAAAATGTCAAGCTTTTCCATTAACTGACCATTTCTGCCAAAGTCAAATCTGGAGCCCAAGTCTGTAGACTGAATGAAAGCTCAGTATTCTCATAAAACCACAAGATATACAGAATTCTGTAATCTGTACAGTATTTTCTTCAGAAGACTAGTCTGAATAAGAAAAGTCAACTATAATATGAAAGACTAAAAATTTTCTGAAAATAGGAATTAGAATGCAATTTATAATACGTCATGAACTCAGGTTAAGATTTTACCTCAAATTTAAAATTCACTAGAAAAATAATTTCTAAACAAAATATTTTTAAAGTATAAAGATGTTTCCCAAGTATAAAGTATAAAAGATGTTTTCCTTTTGAGAAAGTTACACACAAAAAAGATAATCCTAGGAAGAAAATGTTCTCTTTTCAAATATTTTAAAAGAGTTTAAACACACATAGTGTTTAGTTTTCACATAACACTACATGAAATGGTTTTCAATTATTACTTGGTTACATACTCACCCAAGCGTCCCTTTCCCTGACATAGGGGGGCTGGGAGGTTTCTGAGTTGGAGGTGTTGTACGTGGTAGCCCACCCATCTTCATATTCTGGGTACTCACCTAAAACAATTTCGAGGAAAACTCAATTTAACTTGTATGCAGTGAAACAAAGTGGCACTTTCGGGAAATAACATTATGCTATTTAACAAAGGAGGGGAAGGTTTAAATAGGAAAAAAAATTAGAGGCCATGCATTTCATATGCAATTTCTACTCTACTATCATTCTACAGTTGTACTCAAAGGACTCTTCCTAACATGAGATTTTCAAATGATTATCAACTTGTATGCAAAGACTTTATTTGCCATTAGGCCATCACACCAACAGATCACTGGTTAGACTATTTGATACTACATTCAATTGAAATTAAATAGGATAACTATAAAAACTTTAGTTTTAATAAAGAGTAACTCAATCAGAAACAATAATGCCTTTAAGCAATTCCTTGTTTTTTAGATAGCAAGTTTATCATAAAAAACAAAACACGTTCCCCCCCCCAAATATGCAACTTTAGTTTTGATCCATTGTAAGTAGAAAATATAAATCATATACAGATAAAATTTCATTTTTTAAAAATTGTGGGTCAGCCTTACAATTCAGATTTCTTTAATGTTCCCTTATCAAAGAATCACCTACCTGAGAACTGCCAGAAGTTAAGGCATGTTCCTAAACATCTGAACCAGAAAGGTAGGGCTGAGGTATCCCATTCAACTGCAGCCACTGGCAATGTACTAGTTCCAATGGCAATTAAACCCACTCAGGCCCAAAATGAAGATTAATTTAGGCGTGGGAAAGATGTAATAACATAGTCCTAAGTCAGAGCTAAGCTGTGATTCCTCGCTATTCTATCCCCAATTGAAAATTTAAGTGAGGGAAAGTCGGGCGATCTAGGAACAATGAATGCCACCAAAGGAGTAAGTCAGCACTTACACAGAAAGCCCCAGAAATCTGGATACCTTAAGAAGTTAGAAGTCATGCATAAATATAGATCAAATGCAATCTCAAATTGTGTGAGATTATCAATTGGTTAGAGTTAGTAATGTTCACCATATATGTTCAATACCTGACCCTATTTTAAGCCCCTAATATTCTGGATTGCCAAACACTCAAAAAAGGATCTTAACTTTTCTAGTAAGAATATGTCCAGAGTATTCAAATTATACTTATAAAATGAAACTGCAAGACATTACACTTTTGAAATCAGAATATACTTATAATTGTAATTTTAAAATATAAATTTTAAGAAAACAAGTCATAATTATATACCAAGTATTGAGGCTGTCAAAATTAACTCTGGCTTAAATGGAATATTCAAAAATCCTAAAATACTACCTGTTATCTGAATAGGCAAGAAATAATATCTCAAGTAACAAATTCTTCAAATCAATAGCCCAGTGAACAAGTTGTGTGTGATGTTAAAACAATCTTTAATGACAAATGATACCTTTGAAATACCAATATTTTTAAAGTTAAGCAGTTATCTGTAATCCTTTTGTTATTGCTTTTAAACAACAAATACAAAACAAACTGGTTATCAAGGAAGAATAAAGATTAACTTATCCTTGCTCTCCCCCTCATTAATAAGCAGAGGGTATACTAAATCGTATCTTAAAAGGAAAATGCCAGAAGTCTTTAAAAAATTAATCCACATTTGGGGAAAATTTTAGGAGTAATATGACAAATAACCAATAGCTTTTAAAACTGTATATCTTAATTTATGATACCAGAAGATTTTTAAAAGTAGTAACCAAAGTCCTTTAAGCTCAACCTTAAACAACATAAAACCCAAAGTCACTTCAAGTGATGAAGGAGAACCACTAAACTACATCAATTTGCTAGAAACAGGAAGGAAAAGGAGCAGGGATAGAAAAAGAGTAAAACAGAATTTTATTCTATACATGGAATAGCTAAAATACTTGAAAACAGCTTTGCAGCTTTAATTTGCTTAAGGTTTTGGTATGTAAGGTGTTTTGTTTAAATTGCAGTATCTTCTCTATAAATCTTTTAATCTACACAAATAATAAAAAATTAACTCTAAATTAAAATCTGGTGGACATTTCTATAAAGCTTGATACATTTTATGATCTGTAGAATCATCAAATGGTTCTATTTGTTTGGTTAATGGGGTTTGTGTGAGTAACGTAATTCACTTAAGAAACCAAAGAGTTCCTGTGGAATGTCCAACTAATCTATAATTTTATACTTCACTGATGCTACACTACCTTTGTATTAAGCTAAAAGAGTATTCAAAATTTCTTCAAGGTAGCTTTCCTTGTGAAAAATGTTTATATGCTAAGTAAAACAATGACTATGCTATGCAAAATATAAATACTGCCATCTAATATGAGGAAAAGGGACAAGAACAGGAATAAATGCCAAACAAAACAATTATAATATAGATCTCATCTATGATAAAAGTTAAGAAACTGTATTTCACATCTAAAATATTTGGTAAAAAATTATTTACTGGATAGTCATCACGGTTCTAAAAACTACTTTGAGGGAAGTTATAGGGGAACACAGTGTTTCCTGACAAGGAGCAAAACTCATGACTAAATTGTGAGTGTGTTGAAGGAGAGCTTAATTAGAGAGAGAGAGAGAGAGGGAAGGAGGGAGGACATACCACAAACTCAGGACAAAGAAAACAAAGCAACACTGCACCCACTTCATAACAGCAATTCCACATGAAACTATAAAATATAACACAAGTAGGCAAAACTACCATCTGACACATAAATGTGTAGTTAGTGGCCCTAAATCATGAACAGGAGTGCTCATCATACTTTTCAAAGGTTTATTTGGGAATTGGAATGAAACTTTGGTGGCTGATCCCAATAATAATTCAATTAATGTGGGTATTTTTTGATGCCACAAAGGGAAAAGTCACCACTGAGAGCTAAGTGAAGCAGGAATTAGGCACACGGAGAAACAGCAGGAAAGGTCCTTTTTTTTTCCCTGCCAGAAAGAAACCCTCAAAATAGAAGCAATATTTCATTAAGGTGATGAAGGTTAATGCATGAACCACAGCTCAAATACTTTCCCACTGGCCTGAACTAAGAAATGCAGATAATAGTTGAGAGTAAGAGCAGCTCCTTTATGACCAGAGTGGTCTGCTCTCCCAGACTCTGGAGATCACTGCAACTAGAATCAACTATCAGGCCAATTATTATACCTTAATACTGCTTCTAACGTGCTGCTATCTCTCCTGCTCTATCCTTTGTTGGTACATGCAATACCCTCCTTGAACCCTGATATATAATATCACGTATATCATATATAAGGCTCATTACAAATCTCAGTGCTTTTCAGTACCCTATAAACTACAGTATTTTTTATAAAGCTGGCCAGCCAGCTATCTCTAGTTCACAGAGCACATCACCTCTGCTATGGAGAAATTTCCCACGAATAGATGACTTGCTGCAACTTAACAGTGACAGACACATTCTAAAATGGTATCTGTGATATATCCCTCATTTAAACCACCTACCACCAGACTACTAGGCACAAGGGTAAAAAAATATGAAAAATAAAAGAAGACAAAGGTCTGTAAAACAATTTCTCTGCTTTTAAGGAAGTTACTGTAGAATAAGACTCACATTTAAAACAAAAAGTAACATCTACAAATTACACAGAAATCTCCAAAAAAGAAATATCAATGTAAGAAGAAATAGCTACAGAAGGTTTCCTAGAGAAAAATCTGAGCTGGAGTGTCAACAAGTTTTAACAAGAGCAAGATTTAAATATACTAAGAGAAGAGGAGTAGTATGATAGGTTGTGTCTGGATGTGGTGTAGTGAGGATGGGCAGAAGCTGTGGTCAAGTCCCTCAAGACAGTTTACTATCTGCAGTTCTTTCCAACTTTAACATTTTAAAATTCTATTTTATATCTTAATATATTCAATTATTCCATTAATCAACCTTCTAAAGCAATTAATTTTTTTCTACCAGCCTAAAAAGTGTCATGATTTGCTTATGCTGAATATTTTTTTCACTCTACTTTGTTCTGGTTCATCCCAAATTATTAACTATGTGCCACACGTTTAGAGAAGACAGACATACTCACGAAGAAGGATAAGAAGAAAGGAAAGACAGAGAACTGGCAAATTTTAGCTTCTAGGATGAACTCAGGGTACACTTCTCCCCCTGTCAACCCCACCCCAACAAAGTAGGGACAACTACATAGAGCCATAGTACTCAGGAGTGGAGCTTCTGGGTGCAAAGAGTAAAGACGTTAAGGAATCTTATCCAAGTGTGATGTTCCCTTATTAGATCTTTCTTTCTAGGAACCTCTCATTTCCCCCCTCACTCTGGCCTCTCTCTCACACAGAACAGATCCTGAACCCAGAAAGACCAAGAAGGAATCATAGTAGGGTTTGGAGGAAATGAGCCAGGGAGAGCTCCTTAGGCAAGCTGGTCTAAACTTTATGGGGAAAGAACTGGTCTGTTTTGGGGTTTTTTTTTTTTTTTGTCTTTCCTTCAGTGAATCTTTCTGTGCAGTTCCATCACTTTAGGGGTTAATGTTATCAATAGCCAAAATCTGAATACAGACTTTAGAGGAAAAAAGCCAAGATAGCCACAAAGACCGCTTTTGGTCTATTTTTACCTATTTTATGCGAAGGAATCTCCTCACAATTCCACATGCCTCACTCACCGAGACTAAGGGCTTAGAGCCAACACTTCAATAACATACAAAGTACATCTGCCTGGGCTCCTCTAGTCACATCTCTCTACCATGATCTGTTTAACTTTCTGGGGCTGTGGTTAGTAGCTAGTTAATGATTCAGATTTTAGTCATCTTGGTTTCTTGTTATCACTTCCTACACTGAAGACATGACAAATAACAGGGTACATGGTAAGAATATATATTTCAAAAGGAATTATAGAATTCAGCTAAGAAAAAAGAACAAAAAGGAAATGCATGATCAGTTTGGTAACAATAATTTCAGTATCATTCTGACAGGCTTCTTGATTCTTCTTGAATGTCTTTTCCCATTTTTTCCCTCCAAAATACTAAAATGTTACTGAAATAAGTGACAAAAGGATATATGTCTAATTCTTAACTTGTATTTTGTTTATAATAAGCTATTGATGTTTTGCATATAATACTCAGGTTGAAAACCTCTTAAAGTGAGTTTATACTGAAATATATAATTTATATAACAATTTGAATAAAAAGACTAATTTTGTTTTTTTGCAAAATACATGATACTGCAACTTAAACACCCATAACACCGAATACTTTCCAATTTTCAATTTTTTTAAGAGTGGTTAAGAGTCAAGAGTGTATAATAAAGCACACCATTTATAGAATAAAAAGGCTATTACACAGGGGGAGGATTAAATGAAGCACAGTAGCAGCCCTCTAATCCATAACAAAATTTCTACATTTATAAAAACCCAGCTAATTTTATTTCATAATGATATTTTATGATAGGGTAACTTACATTTCAGTTTCACAAAATATATTAACACTGCAAAAATAACCATTTATTCAACAAATATTTACTAAGTGTCTAATGTGTGTCAGGCACTGTTCTAAGCACACAGGATAGGGCAATGAACAAAACAGTCAAAAATATCTGCCCTCATGGAACATGAAGACACAAAGTTGCATGACAAAAATAAAATAAAATAAAATAAAATAATAAAATAAAATAAAATAAAATAAAATAAAATAAAATAAAATAAAATAGAAGAATTATTTGTTGGTTTTAAAAGGCCAAGTGCCAAATATCTCTTCACTCCCCATATGTAATACTCTATGTAAGAACAAAGAATGGAAATCCAGCCCTGGAATCTCTTACCTTAAATCTAAGCAACCACTTAATGCATAAATGGAGCAAATAAAAGAGGTAAGGGAGAAAAGCATTGAAAGGTTAGTTGGAACTTCAGGATGTGAAGAGAAAGGAAAAAAACAAAGAAAAAACAAGTTAAGCATTCAGCATTAAAAAATAATGTTTCAGTAGATCATAGAAAGAGTGGTTAAAGCAGAATGTGTCATGAACAGGAGTTTTTGGATGAAATTATATAAGACACTTTTATTTAAAAACAACTTTACTAAAGATTTCTTCAAATTAGTGACCCCTAAACACTAAAAGTCCAAAAAATCAAAGGGACTACGGAGGCCCTAAAGAACATTTACTTCAGGATTAAATAAGAATTAGGGGATCACCTTTTTATTATGTAAGTGGGCAAGTACAAATATGATGTTTTATATTCTAAGTGCCTTTTTGTCATTAGATTCTGGCAGTATCCTAAAATTTTCTATTAGCAGTTGTTAGCCTCAAATAAATCTCAAAAGATTTTTCCAAGTTAGAATAAATTTCAGTTATAATTATCCATCCAATTACACATCCTATTTTAACATGCTCTAATTAGTACTGTAATCTAAATGCATTAGGTGTTCATTATAATATTAAAAATCAAATTTCAGATAATAGTGCTTATACCAAAATTGTGAGAAAGAAAAAGAATTTTTAAAAAAACTTACACTGTACATATTCTTTTACCTAGATCTACATTAAATTTAGATTTAACTAATTTCTAGACATACTTGTGTGGGGTATATTTTTTAAATTTAAATTTGCTTATATTAGACATAAATCAACTGCATGAACAGTACAGTTTCATTTATAGGCATATACATATTTATTCAGCATCACATTTGAAAAGTCATTGTCTTTCAAATCACTGCTGAGATGCAAACTTTAAATAACCTAATACTTAGCTGAAGCTCTGAACAGTTTAAGTACAAACACCAATTTAAATGAAAGTTATATGCGCTCCCCGGTTAGTGATTATATGGTGCTTTACATACATAGTAGGCACTGAAATACATTTTAAAAGATAGCCAAAATATATAACGGCTATATACTCAAAAGCAGTGGAAATACCAATTCACATATTAGTTCTATCTACATTATTCTCACTCAAAATGTTGAGATAAATTTGTTTTAGAAAAATTCAAAGTACATGTTTGTTTATATGTTCTTTCTGAAAACTAATGCCAAAAGTCTGCTGATAAATTTTTGAAATAAATACTTTAATAACAAACTGAATAATTTTAATTAGTCAAACTAAATCATTAAACGATTAGAAATATACCACATTTATTTCCAGATCTATATGAGGTATTTTCACAACTGATTAAGCAAATAAAATTCACTCAAAGATGATTGTTTAAAACTTGAAAACATCACACTAAGAACAAAGAAGGATGACACAGTACAGTGGTAAGAAATCTTCAGAATTACAATTAGGCCAAGACCTGATCCTCTGAAAAGAAAAGATAAACGGATAATTTTCCATTATGGGCTATTATTTTTAAGTTTGACAAAAATTATACCTACCTTTACTCCATGTCCAATATCATCTAGAATTGTATAATCAATAGGTTTTCTAATATAACGAACTGGTCGTTCAAGATTGGCTGGAGCAATAATCTTATGTGTTCTCGAAGTGTTTTTATTGGTAGTCAAAATACCAATTTCTCTTCTTGCAACTTTCTCTTTATGAATATCAACGGTCTACAAAACATAATATAAATACACCACAAAAATGTATAGCTCTAATATCCAGAAAAATTAAAATATAAATACTTAGAGATTAATATCATTATTCATATTCTTAACCACAATTGCTAATTTCTCCTTTTGGGACCAATGCTGAATTTCTCCGTTTTCAGGCTAAAGCAAGGGTTGGGAAACCATGTCTGGCAGACCAAATCTGGCTCACCACCTGATTTTTTAAAGCCCAAAAGCTAAGAGTGGTATTTACACGTTTTAATGGTTGAAACTAGTCAAAAGAAAAAATAAAGTCTTCACATGTGAAAATTATATGGAATTCAAATTTCAGTTTCCATAAAGTTTTATTGGAACACAGTCATTCTATTTGCTTAGATATTTTCACGATACAATGGCAGAGGTGAGTAGTTGTAACAGACCTTAAGGACTGCAAAGCATAAAATATTTACTAGCTGGCCCTTTACAGAAAAAGTTCGCCAGCCTCTGGGTTAAAGCATACTAATTTTTCCCCTCTCCATTAAGATTTAACCTGATTAAGAAAGCCCCAGTGATATGGAAACAACCTAAATGTCCATCAACAGATGAATGGATAAAGAAGATGTGGTACATATATACAATGGAATATTACTCAGCTGCAAAAAGGAATCAAATTGGGTCATTTGTAGCGACATGGATGGACCTAGAGACTGTCATACAGAGTGAAGTGAGTCAGAAAGTGAAAAACAAATATCGTAGGTTAACACATATATGCGGACTATAGAAAAATGGTACAGATCAACCGGTTTGCAACGCAGAAAAAGAGACACAGGTGCAGAGAACAAACATATGGACACCAGGTGGGGAAAGTGGGGGGGTTGGGGTGGGATGAATTGGGAGATTGGGATTGCCATATATACATTACTAATAAGAAAAAAAATCAAATTGTACACTTTAAATATATGCAGTTTATTGTATGTCAATTGTATCTCAATAAAAGTTCTTAAAAGGGAAAAAAAAGAAAAAAAGAAAATAAAGAAAGCCCCAGTGAAGGAATTCCCTGGTGGTCCAGTGGTTAGGACTCTGTGCTTTCACTGCTGAGTGCCTGGGTTCAATCTCTGGTTGGGGAACTAAGATCCCACAAGCTGCACAGTGTAAGAAAAAAAAAATCCTCAAAAAAAAAGCCCCAGTGATCAATCTGGTTACATTTTCAAATTTCTATTAGTGTTTAAATATCTTTTTATGTTAAAAAAGAGAGGCCTAAATTGTAAATACAATGTTAAAAATAAGAGTCATTTTTTACAGAGAAACTTAAGGTTACTGAGGCAACGCTGCTTATAGTTTATCATGACAAAATGCTTGTAAAATATTTCATTATTTTATTTATTACATGTTGAAAATAGGATATAACTTATTACATAATAACAATGTGTTTTTACTCAGTTTTCTATTTGCTAACAGAGGGTGAAGTTCTCCATAAGCACAAGTAGTTAATACACTAAAGCAGCATTTTTCAAACTGCAAGGTGCAATTTAGTAAGACGTGAGCAGCAATTATTTTAAATGAAAAAGAACAGAAATATCAAATGACATACACATAGTAAGGTATTTTTTCTTAAAATATATTATGTATATAAATATACACATTAAACTGTGTACTAGATGGACTATAAAATGTATTTTTAACTGTGGGCTGCAATTTAAAAAGTTTGAAAGATACTTCACTAAATTTGTTCACATCTCTTGCCACCATTAATGGCTTAAGCAGCAATTAATAGACACTTCTGCTAACTCCTCCCCAAACCTACTTCAACTTACCCTTACTAAAAGAATAACCAGGTAGTAACACAGAAATGGAAATGAAAGATGATAACCGTCATGGCATTATTAAATACGACTTTAAGAAACAGGAACATTGATTACTTACTCTTCTAAACTACATAAAGTATGAAGGAAACTTCATACAAATTTGAAGGCTCCCATTTTAACCAAGAGATCTTAAAAGCAACAGAACCTATAAGTTCATAACTAATAAATATCTAAACGAAGCATCAAATCGAATACCGGCCAAGGTAGTGATCTTATTATTTTAAGGATTTCTTTTTAAGACAAAAATAAGCTTTGAACTTTTTCTGTGCATATTAGAAAAATTACAAAATCTGCTTTCCTTTTCAACTGCTTGGGGGAGCTATAACAGAAAAAAGTAGTTTGCATATTAGTGACAATATTGGAATTTACTTATTTTTAACTTCAGAAAAATGGAAATTAATCACATTTTACTTTTGAATAATTTTTACAGAGTCATTCTGAATTATCAAAAATATGAGCTAGGAAGATTTCATACTTATCATGTATACTTCAAAATAACCAAAATATGACACTTATTTTTTATATATAACTGGTCTTTGTCATACCAATAAAAGATAATTTATTAGGGAATGTAATCCTCTTTCGACAGTGTTTTCATTCTGCTTAGTTATTAGAAATACAATTCTCTTATTAGAAATGAAAACATAAAAATGTAATAAACCTAATCAACAATAACAGAATTCTAAGCTTAAGACAAACTGGAACTTCAATTTCAAACTTTCCTGCTAGAAGTATTAATAAATCTCTGGAGAATGAAAAGAGGGGGTAACTTCTCACTATTTTCTGCACTAATATACAGTTATATTTTATAACAGACACATATTTTAAATTGTTTGAAAAAACTGAAGCTTTTTAAAAAGCATTAAAACACTTAGATCATACCTGGGGATTGGGGGCACTTATATATGACTTACATACTCTCTTTATTACACATAAACACACAACCCAAACCTGCATAAGCCATTACAGTAAGCATAAAAGGAAAACTAACATAGCAAAAGAAATGATCACAGAACTTTTACAAATAAGCCTAAATAAATGATAGTTGCTATAATAAGGCATAATAAAATCAGGCTCTTAGCTTCCTAGAGAAGGCAAAGTGTAAATAATGAGTTACAAAGAAATATACACCCCTTCATTAGGAAGGTGACCATTTGCCCAGCACTAAACTCTTAAAGGAACTGCTTGAAGGAATTATGAGGAAAACATTCTTTGTTGCTTCTTGTATAAAATCTCATTAAAACTGAAGGCATATTTTAAAACGTAATTCTTCACACTGTATGTCTACAGAAAGCCAAAATAATTTAGTTTGGTTATACGTTTCTAGTTGTCTACTCTAAAAGAATGCCTACATCTTAGGAAAACTAGAGCAGGGTTTCTCAATAGCAACACTACTAACATTTTGGGCCAGATAATTCTTTGTTGTGGGAGGGCTGTCCTGAGCATTGTAGGATGCAGAGAAGCATCCCAGTAGATATCTGTAGCACTCCCCACCCCAAGTTGTAACAACCAAAAATGTCTGAGGTTGCCAATTGTTCCCTGGGGGGTAAACTGCCCTGACTGAGAACCAATGATGTAGAAGAAGGACTAATTCATCTGTCCCTTACACTCTTCACTCTCAAATATCAATTGTTTCCAAATGTTTTGCAAGAGTTGATTTTTGATTAATGCCTTTAGTGACTGCCTAAGTATAAATATTAATATTTGATGTCATTAACTTTAAAAAATCATCTAAAATAATAAAAGTAATATATGGTTAAGAAAATCCAAAAGTATAATCTGTATTCTTGCCATCCTAATACCACACTGAATTGAACTGTAGGAGTTCCCATGGACAGAATCAAATACACCTTCAGAAAATAGCTATGATTTTATCTTAAGTCTGAATAACAACTTAATAGAGAACAATAAATCTGTTACATAAATAAGGAGGAAAAAGTTTGGTCCAGAAGATTCTGAAGTTTTCAGCAATCGCCTAATTCAAATTTTTCAAAGATTTCTCTGGTAGAAAATACAGTCATATTCAAATTAGAGTAATTTAATGAACATCCTCCATATACCTAACATCCAACCTCAACATTCATCAACTCACAGCCAACTGTCGGTTTTAAAAGAACTTTTGTAAACCTCCTAAAACATATTTTTTAATATGGCTTGTATGTTTTTCCTAAATCAAACCCACAGCTTTCAGTAATCACCACTGCCTTTGCCTTCACAATATCCTTTTGACATTGCAATGGTAAAATGTATTAAGTTAAATTTTGGAAGTATGAGTTCAACATTGATAACTAGTTAGAATTTTAATAGTAAGAAGAGTATTTTCAACTTATTCTGGATTTCTAAAAATACGAGTTATATGTCAATAAACTCACTCTCATTTAGAAGAGGCCTCGATTAATAGCACTCACCTATGACAAGTGAAAAATGAGTTAGCTAGCAAAGGAGACCAAAACTAACGTAAGTACACTGCTATTAATACTATTATTGTTTGCTACCTGTTAACCAAAAAATACGCCAAGTAATATCGCTGCAACTGTGAAAGAGTTAAACATCTTTCCTCCCTCAGTTCCTTACTAATTTGTTTCTCCATCCTCTCACAGCTATTGCCAAGCTGGTCTCACATGCTGCAGGCTCCCCCAGGACACTTCAGCCACGCAGTAGCAAACCCAGGCTCCTCTAGAATACCTCTCATGGCCTTGACTTTCATCTCCTTTGCAAGCCTGAATCCCCCTCCCACACCTCTATCATGGACCCAAGCACATGCTCAGGCCACAGCAGATAACAAGACAGGAAGGTAGTATACAAAGTATTTTGTTTTCGGATTATCCATGCATTTTCCCATTACCACAGAATAATGAGAGCAGGCTATACTGGATAGCACTACCTCAGTTAGCTGCCCATCAGTGTGGGAAAACACCTGCAATCAAACAGTTACAGTGGATTAACTAAGTTGGGTGTTTTAAAATATATTTCCATTTCCATTCTTTAAAATTAGTAAGTTAATGTTTCAAATAAGCATTTAGTTATTTAAATTACAAATATGCTTTACACTTCATCTTTCATAAAAAATTAACTATTAACGAACTGAATGGGTAATTTTCAGTTATTCATTTTTTATAAAATGATATAAACTACACATATAAAATTAATTAGGAACTGTATAAATCCTACTTTCTATACATAATTACACACTGATAACCATTAGTGGGATTTCCTTAATTTAAAATTGGG
Source organism: Hippopotamus amphibius kiboko (assembly GCF_030028045.1). Classification (NCBI taxonomy): domain Eukaryota; kingdom Metazoa; phylum Chordata; class Mammalia; order Artiodactyla; family Hippopotamidae; genus Hippopotamus; species Hippopotamus amphibius. The sequence continues at coordinate 101,656,423 of NC_080193.1, forward strand.
AATTTTTAAACAAGTCTATGTATATATAAAGTGTTTTAAACAAAAATTACCCTACATGGTGAGATCCTCAGGGTTTAGATCTTCCATTGCCTTTTAGCAGTACCTAAACCCTTAAGAAGAATCACTTCCATTCCTATATTATTTTGCAGTCATTCCTTTCTATCTCCTCTACTTGCTACCTGCTAACTACTTTAACACCTGGCCCATTAAGTTCTAGTCAGCTCTTGCAAGCGTGCGAGAAACACTACTTTTTAAGTTCTTTATGTTGCCCTTTGCCCTCTCTTGATCTTCTTCTAAGCCATGTTGAACTCAACACAAACAGTATTGACTGTTTTTAGTAGTTAAGAGAAGAATTTTAGTTTACAAGTTTATAAGAATTTTGGTTTGAGTAATGTTCTATAAAATCTTTTTTTTACCTTAAAAGAAATGGACATGGACACAGTAAACAGCATTCATCCTTACACATAATGCTATACTGACTTAAAAGTAGCTCTGTGTGCTTTGCTTACACATGTATTCAGTAAAATTAAATCTTTGCTCTGACAACTACATATTCTTGAAAAAATATTTAGCATTAACTCCTACTCTCAGCTTGAAGATTAAGAATTTCATTTATCTTTTAAATAATATGTTTCCAAAGAATTGACAGGATAACAAGAAAACTAGACGTAGAATTTCTTTAAAATTTAACATCCTTAAAATACCTAAGGCAATCCACATCAAGAACCTATCCTAACACTGCCTTACAAATATGGTGAGTGTGGTGTAAATTAGTATACTACCTAATACTATCCTGTCTTTTTAGTACAAAAGTTTCTGATACTAAATATTAATAATCAATTCTATGTTGTTTTTCAAAACATTTGACATTGAGAGAATGGGTTATTACTTTGTTTTGTTGAATTATTTCTTCCTGATACATAGTTGGTAGAGTCAATGGAATTTCCATCTTCAGATTCAAAATGAAAGTAACTTGGAAATAGTTCAGTTACATCAGAGTGATAGAGGGTTGAGGTAAGTAGGGCACAGACTGAGGTAAACAGCAGAGCCAGCAGAAAAGAAAGAAGAAAAAAGCAAATATAAATCAAGTTCATTTGTGAGAATCTCACCATTGTGAGAATAATTCAAAATGGAAGACAGCTCATAAATCATCTTATCAATCCTATCACTTTACAGGTGAGAAAAGTGAAGTTCAAATAAGTCAAACATCACACAAGTCAGCAGAAGGTCCAGAGTAAAATCTAGATCCCCTATCCTCCCGACCTCCCAATCCTCAGTGTTCATCTCTATTAAAACGGAGAAAAGAACGAGAGCACTAAGAGACTGGAAAGTGATAAGGTTCTTACCTAGGAGATAGAAAAAAGATACTGATGAGGAAAGAAATTGAATACCTCAGATATCTAATATCTACCGGTCCTTAGCCACTCTACCAGACAATCCTCAACAACAACTCTTGACACTTACCATTCCAATATACATGTGATCTCATCTTTGATCTGACTGAACCTCCATTTCTTTGCTTCTCCAACCCCATCTTCTCTTCAAATTCTTGCAACCTAGTATTTTTGCTCCAAATGCAAAAAAAATATGATCTCAAGATATCTTGAGAACCTTCTAACTCCCTCTAAAATCAAAATAATGTTTTTAATAAAGCATAATAATAAAATTTAAGCGCCAAACATTTGAAAACCAGTATTTTAGAGCAAGAGCTTACAAACTACAGTCCATACGCCAAAACTGGCCTGAAGCCTGCTTTTATACGGCTCAAAAGCTAAGAATGCTTTTTACATATTTAAACAGCTGCTTAAAAACATACAACACAGGAATTCCCTGGCTGTCCAGTGGTTAGCACTTCATGTTTCCACTGCAGGGGGCACAGGTTTGACCCCTGGTCAGGGAACTAAGATCCCCAATGTCGTGTGCAGTGTGGCCAAAAAAAAAAAAAAAAAAACCACAAAGAATCATATGAGATTGAAACCCTATGTGGCTCACAAAGCCTAAAATATTGACTATCTAGCCCTTTACAAAAAAGTTTGCCAATCCTTGTTTTAGAGTATTTACTGAGTATTTGCTTTAAAAATAGAAAACACCTTCTCTTACACTATGGAATAATATTTCATTCTAAAGAGCATCAAATAGGTTTGATATTCAATTGACTTTTAAAACAAAGGACTCTACCTGTACATTAAATGTAACTGAAAAAAATTTCAATCCTTATGGCAAATGCTAAAAAATATGTAAAATTTTTAAAAATTTGCTCTTTTTTCTTAGCTATAGCCTCCATCAGCCCATGTCTCCTACTCAACTCCTCATCCAACATACTTGAGTATATTTGGTACAAACTTAACTATTGTAGAGTTGCAGATCCCTTGCTTTTCAAAGCACTGTCCTCTAGATACTCAACTACAAATGAAGGCGACTCAACATATTCTTGACAGCTCTGACTCAGACCCCTGTTATTTCTGACCTACCAATCTCCATCCATTCATCTCTTCCATTTTTTACTTATTTCATTAGAATAGCTATAAAAGACAGTATTAATTAGACCGTATTAATTAAATACAGATTTATGTGGTACTCAAAAAAAAAAGTTCTCATTAACTGAATACATATACTTACAACTTAGAGTAAACGTAATCACCTCCCTCCTTAAGGTTGCTACACTTTTTTACCAAAGAACTACAGAATTCCAAACAGAATATAGATGATTACCTTCACTGTCATTTTCTTATTGTCATTATCTACCCACACAATCTCTCTTACTTTCTCTTACAAATAAAAAGTTGTTCCTCCTTTTTAGAAATGCTAATATATTAATTTCTCTTCTGCATTTACACTTTTCTTCTTAATTTCTTTTTGAGATTCTTTGCCAAGATTTCAAACATGTAGAAATGTTAAGACTCTGAAGTATAAACCTCAAAATTCTATATCAGATTAGCAATTTGTCAACATCCCTTCTTCTACAGAAGATGAACTTCATCTATTTCATCATTTAAAATGCCTCTGACTATGTCCTCTAGGACGTCCTTTCAGAATAAAAATTTACCTCTCACTCATTAAAACTCACCAATACTTTTTTTTTTTTAGTTTAGGACACACAGCAATACAACAAGCAATAAATTATATGATGTCTACAGAGTTTATATGGGATGTGAAGAAACCCTTATAGTAGCAAATTCAGATTTAAGATTAAATAATATTAAATAACAAGAAATCCCTCTGAATGGTCTGATGAACTTAACAGAAATATAAGGTAGACCTTACATAACTGATTTGATTATGCTGACTTTAATTAAATAAATTAAACTTCAGACTTAAATTGATGTATTAGTCAATTTCAAGAGTCCTGAATTCTTAAGATATACGAAAAAAGGTAATATGCACATTTTAAAACTCTTTTTATTCCAGAAGAGTTCTAATCATTTAGTTCTAAAAAGAGTATTGAATACCAAGTTACTCAAATGACAAGAGTGCTAAAATAGAAAAGCTCCAAAGATCTCAAAGAGAAGCAGACAGATCAAAACATTTTCTTTTTAATGTTTTTAAAAATGTATTTTGCAATTATAAACTGGTTTTTCGCTGCAATATTTTTAATGGTCCCAAAATATAGGAATGGTTATGAAAACTATGACATGTAAATGCAACATTATGTAGCCACTGAAAATGTTTATAAAGAGCTATTAACATCATGGGAAGACGTTTGTTGTTGTAATGGTAAGTTAAAAGAGCAGAACTCAAAATTCCATACATACTATAAACCCAACTAAATTTTTTAAATTATTCAGAAGGAAAAAACATTAGAAGGAAATATACCAAAATACTAACAGGAAAAGTTTGACTAGTGGTGAAAGGCTTTGTTTTTCTATTTTTTTCTCTTTTCTATATATTCATAAGCATGACATTTATAATGGAAAAAGTATAACATTCATTTTTTCTAAGTTCTATACAAAGATAATTTTATAAGGTCACTTAGATTAATCTTTCCATTATTGAGGTAAGATGACATTTAAACAAGTCATCAAGCTATCACATTTGAAGTGTAAAATTCAGTAAAAATTGGAAGAAACCAGGCAAATTATCACCTCGAGGCTGATAATTTTAACTTTACAACTGAGTTTTAATGAAACCATTAAAGCTTACTTCTCCATCAAAATCACAGAGAAGATAATCACTAGACAAAAAGACAGAAACAAAAACAACCTAATATTGAGTTTGTATTTTCCAAATCATACGTGTGAGTTAACTCACATAATAAAGGCTGCTAGCATTACAGAGTGCCTGTGCTTATTATGTGTTCCTCACAGGCAAAATAGGAAAATAGTGTGGTCTCACTTGTGAAATATGATTGATTGAAGACTCCATCCTTCGTAGTTGGGATGCCTGGATATCCAGCATCTGCAGGACATTGTTGGCCAAGGTATTTATCAGATAGGCAACACTTGCTAAGGACTGGGTGGTGTAGGCTTTGGTTTCTTCTAGGGCTCGCTGCTTATCTGCTGACTAGAAAAACAAACAATCATTACTTCAAAGATAACCCATTCTATCAATGTAATGTTCAAAAATACCCAACAAAACCATTATGTTGCTGAATCTACACACACTAGTTTAAAATGCTTTAAAGGTACAGCCACTATGGAAAACAGTATAGAGGTTCCTTAAAAAACTAAAAATAGAAGTACCATATGACCCGGCAATCCCACTACTGGGCATATACCAAGAGAAAACCATAATCCAAAAAGACACATGTACCACAATGTTCACTGCAGCACTATTTACAATAGGCAGGACATGGAAGCAACCTAAATGCCCATCAACAGATGAATGGATAAAGAATATGTGGCACATATATACAATGGATTATTACTCAGCTATAAAAAGGAATGAAACTGAGTTATCTGCAGTGAGGTGGTTGGACCTAAACTCTGTCATACAGAGTGAAGTAAGCCAGAAAGAGAAAAACAAATACCACACGCTAACACATATATATGGAATCTAAAAAAATGGTATTGATGAACTCAGTGGTAGAGGAAGAATAAAGACGCAGATGTAGAGAACAGACTTGAGGACATGAGGAGGTGGCGAAGGAGAAGCTGGAACAAAGTGAAAGAGTAGTATTGACATTCATATACTACCAAACGTAAAGTAGAGAGCTAGTGGGAAGCAACTGCCTAACACAGGGAGATCAACTCGATTGGTGATAACCTGGACGGGTGGGATAGGGAGGGAGGCTCGGGAGGAAAGGTCACGAGGGAGGGGATATGGGGATATATGTATAGATACAGCTGACTCGCTTTGTTGTATAGCAGGAACTGGCACAATACTTTAAAGCTACTATACACCAACAAATATCAAAAAAATAAAAAAATTTAAAAAAAGTAAAATAAAGTGCTTTGAAAACTACTTATCAGTATGCATGTAAACCCAACAACTAAATTACCAACTTGAGTTCACTAATACTTTCATGTTGAACAGATACATCTTTGTACAGATGCAAATAAAATCCTGGAGCTATTGTTTAAAAAATGAGATCTGATGGATATTTTGAGCAATGGCAGCAGGTACATAGCTTCTCAAGGTCATTGCTTGGAAAGGTAGGATTCATTTGAATATGAAAATTTTGGCGTATGTCTTTCTACTTTCCTGAATTCCTGCTTTCCTTTCACTCTAACATGTAAAGTGTGGCTCCAAGTAATGTCTGATTAAAGTAATAATAATGACAAACTGATAATGATAAAAACGCTAAAGTAAACAAAAAGGAGATAATCATGGTATATAATGATAAATAAAAATAATAAAAGGATCTTTTCTTCCCAAGCACCTTAAGTGTTATAATCCTATGGAACATAAATTGCCACATATCATAAATCCTACTTGAAAAACAAAGCACAAAAGTGGTTACCTGATCATTTCCAAGGTCACAAAGCAAAGCAATGGTAAAGTTACATATTCTATGCTGCAACTGCCAAACACTATTTTCCTGCCCTAGTTCTATAGAAAGACTCTGGTTCAGTAGAAAGTACACAAGCCTCTAATCACAAACCTTTTATCTTAATGTCATTTCTACTATTATAACATGTCATATTCTAAGTAGTTGTGAACATCAATAAGATAATGAATGCAAAACCACTTTCTAAAACTATAAATCATTATATCTAACAACTGTCATTGCCTCTTTGAGTAGTCATCAACTGCTCAAAGTCCACTATGTCCCTCTCTCCTCTCTCCCACACAGTACAGGACTCAAAATCAACAACTCTAGACATAATTTCTTCCAGGGGGAACAAAAATTCTTTTGAAGAAGCAGTTAAAATAATCAAATAATACTACTTTAACTTGAAAAGAGTTAAGAATCACTGTATTGACTTTTCATTTCTTTTCTAAGCTTCAGTAATTTCAGTCTTACTAACAATTAAATTAACAAGAGTTGAAACCAAATTTAGTCGGTGATAAATAGTTTTCAAAAACACCATACAGACTTGCAGATTACAGTTGCATATGTAAGGAGCTTGTAAGTCACCACTCCATCCTAACCAGTAAAAAACTGAACAGACTTAAAATAAAATCGACGACTTTTCTTTGACTTCACAGTCGAAAACAGTAAGTCAATAACACTTTTCAGATATGACTCTAAATCAGAGTATTTATTATAGAGAATAACCCAAATTTTAAAAGTGCATTTGTTAGTATGCTTCAAAGGATCAAGGAGAAGGATGGATGTTTGAACAGATATTATTTTTAATGCATCCCTTTTTATACAGTTTTTGAGATTTTTTGAGAAGCAAATAGTCTTGTCATTCAAGTCTCAAATCACTTCATGCTATGCTTTTATTTCTAGTATGTTTACAAAATTATGTGGCCAATTGTTGCATCAAAGATATGACAGACCTTTCTATATTAGGTGAATTTCAAGTATATCTACTTTTCCATGGAAGATTAAGGACACTAATGTAAAATGTAAGAAGAAAATCTAAATGGAGATGCTGTTTGTGGCTGTCATAGCATTTATGTAAGTTACTATGAAGTAGGTGTTCAGGGCATTATTCTTCTGCATTAAAATAGGACAGGAACATTCTGAATTTTATAGATAAATTGTCATACCAATTGCTCTTCAAGAAATAAAAGCTGGCAGTCCATTAAAATCCTGATGTAGCTTCATAACAGCAATAGTTCGAAGTCATGAATATTAGTTGATATGACTGAAATAGAGAAATCTTCACAGATACCAGAGAAAAGTATAGCTAACTACTCTCTGAAAGGGCGTACATTTATTAAATAATAAGCCTCAGTCTTGAAAATCATAAAACACATAACTCTCAGATCATTGTATGAGATGGAACAAGAATGCTTCCTGACTGCTTATAATCCATAGCTTGACCAGGGAGCAAACGGTAGATTTTGAAATGTTTTTAGATTATGTGCGAACTCCATATTTTAATAAAACAGAATGGTTTTTAATGTGTGTGTGTTTTTTTTTTTAAAGAAGCTCTTATTGGATCCCTAAGAGAGGGGAGGACACAGGGGAGGTGCACAGATCATTTACGTAGAAGATCCAAAAAAAAGTGACCAAAAAACTCCTGGAACTAATAAGAGATTATCACAAGGTTGCAGGATACAAATTAAATTGCTTTCCTATATATCAGCAAAGAGCAAGTGAAATCTGACATTAAAAACACAATACCATTTACTTTAGCACCTGAAAAAATGGATACTTAGGTATAAATCTAACAAAATATGGATATGAAATCAAAGAACTAAATAAACGAAGAGATAGTCCATGTCCACGGAGAGGAAGACTCATTATTGTCAAGGTGTCAGTTCTTCTCAAACTAAAATACAGATTCAATGCAATCTCAAACAAAATCCCAGGAGATTATTTTGTGGATAGTGACCAACTGATTCTAAAGTTTATAAGGAGAGGCAAAAGACCCAGGATAGCCCACACAATGTTAAAGAAGAAAAAGTTGGAAAACTAACACTACTTCACTTCAAGATTCACTATAAAGCTACAATATATATTTCTAATCTTGATCCCACAGAATAAGACTTCATTCAAGGAACTAGGAATAATTCATTAATTATGATACTCATTCTTGTACAAAATTCATAGCTTAGCAATTATTTTCATTAATAGAAGAGCCAAAAATCTGGTCCCCAAACACTCTACAAATCAAAAATGACAGAAGTAAATTCTAAGGATGAATGTACAATGAAAGAGCTGTGTGGCCACTATTACAGAAAAAAGGTTGAGCTGTCACCCACTGTAACATATAAGAACCTACATATACACAAGACATGCACAGAGCTGAGAAACTTTAAATCACTGTATCTTCTCTGAAGGATCTATTATGAGAGAAGATTCATATAAATCATCAAAGTGAATTTTAAAAGGCGAATAAAAATAAGTACAGTGAAATAAGGACAATATGATGAACAGTATGAGGAAAATGGCAGGTTAAAAACAGTGTCAATGATGTCAAATGCCCAAATTTTTAACCAAGGAGGAAAAAAAAATTGAATTAACAGACTATATACAGCTGATTCAGAAAAATAAAAGTAATTCCCATAGATTATCTGTTTGTATACATTTTTCAATCAGGTAAGCCATTTCAAGACAAGTATTAAGTAAACGTGTAAAAAAAAAAGCAAACAAAGGAACCATATCCCCTAATAATCTTGAAGTAAAAATGTCAGGAAATTTCTGCATCATTATTACTTTTTACTAATAACCAAAACAGGTCCACACTGTGGATATGAGCAATTTTTTTCATATGATAAACACCCTATATATAAAAACCACATGTATAAATTTTTTTTACTTTGTAAAAAGCTTATTCTCTCTTGGCTTCCAAGTCATGAGACTGTAATATTGGAATCAGAACTTACTCATAAATCTAAATAATTTTTCTTAGGCATTAATTTTACCCCTAGCCTATTACCAAAGGGTATCTTTGGAAGAGAAGCCATCCTTATTCTCTTCTCCATCAGATCCTCTACCACTCAACTAGAGTGTTAAGAAAACACATTTCAAATATATAGCAGCTTTCCCTAAAAGCCTTCAATATATCAATTTTTGAACCACTTTAGCATCTGATCAACACACAATATCCTGATACACCTGAATCTGACACTATGAAAAACTATTCTCTGGCTTTATCAGGCCATAGTTTATCCTAACCAAAACACTCCCATTCCAAAGTATAACTTCTAAATGCAAATTACATTTATAACTCTAAACTTACCTTAGAAAAATACTCAAATAAGACACAGACAAGGATGTTCACTGACACAGTTAATGGCGAAAAAGAAAAGAACATGAGACTGATTAAACAATACATTCATATACTACCTTTAGGCAGCAGGAAAACAGCATTGCTATGTATTACTGATATGGAAAAATATCTATAAAATAACTAATTAAAAGAGAGCTGGTTACAAAGTACATTAACACAATCATCCTAATTCTACAGGTGCCTGTATATAAATGTAAGCACAAGAAAAAAGGCAGAAAAAGTAAGGTCCAAAATGTTAACATAAGTTCTCTCTGAATGTTGGGAACATAATTTGAGTCTTTTAATGATTTTTAATATGGTCTAGTTTTTGTTTCTTTTTTGCCTTGGGCATAAATACTTGCATAATCAGAAAGAGTACAGCTACATTACTTTTTAAAACTGTAATGCATGCATTAACACGAAAGAACAGAAACTTTGTGTTCTTAGTCAACTGTTTATAAGGAATATTTGTAAGGAATAAGAGCACCAAAACATTTTTTTAATCTTTCTGAAATGTATTTTATATCTGCACACTTATTTAAACAAAAATTTTGGGCTCAAGAGTTTTTTCTTGTTATTACTAAGTTCAAAATGAAGTTTTAAAGTGTTGAGGTTGCTGCACATCTGCTGTATGGATAAGTCAATCCCAGCACATTCACTAAGGTTTTATAAGAACCTAATTTTACAAAAGCTGATATTCTAAGTTTAAGATTCTTGTGCTCGCTTCAGCAGACATACACTAAGTTTGAGATTTTTTTCCTATAAAGTTAAGTGTTGAATAAAAATTGGGATAAATGCAAACAATATATATCAATAAAACTGATATCAAAATTGCTACTTTAATCTAGAAGCCTTATAAATGACAATAAAGAAGCTACAATATCTTATTTTACATTAAAGAAACAGTGTACAGCACTATAACAGAGGCTATTTTGTAGTTCTTAAACAATAATGTCTGATGAGTAAACACCTGTGACTGTATTCTTATCTTTTGCTAATTCTCACAGTTATAGTTCATGCATTAAAGGCACTATGATACCTCAACTCAGTTATATAATATTCCTACTTAAATGGGATTAAGTCCCTGAAAAAAAGAAGAAATTTAGATAAAGGAAAAAATTATCATAGGCTTATAGTGGAATATTATAATGTATGCTATGGTAAGTACAAATAGTCCTATGAGAAAAGATTCTTACATAGAATAAAGTGACCTATTGCTAAGATCCATCCTAGGCAATGATTAATACTTTCTACTTTGTTATTTCTTCAGTTTCCCTCATGATACTGGTTTCTTATCTCTACACGGAGATGTTCCCAAAGACTCTGCCTTCAGACTACTCTTCTTGCTGTACTTGCGGCCTTAGAAAGAAATTTCATTCCTTCCTTAGCTATCACATAATTTTTAAATCTATTTACATCTTACCTTCCATCTCTCCCAAACCCATATTTCTGTTTACATGACACCTCACCTTATATAATGTGCCATATCAGTCTATCTACAACTCACCACCTTCCCCCAAATTACGTTCTCCTCCTTCTGGAGTAACATCATTACTTCATCACTTCAGATATTTCCCAAGTCTCTGCATCCTACACTTAATCAGTTGCCATGATACTTATATTTTCTTTGTGTCCTACATCCTTTCCTTTCTTTCAACTGCTACTGTCTACATTCTACTTCAGACCCTCATTATCTCTTGCCAGGACTACTATACCAGTATCCAGGTTAGATTGTAGTATGTTACACATGGTCCTGCAGATTCATCTTTCTAAATCAGTTCTGAAGTCCCCAGGGCTTCATCTTATCCACTTAAATAAAAACTCCTTTACTTATAATTTACAGCCTTCCTGAATATGGCCTAGAATTTATTTTCCATTCAACCCTACTTGAACCTTAGATTACAGTTTAAATTACATTTACAGTTCTCAAAACAGATCTTAGTTTCTTACGCCTTTGTGCCTTTGCCTATTTTCTTCACCTGTAACCCATCAACTTCACCAACAATCCATTCCCTACCATATCATCCCTGATTGTGATACTCATCATTTCTTACTGAGAATTCCCACAGCATTTTGTTATCAGACTTACAGCACATAGTTTATAATACATGCTTGTTTCACTGACTCAAACTCCCACGCCCCCTAGTGGGAAGACCTTGAGGGTATTATGCCTTAAATATTTTCATATCACATTACACACAAGAGTTACATATTATTTGTTGAGTGTATCTACCAAAATATTCCAGAGAATCAAAGCGACCTCTATCACCCAATGGACAGGGAGGGTGAGGAGGAAGAAGTGATATAAGGGAGATTTCTTCGATCCCCAGAAGCTCTGGCACCACCCATGGTACTTATGCCTTACTGTGTACCCCTAATAAGAAAATTCAGACTTGTTTTTCAATTTGATGTTCTGGGATGGGCACTGAGAAATATGAAGAATAAGAACCTTACACCCTCTAGAACAGCTCAAGACTGTAGTATTATTACCACTAGGTTATTACCATTATTCACTTTTCCTTTTTATTTCTACTAACAGGACAGCAGATTTGGTAGAGATTCAAGTGCATACATAATGGGGAGGGGAAAGGAAAAGAATGATATTTAAGGAGGATGAGTATGGACATGCAGGAGAGAATTCTCCACTACAGATCACACTCTTGATACCTACTGTCTGTTTCTCTTCTCCAGCAGTAAATCTCTCACCCACTCTAGTCCAGCCTACTGGACAATATGTAATTATTTTTGCTATGGGTATAAACTATCTGGAAAATATGTAATTATTTTTGCTATGGGTATAAACTATTACCACATTAGGTAAAGTACAGGTACTTAGTTCTCATTTAATCAGTTATCTAAAGTATTCAACAATTTCTTCTAGACCTGCCATGATTAATTTCATTTCATCAGTTCATTTCAATAAACCCTTACTGACTGAATATGTATTACATGACAGACATTATACTATGTAGTAGAACATGAAAATGAAACACATCCTCTGCAGTCAAGAAGCTTTCAGTCCAATACAGAGAAAGGCATATAAACAGAAAATGTCGATGCAGAATGGTCAGGGATGTGAATGGCACCCAAGTAGCAACACTATCTCAGATGACTATCCAAGTGGAGTCTCACTGAATGGAGTCAATCCTGCCAAGCAGGAGTGAGAGAAGTTATTCCAGGCAGAGCAAACAGCCTAAACAAGGGCACAGAGGCATGAAAAAGATTCTTGAATTCAGAAAACATGTAAGTTTGGTATTATTAACATACCATTAAATCTTGTAACTAAACCAAATTAGAAAGAAAGGCCTCATCACTAAATCTCTCTGAAATTAAAGTAACAGCTTCTAAAATACATGCCAATCATTACATACAAACAGAAAATTTTTGCTAAAAATAATACAAAATCTTAGAAATATATACTTATGTCTTCAGAATCGTTCAAAGACTAATTTCTATGAGGCCTACGAAAGAATATATTCATTTGCTTCCAGACTCCTGGATGGAGAATACAGTCTACAAAAAAAGTATGGCATTCAAATTAGAATGAGTTATACAAGTCATGGTGAAACAAAGCAAAGCATAATTAGATAAACATGGACAATTCACCAAGGAACGAACACAAGACAAACACGAACATGGGAATACATTCAGCCACACAAATGATAGGGGGGAAAAATGACACAAACAAAGCACCATTTTTACCAAGTAATTAATATGAAAAAAAGTTTTAAAGAACATACCTGCATTATTTTAAATTCGCTTTGTGGTTATCTTGCTTTGGCAGATGAAGAAAAAGAAGTACACGCCAAGAATGCCAAATACTCTTACGAAAGGAAAAGTAATACTGAACTTGCCAAGAGACTGCAGAAATCAAGAGAAGAGACTATTTCAAGAGGAAGACATGGTCATGCTACTGAGAAGACATGAAAGATGAGGTCAGAAAAGCATACAGTAAACAGCTATGGCAATATGGACTTGATGAATATTTTAAAAAGCGTTTTTAGCTGAGTAGTAATGTAGAAATCAGATCAGAATGCATTTTAAGAACTGAAGAAAGCACATATAGATAACTCTTTGTAAAATGGTTGGCCATATAGCAAATTAAAGAAATGGAACCAGCTAGAAGAGAATATCATGTTAAAGAAAGGTTTGTTTTAAGAAGAGAGATACCAGAGCAGGTGTACATGCTGAGATAAATGACCTAATGATACAGGAAAGGTGGAAGAGACAGAAGGGTTTAAGGAAAGGAACAAAATATTTGAGAAGGGGAGAGCTCAAATGGAGTGACTAGTCTTTGATTGGACTACTTCTTTTGGAAACTGTCCTCTTTGGTAAAAAGTAAAAGGAGGAAGTTTGCTGCAGTTAAAAGGTATACAGGTTTTAAGGTGAGAAGATGAAGGTTTAGTCTAGTAGCTTTAATCTCTAAAGTATGAGGCAGGGCAATATATAAAAATAAAGAGCAAAGAAATTTGTGGATATAAAAAGAGACATGAAGATATGACAGAAAGTGAAAACATGGAGGATTAAATGAGATCATGTATGCCAAGAATTTAGCACAGAACCTGGCACAATAGAAGAGCTCAATAAATGATAGACCTTTTTATGTTATCTGATCTCTACATGGAGAAAATCTTAAATAAAGCAATGGGGACTTCCCTGGCGGCGCAGTGGTTAAGAATCCACCTGCCAAGGCAGGGGACATGGGTTCAAGCCCTCGGCCGGGAAGATTCCACATGCTGTGGAGCAACTAAGCCTGTGAGCCACAACTACTGAGCCTGTGCTCTAGAGCCTGTGAGCCACAACTACTGAGCCCATGTGCCACAACTACTGAAGCCTGAGCACCTAGAGCCCGTGCTCCGCAACAAGAGAAGTCACCTCAATAAGAAGCCCATGCACTGCAACGAAGAGCAGCCCCGGCTCGCCACAAATAAAGTCTGTGCGCAGCAACAAAGACCCAATGCAGCCAATAAATTAAAAAAAAAAAAAAAAAGCAACGGTCAGGAAGGACAACTATGATCTCCAAAACTGCTATATTATAAAACTTTTAAAATAATATAATAAACCTTCAAAATATAAACAGTTAGCAAATAAAAACCCTACACCCAACAGGGTTAAAAAACATGTAAATTTAAATACATAAATTTAAGACAAAGTTTTAAACCAACTCTGTAAATGACAGTTTCATTGAAAAAGCAAGCCACAAACTGGTTTAAAATATTTACAAATCATATTTGAGGACTTCCTAGGTGGCACAGTGGTTGGGAGTCTGCCTGCCAATGCAGGGGACATAGGTTCGAGCCCTGCTCTGGGAAGTTCCCACATGCCACGGAGAAACTAAGCCCGTGCGCCACAACTACTGAGCCTGTGCTCTAGAGCCCACTGAGCCACAACTATTGAGCCTGTGTGCTGCAACTATGGAGGCCCACGCACCGCAACTATTGAGGCCCACACGCCTAGAGCCCATGCTCCACAACAAGAGAAGCCACTGCACTGAGAAGCCCGCACACCACAATGAAGGGTGGCCCCCACTCGCAGCAACTAGAGAAAGCCCATGTGCGGCAACGAAGACCCAACACAGCCACTAAATAAATTAATTAACAAATTTATTTTAAAAAATCATATTTGAAAAATAACTGGTATCCAAAATATACAAGGAACTCTTAAAACTCAACATTAATAAAACAATCAAATTTTTAAATGGGCAAAGGGACTTCCCTAGTGGCACAGTGGTTAAGAATCTGTCTGCCAATGCAGAGGACACAGGTTCAATCCCTGGGCCGGGAAGATCCCACATGCTGCAGAGAAACGAAGCCCGAGTGCCCCAGCTACTGAGCCTGTGCTCTAGAGCACTGAAGCCACAACTACTGAGCCTGCGTGCTGCAACTACTGAAGCCCGAGCACCTAGAGCCTGTACTCCGCAACAAGAGAAGCCACCGCAATGAGAAATCCATGCACCGCAACGAAGAGTGGCCCCAGCTCCCTGCAACTAGAGAAAAGCCTGCGCGCAACAATGAAGACCCAAAGCAGCCAAAAATAAAAATAAATTTAAATGGGCAACAGATTTGAACAGATACCTCACCAAAGAAGATATATAAATGGCAAATAGGCATATGAAAAGATTCAACACTATATGTCATGAGGGAATTGCAGATTAAAACAAGATACCACAACACACCTAAAATGGCTAAAATACAAAACACTGACAACACCAAATGCTGGAGAGCAAGTGGAACAAGAAATCTCACTTATTGCTGGTAGGAATGCAGAGTGATACAGCCACTCTGGAAGACAGTTTGGCAGTTTTCTTACAAAACTCTTACCATATGATACAGTAACCATGCTCTTCAGTATTCACTCAAAGGGCTGAAAATTTATGTTTATACAAATTCTGTACAAGGACACTCTTACCATATAACCCAGCACTTGGTATCTTCCCAAAGGAGTTGAAAACTTATGTCCACACAAAAACCTATACACAGATGTTCATAGTAGCTTTATGCATAATTGCCAAAACTTAAAACCAACCAAGATGTCCTTCAGTAGGTGAATGGAAAAATAAACTGCAGTACGTTAAGCAACTGAATACTATTTAGCACTAAAAAGCAATGAGCTATCGAGCCATGAAAAGACATGGCGGAACGATAAATGCATATTACTAAGTGAAAGAAGCCAATCTGAAAAGGCTACATACTGTGAGAGTCTTAACTATATGACATTCTGGAAAAGGCAAAAGTAAAAAGATCAGTGGTTGCCAGGAGTGAGTGGAAAGGGAGGGAGGGATAAAAGATGGAACCCAGGAGATTTTTAGGGCAGTGAAACTATTCTGTATAATACTGTATTGGTGGGTACATGTCACTATACATTTGTCAAAACTCAGAATGTGCAACACCAAAAGTAAACCTTAGTGTAAACTATGAACTTTAGTTAATAATTACAATATTGCTTCAGCTATGATAATATACCACACTAATGCAAGATGTTAATAAAAGGGGCAACTGGGGTGAGGGGTTTAGAGGTATATGAGAACGCTCTGTACTTTCATTTTTCTGTAAAACTAAAACTGGTCTAAAATAAAAACCCTACAACCAAGATTCTTATAAGACAGCTCTATCCCAGCTACCTTCTGTTCTACTTATTTAGCCCACAGGAGTAAGAAAAAAATCAGTATTTTTGCCCCTCCAAACTCTAGATGTCCTAGGTCCTCCCAATACAGCCTCCTCTCTCTGCTCCACTCCAGCAGGATTTAACCTTCAGACTTTCTCAAGAAAAGTCAGGCAACAATTTTCACGCCTACTCCCATATCATGCCCAGTTCAGACTAGAGTCAGGATCTACTCAGATCTTTCTCCCTGTGCACAGCTCAAGCATTTCTACAGATCAGCAAACCTCAAACTGGGGATGAAATCTCAACCCTCCTTTTTAGTAGACAACCCCAATTTCTATGACTGACTTTCATAAACCTCTTCTGATTTATGTGGAGATGAGGGAGAAGCACAGCACTTCTACCACCCTCTTATAAGAAATCCATACATGTGTATATTTATGGATATACAGAGAATAAGGGGATAAAAAGCAGTCTCATCTCTCAGCAGGTCCTATCCGAGTAACCTAACACCTTTTATTAAAATACAGAGGTAATTGTTAAATATTGTCCTAAACTTTGGAGCCTGAACTATAGCCAAGACAACAAAAAAAAGTCTAACTTAATATCCTGTTACACAAATAATTAGAAACCACATAAATGTCTAACAACAGGAAGGAGTTAAATAAATTTGGCAAAACTATATAATAGATTTAGTATTAAAAACTGTTTATGAACAATCTTTATGTTGTAAAGAATGGGAAACTATTTAAAATAAAATAAAACCCTAAATAAAGTACCCATAACAACATGAATTTGATTATAATGCAACTATCTCCAGATAGTTGTAACATGGCCTTAAACTGTATATTCTTAAACTTCATGTAATTCTAAACTTTTAAAACTTCATGTCATTTATTGGTTGGGTTTTACTGTATCTCAGTTGTGTAAATAGTGTTATAGTATACTTTGTATATAGTATTGTAATATGTATATGTATATAAAATTATATATTATTAATAGACATTAAAAGGAAATATACAATTGTGTTATTAGTTATTAGAAGGAAATAAATGTTCCCCCTCTTATTGGTAATGAGACTACAGATAATTTTAATTTTATTCTTTATACTTTACCATTTTCTGTTAGGTATTCCTCTTATAACAAAATATTTTTTCAGTAATCATCTATGCTTACATGAACACAAGACCAACAATATCACATTCTGTATGCCACATTACCTTTACCTTCACATGTACTTTTAGTACAAAAGTTAGTCTGCCACAATTATGGAACTAGAGTAGTTGGGCTACTGTCACCATAACCAAGGTCACAGGAACTATGTCAGTCAGGGTCCAGCATACAAATAAACTGGAAACATTACCATGTTGATCAACTGCAGAGCTCTTTTCTTTCAAAATTGATCTGACAAAAGCAGAACCCATTAGAAACATTTCCTCTAACCAATAAAGTTATTTTTAGCTACATTTCCTAAAGATTCATGAAGGACCACAAAGGAAGTAATAATTTTTCACTGGCCTCCTCGGTAATACAGTAGAATCACTCAAAATTTCTATACTTACTAATTTAGCACAGACAAAGCTTTGTAAAAAAAGTCCTCCCTCGCTCAGTGAATGATACTGGCTAGAAGAAGCAAAGCCTAAAGTCAGCAGAAGCAAGGAAATAATAAAGATTAGGGAGGAAATAAATAAAATAGAGATTAAAAAACAACAGAAAAAAAAACCCCAATAAAACCAAGAGCTCATTCTTTGCAAGGGTAAACAAAATTGACAAACCTCTGGCCTGGCTCACCAAGAAGAAAAGAGAAAGAACCCAAATATACAAAATAAGAAACGAAGGAGAAATACCAACTAATACAGCAAAAATACAAAAAAAATAAGAGAATACTATGAATAAATTCAACAACCTAGAAGAAATGGACAAGTTTCTAGAAACATATGGTCCACCAAACTGAATCAAGAAGAAACAGATAATCTGAATAGCCCAATCACTAGAAGTGAAACAGAATCTGAAATAAAAAAACTTCCTACAAATAAAAGTCCAAAACCAGATGGCTTCACAGGTGAATTCTACCAAACATACAAAGAAGAATGTAAACCAACCCTTCTCAAACTCTCCCAAAAGACTGAAGAGGAGGGAACACCCCCAAGACATTCTATGAAGCCACCAACACCCTGATACCAAATTCAAAGACACTACCAAAAATAAAATTACAGGACAATACCTTTGATGAATACAGATGCAAAAACTCTCAAAAAATACTAAGGAAACCAAATACAACAATTCAAAAAGATCATACACCACAACCAAGTTGGATTCATCACAGAGTCACAAGGATGGTTAAACATATGCAAATCAATGTGATACACCACATCAATAACAAAAAAGGCAAAAACCACATGATCATCGCAATAGACACAGAAAAGCATTTGATAAAATTCAACATTTAGTCATGACAAAAACCCACACCAAAGTGGGTATTAGAGGGAACATATCTCAACATAGTAAGATCTGTTTATAACAAACCCACAGCCAATATAATACTCAATGGTGAAAAACTGAAAGCCTTCCTGCCAAAATCTGGAACAAGACAAGGAGGCCCATTCTTACCACCTCTATTCAACATAGTACTAGAAGTCCTAGCCACAGCAATCAGACAAGAAAAAGAAATAAAAGGGATCCAAATTGGAAGGGAAGATGTAAAACTGTCCTTATATGCAGATGACATGATACTATATATAGAAAACCTTAAAGACACCACACAAAAACTACTAGAACTGATAAATTCAACAAAGTAGCAGGATACGAAATTAACATACAGATATCAGCTGCATTTTTTATACTAACAATGAAATATCAGAAAGGTAATGTAAAACAACAATCCCTTTTTAAAAAAAACATTAAAAAATAAACTACTTAGGAATAAACCTCACCAAGGAGGTGAAAGATTTGTTTGCTGAGAACTATAAAACATTAATAAAGGAAACTGAAGATCATTCAAAGAAACAGAAAGATATCCCATGCTCTTGGATTGGAAGAATTAATATTGTTAAAATAGCCATACTACCCAAAGCAATCTACAGATTTAATGTAATCCCTATCAAATCACCCATGACATGTCTCACAGAACTAGAACAAATAATCCTAAAATTTATATGAACCAATAAAAGACTCAGAATTGCCAAAGCAATCCTGAGGAAAAAGACAAAGCAGGATGCATAACCCTCCCAGACGTCAGGCAATACTACAAAGCTACAGTAATCAAAACAGCATTGGGGCTTCCTAGGTGGCGCAGTGGTTGAGAATCCACCTGCCAATGCAGGGGACACGGGTTCAAGCCCTGCTCCAGGAAGATCCCACATGCCGTGGAGCAACTAAGCCCGTGAGCCACAACTACTGAGCCTGCGCTTTATAGCCCATGAGCCACAACTATTGAGCCCACGTGCTGCAACTACTGAAGCCCATGTGCCTAGAGCCCATGCTCTGCAACAAGAGAAGCCACGGCAATGAGGAGCCCACAAACCACAATGAAGACAAGCCCCCACTCACCGCAACTAAAAAGAAAGCCCGCGCACAGCAAAAAAGACCCAACACAGCCAATAAAATAAATTAATTAATTTAAAAAAAAACAGCATGGTACTAGCACAAAAACAGACATACAGATCAATGGAACAGAACAGAGAGCCCAGAAATAAACCCACACACCTATGGTCAATTAATCTTTGACAAAGGAGGCAAGAATATACAATGGAGAAAAGACACTCTTCAGCAAGTAGTGTTGGGAAAGTTGGACAGCTGCATGTAAATCAATGAAGTTAGAACACACCCTCACACCATACACAAAAATAAACTCAAAATGGCTTAAAGACTTAAACATAAGATATGACACCATAAAACCCCTAGAAGAGAACATAAGCAAGACATTCTCTAACATAAACTGTATCAATTATTTTTAGGTCAGTCTCCCAAGGTGATGGAAATAAAAGCAAAAATAAACAAATGGGATCTAATCAAACTTACAAGCTTTTGTAAAGCAAAGGAAACCATAAACAAAACTAAAAGACAATCTACAAACTGGGAGAAAATATTAGCGAATGATGTGACCGACAAGGGCTTAATTTCCTAAATATACAATAGCTCATACAACTCAGTAACAACAACAACAACAAAAAGAAACAAATAACCCAGTTGAAAAAATGGGCAGAAGACCTAAATAGGCATTTCTCCAAAGAAGAAATACAGATGGACAACAGGCACATGAAACTATGCTCAACATCGCTAATTATTAAGATAAATGCAAATCAAAACTACAATGAGGTATCACCTCATATCCGTCAGAATGGCCATCATCAAAAAATCTACAAACAATAAATGCTGGATAGGGTGTGGAGAAAAAGGAACCCTCCTACACAATTGGTGGGAATGCACCAGTAAATTGGTACAACCACTATGGAGAACAGCAAGGAGATTCCTTAAAAAAAACTAAAAATAGAACTACCATAGGATCCAGCAATCCCACTTCTGGGCATATATCCAGAGAAAACTATAATTCGAAAAGACACATGCACCCCAATATCCACTGCAGCACTATTTACAATAGCCAAGACATGGAAGCAACCTAAATGTCCATTAATGGATGAAAGGATAAAGAAGATGTGGTACATATATACAATGAAATACTACTCAGCCATTAAAAAGAATTAAATAATGCCATTTGCAGCAACATGGATGGACCTAGAGATGATCATACTAAGTCAGAAAGAGAAAGACAAATACTATATGTTATCACTTGTATGTGGAATCTAAAATATAACACAGATGAACTTATCTATGAAACAGAAACAGACTCACAGACCTAGAAAACAGACTCACAGAGGTAGAAAACAGACTTCTGGTTACTAAGGGGGAGGGAGGTGGGGAAGAGATTGGGAGTTTGGGGTTAGCAGATGCAAATGATTACATATACAATGGATAAACAACAACGTCCTATTGTATAGCACAGGAAACTATAATCGATATCCTGTGATAACCATAACGGAAAAGAATATGAAAGGAATGTACGTACATGTATAACAGAATCACTCTGCTGTACAGTAGAAATTAACACAGCATTGTAAATTGACTATAATTCAATAAAATAAATTTTTTTAAATGATGCTGGCTATAAGACATAGGACACAGTTCAATCAAGGTGAAGGGATGGGGAATGTCTATGTCACTGGCTCTTTTAAATTCCTGTACGTGCATGCAGCAATCTTTTTTTTTTCTTTTTTAAGTAGTAATAAAGGCCTGTCTAGTTGAAATTAGGCTCATTCCTTGTCTGCTTTTACTATTCTACAACACAACAGCCTCTGCCTTTCTGTTTGCTTTAGAGTTTTCATTCTGCTTTCTTTTATAGTTCAGCTTTTGTCATCTTCTACACTGTCTCCTGGCAAAACAACACAACACTCAGTGTAGGAAAGCAGTATGAAGGAGAATATTATCTCTTTCTTGTTCAGCATATATTATTGTTCTTCTGGTTACAGAATTCTGCATTCACGTGGGGAATTCAGTTCGCGGCAGTTGACTCCCATTCTCCCTCCATCTTACCCACGCCACAGGTAGACACATGCCCCAAGCTTACCTAAAGTACACCAATCTTTTGGACACTGACTGATTTAGAGGACACTGATTCAAGTTAAGTCAATAAGAGTCTTCTCTGGAACTTTTCTAACAGACTGGAAAACATTATTTAGCAGAGGTTGCTGTGGTGGCCACAGAGACACATGTTCTGACCTCCCTTCCAGAGACTATGCTTTAGGGAGCCCAGCTGACTGACAGCCATCAGCTGCACCTTTAGAGATGGTGCTCACGCTGAGCCACACTTCTCCTAAGAAATGTATTATTCCTGAGTAATAAAATATAGATCATACTTAAAAGTACTTACCCTGATTTTGGCCCTTCCTGGTTTCATAAATGATATCAGCAACAAGAGCCAAAAGAGACTAACAAGGATTCTATTTAATCCCTGCGTCAGGTCAATATTTTCAACTCAGAAGTATCCTGATCTTGGAGTCATGCCCTTAAATATTGGCCCAGTCTCTGGTGTGCCAAGCAAACTTCCTTTTCTGCACGCTGGGCTAGTCATCTGTTGCTTCTTACCTAGCCCATAACCTGAGCCCAATTCTACCGACCCCCAGGCAACTTATTAACTTGTTATTCTGAATCAGACCATCCTTAGTACCTAAATTCTCCTGTATACCCTTCTTGCTGAACTGCTACTTTGGCCAGTTCATACCTCTCTATGCTTGTCATCTCTGTCCTTCATCACCTTCAGTGTTCCAATTCTTCTCACCTCACATTTACAGCTCCTCAACTGTCCTAACCTAAAAACCACTAAATTTGTTTCCCCTCATCATATCCCATTTCCCCTTTCCAGCCTCTCAAAACTCTAAGTGAAATAATCCTCTCCACCCAAAACTGTACCTGTGTTTAAAGCATTCTTTATCCTCTCACAAATCAGAATCTTTGTCATTCATGACCTTACATGGCAATACAAATCATTTTTAAATCATTTAAAAGTTTTCTTAAAATCCTAACACAAGATAAAACAACTGAATAGCAAACTTACAAGTGCCTCAAATGTAAAAGTGCTTCAATTTCTAAATAACTAACTCTATATGTACCAGTATATGTACTATATATGTATAAAGACAGCGTCAGTATATATATAAATATACTATATATTCTATATTAGGAATATAAGCTGTATAGTGTTCCAACTATACAGATGAAAAAGGTTAATTCTTTCAGGTCAAGCAAGAAGAAATACAGATGGTCAACAGATACATGAAAAGATGCTCAACATCACTAATCATCACAGAAATGCAAATCAAAACCACAATGAGATATTACCTCATACCTGTCAAAATGGCTATCATCAAAAAAAGAAAAAAAAAAAAAAAAAAAAGACCACAAATAACAAATGTTGATGAGGATGTGGAGAAAAGGGAATCCTAGTACACTATTAGTGGAAATGTAAATTGGTGCAGCCACTGTGGGAAATAGTAAAAAGACATTTTAAAAGAAAATCAAACCACGAAAAAAAAGGAATACAATTTTAGAAACTCAACCCAAGAGGTCCAAATCTGACTAACAAAAATACAAAAAGAGAAAACACAGCAGAAACATCATACAATTTTCCACAATTAAAGGATATAGGACTCCACTAAATGTACTCATCAAATGCTTAGCACAATTAATGAAAAAAGACCTATAGCAAAAAACATTATCATGAGGAATAAACAATTCTACAAATGATTCCAGACAGGGAGAGAAAAAAAATAAACAACAACAACAACAAAATCAGGAAGCAAAATGGCACCCAACTTCTCAAAAGCAAGACCAAAAGCTAATAGAAAATGAAGAAAATAGAAGAATGCCTTCACAATCTGAGAGAAAATTATTTTCAACCTATAATTCTATATCAATCAAGCCATCAATCTAGTGAAAGCCGAATAAGATTTTCAGCACACAACATGTTGATTTTTTTAACTTTCCACGGACTCTTTCTCAGGAAGCACTGGAGGATGTACATCCTCAAAACAGAAAGGCAAGAAAGAAGGAAGCATGGAATCCAGAAAACAGAATCTACATCAGAGAGGCAAAGGAAAATCAACGACCACTGGCAAAGAAAACTTCTGAGATGACGGCTGGGTTAATAATTCATACACTCCATATTAGAGAAGAATAGCCAAGGGCTCCCAGAAATATGCCACCTGGGGGAGGAAATAAAACTGATATTGGGATACAATTCTCCAAGGTTCTTCTGCATTTTGTACATTGTGGTGAGCAGAGGCACTAATGGCCTTTGTTCAACTATCTTTTCAAGTATGTTTGTACAGAAAACAGTTTTAGAAGATAAAGAGAGTATCTCCCTCTGGAGCAAAGGGCAGGTATTTTTATTGACCTACATAAACGATTCAGGTTCCCTAAATTCAGAGTTCCTCCCAATAATGCAACCCACTGCATGTGCAGATATCACCTGGCCTTCCTCATGTCACACTGAGATCAGGGGTTTTAGGAATAAGCGCAGTGAAAGAAAATGCTGATACTCTGGCTAATGCTATTGCTGTGAGTAATAAAGTCTTACATCTCTGATCCAGGAGTCTCATGCCTTCTGCCACAGCAACCATAAAACTGTGGCTAGCTAGTCTGTTAGGTCAAAATAGGGTTAAATTTTAGACCCTTCACAGTTCTTAACAACTGACAGATCCCTAACATGCTTTAATATATTGAAATACGATTTATACATCCAGGGAAAAGTTTAGAGATCAATTAGAGCTAGATACATAAGTAATTAAGCCATCTAAGAAATGAGGTAATTATTAGCCCCAAGGAAAAGAAAAAATTTGCTAAGGAAAGGAAATAAAATCACCAATCCACTGTCTGATTCACCTGTGAATATTTACATAGATAAAATGCACACACTGAATAAATCCAAATTGCTAGAAGTTATGTTGAAAAGACGGGAAGAAGTATAAGAAAGTGAAGTCACCATTTCTCATAGTAGAACTATCTAAAACTTTTAAAATATCAACATAAACATGGACATGTGGAGACAGACATCAGAAGAAACACATAAAAGTTGAAAAAGCTTCCAGACAGAGCGAAATCAGAGGTAAAGCGGGTACTCTTTTTTGTGTGTGTGTGTGGGAAAGGGTGTACACATAGAATGGAATTACAATGTTGGAAATAATCAGATCTGTGTAATTCAATATGGCAGTCACTAGGCATATGTGGCTATTGAGCACTTGAAAGGTAGGTAGTAGAAATGCAAAACTGAAATTGAATTTCAGTTAATTTAAATTTCAGTAACATATAATAAGATCAATATACAAAGTCAATTGTATACATAGTAATAAACAATCCAAAAATGAAATTAAGAAATCAACTCCATTTACAATAGCATCAAAAGAATAAAATACTTAGGAATCATTTTAAAAACAGAAGTGTAAGACTCAGACACTAAAAACTACAAAACGTTATTAAAGAACTAATTAAGTGGAAAGCCATTCCATGTTCATTAATCAGAAGATTTAATGTAATTAAGATGGCCCCCCAAGTTTATCTACAGATTCAACTCAATCCCAATCAGAATTCCAGCAGCCTTTTGGGCAGATATTAACAAGGGACCCAAAAATTCATACAGAAATTCAAGGGATGCAGAGTAACTGAAATAATATTGAAAAACAACAAAGTTGGAGGACACATACATGACAATTTCAAATCTACAAAAGTACAATAAGACTGTGGTACTGGTGTAAGGATATACATGGATCAATGGATTAGAACTGAGTGTTCATGTCACTGTTTGCAGATGACATGGTACTACACATAGAAAATCCTAAATATGCCACCGGAAACTACTTGAGCTAATCAACGAATTTGGTAAAGGTGCAGGATACAAAATTAACACACAAGAAATCTCTTGCATTCCTATACACCACCAACAAAAAAGATCATAGAGAGAAATTAAGGAAACAATCCCATCACCATTGCAACAAAAAGAATAAAATACCTAGGAATAAACCTAATTAAGGAGGTAAAAGACCTGTACTCAGAAAACTATAAGACCCTTATGAAAGAAATCAAAGATGACACTAACAGATGGAAAGATATACACCATGTTCTTGGATTGGAAGAATCAACATGCTGAAAATGACTATACTACCCAAAGCAATCTACAGATTCAATGCAATCCCTATCAAATTACCAATGGCATTTTTTACAGAACTAGAACAGAATTCCTAAAATTTGTGTGGAGACACAAAAGACCCTGAATAGCCAAAGCAATCTTGAGGGAAAAAAACAGAGCTGGAAGAATCAGACTCCCTGACTTCAGACTATACTACAAAGCTACAGTAATCAAGACAGTATGGTACTGGCACAAAAACAGAGATATAGATCAATGCAACAGGATAGAAAGCCCAGAGATGAACTATAGTCATCTAACCTATGACAAAGGAGGCAAAGATATACAATGGAGAAAAGGCAGCCTCTTCAGTAAGTGGTGCTGGGAAAACTGGACAGCTATATGTAAAAGAATGAAATTAGAACACTCCCTAACACCATACACAAAAATAAACTCAAAATGGATTAAAGACCTACATGTAAGGCCAGACACAATAAAATTTCTAGAGGAAAACATAGGCAGAACACCCTTTGACATAAATCACAGCAAGATCTTTTTTGACCCACCTCCTAGAATAACGAAAATAAAAACAAAAATAAATAAGTGGGACCTAATGAAACTTCAAAGCTCTTGCACAGCAAAAGAAAACTATAAACAAGATGAAAAGACAACCCTCAGAATGGGAGAAAATATTTGCAAATGAGTCAACAGACAAAGGATTAATCTCCAAAATATACAAACAGTTTATGCAGCTCAATATCAAAAAAACAACCCAATCCAAAAATGGGCAGAAGATCTAAACAGGCAATTCTCCAAAGAAGACATACAGATGGCCAACAGGCACATGAAAAGATGCTCAACATCACTAATTATTAGAGAAATGCAAATCAAAACTACAATGAGGTATCACCTCACACCAGTTAGAATGGGCATCATCAGAAAATCTACAAACAATAAATGCTGGAGAGATTGTGGAAAAAAGGGAACCCTCTTGCACTGTTGGTGGGAATGTAAATTGATACAGCCGCTATGGAGAACAGTATGGAGGTTCCTTGCAAAACTAAAATTAGAATTACCATATGACCCAGCAACCCCACTACTGGGATATACATCCAGAGAAAACCATAATTCAAAAAGACACATGCACCCCGATGTTCACTGCAGCACTACTTACAATAGCCAGGTCATGGAAGCAACCTGAATGTCCATCAACAGATGAATGGATAACAATGTGGTACACATCTACAATGGAGCATTACTCAGCCGTAAAAAGGAACGAAATTGGGTCATTTGCAGAGAAATGGATGGACTTAGAGACTGTCATACAGAGTGAAGTAAGAAAGAGAAAAACAAATATCATACATTAATGCATATATGCGGAATATAGAAAAATGGTACAGATCAACTGGTTTGCAAGGCAGAAATAGAGACACAGACCTATAGAACAAACATATGGACACGAAGGGGGCAAAGCAGGCCGGGGGTTGTGATGGGATGAATTGGGATGTTGGGATTGCCATATATACATTACTAATAAAAAAAATATCAAATTGTACACTTTAAATATATGCAGTTTATTGTATGTCAATTATATCTCAATAAAACTTCTTAAAAAAATAAATAAAGTATAATGATCTATCTCTTTAAAACAAAACAAAAAAAAAAGAACTGAGGGTCCAGAAAGAAAACATCTATGGGAAATTAATTTTCAAGAAAGGTGCCAAGATAATTCAATGGGGAAAGAAAAATCTTTTCAACAATCAATGCTGAGACAAATAAATATGCACATGCAAAGGAATAAATATGGACTCCTACCTCACAACATATCAAAAATTAACTCAAAATAGATCAAAGATTTAAATGTAAGAGTTAAAACTATCACTCCTAGGAGGAAATATAGGAGTAAATCTTTGTGACCTTGGATTAGGCAATAGTTTCTTAAGTATAACTCCAAAAGCACACCAAAAAAAGAAAAAATAGATATGTTGGACTTCATTAAAAATTGAAAACTTGTGCATCAAAGGACACCATTAAGAAAATGTAAAGAAAACCCACAGATGGAAGACAATATCATCATCCCTCAGTATCTTCGGGGAATTGGTTCAAGACTCCCTGCAGACACCAAAACCCACCATTGCTCAAGTCCCTTATACAAAATCCATTTTATATAACCTCCATATACATGGGTTCTGCATCCTCAGATTTTGTATCCTTGGGTTCTACCAATATGATCGGCAGTTGTTTGAGTCCATGGATGGGAGACCAGTAGACAGAAGGTGACTGTATTTGCAAATCATATTATCTAAGGCACCTGTATCCAAAATATATGAAGAATTCTTACAATCAAAAACTGAAAAGACAATCCAATTTTTAAATGTGCAAAGTATCTGAACAGACATTTCTCCGAAGAAGATATATCAATGGTTAATAAACACATGAAAGGATGTTCAACAACATTAGTTGTTAGGAAAATACATATCAAAACAACAAAAAGGCCACTTCACACCCACTAAGATGGCTGTAATAAAAAAGACAGTCAATAACAAGAACTAGTGAGGATGTGGAAAAACTAGAACTCTTGTACAATACTAGTGGTCATTTAAAATGGTATAACCAGCTTGGACAACAGTCTGGCAGTTTCACAAATAGTTAAATATAGTTGCCATATGACCCAACAATTCCATTCTTAGGTATATTCCCAAGAGAAAGAAAAAATATACGCCCACATAAAAACTTATACATGAATGTTTATAATGTTATATGTTAATATGTTGTGGTAGAGTTATTCATAATAGCCAAAATGTGGAAACAACTCAAAATCCATCAACTGAGGATAAATAAAATGTAGTATATCCATTCAGCTATAAAAAGGAATGAAGTACTGACACATAATACAACATGGATGAACCTTGAAAAAAGACGCTAAGTGAAAAAAATCTACATACAAAAGGCCACATAGTGTATGATTCCATTTCTATGAAATGTCCGGAACAGGCAAAAAAACCCCAAAAAGTTATATTAGTAGTTGCTTAGATATAGGTAGATGGGAGGATAAGAGGTATGGGGTTTCTTTCTGAGGTAATGAAAATGTTCTAAAAATTAACTTAATTGTGGTTGCATATATCTGTGAAGACACTAAAAACTCCTGAATTGTACACTTTAAATGGGTAATTAAATGATATGTGAATTATATCTCTATAAAACATTTTAAAAAAAGACAATGATGTACTAACATATTACAATATAGTGAACCTTAAAAACATTACATTAAATAAAAGAATCTAGACACAAAAAGTCACATATTGTATGATTCCATTTATATGAAATGTTCATAACAGGCAAATGCATAGAGACAGAAAGATTAATGGTTGCCAGGAGGCTGAGGTAGAGGGGGATGGGGAAGCGACTGATAAAGGGTACAGGATTCTTTCTGGAGTGAATATGTTCTGGAATCAGATAGTGATGGTCACACAATGTTGTGAATACACTAAAAAACCACTAAAATGCACACTTTATATGGGTGAATTTTACAGTATGTGAAATACATCTCAATTCAAAAAATTTAAATGGCCACAAATGGCTACTGAACTGGACAGCACAGCCATAGAGGGTGTCTAAATTCAAGGCAGCCTCCTATGAGCAAGAAAATGACTTTTGTTTTAAGCCATTTGGGCAGCAGGAGCTGGGAAGAGAGTAGAAGCAGACAAATTTAAGAGTAGCAAAGAAGTGCGAAACATTTGGATTGTAATTGCTTAAAACTTTTGAATATAAATTCAGATGGAAGTCCAAAAGCTGTAGTCCAGGGATAGACGGCTTCAAAACAATGTTTAACCTCTATGAGCATAAGCTTCTGAACTTATAAGAAGAAAATTAAGTACAAAAGGATTTCCCAGACTGTGCTGTGGTACTTATTAATAGCTACTGGGCATCCAAAAATGGTTTTGAGGACTAATACGTTTTGTGAAATACTACATGTAGGTAAGTTACATAGGTTTCTATACTGCAAGACTTCCCAGAACATTTAAAATGATATTGTGCTTTACAGGTTCAAAAAGGGGCACATTATGCAGTAACCACTTTACAACACAAATATTTTTACATATTACACAATGCTGGTTTGGGAAATACTAGACTATATGAGTTGTAAGGGTTCCACCAGCTCCAAAGCTATATGAGTCTTAGAAACTCTTTTGCTCCATTTTTTGTTCTTTATTTAATTTGGTTTGGCATAATGGTAAATCAGTAATTTATAAGAAAAAATATTCAGTTACCTCTTTATAAATACTGATATATTTCTGTAGTTTCTTAAAGTTCTAGTCTTAAAGTTATAAAGATGAAAGCCAACATGTCAATATTCAAAAAAGATTAAGAAGTAATCCCCATCATGGAATACAACCATATATACTCAACTAAAGCCTAAGTACATAAAAATATTACATAGACATAACTTCTGTGACACTGTGATGTTAACTACCGATCCCTTCTACTCAGGATATCAAAGTGGCTAGAATAGTGTTTGTCCTAAGCAAGAGTCTCCTATTTTATTGCACTGATTCTGAAATTTCCCCTAAATTACAGTATCTCATAGGTATCTAAAACAAGTCACTTCTCTATGATGTGCATTAGCACTGCAAAGAATTCAGTAGAGAGATTTTTTTTTTCCTTCCTTAAAACAGTTATGTTTTTATTGGAGGCGACCAACTGTGCAGCAGGCTTGGGGTCTTCAAAACTTGCACATTCCAAAGAAAGGACCGGCCCTTGGTCAGATCCTAGAATAAAAAGTATAAGTCCCTGGAATATCTTGCCTGATAAGAGCCATCTTTGTACACCTTGGGCCTAGAGCAACATCCATTAGCTAACAACAAGATTTATGATAAACACCTATTTTGTTCACAAGGAGCCCTAGGACATGATGTACTAGTTTGATCTCTCAGGGTGGGGGCTGGGGGCCTAGAGCTAAGGTTAGTCACAAGAACACTTCACACCTATATGACTGAGCTCCAATAAAAACTGCATGCACCAAGACTTGGGTGAGCTTCCCTAGTTGTCAATACTTCAAACGTGTTGTCACATGTTATTGCCAGAAGAGTTATAGGCACCGTCACAACTCCACTGGAAGAGGAATATTGGTATCATAACTGGTTTCTCCTAGACTCCAACCACCCTATGCACCTTTTTCCTTTGCTAATTTTATTCTGTATACTTTTGCTATAATAAATCATAGCTGTGCATATAACACTGTTACACTCCTTCCAGAAAAGTGTCAAACCTGAGGGTGGTCCTGGGGACCCCAACACACCAACTTACTATGGCTTGACGGAAGACATTCCCCAGTTGTAAGTACTTTTAGTGTATTCAAAATTCCAGCAATTATGAAAAATCATTTTTATAGCTAAGCACCTACTGCAGTAAGGCTGTTGGTTGGCAGTAGGCCAATTAAAGGAATTCACACATCTCTGAAATAAACAATATTTTCAGCAAAGATTTTGTATCTGTATTTGAAACACTGAAGAAAAAGAGATATAACATCAAGGAAAGATGTTTTCATCCCCAATAAAAGATAATAGAAAGGAGCCATATCTAAGACATTTTGAGCCTCAAAATAAGTAATGATAAAAATGGTGATAACCCATTGAATAAAATGGACTGAAACTTTAATGAGTGAAATATATGCAAGTTGTCAAAGTATCTTCCCACAAGGTACTTAGTATTTACAAAGAGAAATATTTTAAGGATAACTTTACCAGTGGAGAAACCTATCAGACACACTGGTAATCAAGTAATCAAAATGAATATCAACTTGATAGGAACCAAGAAAACAACAGAGCATCATTTCTGTGACATTCCCACCAATATATAACTTGAATTCAGTCATGACAAAACTAGATTCTAGTAATTGAAGCCCACCATTAAAAAAAAAAATGCCCATAATCTTCAAAAGTATTATGGTCATGAAGACCAAAGAAAGATAAAGAGATAAGGAATGTTCCAGACTGAATGAAACTAAGAGCTGTGACAAGTAAATGCAATGTTATTTCTGAACTGGATTCTTTTTTTATAAAGATCGTAATAGAACAGTTGGTAAAACCTGAATGAGGGTCTGAGGATTTTACAGTTAAAGTATATCAATATTATTTCCTGATTTTAATGGTTGTTTGGTGATTAAGTATAAAAATGGTCTTGTTTGTAGGAAATACTGAAGTGTTTAGGAGTGATGGGACATCAGGTCAGCAACCTACTTCCAAATGATTAAAACTAAAAGAAATTCCTTACTTCATCCTGATGGGGTGATACTAAATTATCACTGAGTTGAAAAAATTGAGAAGTTTCCAGTAACTTAAGGTTTCAGCATCATTAAATTTTGGCTCGTAAGAACAGACTGGTGGTTGCCAAGGGAGAGGGGGATGATGGAGAGATGGAATGGGAGGTTGGGGTTAGCAGATGTAGGCTTTTATACATGGAATGGATAAGCAGCAAGGTCCTACTGCATGGCACAGAGAACTATGTTCAATATTCTATGATAAAGCATACTGGGAAAAAAATTATTTAAAAAAATGTATATATGTATAACGGAATCAATTTGCTGTACAGCAGTAATTAACACAACAGTACAAATCAACTATACTTCAATTTTAAAAAAATTTGACTCAAGTCAACTTTTAATAATCCTGTCAACACATAACTTATAATTAAACATGTAAAAAATGTCTTCCATAGTCACTTCATCATTTAAAAGGCTTATATATAAACTATGCATGTTTATTTCACCATTACTTCTTAAACTAATTACCTCCTGTGTGCTTTATATCAATTAAAATGACTGAGTTTTAAAGAACTTCTCATGTTTACTGTAGAGACTATTACTCGCCAGAAATAAACTTAAAAGTACTAGACTGAAACATTATTACATTTATTTTTACTCAAAATGCAGTTGCTAAACTTTTTCTCTTTCAAATAACTTCTCTTTCATGTTAATATATGACCACCAGGTTACCGACCAAATTCCAAATATCTAGGAAGCATATAAGCTGTAGTTTCTGAAAACATTACCAAAAAAACACAAAAAACAAAAAACTCCTATCTGTGATTTTTCCTGACACAACTGTCAGCCTTAGACAAACTACCAAACCAAAAACTCATTACCAAGATACAATAACTAAACCAGCAACTACAATTTCCCAGTCTGAAACCTAAGAGTGATAATAGGTTTTATATAATACACAGTTTGTCCAGAATAAACCTAAAGTTATTTCAAAGGTATCATCTCAATCCTCATACAATTTCTATTCCCAGCTCTCTAAAACAGGCCTATTGTCTTATTTATGTCTATTCTCTCAGCTGACCAGAAAGCCTGGCACAAGATGGAAATCAATAAATATCTGACGAATTGAACTATCAGAAGATAGTTCCCACTTCTCCCCACACTTTTTCTTGGGAGGTAATTTTATCATGCCACTTAGGACATGCTACAGTTATTTCTGTACTGATTCTATTTCCATTATGGGATTACAGGGCTAGAGACATCTTGAGAACAGGAATCGCAATTTATTTATTTTTAATTCTCTATGCCAGCAGAATCTCACACATAATAATTATTAACTGAAAACCAGTACATCTTTGATCTATGAACAAAACTTGAATAAACAGGAGTCAGGATATCATTCTTCTCATTTTCAGATGAAAAAAGCAAAAAACTAAAAAACCAAAAATGAATTACTAGATGCAGAACTATAGAAGTGAAATTTAGATCTCATGATATTTATACTCAAAAAAAGCTTTCCACTCAACTTACTTCCATTGTGTGGCCACAAACCAAACCCATCACTTTTTTGCCTCCTACATCTTGATGACTCATTACTCTCTGAGGGACATGCAGCGCCTACAAACAAATAGCAACAAAAGTACCTGATGCACAGCTTGGGGCAATCACTACAGCTTAATTATGATTTAAGGTGCAAAACTCCATTTGATTCTCAGTGAGAAAACAATACTACCTAAATAAAGAAAAGCTACACAAAACTAAGACAAATTCAAGTTTAGTAAATAAAAAAAAACGAATGACTGGATAAATTTTAACATCTACTATCGCATATGAAGTAGGGTAGCAAAACCAAGGGCGCTAAGTACAGGGTCTACTGAGTCAATTTTAAAAGTTAATACAGCAAGAGTAGAAGATGAAAATGTGAAGGAATGACATTTCACCATACATGCCCTCCATCCTGCCAGAGGTTTACTATTTACCTCTGCTCTCTCCAGAGCAAGCAAGCTCATCTTTTCCTACTTTACAGGTTAATGTCACTTCCCTTAAAGGCAAGATAGTAACTGATAAAGGCAACAGAAAGATGGGACCAGAAGGAAAAGAACACAAGTTTACATCCCCTAAAGCTAAAAGTTGAGGGATTTGGGGGGGGGCGGGGTTAGGAGTGGAGAGAAAAAGAATTTAACTTAACCAAAGACAATACAAAGGACTCAAAGACTGTAGGAATTACAAAACAGAGAATTGTGCTGTATTTATGATTACACAACTCCAGTAATGGATAAAACCAAAAAATAGCAAATTACTATTTCTCAGCTTCTCACTTTCTTTCTTATAGTTGATGTGTTTATTCAGTTAGCAACAAGGTATATCACACACATAGGTGGCAGATATGCTTAGCAGCCTCTTATTTCCCCAAGCAGAAATATTTTCTACAAAGATACAATAAAGTATCCTTTTTGTCAGCATAAACCTGAAAAAGATGCCAAATACCAAAATAGCATTTGGCAGACTTCTCTGGTTTGTGCATGGCTGCAACACTAATTTCTCAAAGATTTTAATAGCTGGGAAAGAACTTTTTATTCTCAAGTCTGATTTGGAAAACTCACTATGGAGTTACAAGCAAATTTTTATCACAAGCAATCCCATCTTATTACAAAAGAGAAAATATTTACAAAAATTATATTTTTCTTTAGTTTTTCATCAGAATATACTTTTACTACTTAAAAGAAATGACTGGCACAGTGGGGGGTTTTGAACTATCATTAAAGATTAAGTTCTCTTTCTATGAATAATGTTCATGACAGTCTGTGTAATTGTGAAATGGTAACTTTAGGCTATTTGGTAAGATTCTTTCTAAACAAAGCTTAAGCACAAAACTTTACCATGAACATAAGGGACATGTGCAAAAGTATAAATCAACAGTAACATTTGGTACTTCAAGTCCCAGTAAATTAGAAGTATCTCTAAATCCTTAATTGGCTTTACTTATACCTGAATTAACAAAAAACAAAATATTAAACTCTGAAGTCTAACAAAATAAGTCCACTATGTATTTTCTCCACAATTCTCAAGTAATTTATAATTACAATCACAAATATTGGGAAAATTATTTATAAACTGATTTTTCCTTTTCATATTTACATTTTCCTATCTACCAAAAAATATCCATAATGAGGGAAAATGTTAAAGCATAGATGATCATAAATGTAAATAAAAATTCAAGCTAGGAGTCCCAACAGGCTAGCTTAAGACAACAGAGGTCTTTCAAACGTGTTCCTCCACCTCTTCCTTACAGACAGAAAGAAATCAAATGTCACTAATTCAAAGGCAAGAGAGATACTAGAGTTTCAATAAGCAGCAGCACAGCACAGATTTAAATGCATCATAGTTTCTCTCTACATCCAAAGACAACTAACAAATGTCTTAACAGTAAGATACCAAGTATTACAACATTTGCAGGGGCAAGAAAAAAGTAAAAAGCGGGACAGTTCAATTAAATGGTGAATACGACGTTAAACAACCCCCCTAAGGACCAGGGGTATATCAGTCAGGATTCTGTTATAAGAAACAGTGCCACATTTTTCATAGAAAGAGAAAAACTAATTCTAAAATTCATAAGAAATGACAAAAGACCCTGAACAATCAAGCAATCCTGAGAAAGAAGAATGAAGCTAGAGGCATCACACTTTCTAATTTCAAAATTATTACAAAGCTAAGGTAATCAAAACAGTATGATACTGACATAAAAAAAGACACAACAGTGGAACAGAAATGAGAACCCAGAAATAAAACCTCGAATATACAGTCAGTTAATATTTGACTAAGAAGCCAAGAACATTGAATGGGGAAAAGATAGTCTCTTCAATAAATGGTGCTGAGGAAACTAAATAAGCACACACAAAAGAATAAAACTGAACCCCTAACTTGTACCACTAACCAAAATTAACTCAAAATGATTTAAAGACTTAAACATAAGACCTGAAACCTCTAGAAGAAAAACTCCTAGAAGAAAATGCAGGGGGAAAAGCTTCTTGACACTGGTCTTGGCAACTACTTTTTGGATATGACACCAAAGTACAAGCAACAAAAGCAAAAACAAACAAGTGAAACTACATCAAAATTAAAAACTTCTACACAGCAAAGAAACCAACAAAATGAAAAGGAAACCTACATAATGGGAGAAAGTATCTGCAAATCATGTATCTAACAAGCGGTCAATATCCAAAATATATACACAACTCAAGAGCAAAACACAAATAATTAAAAAATGGGCAAAGGAACTGAATAGATATTTTTCCAAATAAGACATACAAATGGCAAACAGGTACAGGAAAAGGTGCTAATCATCAGGGAAATGCAAATCAAAACCACAGTAAGGTATCACCTCATACATGTTTGAATGATTATCATTAAAAAGACAAAAGTGAGGAGAGGTGGTGAGGATGTGGAGAAAAAGAAAACATGTGTGCATTGTTGGTGGGAATGTAAACTGGTACAGCCACTATTGGCAAACAGGATAAAGTTTCCTCAAAAAATTAAAAACAGAACTACCATATGATTCAGAAATTCCACTTCTGGATATATATCCAAAGGAAATAAAATCACTATCTCACAGAGATATTTACACTCCCATATTCACTGCAGCATTCTTTACAAAAGTCAAGATGTGGAAACAACCTGAGTGTCTATCTACAGATGAATGGATAAAGAAGATGTGGTATACTTGTACAATGGAATATCATTCAGTCTGAGAAAGAAGGAAATTCTTCCATTTGCAATAACATGGATGGACCTGGAGGGCATTATCTTAAGTGAAATTCATCAGACAGAGAAAGACAAATACTATATGATCTCACTTACACGTGGAATCTAAAAAACCCAAACTGGTGGAGAGAATGGTAGTTGCCAGGGGGTAGGGGTGGGAGAAATGGGGAAACATTCATCAAAGAGTACAAACTTCCAAGATAAACAAGGTCCTACCCAAACCAGAATGGAAAAAAATATGAAAAAAATACATATATATATATATGTATATATAACTGAGTCACTTTGCCTTACAGCAGAAATTAACACTGCTGTAAATCGACTATACTTCAATAAAAAAATTTTTAAAAAAGGGCACAAACTTCCAGTTATGATATGAATAAGTTCTGAGGATCTAGTGTGCAGCATGAGTATAGTTAAAATACTGTATTATACAACTGAAAGTTGCTAAGAGGATAGATCTTAAATGTTCACACCACACACAAAAAAGAAGATAATTACATGAGGTGGAGGTGTTTACTAACCCTATTATGGTAATCAGTTCGCAACATATAGGCATACCAAATCATTGTGAATCAGTTATAAATCTTCACATTGTACACCTTAAACTTATGATGTTACATGTCAATTATATCTCAAAAAAGCTTGGGAAAAAAACAGTACACACTCACTAGGAGAAATTTATACAAGGCATCTGAGTGTTTATCAAATAATAGGAAATACTAGAGGAATAAGCGTTAGATGTACATATATCTAACATGTTTACACCACAAACTAAACTGCTGACATAAATTTATATTATGTGTAGATTTTATTTACATATGAATAAAATTCATAATTATATATATATTAATACATTATAAACAAATGTATGGATAAAAAACCTAGAAACAATATAAATTTAATGTCAATAAATTTAAACTCCTCCTTCTCTCAAAAACAATGCTATATATTAAGCTAAGTAATTCAAATTCTTTTTGTGAGCCTGGCCTGCTCTTGTAGATTTAGAATAAAAGATTTTAAGTGAGAATACAGGGACTTCCCTGGCAGTCCAGTGGTTAGGACTTCACCTTCCAATGCAGGGGGTACACATTCGATCCCTGGTCGGGGAGCTAGGATCCCACGTCTCGCAGCCTTTTAAAAAACCAAAACATAAAACAGAAGCAATATTGTAACAAATTCAATAAAGACTTTAAAAATGGTCCACATCAAAAAAAAAAAATCTAAATCTTTTTTTTTTAAGTGAGAAAAGAAGGACTCATTATTCAAACACTATCTCCTGGCAGAAGACAGGTGGTACTACATACTGAAAAGGCTGGCATCCCTTATTGGCTTCCCCTATTCAATCTTGTTGTGTAGATTCTGGAAGTTCCTCACAATGCATCTTCTTGCCTCTATTCAAAGTCTTCTATAGATAAGTGGATAAAGCCAAATAACAATCAGCAAGAATAACAAAAGAAAAAGTAGGCTTATGTTATGTTTAGTTCAAACCCCACTAATTCAGAATTTACAACACAGGCTTTTCATAGCAATCAAAATAGGTAACAGAACTATACAGTCAGCTCCATTATTTACTTACCACTGATTTCCCAGCATGCACAAATGCTCGATAAATATATTCAAATGAACAAGAAATATATACATATAATAAAAATTTTAAGTGGGGTGAGTTGTAAGTTCAGTCATTTTACTCAGCAAAGCAGAGGGGACACCAGCAAAAAAGTGAATACAATTTCTCTCCTTGCAAATTTTAGTGTAGCAGTCAGAAGTAAGCTTGAGTTTACTTATCTGATTTCTAAAAACAGGAATATCTTTGTTGCTTACTTCCCAAGAAGTTGTAGCTCAGCTCAGACATTTTACAAGCGTCCATTATAGAATAAGCTGTGCACTAAGTGAAAGTAACTGAACTAAATTAACTCTAAGCACCAGCCACATTTGAAATAGTACTGTCAATTCTGTCAGTCGCATCTACATTAAATATGCTGGACAAATTAAAAGTACTAACTTCATTTACCCGTATATAAATCTACAACCTCTTCAACTTCGGAAAAGTAATTTATTTCACTGCTCTCAAATTGATATTTTCCACTGGTTACTAGCAAAGACCTAATTTATTCATTTAACAAATATTTATTGAATGCCTATTTTGTCCCAGGCGCTGTTCCAGGTGCTGGCAATGAGAAGAGACAAAACTCCCTGCTTTCATAGCACTCACATGCCAGAAGAGGGAGACAAGCAAATAAACAAACACATTATATGTTAAGTTATAAGTAATATGAAGAAAAATAAAACATGGAAAGAAACGTACAAGCAATAGGAGCTTGAACAAAAGGTAGGAGTATGTTACAATTTTACACAGGTCAGGAAGGGGTCATCAAGAAGACATCTAAGCAAAAGCCTAAAGGAAGTAAAAGTAAAAGGTCCAGTCACAGTGCAAACTAAAAAGGTCCTGAGGAAGAAATATGCTTGGTGTGTTCAAGAAAAGGAGGCCAAAGTGGCTGGAGCAGAGTGAGTAAAAGAAAAGCGTATATAACGGCAGACGATTCAAGACCAGATACTAGATCATTTGTGCCCCATATGCAGTTTTAAAGACTTTGGTTCTTAACAGTGAGAAGTCCCTGAGTTTTAAACAGAATAGTGATATCGTCTGATTTAGATTTTTAAAAGATCATTCTGGCTGCTATTCTAACAGTAGCTGAACATCTATTGCTATAATCTAAGTAACGGATGATGGTGGCTTGGACCAGGCTGGTAGCAGGAGAGGTGGTGAACAGTAGTCACATCCAGGAATATGAAGATCAAACTACTTGTTACTCAACACAAAAGAGAAGAGTCAAGGGTGGTACTAAGGTTTCTGACTTGAATATCAAGGCAGTCAGAGTTGTCATTTATGGATACAGGAAGGACTACAGGAGAAGCTATGCTCAGATACTGTGGCAGGCTGAATAGTGGCCCTCTCAAAGATGATCACATCCTAATCCCTGGAATCGTGAATATGTTACGTGGCAAAAAGGGGCTCTGCAAATGAAAAGTTAAGATTCTGAGATGGGAAGGTTATCCAAGTGGATCCAATGTAATGACTATATCTTTACAAGAGGGAGGTAGAGGATCAGAGAAGGCAATGGTACAAAAGAAGCAGAGAAAGAGAAGGGGATGTGATGATGGAAGCAGAGGAACAGGAAGAGATGTGAAAATAGAAGCAGAGGTCTGAGTGATGCCACTGCTGGCCTGGAAACTGAAAGAGAGCCATAAGCTAAAAGATGTGGGCAGCCTCTAAAAGCTGGAAAAGGCAAGGAAACTGATTCCTCCCTAGAGCTTCCAGAATGAACACAGTTCTGTGGCCCATTTTAGATTTCTGACCTCCAGAACTATAAAATAAGTTCATGTTATTTTATGCCACTAAATTCGTGATAATTTGCTATAGCAGCAATAGGAAATTAATGCAGACACGACAGTTTGAATATTTAGAGTTACATGTATTATCAGAATTTTTGTATTATAACAAAATCTCCAACTGAATTTGAAAATAATACCCTTTAGAACTACAAGGTTGTATACGCAAAAGGTACTGTGTCAAGTTAAACAAACACCTTAGCATTTAAAATAAATTTCCTCATACATATAGTTTAAAATATAAGCAACAGTCATAAGCTAAATAATAATATTTGGTCATATGTGATCTGAAGACTCAGCTCTGAACCTCTGAACTTTGCATAATTTGTTACCCTGATAGATATTTACTCAAGAAGGCCTACCTCATGTATTTATAAATTCCTTCATCTTGGCAAATTGCTGGAAATGCTGAAAGTTATAGTGGTTATGTTCTAAGTCAACATATAACCATAAAATGGATATAAGAGAAGGTGGATAGGTTAATTTTTATATTTATAAAAAGAGGGCACGAGGTGTAAAAAGTTAAGAAATATCACTCTAAAGCAATTAAGTCTGGGGACAAAGTTCTTTAACCCAGGACATCCGTAAGTAGTATGTCACAATTACTAGAAAATTAATATAAACTACTTGCGTGTCTGTGAATGTGAAATATAACTTTACATAATGTATTTGTTATAAAAGCTGTGAAGTTCTGCTTAACTAGAAAAATTTAACCGTAATACAGTTCAATACGACGTGAAATCAGTATGTAAGAAATCTAGCACCACGGACACAAGCATCTTGGAACATCAAATACAGTCAGATCTCATCCTATCAAAATCCTATAAAATAAAAAAAGTAACCAGTTAAAGACATGCCCCCAAAAGAGCTGTGTAAAGATGACAAAAATAAATCATGTAAGTCTTCAATATACATCAAAAATGATGAACCATGTTTCACTGATTGTAAGATTAACAATTTTTCATATTTTAACATTACTGAAGTTGAAATGCATTAAGTGAGCGGCAGTGTTAAGTTAGTGGCACATAAAATGGTGCATCTTAAAAACTGATAGTCTTAGATTTGATTAGACATATTGTTTTAGCTGTATTAACTCATTTAATCTTTACAACTACCTTATGAAATAGCTGCTATAACTGTACCACCTCATAGATAAGAAAACTGAGAAAGAGGTTAACTTCTCAGTCACATGGGCACTAAAGTTATCTTTAATATATATTAAACTATTTAATTAGCAAAATTACTATTTAACATAACCTACATCATATTTTCAGCTTTTTGTAACTATTTTAATGATCTCAAAAGAAAAAGAAATTTAAGGTTTTCAAAATGTGTTAAGCCTTTAAAAAGTCCTTTTGCATACAAATACAGCACATAGCAAAGTACGTAAGTAGCAATTAATATACAATATATACCTGTTTGACCAAGCTTACCTATTGTAGCAAATTTCTAGACATTAGTATAAGTCAATTTCTTGCAAAAAAGTTCTATAACTCAAAATGCACATGACCTCACTAACCAAACTCCAAGTACAAATATTTACAAAATCCATCTTGCAATCAATGTCATTTACCTTATCAAGCCTGAAAATAAAATGAACATCTCAAAAGATGCAGAAAAAAAGCATATAACAAAATGTAAACTCTATTCATGATTTAAAAAAAAATTCCGAACAAACTAAGAGAACTTCCCCAACCTGATAAAGGACATTCACAAAAAACTTACAACTAATAAAATACTTAACGGTGAAACACTGGCCATTTTTCCCTCTAATACTGAGAACAAGTGAAGGATATAGGCTCTCGCCACTCATATTCAACATTATATTGGCGATCCCAGCCAGTGGCTTTCACCACTCCTATTCGACATTATATTGGAGGTTCTAGCAAGTGTCATAAGGCAAGAAAGGTAAATATAAAGATTGGAAAGTAAGAAATAAAACCACCTTTATTTGCTGACGACATGATTGTCTACATAAAAAAATACCAAAGAATCTTCACAAAAAGCTATGTTTAATATGTAAATTTAGCAAGGTCACGGAATAAAGGTCAATATACAAGTCAGTCCTATTTCTATACACTAGTAATGAACTGCAAACTGAAATTTTTAAAAACAGTACTATTACAGCACAAAAATCATTAAATAATTAGGGATAAATGTAACAAAATATGTGCAAAATTTGTATTCTAATGACTAAAATGACAAGAGAAACCAAAGAAGACCTAAATAAATAGAAATACGAAGCCCACAGATTGCAGGACTCAGTATCCTTAAAATGTCAATTTGCGCCAAAGTATCTGGAGATTCAGTGCAATTCCATTCAAAATCCCAGCAGGGTTGCAGAAATTAACAAGCTGATTCTAAAACATATACTGAGAAAGCAAAGTACCTAGAACAGCCAAAACAAATCTGAAAAAGAGCAAAGTATAAGATATATACTACTTGATTTCAAGGCTTACTACAAAGCTACTGTGTGATATGGACAAAGTATAATACTGATATGTATGTATTAAAGGAACAAAATA
The DNA here is from genome assembly GCF_030028045.1 of Hippopotamus amphibius kiboko. Taxonomy (NCBI): domain Eukaryota; kingdom Metazoa; phylum Chordata; class Mammalia; order Artiodactyla; family Hippopotamidae; genus Hippopotamus; species Hippopotamus amphibius. The sequence continues at coordinate 101,699,407 of NC_080193.1, forward strand.
GAGTCCAAAACAGACCCAAACACCCATGGTCAATTGATTTTAACAAGATGCCAAGGGAATAGAATGGAGAAAGGAATCTTTTCCACGAATGGTTCCTAAACAACTAGATAACCATTTGCAAAAATCAAACCTTGACATACCTCACACTGTGTAGAAAAATTAATTATAAATGGATCACAGACTTAACTGTAAGACCTAATACTACAAAATGCCTAGAAGAAAAAATAGGAGACAATCTTTGTAACTTTAGGTTAGGCAAAGTTCTCTCACCTACAACACCAAAAGTATTAACCAAAAAAGAAGAAATTGATATACTGGACTCCATCCAAATATAAAACTTCAGCCCTGTGAAAGACACTATTAAAATGAAAAGAGAAGGCACATATACTGGAAGAAAATGTTTGCAAAATACATATCTAATAAGAATTTGCATTCAGAATACATAAAGAACTCTCAAAACTCAACAATAAAAAAAACTTTGACAAAAGATCTGGACATACTTTACACCGATGATATACAGATGATAAAAAAGTTCATGAAAAATGCTTAGCATCATAAGTCATCGGGAAAATGCAAAATAAAACCAATGTGATACCACTAACACCTATCAGAATAGCAAAAATTTAAAAACCTGACAAAACCAAGTGCCGACAAGGAAGAAGAATAACTGGAACTTTGCTGGTGGGAATGCAAAATGGTACAATCATTTTGGAAAAGAGGTCAGCACTTTCTATAAACATCCATTTACCATATAACCCAGTAAACCCACTACTACAAATATTTGCTGTCAAGCAAAGGGAAGGCAAGACCTGACAGATCTTCTCCAGCCCTAACAAGTGTTTGTTAGATTCAGAAAGCCTGGTACTTACATAAAGAGGAAAAGGAAGTGTAGCAAAAGCTAAGGTCCTTGTGCAGAGCAACACCAAAACAAAAGGGGCCATATGATTGCAACATGGGGGGGGGATGATATAACATTCTGGTGCTGAGGAGCTACACCTGAAGTTTTATAGCCTGCAGCTGCGCCCTAGAAGGATGCAACAGAATGCCTCCTCTCATCAGAACCAGGAGTTGATGAGCAACGGTACCATGACACCCTCTCTCGTAGACAGGGAAATTAGAGAGTAGACAGGGAAGTGAGAGAGAAAGGCCAACTAGGAACTCCTCACAAACATCACATAATCTTACATGCCAAGCCTCAGATCACCTGCAGTTCAAGCCTTGCCTATGTGGCCTATGTGAATACACACAATGCCATTAGGGTGCCATCGTGGAGCCAATTCCTTAGATTTACCCAAGAGAGATAAAGACATATGCCCTACCAACAGCCATTTGCAAATATTTATCACTGTATTCATCACTGGCTAAAACTAGAAAAAATTTATATTGTGGTGGTTATATAAGTTTGCCAAAATTCATAGACCTTTAGGGGCTTCCCTGGTGGTGCAGTAGTTAAGAATCTGCCTGCCATTGCAGGGGACATAGGTTTGAACCCTGCACCGGGAAGATCCCTCATGCCACAGAGCAATTAAGCTCGTGTGCCACAACTACTGAGCCTGTGCTCTAGAGCCTGTGAGCCACAACTATTGAGCCCATGTGCCACAACTACTGAAACCTGCATGCCTAGAGCCCATGCTCTGCAGAAAGACAAGCCACTGCAATGAGCAGCCCCCACTCTCCGCAACTAGAGAAAGCCCACGCGAAGCAACGAAGACCCAACGTAGCCAACAAATAAAGAGTATCCTTGATGGAGCAATAAAAAATTGTTTTAAAAAAATTCATAGACCTTTATGGGTGAACTGTATTAGATGTTTATTATACTTCAATAAACCTAACTTTTAAAAATTAAATGAAAAAAACCATGTTGTAAATGATTCAAGATAAAGCTGTCTTGTGGTCCAAAATTTCTACATGTATGTTACTTGTATATGAAGAAATAAAAAGTAAAACTCTATTCCTTACAAGGTAATGACTGTATATAGTAATGCTAAGGAAGTATAAATGTTGCTTACAATACTGTATCTAATAGAGAAAACTTGCAAGGCAAATTTAGAGGTAATAGCATTCAGTCTATAAAATTATTCAGTGCAATCTCTAGTATACGTGAGCATGTATTTCTGACATTCAGTGACTGTTAGTGTCTACAATATCCTGTGGCTAATGAAAGAATATTAAAAAAAAAACTTTTAAGATATACATCTATCCTCTAGAAGCTTTATATCTGGACGAGGAACACAAAATAAATGAAAAATTCAAAGTAGAAGGTGTTGTCCCACCTGCTACTTCATGAAGCCAGTCTATTAACAAGTCCCATAAATATTCAACCATAAGCTATTAAAAGTCTACAGTCTAAATATAATTTAAGATACTTTTGTTTATCCAGCAAAAGATTATATATATACACACCACCACTGCACGTTATTAAAATTACTTGCATTTTAAAAGGAGAGAACACCGAAAGGATCTCACGCTCAAAAAAATCTCCCCTATATATATTCTACACGTGAGTAAATCCATTTGCTTATAAACTATTCTTTGGGAGAGGAAAGAAGACTCTGAATGAAGCAAATCACACATTTATACATTAATCACACCAAGATAAAATGACAAGGACAGAGTTTATGAATTGTTTGGGTAAAGGGCAATTTCGTACTAGGAAGTTCTTCAAGGCAGGGCAAAATGAAGTGCAGTTGGAGTTCCTGGATCAATAAAGGAATTACGAAGCCAAATAAATACCTTGGAGAAGGAGTAGTAAGTGCACAGATGACAAAATTACTTTAAAATTAAATTTTTATTTAAATTTAAAATTTTTAATTATAAAAAACGAGTAAGGGCCTTAGAATATAATTTGGCTTGTGTTTGCAATTTTGTCAAAGACCTTGATAATGACTAGTTTGCCAATGAAAATCCAATCACCAAATGTCTCTGATGGGACTAGTTTTCTGAGAATAATATAACCCTTCATCAATTCTGATGTGTTAAGTTGCCTCAATCTAGGGGAATTCAACCTCCCTAATTCAGTCTGATGTTCACCTACATGGTTCACTCCTCTCGTGGAGGTAAAAGACAAAAGTTTCAGGAAAGATGTAAACATCAGTCCTCAAATTTCTACTCTTTCCCCTTCTTCATTCTAGGTACTGTTTTTTTTTTTTTAAGATTTTTTTCTTTTTTTTTTTCTTGATGTGGACCATTTTTTAAAGTCTTTACTGAATTTGTTACAGTATTGCTTCTGTTTTATGGTTTCGTTTTCTGGCCATAAGGTATATGGGATCTTAGCTCCCCAACCAGGGGTGGCACCCACACTCCCTGCATTGGAAGGCAAAGTCTCAACCACTGGATCGCCAGGGAAGTCCCTCTAAGTACTTTTAAGATTCCTCTATTTGTAAGAACAAACAGAAGTTAAACATATAAATACAAACCTCTCTCTATACCCTATGACCGTTCATAAAAAACGATGACTAGTACCATTAAAAGTTTCTTTCTAAAGCAAGGTATAAAGGTAATATAGAACATGAACATATTTTTAAAATATATGATACATACTTGTGCATATCAAAAAAATTTAAGGGACTTCCCTGGAGGTCCAGAGGTTAAGACTCTGCACTCCCAATGCAGGGGGCCCAGGTTCAGTCCCTGGTCAGGGAATTAGAGCCCACATGCCAGAACTAAGAGTTTGCATGCCGCAATTAAAAAGATCCTGAGTGCCACAACTAAGACTTGACACAATCAAATAAATAAATAAATTTTTTTAAAAGATTTAAAAGTATAAATATCAGATATATATTCAAAATGATTAGGCAATTTTAAGTTTCTTAATATTTATGTATTTTCTAATATTTTTCAACACTGAGCATGTATTTTAATGGTTTTTATTAAGAATTTTAAGTCTTTATATCATTTTAGTAACTACCTTTTTATGAAATTGACTAGTAAACCATGATTCTATTATCCCTATCCCTTTATAAACCTTTCCTGCAATTTTTTTTTTTTTTTTGGCACACGGGCTTAGTTGCTCCGCGGCATGTGGGATCTTCCTGGAGCTGGGATCGAACCCGTGACCTCTGCATTGGCAGGCGGATTCTTAACCACTGCGCCACCTAGGAAGCCCTGCAATTTTTAATGAATTCTGTGAGCATCCTTGTTGATAAAGAGAAAAAAGGAAATCTACTAACCACATCTTTCCTATTATTCAAAAGAAAGAAATATTTCAGATAAAACATTAAGGTAAATTCTTAATTTGTTTTTCTGAGCAAAGCCATTTTATTGGATGACTCTGTTCTTAATTCAAACAATGGACAATGGGATTTTACTATGTTTCTATGGGAATACTCACAAAAGCAGTAACTTTCTCTTATCTAACAAAAGGAAAAATGTAAATATGAACAAGCTGGTTTTTCAGCCCTACTTTAGGAAAGTATCAAATATAATCTTATTTCATGTATCAAAACATTACAGCAACTCATATTATTATAAAATTCTTCATTTGTAAATATGTAGATTCCAAGTTAATCAAAATGTGATTTAAAGGTTTCTGGACACTTCCTATACTAGGAATCAATGCTTATATTTATAAACGAAAAAGAAAACACACAGGGCTTAAATGTATCTCCAAAAAGTCCTTAACAATAACTAAGTCCTTTTTTATAGGAAAAAAATAAAATCAATCGAGGAAATAGCAAATTGTAGTTATAACTTTTCATTATCACATTTTACAAAAAGTATTTTGACTATCACTTTTTCAAGAGGTTGAAATAAAACAGAATCATCTTACTTTTTACTAAAGATGATCTTTACATTTCTAAAGTTAACTGTATTAGTAAACTGGAAAACTACTACTTACAACCCTGCCTTACCCATAGATTGTGTGTGTGCTAATACAGGCAATATCTGATCACTCCTAATGGCAACAAATAACATTTCTGAAGGACATTTTCATATGATAGGAATAATTTAAACAGAGTATGACTGTTTTCAGAAGGATATCACATCATTTTCCTTTCTGTGCTCAATTTTCACACTAAACATAACCACATTTAGAATATTCTTATTTACCTTGTTTTTTTTATATTCCCATGCATAAAACCAGCTACTTAAGAACACTGAGCAAACAACCTTATCACTTGTTACTTATGATCAACAGATTTGTCTTTTTTCTGCTTTACAGGCAAAAATTATATTTCCACAAAATAAAATGAGTGTTGGGTTAGTTAATCTGAGATAGTGGTTAGAACATGATGCTATAATAAGGCTAAATTGACCATTCGATCACTGATCCCACCAACTGACTTTCATCTATTGCACAGGCAGCATTTAAAACTCCTGCTGGTGAGTTCACTGCTCACAAGAAGAGCCAGCTGTGCAGCTGTGTCAGCACAAATCTACTATCACCATATTTCTATTTATCAACTTTACTACAAACAAATCATGTAAGAGTTGTCATCTGAGGAGAGAACCCCAACAATATACCCACTGGATCCTAACACAGATGATAACCTAAGAGGTAAAAGTGTAAAGTTTATTTTAGATGCTAAATTGAAGAAATAAGGTATTTTAAAATCCAAATCCATTTCTGTTAATCAGTATTTACACTTTGAATCTTAAAATGTCACCACATTAAACTTTGAGTCTGATTGCTAAGACAAATGATGACAGTAATATTCTTCTCTTTTGAACTAGCAGAAATGTATAGAATACATAAAAAGATGACAATTGTTGATCCCTTTACTCTCTCAGCTTTACTAATTCAGGTACTTTTACCTTTATGTAACAACTTATAATCTAAGAGGAATTATACCTTCAAATTATTCAATACAATAAAAATTATCTTCCAAGGAAAGAGAAATCTGTTGTTTTTTTTAAACTTAGTGGTGATAACTGCAACCCAATCACTTTTCCGCCCTCAATTTCTCTTCTGACCTGTAACTCTTTCCCATAATACGTTGCACAAGGGATTGGAATTACTACCTCAGTCCTTTTAATTTGCCTCTCCTAGAGAACGTGAATTCCCAGAGTGAGGACAGCATAGCTTCCTCCAGTCCTTCTTCATATTTGCAGTGCATTAAGAGTATAAATTGACACACTAGGTGGTATTCATTTGCTCACAAATCAGCCTCTCCTACTAACTACACTATGAAATTCTGTGAACACTAGGTATGTATCATCAACCCTTGACACAGTGCCAGGCCATAGAAGACTTTCAAATACATTTAGTGAAAAATGGAGCATCCTACTTAACCTTTGAATCTCTCCTACCACACTCAGTATCAGCAAAGCACCCTATGAATATGTACAATTGCACTTTTTGTATGATTCTCTGACCAAGTCACATTCTTTATGTTCCTACTGGCCATACTTTTCCCTCATTGGAGGGAAAAGCCTTGGATCACGTCTGATTTATTCTCCAATACAAATATTCCCTACAAGAAAATACAGAGTTCAGGATATGTCTAATCAAGTAAAATCTCACAATACTATCCTTGATTAACCATGTTCTCCTTACAAAATTTATGAACCTATAAATTTTAACACCTTTTTTTTCCCCCTGGTTTACACCAAGACTTGAGAACGCTTCCCAATATAGCTGATGTTAAGAAGGATGCCTGGAGAGATGGAGGTACGAGCAGGAAAAAAAGACCATAGTGAAGGAACAATTTAACACATTTCTTCCATTTGCATCTTTATCCCAAGAGAATTTAAATGGGAAGGGAAAAGGTGCAGGAAGGGAAAAGAACCTGTGATTTAGAATAAGCTATAAAGAAAACAAAAGATACTGGCTTTGCAAACTATGAGTTTTAAACCATCCTTTCAAATAATTTTTAAAGATTTTTTTTAATCCACAGAATCTTTTGCTTCCTCCAGGAGCAGCTGTATTTCATCTCACCCAATATCCCCCGCCTCCATGCACATACATACAGCGCTACCACTGAGTCCCTGTGCCAAAACCAATCATCACAGGAAAAATTAAACCATGAGGATCATTTCCTAATTCTCTCTGAAAAATAATCACAAAATTTTCCCCCACAGGCAAATTACCTATTCTAACGGGATTGGAGGGGGGTGGCGGGAGGGAATAGCTCATTACTATGCAGCTTCTCATTCTCCATAGGGAGAAAAACGGCATTAACTTCCAACAAGGGACGACTGCTCTTATACTGTATCCCCAGTTAGAACCTAAAAACAAGCAAAAAAAAAAAAAAAAACCCTATCTTTTGATGCATTCAAATGAATAGAAAGCTAAGGCACTTTACTTTGCAGCAACATAACCCCTTAAAAATCCTCCAGAGCTTGGGGGGTGGGGTTACCCATCAATCCCCCCACACCCTTGACATATGGGGGAGCAGGATTCTGTCAAATAGAAAATGCCACTCTCCGCCTCCTCCGCCAACCCAAAAATTGACGGGCACGGGAGTGCGGGGGCGGCCGAGGGAAGAAGCGAGGAGGCGGGGACATCCCCCCACCCCCCCGCACACACACACCGCACCGAGGACTGATGCCTGGCTTTTTAAAATGTTTTAAAGCTACAATTTTCTCCAACCGGAGAATTCTCACCCATTCCCCAGCCCCAGCCCCGACCCTGCTCCTCCCCCCCATACGTGCGCTCAGCTGGACTGTGTCCCAGCCACGGCCTCGGCCCCGCGCGCCCTACGCCCCCAGACGCGCGGCCCCCAGCCGGGGGTCCCCCACGCGCTGCTCACCACCCGGAGGCCCGACGCGCCCAGGCCGGGAGATGCGTCGCACCTGGATGTAGTTGTTCTCGCAGTAATCGGCCACCCGTTCCAGATTCGTGTAGCTGTCGAAGAGGGCCCGGCGGCCCCCCGGGATTTCCTCCTCCAGCAGCATCTGCAGCTCCGCCATCTTCACATCCTCCTCCTCCTCATACAGACCGCAGCGGCAGTGGCGGCAGTAGTGCCAGGGAAACCCAAGACTGGGAGAGGAGGAGCCGCGGCAACGGCGGCGGCAACCCGGGAGGAGCGAGAAACACCCCCCGCGCGCGACAGGGGAGGGGGCAGCAGGAACGGGGGCGGGGCGCGAGCCGACGGACTCTGAGGACGGTCACCGCGGCGACGGCCGGTCCGGCGCGCGCACGCGCGCTCCCCTCCCTCCGCCCCCGGGAGCCCGAAAAAGATTCCCACCCTTGGTCGCGCCGCCCGCCCCTCCCCCACTTCCGGCGTCTCCTAGCGACCGCGGGAATGGGGGCCGGGATGCGAGCGCGAGTCGGGCGCGCTGTTAACCCTTCGGCCCCCGCAGGTTGCGTGGTTGGGGAAGTGCTCCCGGCGGTCTTTGTTAGTCCGGAGTGAACGCCCACCCGGCTCTGCCGTCTTCCCGCCCGCGCCCTCAGCGACACCCCTCGGCGTTGTCCTCAACGTGGAGCCCAACCCCGTGGTCATGGGCCTGAGGGGTAATAGCAGCCCACTCAACTTCCACGCAGCTTTAAGTGCCCACCCACTTTTCATTTTTCTCATCTTCGACCTCATCCATCCTCTCTGATACAGATAAGTAAAGTTCAGTTTCCTAATCCCAGATCTCCTGTTCTCCGGCATTTTTGCACCTGTTTGCCCATGAACACCGTTTTCTCCGCCAAGTTAGCCTCTGTTCTGTTCTCTCGTTTGACCCTCCTCCGGACTTGGGCTTTTTGCGCTTGCCCTATGCTATGCTTCCTCAGTGACAGCCTTTTTCTGTCATTTCTCTGAATCTGTAAACTTCACTTTTTTCTTCATCTATTCCGTATTTAAAGTTTCGAAAACGGTTTTGCTGGTACTTTCCTTCCTCACAGGGCTGTTACATGGATAAAAGTCTATGTGAAAGCACCTTGGAAAACGATAAATGCCACAAAAATTCAAGGTAGATCATTTGGTCTTGCAGTTATTATTGTTATTCCTTAGATACTGTATCTTTTTTCCTGAATCTGACTACTCCACACAATGTAATCTTAAAAAACTAAAATTCCTGACAGCCGCTGAGATATTATAAAGTCCATGACCTTTATTTGTACTGTGGAAAGTCAAGGCTGACTACATTTGCAGTTTAGAGCAAGATCCATTATTTCAACTCTTGTATTTGTGATCTCTTGGCCCTCCTACAGTGATTTTTCCCCCTCTTTTTTTTTTCTTCCCAGATAATGAGGAAATTATAATTTCACAAAAAAATCACTTTAATGCCTTATTACAAATTTCTGGAGCGGTCTCTGATGATGTTATATTGGCTTTATGATACACACATTAGTGAATTTTTTTGAGTTTTCTCTGTGGAACCCAAATTAAAGGATACTAAAAATGTTGTCCCAGTCCAACTAGGTTTATTCTTAACCACCTTAAACATCTTCTGTATTAGTGGTTCTCAAACTTAAGTGTGAAGAGCTTTTTAAAATGAAAGCTGCAGGGTCACACTCTAGAGATTCATTAGGGGTACTGATGGAATGAAGTAGTCACTTAAATGGCACATAAACATGCTTCAGGGATTAACATTAAATCAAGCAAACTTTTCTTTCAGATTAAATTTCAGTGAATCAAAGGCTACTGCTGAGCTGTAAGAAGTCCACCAGGGTAAGTTAAATGCTAAACAGACTCTTCCCTATTACTTGTTTCCACCTAGCATTCTTTCCCGCGCTGCTTAGCAATTAGCCCAATCAACAGTTCTCCCCACAGGGATGATTCATCATCCTAGGAATCACTGCCTGAAGATTCTAGTATGCACGTTCTCAAATTTGTGACAACTTCTTTGGATCTTGGCTTCCTTATCTGAAAAATCAAAGGGTTAAACTCAGGTCAGTTCTCAAACTTATGCATGGATTGGAATCACCTGCAGGGCTTGCTGAAAAACGGGATTGCTAGGCCCCACCCAGAAGAGTATCTGGGTCTGCCCCGCTTTATATTTCTAACAAGTTCCCAGGCGGTGCCAATGAAACTGCCCTTCTGGCTCTGAAGGCCTAATTGGGAATCTCTACAAAGAGAAGACCTTTTAATGCTCGGCAGAATCTAAGACTCGAAGGACATAGATACACACTTCTGCTGCCACCAAGATGATTTCAGCAAAAAAGATGATAAGTACAAAATCTATAAAAAGTACATGCATCATTGCAGGGTTTTTTGGTTTTGCTCATCTTAATTTTTCTAAAATGAGCATGGATTATTTGTATGAGTCCAGTGAGGCTATTATCTCCCCAAATCAGAGAGAATACCTTCATTAACACAGCCCAAGATGACATTTTTAAAGCAGTTTTATCATCAGTTTGGTTCAAAGTAAGTATTAAAAATTCGTAGATTTTTTACATATTAACCCAGTCACACCAAGTGCAGTTGGGTTTTTTTAAATCTAACTGCAGATCTTTATATTTACTTCCAATTAATCATGCCTGGCTTTTCCCCAAATTTAGATCTTCACTACCATCTCTTGAAATAAGTAATCTTGCTTCACATCATCTACTGATTTGATAAGCAAGACTTTGGGGCTCATTATAGCCTTTGAAAACAATGCTGAACAAATCAAGGCCAAGAAGAGGGCCTAATGACTTGGCCCTATAAGCCTCACTTAGTTGGTCAGAGCCGCTATCAGTATGTCTTAAATTGGGCCAGCTGTGACTGCACTTTAAAGGACTCACATTTATCCAATATTTCTTCATCATAGTTACATGACTGGTGAGAAAGTCAAATTGTTCTGCTGAAATAAATATACTATGGAATTTCCCTGATGTATACCATACTAGCAACTCTATACTTAAATGAGGAAATTAAGATAAAGCACATAATACATTGCCTAATAGTATGGGCTCTAAGAAATAAATGTTGCTTCACTGAATTGTTTACATTGTTTGGCTTAAAATATCTAGAAGACATACCCTTTCACTTCAGACTTTCCCCCCAGGTTCTTCCAGCACACTACTGACATGATAATTCATCATAAACATTGTTTTCATCATTAAATCTTTGCCTCCAAATTTTCAGCCTCTCTTTTAAGTGACATCAACCTAGCAGCTTTAAAATCCTTAACACTGAGGATTAATTAGTATTTAATATTACTGTATTTTCTCATACATTTAAAAAATTTATTAGAGAACAAATAATATTTATGGCACCTAAAAATATTATGTTTCATTTCCACACAATGGCACTTCCTGTAATATTTATCCATTTTCCTGGTTTTACATTAAATGCTTGGAAATTATTAAATAAGAATGTCATCCTTCTTCATGAAGATACTTTGGACTGTTTCCTTTCTTTACCTTGAGGATCTCAAAACTAGTTTTCAGGCTACTATATGATTTTATCAGACAATACCAAGTTGGAGATATATGTACATATACAGTTCAATGAAAGAATATATATTTCAGTGAAATTTAAAAGAATTCCTTTTTAAGCAATTAAGTTCCCTATTATACAGTAGTAATCAGGAGAAATGCAAAGCAGAGTTTTCTACTCAAGCAATGACATGGTTAACTTACTTCCCATTCTTACCCCAAACAAGAAAAACAGTGATCAGTGATTAATATTTTCATACACATTTATACACCTTTTGGGATTGTAATCAAATTTAAGACTATCAGGAAATTTTAATACCAAGTGCATATAATTTGTATGTATTAAATTTTTGAAACATTTTCTGTATGTGATCAGAAGATAAAAGACTGGGATCTAAGCCTTATATTTTTAGATACACTTTATCATCTGAAACTTTGTTTTCAGTTTCAGTGGTATAAACCTTGTTCTCAATTTTAGGGATATTTATTTAATGGTTAAAAATGTACCAAACTATTAAAAAAAAGCCTTACTGTGCAACAGAGCATTCCATGCTTTATAGCTGTATGAACAGACATTTTAAGAAATAAGTTAAAAATAATTGGAAAGAATACACATCCTCCAAAATTAGTCTGTAAGAAGAAATCCCCTCCTGTTTTCAGGAAGTCAGCAGTCCACAAGTCTCGTACATATTTTCTTCATTTTTATTGAAAGTCATTTTTTTGTCTCTTTATTATAGAAATTACAAACATACAGTATGGAGAATGGTATAATGAATACACAAATACCCACTGATTAGATGTAACAATAGCTTCTATGTCACCTTCTATTGTTCTTATGCTAAAGAATTTTAAAGAAAATTACAGGAATCATGACATTTAACCCCTAAATATTTTATTATATATCTCTAAAAAAAAGGATATTTTGCCACATAACCACAATATTGTTAGCACATCTAACAAAATCAACAATAATCCCCTCATACTAACCAATACCCAATAAAAAGCATTTTTCAAGAAGAAATTACTCTTACAAAGAGAGGAAATAACATATACCCAAGATACAACCTGGAAGGATTATATTTAAATATGTAGACTCTATAATAGCTTCCTGTGAGAGACAACAAAATAGCTCCCTTTCCTGTGAAAAATAAAAAGAGAAAAAAATCTTTTCCATCAAACCATGGGAGTGGACAATATAAACCTGAAATTCTTCATGATAATGTATCTCTATGTATAGATATAACCAATGGGGTAGATTATTTATCTTGAAAGGCATATGTTTTTGAAGAATAAAAATTCCTCAATTCTTTAGTTTCTACTAAAATTGGCTTTACATAGCCCTCCCCCACAAAAACAGTGAATTCCAGAGCTAAAGCATAAAACAGATCATTTGCCACAGCAGACATCACCAATCAGTTAACAAAAACTGGATTTCTGAAATTAGCTACTTTTGTTCACATTTTGCCTTATGTTAAAGTTTTTATAGTGCATCAGGCCTCAAAATGTACTACCTAGGTTTTTATTACTAACTATACTGACCTTCACTTAATAACAAGAATTGCTAAGAGTTTGAAATATACCAGTTTTTCTGATTATGCTTTAAATAGCATTAGAACCTGTATGCTGAATATTCACTGCAGCATGTATGATTTCCAAAGCTGCTTTTTTTTTAATGACAATCTGTTTCTTGTTAGTTTTTCTTTTTTTAAAAAATAAATTTATTTATTTATTTATTGGCTGCATTGGATCTTTGTTGCTGCATGCAGGCTTTCTCTAGTTGCGTCGAGCTGGGGCTACTCTTTGTTGCCGTGCACAGGCTTCTTATTGTGGTAGGCTTGTGGAGCATGGGCTTCTAGGCGTGTGGGCTTCAGTAGTTGTGGTATGCGGGTTCAGTAGTTGTGGCTCACGGGCTCTAGAGCACAGGCTCAGTAGCTGTGGTGCAGGGCTTAGTTGCTCCATGGCATGTGAGATCTTCCCGGACCAGGGCTCGAACCCATGTCCCCTGCATTGGCAGGCAGCTTCTTAACCACTGCACCACCAGGGAAGTCCCTCTTGTCAGTTTCAGTAATATTGCAAACAAAGAGAGAATACCTTGACAAAATTGCTAACCATGGTATAAAGTAATAAGTCTCACTTGTACAGTACATGGTTGCTAAAAATAAGAATATCATTGACCACTGATTGCTATGTTCATGAAATGGAATGTAGAAGAGGTTAGCAGCAAAAAAGTGACTCATGATTTTCTTTGTCAGAGTAATTTTATGTAGCCTCTTGGAAAGAAAGGAGCAGAAGAGAATAATTTTGGTATTTTAAAATGGCAAGGAACACTGAATTTAACTACACTTAAAATACACCGGTAGGATTTCTTCCTTCCTCCTCCACAGGAATTAACAATATATTTCTCACAGATTTCTATTATCTAGATGTCCAACCACATGAATAAATGAATGACTCATATCACTGAAACATTTCATAAGGTATCATGATGATATTTCAGGGAAAAATCCCATTTTACCTTCCAGCAGAAAATGTTTGGCAATTATGATTAAAATATAGGAAAGTAAGCATTCCATCAGTGAAATGAGGCTTCAGATAAGAGACTTTTAGTGTACTTATCACTTCTGCAACTTTAATAAAAATGTATATTATAAAATTGCTTTGTTTGGCATCTATTTGTTGCCTACTTTGTAAATAATTTAAGACATCCTAGAGAGGTTTAAATTGCTTGATGATAAATCATAAAAAAGATGTTTATGGATATGTGCAAGGACAACTAGCATACAACCAGGAAGCACAGCCCTCAAAAACCACTGAGTCACACAGCACCATCCTGTGTAAGGTCAGATGTGTCCAGGGCTACCTTCATGGGGTGCAGTCAGTGCAGTACCACAGAAGCCTGCTGCTTAGAAGGACCCTATGTTGGAGTATAACACTTTGAGGGCAGTGCAGTTGAAATTCTCAAATTTTATTTGTGAATTTGTAAGTGAAGTCCAATGGGACTGTGGAGTATAGGCCGGGGGCTTAGAGTTTACTTCCTTGCCTCCCTAGACATGTTCTCAGTTACCAGCTTCCTTGCTCCCTGGTGCCCTGGGCCCTGCCTGGCCTCCCTCTAGCCATCCCTGCCCATTTCAACTGCTGCCTTCTACCCAGAGCAGCAATAAGATTGCATGAGGAGAAGAGCTGATGAGGGAGGCCCACTTTCTGCCAGGTCACCCTCCAGCGTGGGCCTGGGTACAGGTGTGGGGAGGGCTGGGTCCAGCAAGCAGTATGCTGTGCAGCATCTTGAGGCAGGACATGGAAGAAGTCATCTCTGCTTTGGGCTGGCCACACCACAGCATGTTCACCAGGTAATCAGGTAGGGTTCCTTTGCCTACCAGTGATCCAGGTAAGCAACACTGTCCCAGCATGGGGACTTCAATCCCTTGTGGGTCTCTCATCAACCATAGGTTAAAAGAGCAGACCCATGGAGGTGTGGGGGAGATTGACTTCATTCCCAGCTAAGACTCCATATTTTCATTTTGCACTGGGCATACAGATTATGTAGTTGGCCCTGATTGTGCCTCTTAAAATAAAAATAAACCCCCAAATCTTTATAAGCATCGTAGCATGTCCCATCATAGATGGGACATCTCTTTTCAAGTGCTTGTTTTTATGAGACTATTAACCTATTTCTCCCAGTTATCAATAGCATAGTTTACTAATTTAGGCAGTTCTTCTTGCTTAGGGGGCCTTTCCTTGGTTTTAAATTCATTCTTTAAGATGAAACCAAAAGGATATCACATTCTAAACAAGTTTGAAAGAAAAAAAAAAAGTACTAGCCTGGGCAAATTCTCATATAAAATAAGTTCTCTCACCTTTCATTTCCCCCTTTTATAAGGGTACTGGATTAGAACATATCCATGGATTCTCTTAAATGTAACATAGTTTTACAGAGTCTATTAAGACTAAAGTAAATCAAAACTAGCACATTAGTAGATCATACTTCTAACCTCAACTTAATTATCTTCAGGGGTTCTTAGATTACAACAAAACATTAATTTTTTTTAATGTACCACAGAGGAACTAAAATATAAAACACAAACATACATAGCTCTTTAGCAAGTATCTCAAAATCTCAGGCAGCCATGTTAAGAGTTCTTAAGTTCAAGTCATAGTTACTAAAAGGTACCAGTGACTACCCCCTTATTCCACTGCTTAATAAATTCATATTTCCAGAATTGAGGATGAGAATTCCTTCCTCCTGAACTTTGGGTGTCCAAAATCCTAGTACTCTTCTCCTGGCCCCTGACATGCAAAAGAGAGCCTGACAGACAAGGGTATCTGAAGTAAGGTAAATGGGACTGAAGAGGTCTGATAATAGTATCTCTCTAGCATTGCTGGATTGGAGTTCAGGCCAGGAGTCTCTGGGGTGTCTCTGTGCACATGCCTGGTCATTGTAGAGATGTCTCTTGTGGTTCCGAGTCAACCTATGCTATCAACTATGGATTAGATTTAGATGATCCTAAGGAAACTGGATCAGTTCGGGGGCTACCCAAGAGATTTAGTCCAAAGTTTCCCAAACCTCCTAGGGCCCTCCTACAAATCCTCTAAATATGAAAAAGACAGAAACTCAGAACAGACTCATGGTTCTATTTCAATCCAGAATTTCTTCTTGGATTTGAAGCCAAATCAATCTCTGATCACGGAGAGAACAAGATGACATTTACCTGGGTGGGATCACCATGCTACCGAACTGCTCTAATCTTGATTTGCATTTTCCAAAATTATATAATTCCCACAGGGCACCATCTAGATAGAAATACACCACAGTGCCCAATTCTTGTGATTAAAACCTGTATTGGGTAAGATGAAAACCTCAGACAGACATAAATTTTATACACATATTAAGAAAGGTTGTCATGGCAACTTTGCTTGAAGATATGTATTTTTAAATCTAAGTAAATTTAACATTCAAAACACATTTGCATCTCCCTCAAAGGCTCTGTATCAAGAATATTAACTATGTCATGTAATCTCTACAAGGTCCTTTTAAGCTCTAAAAATCAATTATCTATTAGCTGATGACCTTGCAACACAAGCAACAAATCATGAGAGATAAACACACCTAGTGCTGCAGCATAACTGAACAATTCATACAAATGACTATAATATTGCTCTTTAACCAAGTCAAACCAATTCCTAGCTTTGTTTCTTCTCACTCTGAACGATCTCCAGTATTCCTATTCAGCATCAATGTTGACAGTTTTCCTTGATAAGATATGTAGTTGAATTCTCTTGCTCAAAAACTAAAAATAACAAAAATAATGGCTTGACTCCCAATGGTTCCCTGTGCTGCTTCTGCCCCTACAGCCTGTAACTGAAGCCTTCTGTTCTTTGTCTTGTATTCATCTACAAGTTCTTTCCTTTGTCCCTTTCAGCCACTAACCTAAAGGGTCCTTGATTTGCTTCCAAACCCAGGACTTAGGGAACTGAAGGGCTAGGAAGTTAAGCTTTGGCACAAGAGACTTTGGGGTTCTTCCTCCTGGGGGTGAAGCATAGAAGAGATAGAACACAGTAAATTCCATGTCTGATGGCTCACTGCTATATCCCCAGCATCTGGCATAAGATCTGGCATGCATTAAATGACCAGTAAAAAAGTGTTGCCTGACTAATGGGTCACATTTCTTTGGACAGAAATGGAAGTCAGAAGGGTAAAAGAGTCAGTAGAGTAAGAGGGCTCTATGCTCTGACAAGGAAAAGAGGAGGAGGTAAGGGAGTGAGAGAATATGGAATTCAGGTGGCTTGGTTCTAAGAATACGGTCACTCCTGGTCTGGAGAATCTCTGGACCATGCACAGCTTAAAGAACTAGCTAAGACAGATGTTTCTTTAGATTCCTTTTGTCTGTAGATCATTTTGTACACTACATCCATAGATCTATAGAATACTACACCTCCATGAAACACTGGTTTTTCAGGATAATAGGTATAGCTTGAAAAAGGGTTCATCAAATACATTTGGAACATTCAATGTTACACCAAGTTAAAATGGGTTTTCTTACAGTAGAACTTCTCAGCTCTTCCAATATATTAATATGCATTCTGAGAAAGAATGTGCACAATCTGAGAATGAATATGACCAAGGAAACTTTTTCTCAGAGTATCTCGTAGGATAGTGCACCATGAGACACACACTGGATTAATGATGCTCTTGCTAACCTAATAAAAAAACCCTGATCCTTAAAACATTTGCTAGTTTTAATGATGACCTAGTGATAAGATATAGTAGGAACAAAGGACTGCTTGCTTACCAACTATTTTGGTTGATATTTTGTAGAACTATAGCCTATTATAAACCTATGCTCACACCTAATGCAGGCATCACTGAAAGATGTCCATACAACATCTTCATAAATACTTCCAGCAATGGGGTACTTAGCATATCACAAAGTACTACTAGCATTAGAGGTAGTCTAGCTATCTGTAAATCTTTTTCAACTTTTAAGTAACTTCAATAATTTCCTTTATTCTATATGCACAGAAAACCTCAATGTAGATCTCATTCATTTATTCAAAAATATTTACTGATTGCCTTTTTGGAGACAGGTACGTTACAACTTTAACTGTGATATAGTTACAATGGTGGGATAACATAGTTTCATTCTCTACCAACATGCATTAGAAATTAAAACAAGAACTTGCAAATATTTTAGATTTATATAAATATAGGTTTTGTTTTGTTTTTTAACTACCAAACAGGATTACTTGTCACTTATTTGCTCCTGGCACTTCATCCATGCAATAACAAGAGCTGTTCCCAATCTGTAGAAAGATAGCCACCAAACTGTAAACTGACTAAATGGGAAGCAGACTGGAAGAAGGAATGTCATTTCCTGCCTTTTTGTTTACTATCTGGATATTTTACCAAAAGGCTCCCAGCTCAAATTTTTCAATTATGCATTCATTCAGTGTTATAAAATTATATAAATCAAACATGAAATTGATTTCTGTTGTATTTTAAAAGTCTCCCCCCCCCCCCACCAAAACTAGACGTTACAAAAATGAAGTAACAAAAGAAAATATCTGAAATGCATTAAATGAAAGGTAGATCATACTGTTCTGACTGCAATAGGTAAAAGCATACGTATGTGGGAACAGGAAAAAATTTAAACAGTTGTACAAATGGCAGCTGAGCTGAGTTGGCAATATGAGTTTTCTTTGAGACTTCTTATAACTGCTGTCATATTACTCTTTTCATCATTTTCTTCAGCTGTTATGAATTGTGCATCATTTGAAACTTGCTTGATTCTCTCTTAAATAAGCACAAAACCCCACTAAACCCCACTGAAGATACTGAGATAATCTGGAGTTTAGATCTTTTACTGTTTCTTAGCTAGTCTTTGCTGTCTTCATTTACAGTATTTCTTCTAGTAGGAATGAAGAACTATTTTAGTTAGTCCTACCTGTACCTGGTGTTACGTTCTCAGGACTAAATGAGATGGATATATAAAGAATTTGTTTTGTAACAAATGCTCGTTCCAGTCCCTTGTTCTACTTTCAGCAAGTTTCAGTCTCACTCCTTTTCATCAGTGCAGGTCACTCACAACGCTCAAAGCAACACTGTATGCAGCCTTTTTGGCTGTGCTGATTTTCTGACTTTTGCACTAACAGTAACTGCTTTGTTGTCATAGCCTCCCTCCCCTCAACTCCTCCCCTTCTACCTTCATCATTGGTCTTGGGAACTTAGGAAACAGGAATAGGACTGGCTAAGGAGAAAAATAAGGTCACTAGCATCAATTTGTTGACACTGTATAAACCCACCCTTGAAAAGTGTCGATTTCTCTCACAGCTATCTTTTCACAGCTTCTAAACGACTCCTTGATCCTACGGGCCATGTCTTCACTTTTACACACTCAGTAGAATTATGTTTTTTTAAGCAGTTTTCAATCTGTCAACATAACCACATGTGAAAGAAAAGTGCATCTTATAAAGGGTAACAGTGCTTTTTATGGGTCTGAAGGGAAATAAAGCTGTCTTCAAGGAAGACTCTTCATCTGTTTCCCCCGGAGACTAAAAACAACAATAAAGATTCTTAAAATGTCCTCTTAAAAGATGAAAAGCCATCCCAATTTGAATTTAATTATATTAAAGATTTTTCTTAGGATAATGGAGTAATTTCACTTCTTAAATGTTCACTGTAACATCTAGATTGCGCTATGACTTTAGCAATTAGGCCTACTAACATATAACTTTTGATAGAAGCAATGGAGAAGTAAGGCCATTTTTAAAGTTGAAAAGAATAACAATATCTGAGACAGGAAAGAGGCAGAAAAAAAAAAAGATTGACAAGTCTGCACTTACATTCTGTGTGAGAATAGTAATGTTCCAGTTGCAGAAAACACTGTTGGTTCACAACATATTAAATGAAGAAAACAATGTATATAAAATGTCTGTAAAAATTACATGTGAATAAAAAAGTAGAAGGATCTACCTCAGAAGCTTAACACTGGTTAAGTTCAAATAGTGGTGATGGAGTTTCCTATTTTTGTGCTTCTATATTTCCTAGATTTTTCTACAATAAACCCATATAATTTTTCTAAAATAGAACATCTTGTCTTTAAAATACAAACTATTTTAATATAAAGAAAACAAGTTTTTATATTGGGTCTATAAATAAGATAGAATCCATATAAAAAAATGAAACTGCACATCTGAGCCAAACAGCATGCGAATTTTTCACTTTTCCCAAACACATGCAGAGAATTGATTCTGTTTCGAATTTTATTAGCACAAAGTGTGGAAGAGCCCTTTCGTTCCATAAAAAATCTATTGTATTGATGTTTTTAACAATAGCCTTCTGAACTATCAAAAAATGCAGATCAAAATCAGTGAAGAAATAATTTTTAAAAAACCAAAAAGCTATAAAACGTAAGTGTCCTGCTAGAGCCATGCTACGAGCCATCAGTGACACTGAGGCTGCTAGAATTCAGGTCATCTGACAAATACAGAGGGCCAAGGAAGAACAACAGTGAATGGATAACTTATTTTGCACATGATTAGCAGTATTTTTTATTTCTAAAAAATCCTCTAGAAGATGACTTACTTTCAGTGTTTCAACTTATGTATGTAACTCTTGGTAAAATATGCTTATTTATGTGATTCTTTTATCCTCTATTTTCCTGAATCCAATCATTATTATACACTGTCTCATTTATTGGCAACATGCCAACACCATGACTCTGGCTCAGCTACCCTGTTTTTGCTTTGGTTGCTGCTGATCAGGTCTCACTTGCTTTAAAATTCCACTTATCTCATCTGATTTACTGACACTTGGTTTACATATCAACTGCCTGCTCTAACCTTCCACTGCCAGATTCCAAACCAATCAAGGTACTTGGATAACAAAGGAAGATGCTCTATATACACAAAACCATAGAAAATGATAGGCGAGAGGGAATAAATTTAACAATGTGCCTATACAGAAACAACATGATGCTAGGAACTAAGAATACTTTCACTTAAAGTTTCAGAATTTAAATTATTCCATAAATTAAACATTTTTGTCAGAAATAAAGGCTACATCTAGTTACTTAGTTTCTATCTTTAACTACTCATTACTAGGTCTAAAATGTTAGCTATATAACCATAAACACAGCATAAAGTAACTCAATAACTAGGGTGCAGTCTTGAAACTAAAATTAAAAGAGAATTCAGCAGCGTCAAAAAATAAGCCCATTTTCAAACATTTATCATTATTCTTCCTTTCCTTTCTATCGGCACTTGGCATATTTCCTTCAGTTATCTTTAAAAAAACATATTTTTAAAAAAGAATTCTTTAAGAACAGTGTAACCAGAAAAAGCAAACTAAAATACAGTGCTGTCAATAAAAAAGCATTAAATATAAAATTTACCAGTACTGGAATGTAAATTTTGAAAGATACTTAAAATATTTTTGAAAAAGCCCTAATACTTCTTTGCTTACTAGGGAGACTGACCGTTTTTCTAAAAGTTTATTAGCTTTTTCCCCTTATAAAAGCTGTTTTGTCCATTTATCTACTGTATATTTTCTTACAAATCTGTATGAGCTCTTTATATGTAACATGGATATTATCCCCTTCTGTCATATATTTTGCAAATATTTTCACATATCTTTGTTTTCTTTTTTTTTAATTTGGTTTTGGTTTTTAGTTAATGCTCTCTCATTTCTTAATCAAGTTCATTATGGTTAGGATATGACATAATAATGAATCAATTTAGGAATTGCTTTTTCCACAAACGAGAATTAGTGGAGTAATATAGTGCTAAGATTTCCAGCAAAAAAGGACAGACGAGCCTCACTCGTAAATTGCTGCTTAGGAAGGATACTTAAAAACACATTCAAAAATAACTGTTTTCCAAATGATTTAGAACTGTTCAAAATGATGAGCAAAGTATAAGTCATGAAATGAACACTGTTGTCTGGGAAGGCATACAATAGCAAACACAAGGTACATTATTCACTGAATCACTCAAACCTAATAACAATGATTAAACACAAACTAACTTATACTTAGAAAATAAAAATATTAATCCAATAAATAGAATTATGTAAAATCCTTTGTCCCCTTTAAGGTGATTTAAAGTGTGAAAATGAGTTAGTATTAGTTTTCTCTTTTATAAATATTTGGAAAACATTATTTTGCAAAATAATTTCTCTTCAAAAATACTAATTTTAGAGACAAACTAAGGCTAAGAATATGAAAATAATGGCCTAAAAAGTGATAAAACAAAAGTTAAAGGTAGAAGGCCTCCCATTTAAAATTATCACTATATTGATGCAATAAGTATAAATGTATATGATGCATTAAGAAACTCTGATATCCAAAAATCCAAATTTACATGATGACTTACTAATAGATGTTTATATTACACAGTGATGCTTGGTTTATAGAAGGATTCAATACAGATTTTCTAAATAGTCATTTTCCTCAACAAAGTTAAATGTATACATTTTAATATCTCTTTGAGAGAGTGATCCAAGCTTCTTCCTTGGATGATGTTACCAGTTCATACTTTGTTTCAATAACTTGTCCCTCCACAGAAAGTAGGTGCAGTCTCCTCACCAGTACACTCAAAAGTACTGTGGTCACCATATATGCAAACCTAGTCAGGAAGAAAGTCAACTGGTTACTAAAGATTAAAAATTAATACTTTAACTATACAGATTGTTTATTCTCATCAACAGTGATAATCAAAATTATAAGTACAAAGTCTGGCATCTTTCCTTTCACTTTCCTTTCTCTATCATCTCACCTTAACTCTGGGCATTCCTGTGTGCCTGAGAATCCAAGCAAGGAGAAAGTTTTCATTACTGATTCATCGTCAAACCGCTCTGGATCAAACCTAAAAAGAATATTTGGGGCTGATCACAACAGAGCTCCACTGGCATGGTACGCATTTACACTACAAGAACACAGGTATGTAATGAAGTTTTTAAAAACTACCAAAGATAGAAATTGCGGTCACATTATATTTAAATTTGACCTTTTATGTTCCCAAACTATTGAACACGTTACGTCTCTTTTTGCTTACTTTATTATTCCTAAACAATAGATATAAAACACATTTCTCTAGAATCATCAAGGAATGAAACTGTAACATGCACTTACACCATTTATGAAATTTAAGGATAACTCATACAAAAGTCACATACTGAATGTTTACATTTAGAAGTATTCAAAATATGTTACATGAGACCATCGGATCAACATGCAAGGCATTTTACATTGCCTCTTTGGTTAAATTTTATTTCTTAAAATTGGAGAAACCAGACTTAAAATTATATTCATCAATTACATGAATAATAATATTAATAAGTGAGGGAAATGAAGAGGCTGAGAAGGATTTTTTATTGTGTAGAATTTTAGTCTGTAAAAAGTCACTGGGGAAATGGCTATATTAAACAAAAACAAATAACCCACCCACCAAGGAGTATAAAAATTCCCCTCAAAAACAAATGTTTTTAAAAGATCTAAACTCTACGAGGGAAAAAAAAAAAGAATTCTGCTTTCATTGTCTTTTTTAAAAAGTGTAAATTACCTTTTACTTTTGAAATATACTATATTTACATTACAGTCCATATAAAAACTATATCAAATTTAATCAGCTTTTCCTTTTGTAAACTATTTTGAAAACTGAGACCCTAAATGTTTACTCAAAGATATCTGTTTCCAAATTAAAAGAGAAGCAAACTTGATTTTTTTTTAAATCTATTTTTTAAATTTTTTATTTTATATTGGAGTAGAGGTGATTTACAAAGTTGTGTTCAAGTGTAAAGTGATTCAGTTATACATACACATATATCTATTTTCTCAGAATCCGTTCCCATATAGGTTATTACAGAGTATTGAGTGGAGTCCCTGTGCTGTACAGTAGATTCCTGTTGATTATCTATTTTATACATAGCAGTGTGTATATGTTAATCCCAACCTGCTAATTTATCCCTCCCCCCACCACCTTTCCCCTTTGGTAACCCTAAGTTTGTTTTCTAGGTCTGAGTCTGTCTGTTTTGTTAAAAAGTTCATTTGTATCACTCTTTTATATTCCACATATAAGTGATATCATATGATATTCATCTTTCTCTAACTTCACTTAATATGATAATCTCTAGGTCCATCTATGCTGCTGCAAATGGCAATATTTCATTCTTTTGTATGGTTGAGTAATATTCCACTGTATATATGTACCACATCTTCTTTATCCATTCCTCTGTCAAGGGATACTTGGGTTGCTTCCATGTTTTGGCTATTGTAAATAGTGCTACATGAACACTGGGGTGCATGTATCTTTTCAAATTATGGTTTCCTCTGGATATATGCCCAGGAGTGGGACTCTGGATCATATGGCAACTCGATTTCTAAGTTTTTAAGGAACCCCCATACTGTTCTTCATAGTGGGTGTACCAATTTACATTCCCATCAACAGTGTGGGAGGGTTCCTTTCTCTCCACACCCTCTCCAGCATTTATTGTTTGATGATGGCCATTCTGACTGGTGTGAGGTGATACCTCATTGTAGTAGTTTTGATTTGCATTTCTCTAATAATTAGCAATGTTGAGCATCTTTTCATGTGTTTTTTAGCCATCTTCACTAACAATGAAAGATCAGAAAGAGAAATTAAGGAAACAATCCCATTTACCACTGCATTAGAAAGAATAAAATACCTAGCAATAAACCACCTAAGGAGGCAAAAGACCTGTACTCTGAAAACTTATAGCTGATGAAAAAAACTGAAGATGACACAAACAGAACGATATACCATGATCTCAGATTGAAAGAATCAATATTGTTAAAATGACTATACTACACAAGGTAATCTACA
The DNA here is from genome assembly GCF_030028045.1 of Hippopotamus amphibius kiboko. NCBI lineage: Eukaryota > Metazoa > Chordata > Mammalia > Artiodactyla > Hippopotamidae > Hippopotamus > Hippopotamus amphibius. The sequence goes on from NC_080193.1 coordinate 101,723,972, forward strand.
GATTCAATGCAATCCCTATTAAATTACCAAAGACATTTTTTGCAGATCTAGAACAAAAAATCTTAAAATTTGTTTGGAAACACAAAAAGACCCCAAACAGCCAAAGCAATCTTGAGAAAGAAAAATGGAGCTGGAGGAATCAGGTGCCCTGATTCAGACTATATTACAAAGCTACAGTCATCAAAATAGTATGGTATTGGCACAAAAATAGAAATACACATCAATGCAACAGGACAGCCCAGAAATAAACCCATCCACCTATGGTCAATTAATCTGTGACAAAGGAGGCAAGAATATACAATGGAGAAGAGACAGTCTCTTGAAAAAGTGGCGCTGGGAAAACTGGACAGCGACAGTTAAAAGAATGAAATTAGAACCTTCTCTAACACTATACACAAAAATAAATTCAAAATGGATTAAAGACCTAAATGTAAGACCAGATACCATAAAACTCTCAGAGGAAAACATAGGTAGAACACTCCTTGACATAAATTGCAGTAATATCTTTTTGGCTCCACTTCCAAAGTAATGAAAATAAAAACAAAAACTAACAAATGGGACTTAAACTTAAAAGTTTTTGCACAGCAAAGGAAACCATAAAGAAAATGCAAAGACAACCCACAGAATGGGAGAAAATATCTGCAAATGAATCAACAGACAAAGGATTACTCTCCAAAATATATAAACAGCTCATGCAGCTCAATGTCAAAAAAACATACAACCCAATCAAAAAATGGGCAGAAGATCTAAATAGATATTTCTTCAAAGAAGATATACAGACGCCCAACTATTTTATTAAGTACCTCACAATTTTAAAGAATAAAAATAAAATAAAAATGAAAAATAAATAATCTCAAATACTGAAGATTAATCTAAAGGTTTTCAGCTTTATTGATTTCTAATTGACAAAACTGTAACATATTTAAAGTGTACAATATGATGATTTGATATGCATACACACCATGAAAGGATTCCCACCCTCAAGTCAATTAGCACAACCATCACAATACATATTGTTACCATTTTGTGTTTGTGTGATATGAATACTTAATTTCTACTCTCTTACCAAATTTCAAATATACAATATGGTATTATCAAGCATAATCACCATATCATACGTTAGCTCCTCAGACCTTTTTCATCTTATAACTGGAAGTTTGTACCCTTTTGTCAACTGCTCCCTATTCCTCACCCCTCATCACTCCAGCTCCTGGCAACAACCATTCTACTCTGTTTCTATGTTGGAAGTTTTTTTGTTTTTTCTGAGTCTATATAAGTGATACCATGCAGTATATGTCTTTGGCTGATTTCACTTACCATAATGCCCTCCAGGTTCATTCACGTTGTGCAAATAACAGGATTTCTCTCTTTTGTGAGGCTGAATATTCTACTGTATGTACATATACACTACATCTTCTTTATCCATTCACCCACAGACAGACACTTAGATTGCTTCCATGCTTGTAAATAATGCTACGATAAACATGGGAGTTCAGATCTCTCTTTAAGAAATCATTTTGTCTCCTTTGGATCTATACCCAGAAGTAGCACTGCTGGATCACATGGTAGTTCTACTTTTTTGTTGTTGTTAAATTTTATTTATTTATTTATTATTTTTTGGGAGGTACACCAAGTTCAATCATCTGTTTTTATACACATATCCCTGTATTCCCTCCCTCGAGTCCCCCCCACCCTCCTCGTCCCAGTCCTCTAAGGCATCTTCCATCCTCGAGTTGAGGTAGTTCTACTTTTAATTTCTTGAGAAATTCCATACTATTTTTCACAGTGGCTGCACCCATTTACATCCACACCAACAGTGTATAAGGGTTCTTTTCTTATCCATATCCTCTCCAACATTTGTTATCTCTTGTCTTTTTGATAACAGAGACATCCTAACAGGTGTGAGGTGATTTTCCATTGCAATTTTGATTTGTATTTATATGATAAGTGATATTAAGCACCTTTTCATGTACCTGTTTGACATTTGTATGTCGACTTTGAAAAAAAAAAAAAGGTCTATTCAGGTCCTTTGCCCATTTTTTTTTTTTTTTCTTTTGGCTGCACTGCATGACCTGTAGGATCTTAGTTCCCGGACCAGGGATTGAACCCACACCCTTGGCAGTGAAAGTGCAGAGTCCTAACCACTGGACCACCAGGGAATTCCCCTTTTGCCCATTTTTTAATTGGGTTATTTCTCTTTTGCTATTGAGTTGTAGGAGTTCCTTATACATTTTGGATATTAACTCTGTATTAGATATGTGGTTTGCAAATGTTTTCTCCCATTCCACAGGCTGCCATTTCATTTAGTCGGTGGTTTCCTTTGTTCTGAGAACCTCTTTAGTTTGACATAGTTCCATTTGTTTAGTTTGATTTTTGTTGCCTTTGCTTTTGGTGATAAATCCAAAAAAGTCATTACCAAGACTTATGTGAAGGATCTTACCACTATGTTTTCTCCTAAGAGTTTTAGGGTTTCAGGTCTACATTCAAGTCTTACTCCATTTTGCATCGATTTCTTTGCATGGTGTAAGAAAGGGATCCAGTTTCATTCTTTTGCATGTGGATATCCAGTTTTCCAAGCATCATTTATTGAAGAGACTATCGTTTCTGCATTGCATATTCTTGCCTCCTTTGTTGGGAATTAGTTGACAACATATGCATGGGTTTATTTCTGGGCTCTCCATCTATGTATCTATGTTCTTCTGATCTGCATCTCTGTTTTATGCCAGTACCATGTTGTTTTGGTTACTATAGCTTTGTAATAATAGTTTGAAATCAGGAAGTGTTACGCCTCCAGCTTTGTTCTTCTTTCTCAAGACTGCTTTGGCTAGTCTGGGTCTTTAGTGGTTCCAGGAATTTAAGGATTGTTTATTCTATTTCTATAAAAAGTTACACTGGGATTTGGACAGGGACTGTGCTGAATCTGTAAAATGCTTTGTCTAGTAGGGACATTTTAACAGTATTAATTCTTCCAATCCGTGAACATATATTATCTTTCCATTTATTTGAGTCTTCTTCAATTACTTTCATCCATATTTTAGTTTTCAGAGCACAGATCTTTCACTGACTTGACTGAATTTAATCCTAAGTATTTTACTATTTTTGATGCCATCGTAAACGGGACTGTGTTCTTTCTACTAATTTGTTGTCAGAGTATAGAAGTGCAACTGACTTTTTTATATTGGTTTTGAATCATGAAACTTTACTGAATTCATTTATTAATTTAACAGTTTTTGGTGGAATCTTTAGGGTTTCCTATGCATGGATATCATCTCATCTGCAAGTAAAGGCAATTTTACTTCTGCCTTTCTGATTTTATTTCTTTTTCTTTCCTAACTGCTCTGGCTAGGTCTTCTAATACCATGTTGAATGAAAGTGGTGAGAGTGGGTATCCTTGTCTTGTTCCTGATCTTAGAGGAAGAGCTTTCATCATTTCACCCTTGACTATGCTATTAGCTACAGGCTTGTCATATATGGCCTCTATTATGTTGAAGCACATTCTTTCTATACCTAATTTGTTGAGTTTTTATCAAGAAAGGATATTTAATTTTGACAAAAGCTTTTTCTGCATCTATTGAGATGATCATACAATTTTTATATCTCACTGATTGATCTGCATATGTTGAGCCATCCATCCTAGATTTATCCCAGGAGTAAAACCCATTTAATTATGGTGTATAATCCTTTTAACGTACTATTGAATTTGATTTGCTAATATTTTGTTGAGATTTTTTCCTTATATGTTCACTAGGGATATTGGCTAATAGTTTTGTGTAGTGTCCTTTTCTGGCTTTCATCAAGGGTAATACTGGCCTTATGAGTTTGGAAATGTTCCCTTCTTTTCTATTTTTAGGAGCAGTTTAAAAAGGACTGGAATTAATTCTTCTGGAAGTGTTTAGTAGAATTTACGAAGGAAGCATTTTGGTCTTGGACTTTCTTTGTTGAGAGGTTTTTGATTACTGACTCAATCTGCTTACTAATAATTGGTCTGTTGAGATTTTCTATTTTTTCATGATTCAGTCTTCTTGGTAGGTTTTATGTTTCTATGAATACACCTACTTCTTCTAGGTTATCTAATTTGTTGAAATATAATTATTCATAGTAATTTCTTATGATCCTTAGTATTTGTTATCAGTTGTAATATCTCCTGATAATTATCATTTATAATTTTATTTGAACATTCCCTCATTTTCTTATTAAATTAGCTAAATATTTGTCAATTTTGTTTACCCTTTCAAAAAAAAGCACAGTTTCACTGATAATTCTATTGTCTTTCTAGTCTCTATTCCATTTCTACTCTGATCTTTACTTTCTTTCTTGTATTAATTTTGGGCTTTGTTCTTTTCTTTTCCCCCTACTTCCTTGAGGTGTAAAGTCAGGCTGTTTATTAGGTATTTTTCTTTTTTCTTAATGTAGGTGTTTATTGCTATAATCTTCCCTCTTAGAATGGCTTTTGCTACATCCCGTAAGTCTTGGTCTACCATGTTTTTATCTTCATTTATCTCAAGATATTTTCTGATTTCCCTTTTGATTTCTTCTTTGACCCACTGGTTATTCAGTAGCTTACTGTTTAATCTCCGTATTTTTTTTATCGAACAAAAAACTCAGTTACTCAATTTTGAAACGTTTAATCAAAAAAGAATCTGGCATTTTAAAAGTTAGGCTTACAAACTTGACACATTCTTTTTTTTTTAATGTGATTTTTATTTATTAATAAGCATAATTACAGTTAGGATTCTGAAGGTGAGGAATCAGAGCACTTGAGAATGGAAGAGTGGGGAAGGCAGGTATCCCTTGCTTCGGGCTTACTGTTGGATCCCATCTGATATATTATACGTCCACCACAGATGCCTTAGCATTTCCATTCTCCATGGGGTGGAATCAAAGGAAACTTGGGGCAAAGAAACTCTCTCTCCTCTACATATTTCTCTATGTTATGAGGACCTAAAGAAACAGTCTTCTGGCTAGCCAAAGGGGACACTGATGGAAGGATTTGGGACCTCTTAGAACAAGGGCAGGAACACACAGCTGGGTGTCGGTCAGCAACAGGGATGCTGACACATTCTTAATATTAGCAATTTATCTATTTGTATACTAAGAAAATGACGTCTATGAAGACATCAACAAGGTATTTAAGAGGTCATTATAAACTACAATGCCTTGCAAATAAGTATCCTTTTTTTTTTTTAAATATATTTATTTTATTTATTTATTGGCTGCATTGGGTCTTTGTTGCTGCACACGGGCTTTCTCTAGTTGCTGCGAGTTGGGGCTACTCTTCATTGTGGTGCACAGGCTCCTCATTGTAGTGGCTTCTCTTGTGGTGGAGCACAGGCCCTAGGCGCGTGGGCTTCAATAGTTGTGGTACATGGGCTCAGTAGTTGTGGCTCACAGGCTCTAGAGCACAGGCTCAATAGTTGTGGCACACGGGCTTAGTTGCTCCATGGCATGTGGAATCTTCCCAGGGCAGGGCTCGAACCCGTGTCCCCTGCATTGTCAGGCAGATTCTTTACCACTGCGCCACCTAGGAAGTCCAAGTATCCATTTTAACTGTAGCAAGCCACTGTAAGCAAATTTAACTACAAAAAAATATTAGTTAAATGCAGTTCTTTGGAAATATGCATTATACTTACAGCTGTTTTTCAGTGAGATTCTTACTGGTTTTTTTCTCCCCCTTGTAGTCAGAAAAATACTTGATATGATTTCAAACTCCTTAAAGTTATTAAGATTTGTTTTGTGGCCTAACATATGATATATCCTGTAGAATGTTCCATGTGCACATGAGAAGAATGCGTATTCTGCTGCTGTTGCATAGGATGTTCTAAAAGTGTCTGTTAGTTCCATCTGGACTATGTATAGTTTAAGTCCAGTGTTTCCTTATTGCCTTTCTGTCTAGATGATCTATCCACTGTTGAAAGTGGGTACTGAAGTCCTTTACTATTATTTTATTGCTATTTCTCCATTCAGATCTATTAATATTTGCTTTATTATATATTTAGGTGCTCCAAAGTTGGGTGCATAAATATGTACAAATGTTATATTCTCTTGATGAACTGACCCCTTTACCCTTTATCATTATACAATGATCTTCTTTGTCTCTTGTTACAGTTTTTGGCTTAATATCTATTTTGTCTGATGTAAGTATAGCTAGCCTAGCTTTATTTTGGTTTACATATGCACAGAATAACTTTTTCCATCCCTTCACTTTCAATATGTGTGTCCTTATAGCTGAAATGACTCTCTTATAGGCAGCATATAGTTGGGTCTTGTTATTTTATCCATTTAGTCACTCTATGTATTTTGATGGGAAAATTTTAGTCCACTTATGTTTAAAGAAATTATTAATAGGTATGGATATACTAATGCCATTTAGTGAATTGTTTCCCAGCAGTTTTGTAATTCCTTTGTCCCTTTCTTCCTTTGTGATTTCATGATTTTCTACAGTGGGATGCTTTGAGTCCTTTCTCTTCATACATTTTATGTTGCTTTGTGGTTATGAGGATGATTACATAAAACATAGTTATAACTGTCTATTTTAATCTGATAACAACTTAATTTCAAATGCATTAAAAAGCTCTACATTTTCACAGTTCCCCTAACATTTTATGTTTCTAATGTCACGTTTTGTATCTTTTTATACTGTATATCATTAACAAATTATTGCAGTTTTAGTTGTTTTTAACACTTGCCTTTTAATCTTTATACTATACTTATGAGTGATTTATCCACCAGCATTACACTATTAGAGTATTCATAATAACTGTATTTACCTTTACCAATTAATTTTATACTTTTATATGTTTTCATGTTACTAATTAGCATCCTTTCATTTGAGCTTGAATAACTCCCTTTAACATTTCAGGTTTTATTTGTCTAGGAAACTCTTTATCGCTCCTTCAGTTCTGAAGGACAATTTTGCCAGGTAGTGTATTCTTTTTTTTTTTCCTTTTTTAATGTGTTTGTTTGTTTGTTTGTTTGCTTATTGGCTGTGCTGGATCTTCATTGCTGCATGCAGACTTTCTCTAGTTGCGGCAAGTGGGGGCTACTCTTCACTGCGGAGCACAGGCTCTACATGCGTGGGCTTCAGTAGTTGTGGCACGTGGGCTCAACAGTCGTGGCTCATGGGCTCTAGAGTGCAGGCTCAGTAGTTGTGGAGCACAAGCTTAGTTGCTCCGTGGTATGTGGGATCCTCTTGGACCAGGGATCGAACCCATGTCCCCTGCATCAGCAGGCCGATTCTCAACTGCTGCATCACCAGGGAAGTCCCAGGAAGTGTATTCTTGATTGGCAATTTTTTTTTCCTTTCACCACTTTCAATACATCAGCCCACTCCCTTCTGGCCTGCAAGGTTTCTGTTGAAAAAATCTGCTGAGCATCTTCCATGGGTTCCCGTGTATATAACATGTTGCTTTTTTCTCTTGCTTCTTTTAAAATCCCCTCTTTGTTTGTAACTTATGACAATTTAATCGTGATATGTGTCAGTGTGTGTCTCTTTTGATCCATCTCTTTTGGTACTCTTCAGGCTGCCTGGATCTGGATGTCTCTTTCTTTTCCCAGGTAGGGAAGTTTTCAGCCATTATTCCTTGAATATGCTTTCTTTGTCCCTTTCACTTTCTCTTCTCTTTCTTGGACATCTATAATGCGCATGTTGACTACATGATGAGATCCCATAAGTCCCTTAAGCTATCTTCACTCTTTTTCGTTTTTTTCTTTTTGCTCCTCTGAGCAAATAAATTCCACTGCCCTGTCTGAAAATCTGCTGATCCTTTCTTCAGCTTCATCTAATCTGCTGTTGAACCCCCGTAATGAATTTTTCAATTTAGTTACTGTATTCTTAAACTCTGTGATTTCTGTTTGGTACATTTTTATACTTTCTACCTTTTCAATGAAATTCTCACTTTGTTCACACATCGCTCTCCTGACCTTCGTGAGCATCTTTATGACCATTATATTGAATTCTTTATTAGGTTTATCACTTATCTCCATTTCATTAAGATCAGTTTTTAGAAATTTATCTTGCTCTTTTGTTTGAAACATATTCCCCTGTTTCTACATTTTCTATACCTCCTTGTGTTGGTTTCTTCACATTAGATAAAACAGTTTGCTATTTTATAATACACTGTGAAAACTTTGAGAAAATGTCATTACTGGGCACCTTGGAACTGAGCACTCATACAAGACAGAACATCTGTCAGCAGATCTCAGGAAACTGCAAGCAAAGATTTTTCTCAGGCTTAAGGTTCATAGTCCTGATACCCCTCCTCATTAGGCATTTCATAAGACTCATTGTCAGGGTCCATGGACCTATCTTCTAGAATTCCTTCCTGGGGAGGGGGGGCTTCTTATTCACTTGGGCTAATATGAAGGTGTCAGCAGGGCTGCACTTCTTTCTGGAGGTTCTAGAGTAGAAATCATTTCCTCGGCATATGCTTCTTTTGGCATATGGCTTTTCATGGAGAGCCAGCAATGGCTGTTCCCCTCTTTCTCAAGTGTCAACACTTCACAGCAGACTATTTTACCTAATAAAATAGACTGCTGTTGCAGTCTTGTGTAGGAGATGAAGCTCATTAATTAGCTCAGCCTGAGTTCCTGGTTGCCTCCTAAACCTTTGTGATTGTCCAACCTGCTGCCTTTGTTCACAGTTGCTCCCAATAGTTAAGGGTATGTCAAGACCTGTCGGTGTCCAAAAGGAAAGGACCACAGTCAGCACCTATATGCAGGCTGATTAAAAGATGGACTGCCGGGCAGCAGGTAAGAAAGAATGCAGTCAAACTCCTTCCAAGGAGAAACTGGGAGACAGACGTTTTTGTCTGTTCCTTCTGTGCTGAGCCTGGGTGTATAGCCACAGGGGGTGTTCCTGTACCCATTTAAAAACTGTTTGCTTGCTATAATCTTATGGGACTTGTAAATGCAAGTCCCATTAGCTATCACAGCTTGCAGATGGGGGCCTGTCCCTCAGGTGGCAGATGTAAAACCTGGACTGCTAGATGCGTGGACAAGCTCCTTCCTGTGAGATACTTGCAAGCTGGATTTACTGTTGGAGCAAAGTTGGGGAAGAAGGTGGGGAAAGTACCCATCAGCTATTTTGGGGTCAAGGAAGATCACAGTCAGCACCTAGATAGTGGTAATTAGAAGCCAGACCCTCAGCCAACAGCTTGTAAGGTATGTAGTCAAACTTCTTCCAGAGAAGCCCTTCCAGATGGGCATTTTTGTCGGCTCCCTCTGCACTGAAACCTGGGGGCTAACCACAGCAAGTATTGCCATGCCCATTAGCATGATTCTTTGTTTGCTACAGTCCTGTGGGACTTAACAAATGCAAAACGTGCTGGTTATCAGAGCTAGGAGATTTGGGGCATACCCCTCCCTCGGATGGCAGCCATAAACGTTGGGACACTAGATGTGTGTACAAAGGAGATGCTAGTGATTTGGTTTTATTGTTGGAGTGAACCAGAAGAAGGTTGGGGGTGTGTCCATTGACTCTCCCAGGCTCTGGGAAGGATCACAACCAGTATAACTAGATGCATGTGAATTAGAAGCTGGATCTTCAGGCAGCAGACTGTAAAGTATGCAGTCAACCTCCTTCAGAGAGAGACTGGGAGACAGGCATTCTTGCCTGTTCCCTCTATGCAGAGCCCTATGAGGACAGCCATGGCGAATGCTTATGTTCCCACTATGCTCCCACTAAGAACTGCTGCTGTGTTTGCCACAGTCCTGTGAGACACATGAATGCAAGCCCCGATGGCTTTCTAAGGTAGATGCTTTGGGAGCCCATTCCTCAGGTGGGAGTCTTTAAAGCTGGGGCACTAAATGTGTGGTCCAAAGCCTTCAATCTTCAGGGAGAAGCTGGGACTTGGGGGTTGCCTCCTGACTGTATGGCACTGTGGTAGGGGTGGGGTTTATGGCAAGAACGTTTTTCAGCCTTTTCTACCTGTTTCAATGTGGGTATTTTCTCATTTGCTCAATGCGTAGGAGTCACTCAGCTAGCTCCTGGATTTTTCTCAGAGGGAACTGCTCCATGTGTAGCTCTACATTCAGTGCATGTGTAAGGAAGGAAATTCAGGAGCCTACTATGTCCATTTGGCCCCAGTCCATACTGAGGGTTTTAATGTCCATCTTGGTCCCAGTTCATACTGAGGGTTTTAATGTCCATCTTGGTCCCAGTCCATACTGAGGGTTTTAATGTTTGTCTTCATTCTTTTCAGTTGATAATTCTATTTTAGTCTGGTTTTTTAAAGTAGATAATATTTCATTATTTGGTATACAGCAACATCTACATTACTATCCATATAAATCATAGAATTTAACCCAGGGTTTCTTCCTCTGAGATACTGCCAATACAGTAAGAGTCATAATGCAGTTCTATGCATTTATTTCTGTAAATAAATCATATCTAGACACTCTTCTATAGCGAGAATAAGGTAATGTCAGCTACTCACTAAAAAAGGAAACTTATAAAAACCACAATGAAATATCACCACATACTTATTAGAACAATTAAAATAAAAAATAGTGACAACAGTTAATGCTATTGAGGCTGCAGAGAAGCTGAATCTCTCAAACACTGCTGCTGAGAATTTGTGAAAAATAGCCTGGCAGTTTCTTGCAAAATTAAATATGCACTAACCATATAACCCAGCAATCATACTCTTGGGCATTTATCCTAAGAAATGAAACCCTATGTTCACACAAAACTTGGCCACAAGTGTTCATAACAGCTTTCATAAAAGCAAAATACTAGAAACAAACTAAATGTCCTTCAGTGGGCTGAAGTTGAGCAAACTCTGCACATCCATATGACAGAATACTACTCAGCCATAAAAAGAGATGCAACATCCTTTGTTGACCTCAAGAGCATTGAATCTAGTGAAAAAAGTCAATCTCTTTATCTTCCTCTGTGTGACTATTATATTTAAACTGTAATTAATGAATTGTCTCTATGGGGCTCAGTCCTACGTACATTTTTGCTACTGTCATTTAGTCTCTCAAGGATCATCCCAAGGTGCTGACACAAATGGTTCCTAAAAAAGATTTCCACACTTTAGCATATATTCTTTTCAGTATTTTCAATCTGTAACCTAGATTCTCTGAGTGTTGTGAGGATAGGAATAGTGTCAAAAGTTCCAGCAAAGTTCTCATGCTTTCGTATTACACCTAACGTTTATCAAAAACTTGGCATTTTTCCACATGAGAATTTTTTTAAGGTTTTAAAATTTGAAATTTTAATTTTTTATAACTATAAGCATATATACATATTTTTACCAATGTATAGCTTTAATTTTTCTACAAAAGCTCCTTGGAATATAAAATTTACTTAATTTTTACAGCAGATTTTGAAGGACTGCTATTTAAATTATTAATAGATTCCCCTTTAATATCATTGTAATACTAAAAACTAAAGTGACAGGAACATTCAAAATTACCCATCCTTATACTCCAGAAGTACGTTTTATCTTACTACTTTAGTCATTCCATCAACTCTGCCCCCTGAATCTCAAAGCTATTAGCCCCAATCAACTCAATATATAACCTTCTTCCAGGGCAATAAATCTTAACCCATTTCTTTAAAGCACATTTACCAGATGCCTACCTCGGAAGCAAACAGTATCAGCTCTGTTCTTCACCTTTCCCCTACCTTGCCATTCTCACACCTAACAATATACACACAACTTCTATTTTCTGCATTCAACTAAAGAGCTTAGTAATGGAAACCAAAAGAAGGAATACAAAGAAACTGTATAAGCAATACCCACTTACCAATAAAAGAACTCCAAAATACCACTAAAATTAAAGAATAATTGTAGAGATTAAGTAATGAAGCAGATCTTAGGATAGAAGTGGTAATAGGAGAGACAGAGTAGCAGACAGCAAGTTCATGAAAGAAAAAGCAGTGAGCAGAAGATATACAGGGAAGGCAGTGGCTTTCTTTTGTTGTATCATTTGTTACATATTAAATTTTATCCTCAAAACTTAGTAAAGCAACATAAAACATGCAAACATATAAAAATCAATAACTCAAAGACAATGACAGAAATTTCATACTTGTAAGGTGATGGCCAAGTACTGGGATCCTGAAGTACCACTCCAAGGGCATAAACGACAAGGGTCTGCAAAAAAAATTACTTTAGTTATCTAAGGTCTAACAGAGACAAAATGGCTCCCATGAAGCCAACTTATCTAAATGCTCTTTTAATATAGATAATGAATACAAAATAAAAATATAAAAAAATAGAAGAAAACACAGGCCATTATTTTGGTGATCTCATAGTGGGAAAGATGAGCATGTCACAAAATATCAAGACATAAAAGAATAACACACTTCACTATATGAAAATTTAAAACCTGCATCCAATAAAAACAAAACAAAACAAACCACATCACAGAAAGAGTAGAAGGTAAATAATGGACAGGAAAAAGATATTTGCCATATAACTGACAGAACTAACATATATAGTATACAAAAAGACATAAACTCACTAGAAAGAAGATAATTCACAAAAGAAAAACTATTAATATATGTATGAAAAGCTGTTCAATCTCTCCAATGATCAGGGGAAAGCAAAGTAAAATTATGAGACAAGTTTTCATATAAGATTCACAAAATACATAAAAGATTCATAAATCCAGAGGTGGTAACAATATGGAGAGGAAATGCATTCTCATACACTGTTGCTCAAAATATAAACTGCCTTTTAGAGGGCAATTTAAATTTTACACGCATGCAGTTTGGCCCAAAAACTCCTTTTCTAAAGCTCTACCCAATACCAGCGCTCCCCAGGTGGCGCAGTGGTTAGGAGTCTGCCTGCCAATGCAGGGGACACAGGCTTGATCCCCTGGGCCGGGAAGATCCCACATGCCACAGAGCAAACTAAGCCCATGCGCCACAACTACTGAGCCTGTGCTCTAGAGCCCGCAAGCCACAACTACTGAGCCCATATGCCACAACTACTGAAGCCTGTGCGCCTAGAGCCTGTGCTCCACAAGAGAAGACCGCACACTGAAACGAAGAGTAGCCCCCACTCGCCACAACCAAAGAAAGCCCATGTAGCAACGAAGACCCAATGCAGCAAGTAAATAAGTAAATAAAATTAATAAAAAATAAAAAATAAAGCTCTACCCAATACAAGTATACAATTTGCAATAATGAAAAAAATTAATGTCAATCTAAATTTCCATCAATGGGGACCACTTAAATAAATTATGGTACATTCATACAATGCAATACTATGCATCCATTAAAAAATAACGAGTTGGGGACTTCTCTGGTGGTCCAGTTGTTAAGACTCCACACTCCCAATGCGGGGGGCCCAGGTTCAATCCCTGGTCAGGGAACTAGATCCCACATGCTGCAACTAAGAGCCCACATGTCGCAAGGAAAGATCCCGCATGCTGCAACTGAAGATCCTGCCTGCCGCAAGGAAGATCCTGCACACAGCAACAAAGATCCCGCATGCCACTACTAAGACCTGGCACAGCCAAATAAATAAATAAATATTTTTAAAAAATGAGTCAGATCCATTGTAAGTACCAGATGTATTAATTGCCATGGTACACTCAATAAAAGAAGAAAATTAAAGAACAATATATAAAGAGTACTCTTTCACGTGTAACTTTGGTTTTTAAAATACGTACATATATATGTATATACACAAAGAGTAATACACATAACACAGGAAAAAACCTACAAAAGACACACTAAACTATTCACAGTAGTACCTGTGGAGAAAGGAGACTTTCTTTTATATTGTCTGAACTTTAAAACAAGCATATATTATTTTGTCATTTAAAATAATTGTCTTCGATTTAACAATAGGTAGCATGTATTGGACACTTTAAATAATAAAACTTAAAAATACACACTTAACAGAGTTGAAAAGAATAACTGAATGGATTAAGTATACCAAATGTTTCCTACCTCCCTAGGAATAATAAATTTGTCAATCTTTCCTTCGATATCTTGAAGCCGGGCAGAAACTGGGGTCAGTTTCACAGTCCGAACAGTTTCACAAAGCACCTGCCGACAATACCTGTTTAAAACAAAATTTTTGAAGATCTTTATTTTGGGAGAGGCAGTCTGAAATGTATGTACATTTTAAAGTGTCATTCAACAATTTTTATAACCTTCCTTATTTGAAACAGTCATATCATAATTCTTATTTGCTTAAAATACATTATATATTAGAGGTATATAAAGTCCAGGTGAGTAAGGATTTAAACAAATAAAAACAACTTTAAAAATACCAGAAGAAAACTCAAACAATATTTTTAAAATTTTTGAATAGAAGTATCTTTTATTTTTTAATAAAGGATTTAATAAAAATTTTAATAAGACTTTTCTGCTTAAAAGTTATAAAAATATTGAAACAATGACGGATACATAAAGAAAAACACAAATAATATAACTATATGGGACTTCTCTGGTGGCTCAGTGGTTGAGAATCTGCCTACCAATGCAGGGGACATGGGTTCAATCCCTGGTCAGGGAAGATCCCACAAGCTGCAGAGCAACTAAACCCATGTGCCACAACTACTAAGCCTGTGCTCTAGAGCCCATGAGCCACAACAGCTGAGCCTGTGTGTCACAACTACTGAAGCCCGTGCACCTAGAGCCCGTGCTCCACAACAAGAGAAGCTACTGCAGTGAGAAGCCCACACACCACGATAAAGAGTAGCCCCGACTTGCTGCAACCAGGGAAAGCCTGTGCACAACAACAAAGACCCAATGCAGCCAACAAATAAATAAATAAATAAATTTTTAAAAACATAATAATAATATGACTATGGAAATCTTTTTTACATACTTGCAATCATCGTAAGTAAAATTAAAAGCCAAGTAGGAAAAATAATTACAGTAAATATATCCTTAATGCGTCAAAGCTCTTTAAAAATCCAGAATTAAAATGATCAAACACCCCAACAGAAATATGGACAGAAAACATAAAAAAGCCATCCACAAAAAATGAAAAAATGTGAATGGCCTGGAAACATAAGAAATGATATTCAACTTCATTAACAATGGAAAGATTGACAAGCAAAGCAATTTTTTTTTACCTGCCAGATTAGCAAAGATGAACAAGAGTATTATCACAGACAATACTAACAAAAAATAAGGAAAAGGACATTCATATTCAGTTGGTGGAAACATAAATTGGTACAGCCTTTCTGAAGGATAACTTGGCAATACACATGAAAATATGAAGTGTGCCTCATGAGAAGAATAAAAGCTAAAATGTATTGAAATCTTGCTATGAGCCGGTTCTGTTAAATACTTTATATGCAGTATCTCATCTAATCCTTGTAAGAAACTCATGGATGCTATTATTTTTTAATTTTACAGATTTTAAAAATGAGGCAATTGTTTAAGATCACACAGCAAGTAAGTGGTATTGATAGGATTCAAACTCAAGTCTGTTACTCCACAGCCCCTAAGCATAAACACTACATTTTTACATATATCCTTAAATAATAATCTCATTTCTTGGACCTTATTAACAGAAATAACTGGAAATATCAGCAAAGATGTAAGCATAGGAATATTGATATTTATAATTTCTAAAAACAACAAAAACAAAAGAGGAAACATCCTCTCCTCTTTGAACAAATATTTTTTGGGTACGTATACATTAGAAGCACTGCATTAGATACTGAGCTACAATGGTGAACAAGACAGATACCCTCAAAGAATTACAAAATCTAGTTGGCAGGGGAAGGGATGGAGGAAGGGACATCAAGGATGAACAATTAAAAAGGCACAGTAACTGTTATGACAAAGGAAGTTCAGGGTATTAGGGAACTCACGGCAAGAGCACCTAACTAGAGAAAGGACTTAGCAGAGAAACACTTCAGCTGAGACCTGCAGAAAAAACTAGAGTTATCCAGAGGAGGGAGGAAGAGAGAATCTAGACAAAAGCCAAGAAATAAAAGAGTGCTTTACATTAGAAAAAACAAAAGAATTTCAGTATAGCTGAATCCAAGGGTATGAAGAGACACAAGAAATGAGATAAGAAGGGAGAGGAATACAAAGCCTAGCTCTCATGCCTTACAAGCTAAGCTGGTAAGTTTTAAATTTTACCTTAAGGGAACCAGAGGTCACTGAAAGATTTTAAATTGGGATCAGATATGATTCCCAGATATAGAAAGAGGACTAGCAAAGTGATTCTCAACTTTGGCTACACAGACTCATTTGAGAAGCTTCTGAGATTTTCTGATGTCCAGAGATTGTTGGTTTGGGATTGGTCGCAGATTATGTGTATTTTTAAAGCACCTGAAGTGATTACAATGTACAATCACAGGCTCCGACAGCAATCTGGAGGATGCATAGGAGGGAAGCAAGATCCAAGGCTGCTGAACTACCCCAGACAAGTTGGTGCTCTAGACAGAGTGGGGGCAATGGACAGAACTAAAACTAAACTTTCAACAAAATGTTGGTTGGAAAGTAAAATCAGCAGAACTTAGTCACTGATTGGATGTGGTGGAGTTACTACGTATAGGAACACTGTCTACAAAACATTTTGAGAAAAAATTGAATTTACGGAAGAATTACATATTTTGCATTTTAAAATGTTTTTAAATTTTTTGTTTTAAATACATATGTATATATGCATAGAAAAAGTCTGGAAAAATAATACAGATGGTTAACAATTGTTATCTCTTAAGGGCACATTTACAAAGGACCTTCACCTTCTACTTCATACACTTCTGTATTACAAAAACTTCAAAGAAACAAGTATGTATTACTTTTAAAACTGTAATAAATAAAGCTTTCAAAATTTTAAAGAATCCATAACAAAAGTCTCCCTGTGAAATGCACAGCTTCAAGTTCTTTCCAATGGCTGTATCCCTATCTTCTTTTCTACAGTTGAAAGATGCTCCAAAGTAAGGTTGCTTGCTACCCAGTCTCAGACTTCCAACCCCCTGAGAAGTCACAGCTGCTGTTTTTTAACACCTTTTCATTTAAGATATTACTTACATATTAAAAAAAGGTGTCTATTTCACCTGTACACTTTGGTGAATTTTAGTAACTGTATATAACTGTGTGACCACAACCATGAGAAAAAAAAGAACAGTTCCCTCCCCCTAAAAACTTTCCTTATGCCCCTCTGTAGTTGATCCCCTCCCCATTTCTGGCCCCAGACAACCACTCATCTACTTTCTATCACAATAGTTTTGCCTTTTCTAGGATTTCACCTAAATGAAACATACTGTAAGCAGTTTTTGCATTTGATTTTTTTTACTTAGCATAATGAGATTTATCCATGTTGTGTGTATTGATATCGTGTTACTTTTTATTACTTGTTAATATTCCATTGTATGGATATAACACAATTTATCTATTCATCAGTTGATGCACATTTGGACTACTTCCAGTTTTTTGCTATTATGAATAATATTGCTATAAATGTTTGCATACAGGTCTCTGTGTGAGCATCTGTTTTCATCTCTCTTGGGTAAATGCCTAGGAAAACTGCTGGGTCATACGGTATGCTTAACTTCATAAGATCCCGCCACACTGTTTTCCAACAGAAGTGTACCATTTTGCATTCCTACCAACAAGGTATAAATGTTCCACTTACTAGACATCACTGATACTCTTTTATACAAACTCATGTAAAGGTTTCCCAAAACTACCTTACGATCTTAAAAAGCAAATTATCTATTAAAATCTGTATGTAAATACTTTAAGTCCTGTAAAAATATATAGCTTTCCTAGATATTAGCATTAGCTTTAAATTAGATAAACGAATTCAAATTTATCTTTTAATGATCTCTTTTCCCTTTTATTGCATTCTTACCTGAGCTCCTCAATTTTCTCTGGAGTAATAGGTCCCTTCCCAAAAACTTGATCTATCTCTTCATACAGTTTTTTCTGAACTTCTTCATAGGTGGTTAAAAAACAGATTGCCCAGGTGCACACTAAGTGAAAATTTATATTAATAACAATGAAAGCAGCTAATTCACAGTTTGGGTGCAGAATAAAAAACTTACTAATTTTTTTTGGTATTTTCCTTTTTTTCTGATACAGAAGATACATAAATACTACCAAAAGATAAAATAAGGTTGTTCACAAGATTTGTACTTCATTGAACAGAACATCAATACTTACAGAATATTCCCCCAAAGAGTGAAATTTAGAAGATTTCTTTCTTAAAACTGGCAAGTAATTTAAAGGCACTTAATGCATTTTACCTTAAGTAAAATAGTAATGATAATAAACTTCACAGCTGGGGAAGTGTTAAATGCTGATAACTGTGATGGATTGTTTGGTTCATCTGACCTTGGAAAATCAAAAATTGATTTATCAGTTTCCTCAGGAGCCCTAACAAAATGATTCATACAAATCAAAGTAGCAGGAGACTTACCTATAAGTCAATATTCTAAATTTTTACTTGTAAAGGTAGATACACTGGTTCCAGAACTGAGACTGATTATTGCTTAGGACAGTGGTTCTCAAAAATCTCCTGGGAGTTGGCTGATGGCACAACACCACCATCCACAGATCCTGACTCAGTAGGTTTAGGGTGTGGTCCAGGTATCTATATTTCTAACAAATACCACAATTATTTTGATGAACACCAAAACTGGAAGATCACTAGCTTTATGGCTTTCTTTTACTTAAATTGGCTTATGGATTATAATCACTGAGTAAATGAAAAGGTAAGAAAATTAATTACATGATAAACATAAAACAAAGGAAAGAGAGCAGTTATACTTCCTTTAGGAATCTACTGGGATTACAACTGTTTGGAACCATCCAGACATATAGTCCCTCTTTCCCTAGATTATGTTTGCCATGACTCTACCTACAGCTCTACTTTTTCTAAGTCAAGTACTTTCTAAAATGCGTTTAATAATTTCTACTTCTACTTATTAATTTTCTCTTCCCTGAACTAAAGAGCTGGCTTAAATTTATCTCAAAGTTAATTTTTTTAGTGTTTGCCTGTCACATATTACCCAATTCCAATGCCTGGAAAATACATAATTCACTTTCTGCACTAAATATTATTATCAATAAAATCAATACCTACCTGGTACTCAATACTTCAATCATTTACTCACATCCAGAGTTCATAAAAACCATGAGTAACTGACCTTAATTTTTTCCTATATATGTTTCTTTATTGTGGTTTTTGAGTGAACTGCAGAATTTCTATTTCACAAGTGATGTGAAAACTTAGGCAGACAGTGTACAATATAGACATAAATGTAATTTTACAACAATATGTAGTAATATATAATACTGAAAGATTTAGCACAAGGATTTGCATAGAATAGACACCCTGACTGACCATATTATCACTTAAAATAATGTAACTATATAAGCTTAATAACCTCAAACACTGATTCTTTCATACAACTCTGTTAAAAAGTATAAGAGGGGATAGCTTTAAAATGTGATTTTAAGCCACTTAATGTTCTTTAATTACAATATTGAATCAAGACACCATTTTATAGTTGAAAGATACCTTAGAGGTCACTCTTATTTTAGAAAAGGAGAACATGCAGAGGTCAATATCTTGCTCAAGGCTAGTAAGTCACAGAGGTGAGGCTTTCATTAAGGTTTCCTGACGATCTTGCCTCTCAAAATTTCAGAGGTGCCTTAAAAAATAATCAACCCACATGTAAAGAAATAGCAATACTCTAAAAATTCCCTCTAAAAACTGCAAAAAAGATTAAAATGTTAAATCAACCTTGGAAATGGTCACTTTTTGTGGTATCCAGAGTACAACTGATTCAGATTTTTTGAAGCTATATTTTAATGTAATAAATTTTTTAAACAAGTATTTTTTAAAAGGTTCCAACACATTATTTTTGACATAAGCTTACCTAAATTCCATTTAATCTATACTATCTGACATCTCCAGATATCAAAAATTTTACAAAGAAGAAAAACTTACAGGAAGTTTAAATTTGTATTCATCCTTTTTAAAATTTTCTTAGAAAGAGTTGTGAATTAAATCCTTCAAGTGAGTATAAATTCTTTAGATTTTAAACTGATGTTTTAATACTTCCTTTAGTATTTTGTTAGTATATTTTTATGGATTTTTGTGGATATACAAATTTTTATCAATACTGCATAAACAAATGGTAGTCTGATAAACTAAAAGCCAATAGGGAAACTTAGAAATATATCACCCATTTTAGAATTTTAAATAATAATCACCTTCAATTCCACCAAGAGAGGAGTTCTTTCAAATTGTGATTTCTGTGGCCTACATCCTCTGTTGGTAGATCTTAATAATAGCAGGCTAGACTGAAGTCAAAGTGAAAAGCTGCTGCAGGAAACTGAAAAGTGCACGGCTCTGGCTGGAAAGGTGTCTACAGCAGTTCGTTTTAAAGGCACGAACTAGAATTCACAACCCATAAACTGTGTCAATAAATTTATGGCAATATTCAGAGGTGGCACAGAGCACCTGGGATTAAAAAAAAAAAAGGTGCTGATGTGAATCAAGCCTTTGAAACAAGAATAAAAGAGTGAAGAGAAACTATAAAGAGGTCTTGCAAACAGTTTATTTTAGAATAGCTTTACCCTTGTATAGCTTTTTATAATCTGTCTCAAAAAGAAATCAATTTATACTTACATTTTGCAGTTATTATGCAACTGGCCAGAGAAAATATCATACTGTCCTCTAGGATCTAGGAAACAAAACTAAGTTTAGTACGTATGAAATGTAAGGTGGCCTGTATTAGTCCCTAGTAAAATCATCTAGAGTACAGAACTGGGATTAAGGAAAGGAAAAACTTTATGATGTTTTCACTTAAAGAAAATCTTTATAGTGAAAAAACCAACCTAACCACTGCACTGAATTTTTGATACAATGAACATTTATCCAGTAATATTAGTGGCTCATATATATCAGACAAAGTGGCTCAGTCCTATCTTTCTAGCTTGCCCTAGTGCAGCAACGAAGGCTCAGGAACAGTGAAGAGCCTGCTACTGTCCTGGAGCCTGAATTAATTGCTGCATCCACACACACCCAGAAAACCACTTTTGTCTATGAGGACTTACATGAATAGGGTAGGACAGAAGATTTCCACACTGAACAGGTGTGGCAGTAACCACTCCACTCCTGTCCTCTGCCTGGCAACACCGCAAACACACACTATCCCAGTGGTGTGCTGGGGTGACAAACACACTGGGAACAAGCCAAGCTGCCACAGCTGGTCATGTAGGCAGAGCAGCTTAGTCAATAAAGTCTTACCCAAGTCCTCCTCTTTTATAATCAGAGAACTTTGGTTCAATATTTGCTTACTCAAATATTAAATACTATATAGCTGCTTCAAAGTGCTAAATAACAGGAGACTAAATACTAAATATTATTTATGGATGATGTACAATAAAAAAGAAAAAGCCACTGAATTCTAGGAGGGCATCTGGGTTAAAGTGAATAAAAAGCACACTCTATACATCTGATTATCTTTTGTTTGATAAACATTTAACAGTTGCATCACCTGTTGGTCATTAAGGTTCCCCTGTAGTAAGGAGTCAATGAAAATATGTTGACTGAAGTTCCTTCCTTTTCGTTCTTTTATGATTTTCTTTAAAATAGATTCCAGTTGCATAAGGGCTTAGAAAAGAAAAACAAAAATGATTTTAGAATATAAGCATTTGTGAGGATTGAACATTTTTTGTATCTCTACAATATTCCTATGTGCAGAATAAAACTTTCAAAGTTAAAAGAGTAGTAACCAATAATTTTTAAAAGCTGATTTATGTTTAAACTCATACACTTTTCTTCTTTTTGCTAAATTTAACACATATACTAAAAAGTGCATAAAACATACATGCACAATTTAACAAATAACTATAAAACAAACACCCAGGTCGAAAAGCAGAATGTTGCTAGCCCCTTTGGGGCCTTTTACACATATGTCCCTCCCCTGGTATTATTCACATTCCTTCTAAATTTTGTCCTCTTAACTCCATTCTTCTCCCAAATCAGGCATTACCCATTGAGAGACTGAAACAGATGTGAAATAATCAGAAAAGTAAATTTCTGACACCTAGAAGATTAATCCAACTGTCAAGAAAATTATCCAAAGATCATTTCTCAGGCCCCATCTTACTTGACCTATCACAGGATCTGATGTTGATCACTCTGCAGGAAACACTTTTTCATTTGGCTCCTAGGATTCCACATGCTCCTGGAGTCCACACTTTCCTCCCACTTTACTGCCTGCTCATTCTCAGTATCCTCTGTCGATTCCTTCTCACCTCTCAAGTTTCTTCATGATGGAATGCCCAAGGTCAAGGACCTCTTTTTTTGGACCTCTCCTCTTTTTCTATTTACACTCATTACCTTGGTGATCACCATTCTCAAGCTTTAAATACAATCTATGCACTGAACACTCCCCAAATTTATATTTCCAGTTAGGACCTCTTTTCCCTGAATTCCAGACTCATATATCTAACAATCAACTCAACATCTCCACTCAGATGTCTGAAGCATACTAAACAAAACATATTCAAAACTGAAGTCATCAATAGCCAGGACATGGTAGCAACTTAAATGTCATCCATGGAGGACAAAAAAGCTGTGGTAAACATATACAATGGAATATTACTCAGCTATAAAAAGGAACAAAATTGGTTCATTTGTAGAGACATGGATGGATCTAGAGACTGTCATACAGAGTAAAGTAAGTCAGAAAGAGAAAAACAAATATCGTATATTAACGCATACATGTGAAATCTAGAAAAATGGTATAGATGATCTTACTTGTAAAGCAGAAATAGGAACACAGACATAGAGAACAAACATATGGATACCAAGGGGGAAAGTGGGGGTGGTGGGATGAATTGGGAGATTGGGACTGACATATATACATTATTGATACTATGTATAAAATAGATAACTAATGAGAACCTACTGTATATCTCAGGGAACTCTACTCAATGCTCTGTGGCAACCTAAATGGGAAGGAAATCCAAAAAAGAGGGGATATACGTATACTCATTCACTTTACTGCACAGTAGAAACTAACACAACATTGTAAAGCAACTATACTTCAACAAAAATTAATTAAAAAAAAAAAAAAAAAGAAAGAAGCAAAACTTAAGTCCTGATCTTTCCCCCTCAAAATTGGATGTTCCCACAATCTGTCCCATTTTATTCCTAATAATTTCATTTTCTAATTACTTGGGCCTGAAACCTTGGTGTCTCCTTCTCTCTTATACCCCATATCTAATCTGGCAGTCAATGCTGGTGGTTATAATCTTCAAACACTCACTCCCTTACTTTTTTTCTTCTAATTTTATATTTTCTGTTAACCCATCACCTAGTCCAAGCCACATTATTTTTCTTGCCTGGTTCATTGCAGTAGCCTCCTAATTAGTCTCCCTGCTTCTGCTCTGGGTCCCTATAATATATGACAGCACCTGAAGTGATCCTTTACAAATATAATTCAGATTCATAATTCTGCTCAAAATCTTCCAGTGGCTTCCCACCTCATAGTAGTAACCCAGTCCTACCTAAGCCAGACAAAATCTGTTCCATCCCCTCCAATCTTTCTGGTCTTCTATTCTTCTAACTCATTTCACTCTAGCCATACAGCTCCCTGTTGTACCTCAAACATATCAGGAAGAATCCCACCTCAAGGACTTTGCAACTACTTTTCATCTACATGGAATATTCTTTCTCCCCCTGGACATGTGGATATACACATGATCTGCATAAACTGGTTTCCTTATGTCTTGCAAGTGTTTACTCAAGTCGCCTAATCTTGGTGAGGCCTTTCCTAATAATCTCCCCACCCCTGGCACTTCCTATCCCCCTTCCTGATTCAGTTTTCTCCACAGTAAGTTTCATCTTTTAACACACTAGTCCGTTTACTTATTTAGATTTTTGTCTGCCTCTTCCCACTATAATATGGTGCCACAAGGAGAGGAATTTTTGTTTGTTTTGTTCATTCATATCTCTCTAGGACCAAAAACACACCAGGATATTCTAGATCTTCACTAGTTATACAAATGAAGGAATCTAATAACACATTAGTCATTAAAATGAAAAATTATTAACACTTAACTGCAGTGGTTCACAAACTTTGCTACACATTAGAATTGCCTACGAAACTTTTTTTAAAAAAGTCATAAAATACAAACCATACCTCATACCTATTAAATCTGAATGTTTTAGGAGTGGAAGCTAGGCTTCAAAAAAGTTTAAAAGATTCAATATGCAGCAAAGTTTGGGAACTACTGCTGTACATTCTCAACCCTACAAATATATGAGGATAATCTAAAGAGCTTTTATTACAAAAAATAAATCTGATGTCCAAAGAACCTCTATCCCATATTCTGAATAAACTGGTCTAGTGTGGAACCTGATTCTTAGTATTTTTTATTTTGTTTAAGTTCCCAAAGTGATTCTAATGTACAGACTAGGTTAAGAATTACTCACTTAAACAGAAGAAGCAGTCACCCAGCCATGGGCCCACTCATATATATACCAAAACATAATCATCTTCAATAAAAGCTCAAATTTGGTCTGTGCCCATGTTACAGTCCAAGGAGCATACCATACTAGACAGTCTACTTTTATCTAGAATCAAAGAATATAAATTATTTTCTTTTTATATTAATTAAAACCAGTACTTGTTAAGTGTATTTTTCATTAAAAGGAATTAATCCAAATGCATCCATCAATATAGTCAGAATGGCAATGAAAAGCAGCAGAAAACGTGTCAATTAAATTGGCTTTTCTGGACTTACGGTGGACACTGAAGGAATCACCAGAATGGTAAGCCCCATGAGGACAGGGATTTTTGTTTCCTACACAGATATATAATAGTACCTAGCACGTCTGGGACTCAATAAATATTTGTTGAAAGGATAAAGGAAGAGACTCTTGGGAAGCAATATTATTATATATGAAAAATAATCCATTATTCCAATGCAGCCTATTTTAATTTACCTTGTACTTCCAAAAAGAAATTATAGAAGCTCAGAATAAAGGTACTAAAGCATTATAATCATTAAATTACTGACAGAAAATACAGAAGAAAAAAGGAAGAGAACAAGTTGGGGTGCAATCTTAAACTAAAATTGCTGTTTTTCTGTGTAGATTTTATAAAGTTGTAACCAATGCTAAATAATTTTGAAAATATTTCTACTCAATGTTATAATGGCAAGAATTTTTTTATGTTGCTACGTATCTTCCACAACACTTATCATGTTGATATAATTTCCTTAGCAATTCCTATATTGTTGGATATTTAGATTTTTTTCAGGTTTTTTACTTACAGAAATAGCAGTACAAAAAATATTCATGAATATTTTATTTTAGATAATTTCCTTCATTATTTATGACTCTCAACATGTATTTTTAAATTGCCTTCCTAGGATTCCCTTACACTTTCCATTAATCCTGTAGGCTATACCAGCTCTACAGCACCCTCATTCTGCAGTGAATACTAGAGTTTATTTATTAATTCACTGCTATCTCCTCTCTTTTGTTTAAGAAAAACTTTCATAATAGGAAATGCAGGAAAAAATATAAAGGAAGAAAATATACATGACCTATAAATGCATCAATCGGACATAACCCTATTACAATTGGGGCACATTCCCTTTTGTCCTTACTAAAACTTAAGAGTGGTAAAACTTACCATCTTCATATTGTTTTTTCCGAGTTGTACTTTTATCAAGTGATCCATCTAGAAAGCCTTTTCCAATCTCAGACCAAACCTGAAAATAGGAAAACATACCCATTACCTATAATACATAAATTTTCCAATACCAAGCAGTCTAAGCTAATAATTGCAGAACTTCTGTCTCACCAACAGAACTGTTAATTAAACTCTCCCCTTCAAGTCAGCTGCATAATCATTTACTCCATAGTCTTTGAGGATAGGGCACAAATATATTTTAACAATTTCATTCAAAGTACTTTCAAACTAATTATAATTAGAAAGTCAAAAGTTCCCTTCCTTTCAAAGGAGTATGAATGGGGAGGAAAAGGAAATGGCAGTAGAGTCAATTCTCAAGTATTATTAATTATTATTATAACTGCACTAGTGGATAAGTACAATTGATTGGGAATTCCTAATTTTTACTTCACCTGTGATATTGATAAGCATTGGCTGAGATCCATAAAAAGGTTACAAATTAGTCAACGGTTTATAGAGACTGAACAACAGAATAGCCTTCCACTTATTTCAAAATTGGATAATCAGTCCCTGAGAAAATTCTGTTTATAATTCAAAAGTTCTGAAAGAACTTGGGGAAAGGGGAAAACACTTATTAATCAATGCTAAATATTTTAAAAATTATTAATAGAGTTGAGGACTCAAGCCTTACCTTACAAAGACATGCCTTTCAGATTATTTAAATATAAAAAATTAAAACTATTAAAAGTACTGTAAAACTGTATAGTAAATGTTGATATTAGGAATACCCTTAAAGTGAGAAAGAAGTTTCTAGGCATGACACAGAGCACAAGGGCAAAAATTCATGATGAAAAAGTTGAATTCATTTAGCTACTCCACCCCAACAACAAAAACCTGAACAAACTGAAAAATCAACAACTCTTCTTGGATTTCTGAGACAGAAGAGGACCCAGGGCAAACTGAGGCCCCCAAGATAGTAAAGACAGGCAAAAACAGGGAGTCACATCTTACTAGAACAGACATACAAGTGGAGACTACCTCAGGAAGGAGCTCTGGGGTAGGAAAACCTGAACTGTAATTGACAAATGGCTGGAGAGTCAGTATATACAACTCTTGACAGTTAAAAACTCCAGGGGACCCAGTCATATGGGGCCCCCCCAAAGTATTATGAGATTTACCTCCAGGAACTCAACCAGGTTCCCACAGTAAATACCAGAGAAAAATCCCCTGGAGCTTCCAGCAGGGGGATTGAAAAAGGAACCCATTTAAAATAAGCCAGAGCACTCTGCTCTTCCTAACAAGGCCTGCCCTCAGAGGGAACTAGTTATCCAGAGTCTAACCTTCTGGGGTATCAAAAGAGCTGGGGAAGGGAGACAGTCTACCCCAGTCAAGTCTAGCCTTCCACGTGGGAGAAGCAAAGTACCAAACTCCAGCCCACTCTAGCCATCTCGTCCCACCTAAGGAGGGGAGGAAATAACTGAGAAACACTTGTGGAGTTCACAGTCCAGATGCACAGGCTCAATTAAAAGGCTAAGACCTAATCACAGGATTATGGAATGCTTCCCCTTTCCCCACACCTCACACAACCACACTGCTAAAGGCCTATATACACCACTTTCTTTTACCCAGTACATCATGTCTGGCTATCAAGAAAAAGTTACAAGGCGTACCAAAAGGCAAAAACACAATTTGAAGGAACAAAGCAAGTATCAGAACCAGATAATGGCAGGAATCTTGGAATTATCAGATCAAGAATTTAAAACAACTATGATTAATTGCCAAGGGCTCTAAAGGATAATAGGCTAAGGGTTCTAAAGGATCCTTAGATAAAGGATAAGGTAGACAGCATGCAAGAACAGATACACAATGTAAGCTGAGAGACGGATATCCTAAGAAAGAACCAAAAACAAAACAAAAAACAACACAAAAAAAACCTAGAGATCGAAAACACAGTGACAGGAATGAAGAACGCTTTTGATAGGCTTATTAGCACACTGGTCTTGGCTTAGGAAGGAATATCTGATCTAGAGGCTATATCCATAGAAACCTCAAATACAGTTTCTTACAAAACTAAAAATACTCTTTCAATATGACCCAGCAATCACGCTCCTTGATATTCACTCAAAGAAGGTGGAATTTATGTTGATACAAAAACCTCCACAAAATGTTTACAGCAGCTTTATTCATAATTTCCAAAACCTGGAAGCAACCAAGATGCCCTTTAGTAGATGAATGGATAAACTGTGGTACACGCAGACAATGGAATACTATCCAGCTAAAAGAAATGAGCTATCAAGCCACGAAAAAGAGAAAGACATGGAGGAAGCTTAAATACATATTACTAAGTGAAAGAAGCCAATCTAAGAAGGGTACACACTATATTATTCCAATGTCATATAATAGTCTGGAAAAGGCAAAACTATAGATACAAGGAAAAGAGTAGTTGCTGGGATTGGGAGGATGATATTATAATGATGGATATATGTCATTATACATTTGTCCGAACCCATTGAATGTACAGCATCAAGTGTGAACCCTTACATAATCTATGGACTTTGGGTGATTATTATGTGTCCAATGTAGGTTCACCCTTGGCAAAAAATGCACCATTCTGGTGAATGATATTGATAATGGGGGAAACCATGCATGTGCGGAAGCAGGGGGTATATGGGAAATCTCTGTACCTTCCTCTCAATTTTATTAAAATTAAAAGATTTTATTTTAAAACACTGCTTTTTAAAAAAAGGTCTTCTGAAGAAAGCACTACAAATAAAAGTAAAAACAAATGAAAATTGAGATAAAAAGTTCTTACAGATTAGTAAGAAAAAGAAACACATTGATAAAAATACAGGTGAAGGACATGAGAAAGCATCCCACAAAAGAAACACAAGTTGCTCAGCGAAAGTATTAAACAATGTTTAACCTTGCAAACAATAAAAGAATTATAAATCTTAATCATGAAAAACCATTTTTTACTTATTAGATAGGCAAATGTTCAAAAGGCGAATGAATTTAAATGTCAAAAGCACAAGGAAAGAGCACACTAACATTGGTGGGAAAATAACTGGGACAATGTTTTTGGAGGGCAGTTCATAAACACAGCACACAACTGGTGTGAGGTGTACATTTTTTCACAGTTTAACACTTGTGAAATCTGTATGCATCTTCTAACTGATGACATCTCCCAAGTGTTGTCAGCCAAGCAGCAGTCATGATGCAGCTGTCACAGCCTCTGCATTCACAACCTGGTTAGTACTCCTGGTGGCACAGCTGGACAAGAGCAATCCCTTGGTATTTCAGACATTAAAGATCATTTAAGGCAGGATCTTTTTCTTTTTTTTTAGGAACTTTTATTGAGATACAGTTAACATACAATATACTGCATATATTTGGAGTGTACAATTTGGTATTTTTTTTTCTTATTAGTAATGTATATATGGCAATCCCAATCTCCCAATGCATCCCCCCCAACCCTACCCACTTTCCTCACTTGGTGTCCATATGTTTGTTTTCTACATCTGTGTCTATATTTCTGTAAGGCAGGATCTTAAGTCGTGTTTACAGTTTGAAAACTTTCATTTGACAACTTCTAGTAATGTTAAGAAAATAACAGATTCCTGCCAAAAATATATAATTTGAGTGTAGTCAAACCCAAATGAGGGACAGTCTACAAAACAACTGGCGTGTATTTAAAAAAAAGTGTCAAGGTCAAGAAACAAAAGCTGAGGAACTGTTCCACAATAAAGAGGTTTGACCACTAAAAGTAAAGAAATCTGAATATAAGCTCTGGATAAAAGTACGGCATGAATGTTAAATTTCCAAAGTTTGAAAACTACGCTGTTGCTATATGAGAGAATATCCTTGTTTTTAAAGAAACACAGACTGAAGCATTTAGGGGGAAAGAGGCAAAATGTCTACTTCACTCTCAAATGGTTGAAATGGTCTGGGTAAGGAGGGAAGGAGTGGATGGATGAGTGGATGGATGGATGGATGGATGGATGGATGGGCAGATAATGAATGACAAATGCAAATGGGGCAAAATGTAAACAACTGATGAACCTGAGTAAAGGATATTATGGGAGTTCCTAGTACTAGTTGCCACATTTCTTTAAGTTTGAAATCATTATTTCTACTTTGAAATTCTAAGGAAAGAAATGTAAAGAAAATGCTAGTATAAAAATACCCAGAATAGCAATAGCAGTTTGGAATAAAATCCTGGAAATAAGTGCTGAGCCTTTTAAAAAACACTGTCTCATCAACATGAAAAAAATCAGACATCAACAGCTGAGTCAAAAATTGATTCTTCATGAAAATATGAAAACATTTTAGGAATTCCTTAGCCAATTTATTTTACCTGGGTACTCAGAGTAGTATACTCTAGGAAGTGGAATTTAGAATGATTTTTCCACCTTTATTTTTACACTCCTGAATATGTGAACATTTTCTAAGAAATGTATATTTTTCAGTCATCAAACCCAAGTAATAAAACCATT
Organism: Hippopotamus amphibius kiboko; assembly: GCF_030028045.1. NCBI lineage: Eukaryota > Metazoa > Chordata > Mammalia > Artiodactyla > Hippopotamidae > Hippopotamus > Hippopotamus amphibius. The sequence goes on from NC_080193.1 coordinate 101,754,064, forward strand.
TTAATGGGAAAAAGGATAATATTAAACAGTGACAGAGTGTTAAGCCATAGTTCTAGTGGTTTTGTTTTCCACACATTATAGTGATTATTTAAATAAAAAAGGAATAATTTCTCAGAGATCTAAAATACAGTGAAGTAAATGACTTAAGTATGATTTGAAACAAATAAATATAATGTGGAGACTGATGAAAATAGACAATAATAAAGTCCATATGTGAATCTAGAAAAGGCAAATAGTAAATCAATTTTCAACTGAATGTGCCTATCTTCAACTCATATTCATTTCATTAGTATTTTAATTCTCCATCAACTTTAATTTCTTTCTTTATTGGACAGTCTAGTTCTATTAAGTGCAGTTTTTCTCTTTATTCTAGAAATTAGTATTATTTTATAACATACTTGCCTTTTTTTTTTTTGGCTGCGCCAAGTGGCCTGCAGGATCTTAGTTCCCCAACCAGGGATTAAACCTGGGCCACAGCAGTGAAAGCCTGGAATCCTAACCACTAGGCACCAGGGAACTCCCGACATACTTGCTGAGTATTAAAAGCAAATTTCTTTAGTCATTCATTTTTTTAACTTCAAAAAGTAACTGCTTAAAAGAGTAATTCTTAAATTTTTTTAAAAGGCAATAGTTATCTTTCTTGCATTGTTTTTAGCCCCAAACAAGGAAATTCTACACTACAGAATCTTAAACCTTCTTCTTAACAGGCAAAGTCTACATTATTCAACTATGCAATCTGATAAAAGAGTAATTTTAAATTTGGCCCTAGACTTACTGTGCCATGATTCTTCTGGAAGCAAATGACTTCTTGTTCATCTTCAAATGTACTACCCATTACCATCTGCGTAACAGACTTCATAGCAAAGCCAAGCATATGCTGGCAGAGGGGGACATGCTGGGACTCTGGGTAGGAGAGCCATTTATCCAATAGTTCTTCTGAAAGCTGAAAGAGAAGAGAAAACCACAGTGATTTACTATGTCCTCCTAGAAAAATCCATCAAGTAGGTTCATTTCATAGAGTATACAGTCCAGATCTGAAAGCAAGCATTCAAGTGTTTACTTAATCTGTCAGGCTAACACTGGCTCCACCAATAATTACATCCCTAAGAGTTTAGGTTCAGAGCCTGGCAAAGGGCTGATCTGCAAAAGAAAACAACCACTACAACAAAAACAGAAAATATAAGTTAAAAGTTCAAAGGCTGGGAAAACCTTAAACCTAAAGGAAATTCAGATATTGAAGTCTTAGTATCTAATTAAAAACAGTAAAGGTTCATCACAGAGTCGCTGTGATATAGTAAACAGTCACCAAATATATGAATACGTAAAAGTCCTAGAGATGGTTCAGTGACAGAACCTCTGAGTTTCTCTGTCATTCCTTCATCCCACAAATATTTATCGAATCCCTTGTGGAATAAAAAAACAATGTGAAGTAAAGAAATCAAAAGCTCTGGAGTCAGAAAAACCTTGAGTTTACTTCTGGCTCTGTCACTTCGAAGTAATGTGACTTTGAGCAATTTGCTTGACTTTTCCAAGGTTCAGGTATTTCAAAAGTTAAACAGGGACAACATCTCCCACTTTTCATGGTTGCTGTGATAGGGATAATTGTACCTATGTCACGTAACATGGTAAGGGTTTTGTGAAGTAAAATAAAGCCCCTTTCGTATTAGGAACTCAAATTTAAGCTACTTTTCCCATATCAACTCCATGAAAGTTTTGTCATAATATTTCCCATTACAATTCTCTTTCAAAATGTTCCAGAAGAGAGACTGACTTCAAGAATTGTGCAGTGAGGACTTTGGTGGTCTCACTCTCCCTCTAAAACAATGAAAATACATGCAAAACAACTAAACAACTAACATCAACCATTTCAGCACTTTGGCAATTAACCAAAACCCAGTACCCACTGAGAAGTGTCTATTCAACAGGAACAACTGAACCTTGGTAAGATAGTGGGGTCTTTGGTGTTTTAACTTAACTTGGTTGTTTCATCTTCCTTCTCTCCCCAGCTGAACGGTAGCCAAAAGTCAACAGCACTGCAGAAAACAGAGCACTATTAAAAGCACCATCACCGCTGGTCACCAAAATGGTCATTGAAAATGGAGGATGAGGGAATCCCAAGACTCTATCCCTCCCCCAAAAGCAAGTAATGATCTGGCAAAAACTATCAGAATCAACTTCTAAAAAAGTGGAATACAGTCAAAAACTTAACAGCAACCAGGGGAAGGCCTGATGAAGAAAGAAGCCGCTGCTTTGTGGTAAGAAAGCACTGTGGCATTTTTAACAATCTGCCTATGATTCCCATATCCCAGAGAGGTAGCAGCTAAGAGAACAACAGCCCATATTCCTAGTGCAAATTGCTAGAAAAGGATACAGACCTTGTCAAAAAACTGTGCTATTAAGTCTCAATCTGTCTGGCAACTCCTATCAAGGATTGGTACAAAGGATGCCCTTGTTTTGCTCAACTCTGAGCATTCCCAGAGCTAGGACAGGTTCCTAGGTGGCTTCTGCTGAAAACATTTAAAAGTGCAGGTATTGGCTGTAACAGCTGGGGTATGAAGCAACAATTGGGACAAGCAATAATAAACAGACCAAGAAGTCAGGGAAGGAAGGGGTTAGGAGAAGAGATAAATGTGGGTGAGAGCTTTGAAAACCTTCTGCATTTACCAGGGAATTAAGAAAGCCATGCACATGCCCAAGACCAGAAAACATGTTCAGAAAAGGGCTGGGAAGACTAGGCTTTCATATCTGGCAGGTCTTCTGGCTCCATACAAGTGGGATGTGAGAACTAAGGTAGAGCTGTAAAAGGCCTGGATAAGCGTTAAAAGAGGACTCCAACACTAAGACAATCTGCAAACACTGGGAGAGTATTTTTTTTTCTTTTGTTGGCTTCAACTGTTTCAGGTAAAATCTGTCAAAACACCAGCTGACTAATAAGCTAACAGAACAGACGCTTTAAGTGGCCACACACAATAAAGAATACAGACTTCACAAAAACAGTTTAGAAAAGACACTAAACAAACAAACAACAATAACCCACAACAGACAGCAAGAAAAAACTCTAAGAAAGGTGAAGAATCTGATTTCAAGATTACCATCCACAGCTGTGCCCCCTCTGGCAGAGTCTAGATCTCAGTCCTGGGAGCGTGGGATCTTCCCTGGGTGCTCTGTCTCAGCCCTAGAGTTGATGACTGCTCCTTTTACCTGCTATTCCTATATTCTTTAGAGTTCTCTTTACTTCTGACTGGCTAATCTCTCATTAGTCCAAATCCCCTGCTGTAGTTAATAATTCTTTATATTAAACTTTCCCTATTTAAATAATTGTGTGCTTTATCTCTTCTGATTGGACCCACACTGATAAAGACATTCAGAAATGCTAATAAAGAAAAAGAGAGAAGGTACTAATGAGGCTAATGACATTAAAAATATAACATAATATTTGGCAATAAAGCATGAAAAGAAATAAAGGGTATTAGGATTTGAAAAGAATAAAACTGTCACTGATCTCAGGTATCATGATAAACCATTAGAGTTAATAACGGAATCTAGTCTAGCAAGGTTAATGACGACAAGGTCAATATGTAGAAATCAATTGTATACACAAGTAACAAACAAAAAATATTTAAAAATTATACCATTTATGACAGCATTTTAAAAAAAATCACTAAATATCTAGGAGTAAATTTAATAAAAGATGTATAAGAACTCTACAGTGAAAAGTGAAAAAATTATTGAGAAAAACTAAAGACCAAAAAGTGGGAGGGTATTCTTCTATATTGATGGACTGGAAAATTCCATAAATTGTGGACAAAGAATGCTGCCTATCATTCCAGTAAAAAACGAATGTTGCCACCATCAAGCCATCAGCCACTGCAGCCCCTCCTCCCCACATGGTACGCCCTGAGGGGATTCAGAATGGAGAAAAACAAGATACTGGCCCTAGATAGTTAAGATGCATATCTAAGGAATAATTTCAATGAGCCCAGACTCACATCTTCCCATATACAGAAAAGCACTAAAATCATTAATTTGAGAGGTCTGGTTTTTTGATGTTTGACTACACAGGTGTTTTTTCCTCAGGATATATAGGAATAGATCCTGGCTCCTTCCTTACTGCTTCAAGAACAGTTCCTCAGAGCCATCTGAGAGGCTGTTTCCCAAGCCACTGTCCTCAGTAAGGTCCCCAAATAAAAACACAACTCACAATGCTTAGGCTGGGCATTCTTCTCCAATCAACAATATGTAAAGGTAACTTTACGTAAATCAAGTGACCTACACAGTTACTTGGTTTATGATAAAGGTAACATTACAGTACAATAGAAAAAGGATGATCTTTTCCATAAGTTATGCTCAGTCAATTGGACAACCATATGGGAAAAAATGAATGTTAGCACCCCCCTCCTCCTTCTGTACACAATAATAAACATCAAATAGATTATACATCTAAGTTCAAAAGGTAAACAGTAAAGCTTTCAGAACAAAACTTAGATGAATATATTCAAGACATTAAGTTAAATACAGATTTCTTACATAAGATTTAAAACGAAGTAATCATAAAGGCAAAAAAAGAGAAAAAGTTAGACTACACTAAAATTAGTATCTGTTCATCAAAAGACAGGTTAAGATCATAAAAAATGAAGCCACAGTGGAAGACACCCGATAAACACACACACACACCAAAGTTCTTAAACTTAGAATTTTTAAAAACCTCTTAAAAATCAATACAAAGAGAGAAAACCCAAAAGCAAAACAGGCAAAGGACTTCAAAGAGCACTGCACCAGAGTGACTAGCCAACTGGTCAATAAAAAAATGAAAAGACACTCAATTTTATTCACCATCAGGAATATGCAAATCAAAATCACAATGACATACCCCTGCACATATACCAATACCAAGGGATGGTGAGGATGTGGAAAAAGCAGAATTCTCATACACTGCTGTGGGACTGTCAATGGTAAAACCACTGTGGAAAACTATTTGGAAGCACCTACTAATGTGTCAGTTCATTTAATCTTTAATACTATGAGACAAGTAACTGTTATTGTCCCCATTTTACAAATGAGGAAATGTGTCACAGAAAATAAGTAACATGCCCAAGGCCATACAACAAAAAAATTACAGAATTCCTTTTCCAACCCAGGCAGCTCGATGAAGAGCCCAAGCTCTCAACCATTATGCCTCTCTCTATGTAAGAAAGAAGGAAAGAAAATATATCCTTAGAGTAACCAACTATGTTCATGTTGGGTAAGAAGGAAACTAAACCAGATTGATGAACTTCAAAAACAGGTGTTCTGAGGTTAATGGCCAGGATGTGAGACAAGAGTAGTATAGGAGTGAGAGAAACACAGAGTGGATAAACAATTTGCTGTCAGAAACTCACAGTTTGAGGCTGGTTACAACATTTAACAAAAGGAATGCTTCTGATTAGCATCACTCTAATATTTGGTTAAAGACCAAGTATCTGATAACCATTAGACATAAACCTTCTTAAGGGCAGCTTTTTACACTGGTAATCCTAGTACTTAGCATAGTGTCTGGTAAATGTCAGGTGCTCAATAAGTATTTAATGAGTTTACCAACCCTTTTTAAAAAATGACTCTCCTGCCTCTACTTCAAAAAATGAGTTATGTTTCTGACAGAGAGTAAGAACCACAGAGAGTAAGAAAAGTTACTAGATACCTCTCTTTTTTTTAAATTAATTTATTTATTGGCTGTGTTGGGTCTTCATTGCTGCATGCGGGCTTTCTCTAGTTGCAGTGAGCGGGGGCTAGTCTTAGTTGTGGTGTGCGGGCTTCTCATTACTGTGGCTTCTCTTGTTGCAGAGCACGGGCTCTAGGGATGTGGGCTTCAACAGCTGTAGCACACAGGCTCAATAGTTGTGGCTCGCAGGCTCTAGACTGCAGGCTCATTAGTTGTGGTGCACGGGCTTAGGTGCTCCGTAGCATGTGGTATCTTCCTGGACCAGGGCTCGAACCCGTGTCCCCTGCATTGGCAGGTGGATTCTTAACCACTGCGCAACCAGGGAAGTCCCTAGATACCTCTTTAAATATTCAATTCTGTCTTATTAATAATGTGTCATAACTGTAAATGTAAAGCCATTGAACATTACTAGCTCTTTCACTTTATAAAATTTGGCCTTTTACAAAGAACAGTTTTGGAGTTTTAAAACGAAAAAAAAATTTGATTAAAAATACTGAACAGTATAACAACAACAGCAAGGAACATAATTCTCCCCTCAAATCAACTCTTGCTTATTAACAGCTTCCAGAAGAATAAAGGAAACCAAATACATAGTTCTAAAAAGTCCACAAATAAAAGGCTTTGTTCTTAGAGAAAATTACTGAATTTTGGTTTTAATTATTCAATGAATTATTAAGCTTTACTCCTAATGAAAATTCAATGACTATTCAGACTCTCACCAATAGCTGAGTGGTTCCCTGTTTTTCTGACTTGCACAGTAATACAGGTTAGTGTAAAAGAAAATTAATATATAGAAAATAATAAAAAATATCAATGAAAATATAGAAATTAATTTAAATCACCCTAAAATCAACCCAGTAGCAATAATTACTAACAACATTTTTGTACACAGGTTTTCATGTTTCTCTATAGGTGTGTGTATCCATGTATATGTGTACATACATGTGTGTATAGAGGTATACTTTGGACAATATAATAATATTCTACAAACTACTTTATATACTGGCTTTTTCACTTACCATCTGTTATGGGATGACTTGTCCCCCCCAAAAAGATTCTGAAGTTCTAACCCCCAGTGCCTGTGAATGGGACCTCCTCTGGAAAGAGGTTCTTTGCAGATGATCAATTTAAGATGTGCACATTAGGGTGGGCCTTAATCCAATATGACTGTGTCCTTATAAAAAGGGGAAATCTGGACAATGAAACACACACACATGAACATACACATGCACAGAAGACCTCCTTATAAACATGAAGGCAGAGACTGGGGTGATAAATACACAAGCCAAGGAACAGCAGAGATTGCCAGCAAACTACCAGCAACTAGGAAAGAGGCACAAAACTGATTTTTCCTCACAGCCCTCGGAAGGAACCAACTCTGCTGACACCTTAATCTTGGACCAACAGCTTCCAGAACGGTGAGACAATAAATTTCTGTTGTTTAAGCCACCAAGTTTGTGGTACTCTGCTTTGCTAGCCTTAGCTAACTAATACACCATCTTAAAACCATCTCCCCATGTCAGTAAATAAATGTCTTTGCCATCTTTCTTTCATTCTAATCCACTGTACAGGTTAACGATCATTTAAATAATCCTCTTCTACTAGATATTTAAGTATTTTCCAATTTCTGCTACAATAAACAATGTTTCAGGGACTTCCTAGGTGGCGCAGTGGTTAAGAATCCACCTGCCAATGCAGGGGACAGGGGTTTGATCCCTGGTCCAGGAAGACCCCACATGCAGCGGAGCAGCTTAGCCTGTGTGCCACAACTATTGAGCCTGCGCTCCAGAACCTGTGAGCCACAACTATTGAGCCCACGTGCCATAACTATTGAAGCCCACGCACGTAGAGCCCATGCTCTGCAACAAGAGAAGCCACGGCAATGAGGAGTCCACGCACCACAACGAAGAGCAGCCCCCACTTGCCGCAACTAGAGAAAGCCCGTGTGCAGCAATGAAGACCCAACGCAGCCAATAAACAAATAAATTAATTAAAATAAATAAAGCCCAATAAAACATTAAAAAAAAACCCCAATGCTTCAATAGTCATCTTTGTACATAGATTTATTTCCATTTGACTTCCTTAGATATGAAATTTCTGAGTTAAGAAGTAGTTTTTTAAGCTTTTGCTTTATATTGCCATGCTGCCCTGGAGAAAACATATATCAACTTACTCTCTTATCAGCAATCTCAAAGTGCCCATTTCCCTTCCTTGGACAGCACTAAGTGTTGTCATTTTGTAAAACCTCTCTCAGTCTAACAGGTATCAGAGATTTTCATTGTGAATATCTCCCCGCGGTAACAGATGACTGCTGATTATGCAACTAATAGATTAAATGCTTTCAGCCTATGCTGGTAAAGTCCCCCCCCCCCCCCCCCGCCTCATTTTAGCCATGACCATAAAAATTTTTATTATCAATACTGTTGTTTGTATCACAGAACTGTGTTATGATTTGTTCATCCACTTGTTTTGCACAGTACTCTACAAAACGATGCAAATATTACAAATGATTCATGTAGGCTTTTACTCTAGGCACACATATCTAGTACATCTGTTAGAGCCTTATGTGAATCTCTTAGTTTATGAATCTTGACTATGTGTATTAGATGGGAATTTTAATCTGTTGATGAGCTTCATTTGACAGTATTAAACCAATGAGTTCAATAATTTTGGCTATTAATATTATTACTAAGCTGTCAATTAAGAGTGTCCTGGAAAATTGTCATAAATTCTAAAATATTGGTTAAATCAGTTTAACCCAAAAGTCATAGGAGCATATGGAGTTGAAGCACAGAGAAGAGAGAAGTTACACTCACAGAATTAAAGTAGAGGTTTACACACAGCCTTGGAGCAGAAGTAGTCAGGGCAGGAAGGAGCCAGAACTCTCAGGATGAGGTTTGGGAGGACTAGAGAAGAGTCAGAACACAGAACTCAGATCTGGACCAAAAAACTAAAAAGGGAAAAGGTTTGTTGTGTCCATATCAAGTTCAGCTTATTCTGGAGTGATAACTCTGGTAAACAGCCCTGTTCTCTTAAAGAAAACCATTTATAGAAAGGAGGAGGATGCTCTGACTACAGCCCTCTTCAATCATGTTCTTGCTGATTACATACTAATTGGTGTTTCTGACTAATGAATAAGCTGAGTAACTGGCTTGTGCTACAAGGTTGACAATATAAACCTGAAACACATTTCACATGTATGGACCCGGTCTACGAAGCAAAGCTCGAAAATATAATGGCAACAGATGTGAAAATTGGGAAATAATTTTCCACTTTGATTTGGCTTTGATTGGACAGAAGAAAAAAAAACGCAATACAGAACAACAACAAAAGATTGAAAATTCGGGAAATAGAGCCTATGATAAAAGATTAAAGAAGTTAGAATTACTTAGTTTGAAGGAGAGAAGACTAATTAAGGCTTTTAACTATAACGATTACTGAAAAGAAAAAGGTATTTCTATCAACACTGAAAGGAAAGCAAAGAGAAATGGGCAAAATTCCCTGGAGATATACAATTAAATACAAGGACTCTTGGGGACAAATGTTAGGTGTTCAAACAGAATAGAAAGAAAGATGCTGACTGGTGAATGCTTAGACAGAGGCAACATAACTGCTTTCAGGAAGGACAATCAGGTGTGACAGGACCAGCTACAATAACCAAAGCAGACAGCCTGAGAGGTCCAGACAACAGGATGATACAAAATAGTACTGCCAGCAATGAGGAGGTGGAAATTTGATACACAAATCTCCTGATGGCCCTGTGAATAACGGCTATCAGTTAGAAACGGGAACTGGAAAGGAGAAAGACTAAGCAGCAGCCAGCCATGGTTAAAGGCCTTGCTAGATTTGTTTTTAGAAGCAAAACTGTGCAAAGAGGAGCCAACATATTAATTAATGCTTCCAGTAAACTCGACAAGCCAGTTTCAAATCTTGAATGAAAAGTGAGTTTCAAACAAAACCGCAGAATAAGGAAAAAATGTAATTTTTTAAAAGTGGATACTGTAGGATGAGTCAAAATAGCAACCTCTTAAGAGTTATCAGTTATTCTACAACTCAAAAAAGTCACAAAAGTGCTTCTAACGCGCAATCTGAACTTTTTTAGGAGCAATGAACAAAGAAGGTGAGAAAGAAAAGAAAAGAAAACTGACCAAATAGCTACTATATGCTAAACACTGTTAGGCCCTTTAAAAGGCATGTCCTCATTGGTATGACGTCTGGAATCTGCTTAAAAATAATCTAGAGAGAAAAAAGGGAAGGGAGGTAGGGGTATAGATAAAATAAGATTGCATCTAATTTGATAATTGTTAGAGTCTGTTGATGAGAATATGAATGGTCATTATACTGTTCTATTTTATTTATTTACATTTTCCATGATTTTTAAAATTATATAATGTGAGACTCAGTGGGGTGTATGAGTGAATGTGGGTTTAATCTATATATATAGAACAAAAAGGACTCCTATGTAACCCTCCAAATGGGACAGACATAGGCCCATCAACTACAAAAACCCTGCATAAAAGAAGGAACGCATTAGCTAAATTGGAAACATTAATAAGGAGGTGTAGTTTCAGAGGAGCAGGAAAAATGCGAGCAAGAAGAAATGTTAACAGAACCAAAGAATGTTGGGAAGTAGAGTGGAGCAGCAAACAAATGGCAGGAAAATCTACTTCTCAAGGAAAGGAAGGAAAGGTATGTTTTTGAGTAGTTACTATCTTCCAAGACCTGTTGTTAGGTATGTTACATCATGATCTCATATAATCTTCACAGCAAAGTTGTAATGTGGGTGCTATTATCCTCAATTTAAGATGAGGCAAAAGAAGCTCACAAGGTCAAGTAACACACAAACAATCATGCAGATACTGAATGACAGAAACAAGATTCAAAGCCTTTTGCCCAACCTTAAAGTCTCTGCTCTATACAATAATGCTACTTCCCAAGAAGCTACATTAAACATACAACAAAATAAATAACTTTGTTTGAGGTACACAGATTAGAGAAAAGGGGAAGGAAAACACAACTTAAGAAGGGAGATAAGAAAATCAATTTAATTTTATGTAGGTATATCCAGGTTGTCATGGTAGTTTAGAGAGGGTGAATGGGGGAGAGTAGGTAACTAAACTGGAGATTGGGAGAGGAGTTGGCTGGGAGTTAGTTGAGGAGAAAATAGCAAGAACAGGCCCACAGAGATAAGAGAGGAGACAATGAATGGAGGACCTTTAAGTTGGTCAGTATTCATTCACTGATTTAGTAAATATATACTGAGAGCCTATTCTACATCAAGACCCATGGACACAGAAGTAATTAAAATAGAATGGTGTCTCCCTCCGTGGCGCATATAGCTTAGGAAAGATATATTCAAAGAATTACACAAAATATAATTACAAACTAGGAAGTGTTGTGAAGGAAAAGCAAAGGGTGTTATGACAGCATCTAAAAGGGGGACCTTCCTAGGGATAGTGGGATGATCAGACATGGCTTCCCTGGGGAAGTGACATTTAAACTGAGCTGAAGAATAAACATGCACTAACTTGGTGTGTGGCTGGTTAGGGGAGACAATCCGGGCAGCGGGAACAGTATACACAGAGGCCTTGAGATAGGAGAAAACAAGGCACAGAACTAAGAGAAACCAGGGTGGCTAGAGTTTAAGCACAAATGAGAAAGTGGGAAACGAGGCTAGAAAAGTAGGCAGGCCAAATCACACATGGTCTTTAAGAATACATTCAAGATTTTGGCGTTTGTCCCAAGAGCAAAGGGAGGAGCAGAGGAGGTTTTTGATCAGGGAGTGATAAAATAAGAACTGCATTTTGAAAGTATCTGTTCTCAGGGCTTCTGAACATCCAGTCCACAGATACCAAAGGGTCTGTGCATAGAATCCAGGAATCCATGAACTTGGATGAAAGGGAAAAAAAGTCTTTATTTCTCACTAACCTCTAAATAAAATTTAGCATTTAATTGTAAATATAGGCCCTTTAACTTTTTCATCAATACAAATATCAAATATGTTCACGTTATATTTTGGTTATTGCAAAACTTTCAAAATAATGATTTTGTCTCTCATAGTATCATTACTTTAAAATTGTGGAAGTTTTGGGAAGCACTGCTAGACCTTGTTATTTAATACATTAATAATAAAGCAGAGATATTATAATATTGCAAGTTTTTAAAAAATAACATTTTGATAACTATATTGGCTTCCTTTGTCGTTAACACACATTTTCAAATGTTATTCTCCGAAGGAGTCCATAGGTTTCACCAAAACTGCAAGGGGTACATGTCACAAGAAAGCTAAAGAATCCCTAACAGAGGGTATAAATCAGAGAAGGGCAGAGAGAAGGCAGAGAAACAAGCAATCCACATAAGATGATGGAAGCTTAAACCAGGATGGTGGCCGTGCTGGTGGAGTACAGTAACTTAAAAGACATTCAGAAGGTAAAAGTGACAATATAGACTCTTTTCAAATGTAATTTTCAAAGAATACTTAGTGTTATAAAAATATTTACAGTATAATGATAAGTAGAAATGCAGAGTCTAAAACTATCTGGACAGTATAATGCTGATTAAAATTCTATTGTACACAGAAATGACCGGAATGATAGAAAGTATTTTAAAATGTTAAACACAGTTATCACTGGGTAATGAATAGTAGTAAAAATGTTTATTTTTTTTCCTTAGGACTTTTCTAAATGTTTCCATATTTTATAAAATGACTATCAGAAAAAGCATAATTTTAGTTACTTTTGGAAATTTTTTAATGACAGGAGAATGCTTATGATATGTTTTAAAGTGAAAAAGTATATAAAATTGTACATACAATATGATCTGAAGCATAAAAAAAATCTATAGTCAAATTATGGGTGATTTCTTTATACCATTAGATTTTCCATGTTCTCTTCAGCAATCATATATTACTTTTATAAATTACATTATTTTTAAATGGCACAAATGGATAGATTAGCTTTGGACAGAGAAAGGATTTTTCAAGATTTAAAATGAGAAGAATGAACCAAGGTTTGAGACGGACAGAGTCTGCTGGTAGGGGAACAGGATATTGAGGGAGTTCACATGTAAAGGACTCTATAGTCTTAGCAAAGCAGGAGGCAAGGACATCTACAACAAGCAAAGGGTGTGGTAGGACTGGCAGTACTAGAACAAGGGTGAAGGTTTGGAACAGTCCTATTGGGAGCACAGAGAACTGTAGGCAGCACACAGGGCTTGCCTAAGGGTCTTTACAGACAGAAAGGAAACGGTATGGATTAGTATTGTTCTCAACCTTTGTAAATCATTTGTTGAGCTTCTTAAAAATGTCAGGTCCCCCTCCCAGTGATTCAGTTTGTCCAAGTAGAGGCCCAGTAATCTGCACCTTTAACAAGAGCAAGTGTTACAGGTGACTTCAGACCATATTTTAGGAAACGCGGGTTTAGAGTCTGGTCTGAAAACAAAGGACAAGTCTACTGATATAAAAAATTTCTTCAGGTTCTCTCCTCTCCCATCATTCCAACTTACACACGGAGTCTAGGTGTTAAGATTTTTGTTTCGTTTTAGAGTTTCAGGAGAAAAAAATCAGCTTAGAAAGACAGGTAAGAAAAGAATTCTAAGACAAGGACACACTAATAGTCAAAATATACAAATGGTCCCCAACTTACAATTTTTCAACTTTACCATGGCACAAAAGCGATATTCATTCAGTAGAAACCACAGTCTGAATTTTTAATTTTGATCTTCTCCTGGGCTGGAAATATGAGGTACGATACTCTTGTGACACAGGGCAGCAACAGCAGCCACAGCTCACAGTCAGCCACATGACCATGAGGGCAGACAGCCCATAAGCTTAAAACCATTCTGCACCCATTTGTTTTTCACTTTCTGTACCGTATTCAACAAATTACATGAGCTATTCAACACTTCATTTAAAATAGGCTTACTGTTAGATGATTTTGCCCAACTAACGCAAGTGTTCCGAGTACATTTAAAGCAGGCTAGGCTAAGCTATGATGTCCAGCAGGGTAGGTGTATTTAAATGCATTTTCAACTTAACGGTATTTTTCAACTCATGATGGGTTTATCAAGACATAACCCCACTGTAAGTCGAGGAAGATCCATATACTATTATCTGTATAATAGGACTCCAGGCCAAACTACCTTACCTTTAGCAGGAGAGCAAAATTACTCTGCAGAGAATCAGTCACACCATTTTCGTACAATTTTTTCCTCTTGTGGTTTTCGTGCACGTTCCCACTATCAGACTGATACCTTAGTAATGACTTTAGCATGGTTTCAAAAGGGTCCGCTGAAACAGACAAATTAAAGACTTCTAAGTCAAAGTAATCACTCAAAAAAGAAAAAAAAAAGATCTCCGGCAAAAGAACAGAGATCGGGGAGGTATGGGACTGTAGCCGAGAGGCTGGGAACTTTTTTTAACCACTCCCTCATCTTTCCTAAATGTGAACAGTTCAAGAAGCAATAAAAATTGCCAAGAAAACAGTATCCTGACTGGGAATTCCACTGTAAATCATTAATACTTACATAAATTTTCTACCCACATGAGAGCAATATCTTTGACTTTGTAAAAGAATTCACTCCACTGATTTTAAAGCAATATTGATGTTGTATGTGTAATCATCAAGATATTACAGTTAAAATTTAGCTGAGTCCAAAAATTTCTTTTCTTTTCCCCTTAATTTTTAAGTATTTCTTTAATAACTATATTGTTTTCACACACACACAAAAATACACTGTCACTGTAGACAATTAAAACACAGTAATATACAAAGAAAATAAATTCATCTAAATCTCAGCACAGATACTCACTGTTAAATATCTGAGATTTTTTTTACAGCTGTTAACATTTCTTACCAGAGACAGAGAAAAATCTGTCAGATTTCATGATGAACTACAGACCCTTCTTTCAGAGCACATCTCTCAGTTCATTAGCGTGATCATTTGAACGCCGTTACATGCTCCCCCCGATCCCCAACACTAGACTATAAATTCCATAAGAGCAGAGGCCAGGTCTGGTTTTCCTCATCTTTGTAATTCCTAACAGAGCCATCCTTCCAAGCTGTGGAAACTTAGTGATTAAGAGCACAGACACAGCCCAGACAGCCTAGCTTCAAGTCCCAGCTCCAATACTAATTAGTTGTGTGACCTCAGGCAAATGACTTAGCCTCTCTGCACCTCAGTTCTCTCTTCTGTAAAGTGGGGATAATCATAATATGTACTTCATAAGGTGTTCTGAGGATTCAGTTAATATGTGTAAGGTCTTACAATAGTGCTGGCATATAGAAATTGTTATACAAGTATTTGAAAAACAAAATAAAATAAACCTATGTCATCATATTAATGCCTGAATGTATCCTTTAATTCAGCCATTAAAAATTTTTAAGTTTGCTTTGAGTTTTTATTATGAATAATATTGTCTTTTCTCATCTATGTGATTATCAATTTATGATAATTCCTTAAGATAAGTCAAGGGCCGCTGCAAACTGTCTCTCCAGATAGTTTGTAAAACATTTATACTCCACATTTCTCCATTCCCTCACCAACACTGAGTTTTGCCAACATTTTTTATCTCTTCTAGTCAGATAGTGAAAATCTCATTTTAATTTGCATCCCACTGATTATTAGTGAGGCTGAAATCTTTTGTTTATTGGCTATTTTTATTTCTTCTTTCTCAATAACCTTGGTTTTGCCCATTTTTCCACAATTGCATTTTACTTTTATTTTCTTATTAGTTTTCGTTTACTTTATATATAGGTCGTAAATAGTTTCCCCATCTCTCTTTTAAACTTTTTCCTAGTACCTTTTTATTTTACAGAAATCAGTATGTGGCCAACATTTTCCTCTCTTTTCATCCTTTTTCAAGGTTTTTTTTATTGGACTGAAATTTTTCATTTTTTTGTAGACATATTTACCCATGTTGTGATGGATGGCTCCTTGATCTCATGTCATGGTAAGAAAGGGCTTATCAGCAACCCCTCAAAAAAATTTAAGATTTAACCATGTTTTCTTCTATTATTTTTAAGACTCCAAATTTTAATCATTTCTAATTTATTTTGATATAAAGGGCAAGACAGGGATTGAGATTTATTTTTCCCAAATAGCTAACTAGTTTTCCCAAACCATGTATTACCCTTCCCCTTTATCATAAAATGCTATCCTTATCATATACACTCGGTTTATCTATGGACTACCTACTCCATTCCATCAATCTGTCCAGCCCTATCACAGTACATGATTCTTTAAATTAATCAAGTTTTATAATACACTGTTGGACCTGATGGTACAAGAATTTCCCTCACTAATGTTCTTTCTACACATTTCTTAACTGCTCTTGTACCTTTACTCTTTCAGACTTACCCTGGAACTATTTTTTCAGGTTCCAAAAAAATCCTGTTAGCATTTACATTGGGATTTTTTTCATCTATCACTTCAAGGAAGAAAATAATCATTTTATAATACTGTGTCTTAAGTAAGGCAATTAATATAAAGACTTCAACACAATGTCTGGCACATCATTTAATAAATGTTAGCTATTCCTAAGAACAACGTATGGATCTTCATTTATAGACATTTATTCTTAAAAGATAAGGATCAGCTAATTTGAAAGAAAAGTAAACTTACATGTCTTATTGGGGTTGATATGCTGCTTTAGTACTTCAACAGTGCCCAAACTAACCACAAGGCGCCTTCCAAACCAGAAAGAGACCACAGGCCCATATCTCTCATGCAAATTAGCCAAGAACTCATGCAAACTTCCACTGTTCACAATATCTGGAAGATTACCATCTCTGAAAAAAGAGCAACATTTGACAAAATAATTTAACATGGAAGAATCAGAAAAACAATACTAATTGATTCGGAATTAATTCTGTCAACAGATGAGAGCAAAGATACACGAAATTTAAATTACTGCAAAATCCAATTATATTTGACTTCTCGCTTTCGGTAGTTATATTTAGATATGAATTTGTCTGATATTTTGAGAATTCATAACACTTCACACCAAATAAGAAAGCTACACAAGGAATATCTGATTTAGACACTGGAAAACTATCCAAATTTTGCAGCATCTCATTCTGAGATAGTAATGGACACCATCATTGGCGATTAAATCACCGGCTAATTTAAATCAGCTATGGCAATTTTTTCTTATTTGCTTCTATCTTAATCCTTTCTTTCTATTTTCAACACTCTCTGGCTTCGGGAAGTGAAAGAAATTAAAGGTTTTGATTTACACAGCCTTCCCTTCTGTTTTTAACAAAGTTTAGATAGTATGCCCAGGGATAAGTTTAGAGAAAACAAAGGAATTAAGTAAACTGAGTAACCTAAAGACATGGTTTAGTTTTGATATAAAAATTAAGAGTTGACTCCACTTGATTTCAAAAAAAAGTAACTCACTTTTCTTCTGTTGGAGTTATCCCCGGAATTCCTGCAGCTTGTCTGGAAGCCTTAGGGAAAAAATTTTAAATAGTTCAGCACAATGAAATATCATATTTCCCATAAATCAGACGTTTTGCCAAGACATCTAAAGGACCTTTTTGGTTTTCCAATTTGGTTGAATCTCAGAGATTATTACTATATTAAAATACAGGGGGAACTTCCCTGGTGGTGCAGTGGTTAAGAATCCGCCTACCAATGCAGGGGACACGGGTTCAATTCCTGCTCCAGGAAGATCCCACATGCCACGGAGTAACTAAGCCTGTGTGCCACAACTACTTAGCCTGAGCTCTAGAGCCTGCGAGCCACAACTATTGAGCCCATATACCGCAACTACTGAAGCCTGTGCGCCTAGAGCCTGTGCTCCACAAGAGAAGCCCACACACCACAACAAAGAGGAGCCCCCCCGCCCCGCCACCGCTTGCCGCAACTAGACAAAGCCCGTATGCAGCAATGAAGACCCAACGCAGCCAATAAAAAAATTAATTAATTAAAAAAAATAAAATACTGAGACTTCCCTTGGGGCACACTGGTTAAGAATCTGCCTGCCAATGCAGGAGACACAGGTTCGAGCCCTGGTCTGGGAAGATCCCACATGCCAAGAAGCAACTAAGCCTGTGTGCTACAACTACTGAGCCTGAGCTTTAGAGCCCACGAGCCCACAACTACTGAGCCCACATGCTGCAACTACTGAAGCCCACGCACCTAGAGCCCGTGCTCCGCAACATAGGAAGCCACCGCAATGCGAAGCCAGGGCACCGCAATAAAGAGTAGCTCCTGCTCACCACAAATAGAGAAAGCCTGTGTGCAGTAATGAAAGACCCAATGCAGCCAAAAAAATAAATAAATAAAAAATAATTAATTAAAATATAAAAACTGGATTCTTTGTATTGAAAAGAATTATCCTAATATTCCTCCTCTCTGTCAATTAAACTAAGGTGTTTGAAGAATTTAGCATCCATTCTACATCTATTAATACATAATAAGTACATTTTTCTTTGTTCTGAGATAGTATATGGTCCCATCTGGCTTGGCTTTCCAAAAAAGATCAACGCCATGATTATAAGTTTCATTCCTAAACTAGTTCTCCTCTTTCTAGTCAAAGAATTTATCAAAAAAAAAAAAGTAATATTCATCTTTTGCTTTAATGCAGTTATTTTTATCAGGGTCATACAGTCAGAGAGGTGTCTAGTATAGAAATAAATAATTCATAGCAAGTTGTTAAAGTGACAACCTCTGAAGAATGAACTATGAAAAGTTGGGGAAATTTTAGTTTTTTACAATTTTGTACTGGGTTTATGATCGCTGTGTTTAGAGATTAGTGTTATTTCCTTATTTTACAACAAGCATATTACTTTTATAATAAGACTTCTTATAAAATAATTTTTAAACTAAATATCTATAGGGAAAATAACCTAAAATATTCAACTCCAGAATCAATTCTGAATTTTGTCAATGATTTTAACTAGTACTAATTAGTTTGTTTGGCATTCTGCCCTTTTTCCATCTACTTAACATTATATATAAATAAATGAATGTTTATTACTTTTAACATTTAAAGGCTAAACTGTGTTCCATTATGTACCTAGAACTGCTTAACCATCTTCCTGTTATAGTGTTATAAAACATCTAGGCTATTTCTTTCATTTTCTCATTGTTATAGGTAGTGCCATGAAAATCTTCATACAGCTTTACTTTTTCCCACCTTTGGGGTATGTATGCCAAAAGAGCGATACTACGTTGAATGGTACTAACTGAAGAGTTTTACAGTTACTATCTCTTCCTGAAATCCCACAAAATGAAAGTGAAGAAATAAAAAAGGAGAAAATAAGGATAAAGAGAATGGAAGAGGAGACAACAGTGGATGAACAACCCAACCAATTTTTTCGAAAGTGTTAAGTCACTGGAGCAGGGATTAATTGACATAGTTGAGAGGCCTCCTCTGGGGATCTATAGAGAAGGATTCCCACAAGAAGCAATCAGATATGCACTCAGTAACCAGAAAGGCAGGGTAAGATGCAAGACTTTAACAATTAGCAAAAAGTCAGTATACAGATCCCTTAGACACCATTTTCGTGATTGCCATCCTTCTGGATGAGAGTCCAGATTCAGGAACAACAGGCTGGTGGGTGGTGACCCCTATAATTCTTAGGGAAAATTATTTCCAACCTAGAATTTTATACCTAGCAAACTATCATTCAAGTGTGAAGCTAGAACAGAAAGATTTTCAAACAAGCAACATCCCCAAAAATGTATTTTCCATGCGCACTTTCTTAGGAAATTACTAGAAAATGACACAGTGCAGCAAATAATGGAACTGAAAGAAAAAGAGAGAGAGACTGACTCATGTGGCACCCAGGTAAGAGGGTATCCAACACAGGCAAAGAGAATACCAATTTTGATAGTAAACAGACAAGAGCTATGCAGGTGATAACCACTACTGACTGGGGAAGGATGATGGAGGGCTCCAGAATGGATATTTTCATGGGAAAGAAAATACAACTGTCGTCTCTCAATATCTGAACTAGTTCACTGAGTAGTTATGAGAGAAATGTTGAAATATTTTCCAAAAACTACTGAGAGGCTCAAGTGAAGAACCTTTAGCAATGTGCAAATACTAAGTACACGCCCTCCCCACCACCCTAATCATGGTTCTACAGCTCAGAAAGCAGGCATGCAGAGGGAGCCGCAGAGGTCTGCGTGCTCTGGATAAGATGGCTCCTACACTAACCTCCACCTTTCAACAGCAGAAAGGAAGAGTGAGCCCCAGAACAGCTGACAAAATGCTCTCCTGCCCTTTACTAACTCCACACCTCCCAAATAGCTAATTGATGAGCGAGATCCCCAAATTGGCACACACCTGGCAAGACCCTGCAAAACTTCAATCTCCCTGATAATCGTAGCCTCATCACTATCATCTGCCTTGAGACCACCCAGAATGTTATTATCACCTTTTTCCTTACCTACATTTAGACACCATACTAAGCCCAGGACTACCATCCCCAGGTCCTTCCTCATCCCCCAGACTCCTATTCCTACCGAAGTTTATCTTCTTTCCTGACCAGTCTGTTCCCGACTCAAAACTCCTGATCTAAGCCACGCAATTCCCATGGTTGTACTCTAGATCTTGACATTACCAATAACTTCACCATCCCCCAAATTTTAATATCAAGCATCCAAATCTCTATTTTTCCTTCTATGTTTAATTTCTTGACTCCAAAAACTATTTTTACTGCGAAAGGACTTATAACCCACCCAGTCATATACTCATTTTCCACTCTACCAGCTTAGATTCCATGGTCCATTATGATAACCACTCCCTTGCCCTGTATCCTTTTGTCATAAGCACCTAGCAAAACACTAAATCTAATTAAACACAATATTCTGTCAACTGCCCGATTTCACACAAATGAAGAAAAACAGCTGGGGAAAAACACAGCGATGCTGACTAATTTTAATTTCACGAAATTTATTTTAATTTCGAGTTGCCTGGAAATCTCATTTCCCTACGCCCTCATTCTCCTAACCTTCTAGATGGCTATTTCTCAGAAAAAAAAGATACACTGAAAGTTCCAGATTGTGTAGTTGCAATATGCCAATCGAATCCATTTACCAGCAAGAACATTTAAGGTGTTCTGTCATTGTCAGAGATGTATCTGGCACTATTCCGCTGCTTTACAACTTCTTCTACAAGACCATCACCTTGTTTTGTAGATAATTCGTTACCCATTAGCTTCTGTTCTCAGAACCACCCTCTGAGGCTGAAGAAGGCAAGGAGAGAAAGAAGGTTCAGGAGATTCACAGACGAAGCTCACAGCTAAACCCCTGCACAGTGCTCCTTCCACGTCCCCTTTAGCCTGCGAGGAGCAAGACCCGGTCTGGACCTTAAGGACTCGAGATTCCAAGAATGAAAGTCGAAAGACAGATGGAAAAGCAGACGACAAAAGAAATACTGAGGGAGAATCCTCGGGAAAGGAGAAAGGAGTGGAGCAGCCTGGAGGTTCCTCCCAGAAACACTAGAAAATGGTACTGGGGTGGGCAGACTTACTGCCCGAAAGCCACCAAAGCACTTCAGACCTGCCCTTAAGAGTGGCGTGGCGAGGGCAGGCGCCGGGAGGCCGGACCGCGGACCAGCCCTCGGGGCCTGGCAGCCGCGCTCGCGCAGCTGAGCCGCCCGCCTCGCCTTGCTCCTAGTCAGAGGGTGGTCTCGCCGACCGCCCCCTCCGCCCTCAGCGCCGGCCGCGCGCGCCCGCGAGGCGTCACGTGCTCCGGGGAGCCGGGCCCGCGCGAGACGGGAGCTGGGCCGAGCGGGAGCCGGAGCGGGAGCTCTCCACCCGGGGCCGCCCCCTGCGGCCCGCTGCGGGCAGCGCGACGTGGATGCGGGCGGCGGCCAGAGCCCGTGAGGACCGAGACGGCGGTTACCGGGTAGAGGTAGAGCACCGCTCCCACCAACGCCAGCAGAAAGGTAACGGCGAAGATCGCGAAGTCCAACATGGTTCCTCCGCCCGACAGCCACGTCTCGGTGCCGTGCTCGGCAGCAGCGCCTCAGCCTGGCGGGACCCGAGGAGCGGAGGGGTGGGCGGAGGGCGCCCGCGGGACGTGCAAGCGAGCGGGCCGCTGGGGCGTGGCCTTGGCTGCTGGGGGCGTGGCCTGGGCCGCCAGGCTGGCGGGGAGAGCAAAGGGCGCCGAGGAGCCGCGAGACCCGAACCACGCCCGGGGGCGGGATTCTGGCGGAAGCGACTCCAGACACGCCCGCGATTCCGGAACTGAGTTGCTGCGGAAAAAGCAACCCCGCCTTCTAGAAAACGTTAGGAGTTGTCGTCGTTTTGGCCCAGCACTTTTCCAAGTGGGTTTAAAATACGTATAACAAGATAAAGGTAGCGGAACTTAATTATTGCACATCTGAGTGTTCTGCAAAAGTGAGGTTTGGATCAAATATAAAATATAGATACATAATTTTAAAATTATGATATATTTATTTCATAAAGTTTATTTCTCTTCCCTTTATTTCAGCACAATCTCTGTTTCTGTAATCAGGATTTTGACATCTTTTGTCTTCTGTTGGCAGAAATGCCAAATTATCCTGTCTTGAGTCATTGTCGTTCTCGGATAGGTTTTTTAAAGCAATCTTTTTGGGTGTATTGAGGCATAATTTATATATAGGATAGTTTTTTTTTAATTCTTTCAAATTGATGAAATTTTGCACTGTTGAGGCAATAGCAACTGGAATTATCAATAAAATTTTTAAAGTAACGTTTAGCTTCAGAAATGAACCATGACTTTTATCTATTATGTTCAGCTGTAATCGGAGTTGGTGAATATGGTAACGGTGTTATTGCATCAAATATTATAAAACAGTTTAAATTTATCTTAATAATTGTATCATTTATATTGTGATTCTCACCATCTCTTAAGGAAATCTGTAGGGTAATATAAATAATTGGTACCACACTTTACTCACATCGTATCTAGACCTACAAATATATTATATTAAAAGGAAAAGTAATTTAATATGGAAAAGTGTTCCTAAGCTGCCAGTTGCAACCACCGTGGTCACCACAATAATTGCTGAGTATTTCAGTCCATTAATAGAACCCTAAGAGAAGATAATGATTTTTCATTATGCAAAAACCTATTGTGTTTATGCTGAGAACAAAGATTTGCTAATTTATCTGTTTTTATCTGTTTGCTCAAATACTCTTTCCACTGTTATCTCCAATTTCATATCAGCACAACCTACGAAACTTTATAGCATTTAGATGCAGTCACATTTTATTTCAAAGATATAGAACATGAGATATGAAGTATTCCCCAGAGCCTGAGCAGTATTAGCTATGAGAGTGGATATTAAAAGTTTAGTTGACCACAAAATCCTGATTAACCACTAAATCCTGATTGACCACCAGATACTGATTTGCCCGTGTGTTCTTTAGCTTTTTTATTGATTGGTGATATGTGGATGTCTCTCAAGCATGGGGTCCAGCGCAGGAGCCTGTCTTGCTCTGCTATGTAGGTGATACTGTCCATATTAAAGGAGCACTCAGTGGGTTCTCCAGCTCTCTGATTTCTGGTCAGATTTGGCCAATGGGAAATAATAGCATAAGATGAGAGGATGAGAGGAAAGTAAAGTTAAGATCTTCATTCTCCTGGCTTTCATGCTGTGGACTCACTGTTGACCACAGCTCCTGTCATACCGTCCTTCCCATACAGATACCCTTTCTAGGAATTGGAACTCCCTTCTTGCCACTTCAGGCTTAGGGTTGGTGACAGCTCACCTCTGTTGCTAGTCTTGGAGCAGTGAAACCTTGTGGTCTCCTTAAACCCTTCACACATCTTCATAAATGTTTCCTTTATTGAACTCTCTTTTAGTTACTGGTTTCAGCATGCCATCTGTCTCCTGCTGGGACTCTGATCCACGTGGTAATTATCACCATTAAATTGCCTGTTTGATGGGTGTGAAATTTTTTCTCAATTCTAATGAATAAGGGTAATCAGATACTGTTTGCCTTTACCCAGTAGAGACAGCATTACAACTTCAGTGTTTTACTCCAGGACTTTGCCAGTTCTCCTGTGTGACATAATAAGATAAAATTTCTAACTTGTTGGTAATGGTATTCCACACAATATCTTGTTTGTCCATTACTCTGATGATATACTAATGAGACCTGGTGAGCATAAAGTAGAAATTTCCTAGATGCCTTAGTAAAATAATACACACCAGTAGATCAGAGAGAAATCTCAAAAATTATTTAGAAGTCTGTCCTACTGATAAAGTTCCTACAGGTTGAGTGGTATGGGGTACTTGAACAGTGCCAGCAGAGTCTGAGTTGGAGTTTAAGGTGCAAGATGTTTAGTAGGGATTAATACATGTGAAGGAAGGAATCTGGGTTGGGCAGAGAGAGAAGTGGAACTATAATGCAAGCCCAACAACTCCTAGACCAACCTAGTGGGGTGTTTGGAATAAGCATTATCCACAAATGATTGGTGTAATTTTTTACTTTGCTGGGCCTTTTTTTAAGCACCCACCTTACTTTCTTCCTGAGAAA
Source organism: Hippopotamus amphibius kiboko (assembly GCF_030028045.1). Taxonomy (NCBI): domain Eukaryota; kingdom Metazoa; phylum Chordata; class Mammalia; order Artiodactyla; family Hippopotamidae; genus Hippopotamus; species Hippopotamus amphibius. The sequence continues at coordinate 101,778,244 of NC_080193.1, forward strand.
AAACTTGGAAGTTAGCCTCTGCAGTTTTTCTGAGAACCACAGTGGATACTCATAATCTTCTTTCTCCTCTATCCATGCCAGATTCTCTTTACTTAGCTACCAGATCTTGAGGCTTGCCTGGTGGTTAGTCTGGAAGAATGACTGGATTATTCTCAGTTGCCTGAATTTCTGGTAATCATGTACATCTCAGACTATGGTTTCTCTATTTGCAGTCACAACTGGGCAAAGAAGTACAAAGTAGTGCCCAAATAGGTCACCTGGGTTCTATGCTATTACATATTCCATTATGTAATGGGAACTGTACCTCTTCCTAATTATCCAGGTCAACTACCCCTCACATCAGTAAGCTGTTCTGATGCTTTATCAGGATGGTAGGTTGTGGGTGATGTATGTGATATGACTAGTGAATTCCATTGTCATGGGCTCCCTCCAGCACCTATTTACTATAATGGGGGTCCTTTGGTCTGAGATGATGTCATGTGGAATCCCTAGCCAATGAATCACATACTCCACTGCCCTTAAGATAATGGTGCTGGCTAAGGCGCTGTAGACATAAAAGGCAAACCATGTACATAAAATACATGTCTATTCCTATGAGAATGAACTTCGAGCCCTTCCAGAATGAAAGAGGCCCAAGATACAAAACTTGCCAGCATGTGGCCCATTGTTGTCCTTGAGGAATGATGCTACGTTGGGTACTAAGCATTTATCTTTATTGTTGGTAAGTTGGACGTACAGTAGTGGCAATAGCTAGACCAGCCTTGATAAGTGGAGGGTTCATGCTGTTAAGCCCATGGATAGTCCATTTCTGCCACTGTGGCTACTTTGTTCATGTACCTACTCATTGTGCCAGCCCTGGAGTGGCCAATGCAGGGGCCACCTGACATCTGTTGTTATATACAACAAAAACTGGTCAATTAATATTACATTTATCTTGTGCACAGAGGACTACAGAAGAAATTGTGCTCATATGAGAAAGAAGCAGTGATCAATCTGCTGCTTAACAAATACTGTATTCAATGCTTTGCCTACTCAAATAACTTAGCCAATGCTGAGGTTCTAATCAGACTGTGGATTAAGAACTACAAATCAGCTGAAGAAAGTAACATTTTTTATTTGATTCAAACCCATTTTCATATACAAAGCTAATTTATTATGTACAAAATAAATGCATATTCTTAAAAACTGTTAGAATACAAATTTCCAAAGGACTAAAAAATGTGCAAAATTTTCAATTATTATCTTCATTCATGCTATACAGAAACAAATCAAATATCTACCCATATACACACACATAGAAAAATTTTAAAACAGCATTCAATGTAACAAAACATACATCTTATATATTTAATTTTAAAAGGATGAGAAAGGGAAGAATGTATTGCACCAAATTAACAGTAACTTCATTATAATGAGAATGCTAATCAAAATTATTTACAATCTTTATTAAGTCTAAAACTTTCTCAACTTTAAAACCTTTTTTTTTTTTTGGCATACAAATATTCATTGAGTCACAGTTTGCACAGTCAATAATTAGATATAAATAAGGCTTAATAGTCTTTTTTTCATGGTCAATTCCAGTAGAATAAATGAGAAGGAACATTTTATGATAACTACACAACTTTTTGAATTTCTTAAATATTTAAGTAGCAGCACAATCTGCAAGTATTTTTTAAACAAGTAATTCCAAATTTTCATCTATCCTCTGAACTAACTATGTGCATATATATATATATAGGCATTCAAGTCACTGTCACCTCTATGATAACACTGAAATGCTCCTATTTCATCTGGGTCCCAAAAACTGACGTAAGAGACAAATCATATCTGTTTAATACTTTTCAGTCTTAATGAATTCACTTCTGTAGAAATGCATCTGATAGAAAATGACTGGCTAGATCTCTGGTTATTTTTTGCTAAATTTTTTTGCTCCAAATCTATAAAAGCAAACAGCTGAGGGAAGGAAAGCCATACCCGTTAGGAACTTCTGAAGGGGACAGACCAGCCATACCATATGGCTTTCTGTAAAGCTAACTATAAAATAAACAGTAGCCACAAAAAATTTTTGGTGATGGTATTTGTGAATCTCAGAGAGGAGTAATAAACATAATAGGAAAAAAAAACAGTCAAAATTATAAAAGATCTTTAACAGTAAGATGTACTGTAATATGCCATAATTTTGGAAGAAATGTAGAAACTATTGCAACTAAATACTCTGAAGGTTATCCAAGAAAAGCAGTTAAAATCCCAAAGGAATAAATAAAGTTATTCTCTTTAATCCCTATATAAGAAACTAAGAGGGTTAAATTTTTTCAGTTAAGTCTGACAACTGACATCTCCTTACCAGAACTACTTTCTAAAGTGTTTATTGATTCATATATTTTAGCATTCTGAAGAGAAAAATATATTTATCATAAATTTTTTTTCTTCCAAAATGCAAGAAGAGGATTTGTTGAATTTGTAGGTTAAGCCCAATAAATCTTAAAACACATTGCTTAGATATTGTGGGAAAATGTTTCCAAGATAAGGAACAACAAAAATAGCATTTTTAAATTAACTATTTATTTAGCACACTGGCTACCACAGAACCTCTAGTTTTAATACACGTTAAGCTGAAATATATTATTAGCAAAATAAATTTTCAAAAGGTCCAATTGGAAGACTTCTTTTTAAAAAGTTTATATTTAATCAATAAAATATAATTTTATTTTTCAATCCCACCTAAATCCTAACTTGTTTTCTAATTCTCAAATTACAATGCTACATTGTAACAATATAGCTAATCAGTCTGTACATTCAAAAAGTTTTAAATTTTAAATAATGAGACAGCCATCATATTATAAATGAAAACACACACACACATACAAACATCCATAAGTCCACTAGCAGTCAACTTTGAAAAATCAATGGGTAACTTTTTCAGTGACAATCTTGTGGTATTATGGTGATATTTGCAAAATAAGTTTCGAAGGAAACATTAAAAACTAAACAAAGGAAAACAAGTGTTGAATTAGTGACTTTCCACTTGTTCTTTTCCTTTGAATTTTCAGTTCATAAAATTAAAGCCATTAAGACAAAAGTAAATACAGTTTTATCTCTGTCCTCTTATTTTTCACTAAAGCCATTAGCTTCATGGGTCCAAATCCTACAATCTGTTTAGAAATCACCCACGTGACAAATGTCAGTGAGATAAATCTAAGATGTGTCTGATGAATTACTAGTTTACCAGAAAAGTACCTGATAAGACAGCCACTTTTACACAAGCTTTTTATACTGAAGAAAATCATAACTCCTATAATCTAAGATGGTCTTATAATTTTAATGTAGAAAATCAAATCATTTCCTAAATATCTTAAATGTTAATGCTTTATTTTTTTGTAATACTAAGATTTCATATGAAAGAGTATGTCCATACAGAGGCTATACCTACCAAAGTCCTCAGAAATGCTTAGGGAATTTATCCAATGCTTTTAAATAGAAAAACTATCAATTACTAGCTTCAAGGCTATGAGAGAGCTAAGTCTATGTTTTAAATCTAGCATTTTGTTACTAATGTTTTTTATTAATACTTTAAAATGTTACCTAATTCAGATATGCAAAATACTCACTGATAGTTACTAGGAACTAAAAGAAGCAAAACCACACTTTTTTAGAGGCAAATATTAGTTATAATTTTCAAATGTGAGAGGTCTGAAGAGAGTTTATGATAAGAATAATGCAAACTGAAAAGGAAATTTAGTTGTGTCTGTAGCATGCAGAACAAAGATAAGAAACCCATTCCAGGCAAATTTTAGAAAAAATGTCTTCAAGGATAATGATTAAACCTATTTTCAAATATGCCTATGAATATCAGATCTGATTTATAAAAATGGATATAATTTCTATAGCAGAAAATATTTTAAGATTTAATATAATAACCCTGAGGACAATTTTTTATACCAAGAATATCAAGTAAAGAGATTCAGAATGTCCAGAGTAATGCCTAAACTTTTGTATATTTATAAAACTTCACAGAGAAGTCTGATCTACAATCTCAGTTAAGAAACAATGGCCTTGAAAATGCTAGATTCACATTAAAGAAGTAAAGTTGTGGCCAACATTTTAATAATATTGAAGTTATGACTGATAACACTATATTGTTGCCTAATATCATCAGGAAAAAAACACAACAAGGACTCTGATAGAGGAAGACTCTCCAGAACAATGTTCTGGATGATCAAGTTTAAATCAAATCAAACGTGCATACGATAAATGAATTAGGCAAAAAGAATACTGCGAACAGTATTTGTTTAGAGTGATAAAAATGTTTCAAACTGGTCACTTCCTGGGAAAGAACAGTTTTAGTTGATAAGAGAAGTTGTCACTAACTAGGAGAAGCTGTGAGTCTGCCTGATAAAGGAAAACAGCAGATTAGATTTAGGAAATTAAAAAAAAAAAGTATTTACTTCTTATATCAAAACTATATCCTAAAGAACTTATTTATGGATGATATGTTTGGTGATGTATTTGAAGAGACCAACCTTCACACCTACACACCCCCACATGATACTATATATTATGTGATATCATTTAATATTTATATATTTATATTTAATATAGTCCATGCACTTGCATCTTTTCATTGGAAAGGTGATAAAGACAATGCTATTCACTTTATAAATATAAATATATAAAAGGAGTTAACCTCTTTAAATTCAGAATTTCCATTAGTGATTTCTTTAGTAATAACAATATAAAATATACTTAAAAGGCAAAGGCCATGTGTCATCATTAAATAAAAATAGAGTATATAAGTTAACTATTTCCTCTACCTACTCCTATTCAAGCAAAATACAAAAAAGTCTTCGGTTAAGATTCAGCTTTTAAATCTAAATTCTATTATGAGAGCATCCTTATTCCTTCAGAAGCATAAAACTGATTTTCAATACTAGTTCTTGAAGGATAATTTTTCTATGCCTTACATAGAGAAAAAAAGCCTCGCTGTCATTTGTTGTTAATGACAAATGAATACTTGGCATTTTCTCTCCTACAAAAGGATGTGACCTGAAAAAGTACTGTGACCTGAAGGAAATTAATAGAAATTTATTCATAGATGATATGAGCTTCACAGGCTTAAAAGACTTGAAACAACTGGCCGAGCTTCATTCATGCCCTGCTCTATGTTTTCTTCTCTCCTCCAATTTTACTTAAGTAATGACAGAATACTGATTGAGAAGATTTGAAAAAAATCTTATAAAGCTTCTTTATTCTCTAAATGAGTACCTCTATTATATGTTTTAATATTTGACCTCACTTTCTAAAAATAAAATCATTATCTTAGTGTAAATCTCTCTGCAGCTTCAGGATGCTGAGATTTATATTTCCATCATCAGTGTCAAGAAACAAAAGCAGATGAAAAGTTGTTCAAACACAACACACTTCATATAACAGCGAAATTGAGATATTTATCATCTGAAATGTCCACCTGTTACTGCACTGTAATGATACTGTTCATTTCTCCCATTATACAATACAGAAGTAATTTCTATGCATAACATCCAAATACACCAGAATCGCTCAAAGTGTATCTTTCCAGTGATTTTATCTACTGATTTTTAATTCAGTGGTCTAAACTGTTTAAAAGAGGAATTATTCAGCTAATACTACTACTATATTTGCTTATTTAATAAACTTTAAGTTCTGTTCTTCTAGACTATTGCTAATATTCTCAAAGATTTTCCTCAAAATTTTACATTTTTTGTTTTCACTTTTTGGAAAGTGTAATATAAGGATTAATTCCACTGCTCTGAACATCTACTACTACTCTAGGTAGGTTATCTACTTTACTGTGAATAAAGCTTCTTCAGGGTTGTGCTGTAAAATGAAAACTGCTTGTTTAGTTCCTCCATCTAAACAGTAGCAAAGTAAAATACCAAAAATTTAGGAATTTTCCCCTAATAATCTAAGGTAAACTTTTTTTCTTTAACTTATAAGCATCCAAAATAACTTCCAAAACCAATATTAAGTGACCTTAAAAATAAAGAAGGCATCCTTAACCAAAATCTCTAGATAAATAGGCAAAAGAAACATTGCCAAACATTTGTTTTAGAAACAGGTTTTTTAAAAAATCAACATTTAAAATACCAAAACCCAATCATTTTGGCTCTCTTGACTTGAAACCTCCTAATATATATAAGATAAAAAATTAAAACAGAATTAAAAAAATAATAGAAGAAATCTCAATATATCATGATTATCTCTACTGACTTCTTTTGAGACATTTTTTGCCAATTGCAGAATTCCTCAAAAAGGAAACCTTCACATTTACATATGCTCTAATTTACACTTTCTGCATCAGTTTATTTCAGTGTGATTTACCTAAAAACATAACTTTTTTACTGAATAAAACAGAGGATTTTAAATAACTGGAAAAAAAAATTCTTCCGTAACTTTTTACTAGTCTTAACACAAGCGAATCAAATCTATCAAAAAGTTTCCCTAACAGAATCCTCTACTTCTCATAATTTTTTTACTCACTCATAGGATTATAAAGAAAAGGGTACTAGATACTGTGGGCAACAAGAGAGAATTGCAAAGGAAAAATTTCTCAAAGATTCAACTGAGAAGACAACTGGATATAAGGAAATCTATAATTTGTGAAATAAAAAAGTATTCGTATTTTAAAAAGGTATTGTTGTAAAAAGGTATTGTTGTAAAACATACAGAATTTCCACACAGTTTTAAGGGATTCATAAATTCCCCCAAAACCTGTGGAATCTTAGATTAGGGGCACACGTAGTTGTAAAAGCTTTCTGACCTAACACAAAAAAAGACATTGTAAAAGCACAAGGTTTAACAATCTCTTTGAATTCCAAAATAAATTATCAGCCTTTCACTTTAAAATTTTGAATAGCAAAGCATAATGTAAGATCTAGCTACCTATAATAAAATTAAATTATAATTCTAAAGTTATATGTAATATGAAATAGAAATGTGTATTTTAAAAAATTACTGTATCTAAATGATAGTTTAAATTATGCTTATCTTTTCAGTTCATTCATCAATTATATGAAATAAGTAAAAATGTAACATATTTGGGTATCACTGCTAACTCCAATAATTATTGAGGGAAAACACAGTGTTTAATAAAGATAAAGCCAAGAAATTTCGTACTTTGCAGATATAAATTGAGCTGCAGATGCTACTTAAAAGGACCCGACTATCAAAATCATAATCACATTTTTCCTTAACTATACTACAAATGAAATATACCCACAAAATGTATCTCTAGTTTTTCTTATTCCTACTCAAACTTTATTATTTAAGGATAATAACATTGCAATAAATTCTCATTAGTAACATGCTAAGTAGTAGTGGGATGAGCCAATGTACCAGTTTCAAAAGTCTTATTTTCAACTTATCATGAAAACCTGTAACTTATACTGAGTTTTGAATATCCAAGTATGCAAAAGATGCCTTTAAAATATTACCTCCAAATAGAAGTTCCATAAATAAATTGATGTATTTTTAAGTATGGTGGTCAGTAAATAGGAGAATGATTAAAGTATGCATTAAAAGCCAAATCTCTCAACTGTCCCATTATCTCTAGTCTTTTATTAGAAATACCTCAACTTTTGCTGTTTAGAATAAGCGAATTGACTCTAACGTCTTCATTTTTAGAAGTTTGTTTTTAAAAATGGATCTAATGCTCTTTAGGAATAAACCACTAAATCTAATCAAATGTATTTTCTCAAATTCACCGTAGTGTAGACCAAGAATTAGTTACTAAGATCAGATTCAATGATGTTAACCAGAAATTTTTTAAGTGGACAGTAATAAAACCTATGAATTTATACACACACCATACCAAATTTTGGTAATCCCTAAATGATTTGCAGGGATAAAACCCCTGAAACATTTAAGATAGTTGAGAGATGTGGTTAAGGTGACAAAGCAATAAATCAAATTTCAGTTATCCATGACAGAAGGTAGAAATAACAATCACTTGGAATCTTGAGTATTATATTCAGTTTCTCCAGCTGAAATCTGGCTGAGCCGCTTGCTAGATCCCCACAATTTTCGAGAAAGCTGACCTGAACGCATCTGTTTAAAGTAATCCAGAAGTGAAGAATAGATGTTATTAAGAAAGAAAAAAAAAAAAGAATAAATGAAATTGATATCAACACTGATTTTGTAGAATGTAAAAGAAATAGGTTTTGTTAGCAGAATCATTAACATTTTAATGATTCTTAATAATAATTACAGAAAGGCTTTTCTACATTGATTTTCTTTTAGTTGAGAAAGATCTAATACCAGTGTACAAATTTTTAAATTAAATGTGCCAATTATGTCAAAATTACAAGACTCCTTTATATATTTACAAAACTATATTTCATTTCATTAAAATAATTTTCTCAAGTTATACTTAATCTGGCTAACGACAGTTTCAGGGACTTTTCTCCTCTTACGTGCGCAGTACTATTAATGACAATCACAATGATGAGTAAAAAGTTACATAACATTTTGATGAAAAGAAAGTAATTTTTAGATAGCTTGATCTAAGAATTAAACAATAATCTTTAACAACATAATGATAAAAACTAACTTAGAAAATAAGAATAGCATAAACTCTTTCAAGGTAAGAATCACATTTTTCCACCATTAAATTTCTTACCACTTAAGCACACTTCTCAGTACATAACAATTTTTAATCAAAATGAATTGAATAGTGGGTAAATGCCCCTCTAAAAGTTCTTATACTTCTATATAGGGCAACAAAACCCCACATGGGAAACATTTCTCAATCTAACCATATAATTGATTGGAATTACTTTCCCAAGAGCAATCTATTTGTTAATGGTACTTCATCTGCCATCCTTCTTTAATGGTTTCTTTTCTAGAGTCTATTTATTAGAGTGATAAAAGACAAGCCTTAGGCAAAGACACTTTGGCATGTTTCTTTGGCATTTTCATTTCCAGACGCATATCCAAAACCATTATTTCCATTAATCTAGTTCCACTTGACCATCTAATTTATAAATATGGATTTTATACTGACAGCATAATATATAAAACTGATACATGATTTAAAAATACACATTAATCAAGATTTTGATCTTTTAGATAAAAACATGTTGAAATAGAACTCTTTTCATAACTATTGATCTATTTAATTTCTATGCTTTCACATAAAATATTTTTTAATTATGCAAAATTCTAAATATTCAACTAGATTATTTACTACTAAAGTAGATCCATAATTCGGCTGATGGAAGATGAATCTTACAAAGGTGTAAAATAGAATAAAAAATACTTTTATTCAAAATCTCCACACAATTCAAATTCTGTGTTGTAGACTACATAAATCTTTCAATGAGGACCAAAAACTTATTTGGTAAATATTACGAAACATTCATTTAGGCCTGTGAAATGAAGCCACTTAGGTATTTTTTCTTCCAATCAGTTTTTTTTTAATGTGTGTGCATAAAGCCATTTCATTTTTTAAAATTCAGTAAAATCGGAAACTAATAAATTACCTAAGTTGGAGGGCAGGTAAATTTAAAGGCCCTTTAGGATGTGGAAGCAACCTAAATGCCCATCAACAGATGAATAAATGTAAAGCCGATCTGGCACATTATATACAATGGAATATTAGCCATAAAAAAGAATGAAATTGAGCTATATGTAATGAGATGGATAGACCTAGAGTCTGTCATACAGAGTGAAGTAAGCCAGAAAGAGAAAAACCAATACCATATGCTAACTCACATATATGGAATCTGAAAAGAAATGGTACTGATGAACCCTGTGACAGGGCAAGAATAAAGATGCAGATGCAGAGAACGTACTTGAGGACACGTGGAGGGGGGGAGGCGGGGGGGTGAAGGCGAAGCCGGGACGAAGTGAGAGAGTAGCACTGACATGTATACACTACCAAATGTAAAACAGATTACTAGTGGGAAGTTCCTGCATAAACTCGATGATGGTGACGCCTTAAAGGGCCAGGATAGGGAGGGTGGGAGGGAGTCGTGGGAGGGAGGGGATATGGGGGTATATGTATAACTACAGCTGATTCACTTTGGTGTACCTCAAAAATTGGCACAACAGTGTAAAGCAATTATATTCCAATAAAGAGCTTTAAAAAAAATTTAAAGGCACTTGAGTAAACCACAGAAAGTGAAACATACTCAAAGAGTAGTCTGAGCAGAGTTCTCAAGTAATCATCACATTAGCAGAGGACAGGAAGGAAATCTTTACTTTGGAAATATATTAATCAAGAAACTGTATTACTGAATGTAAAAATACTTTAAATGTTTTAAATGTAAGTGAAATATCTATATATAGACTTGCTGACATTATTTGGGGAACATTACACCTCAAACTAAATGTTGCAATCATTTTAATTTAATAAGACCTCTCCTGTTAAAATAATATCCTGAAAAAGAGTATAAGGACTAACAAAATCTTAAAATATTTATAAAACCAAAAAGTTCCTATGATCTATAATAGATTTGTTATAACCACTGACAGTATGTTATTCAGTTATTTCTTCTCTTGAAATAACCCCTACAGATGTCATATTTTAGATTTCTCAGAAAAGATTAATATCAATAAAAAATTATGTTTAAATAGGAGACTATGTAATAAAATAAGTTTTCTAGAAGAAGGAGTATAGCCACTAAGTTTTCGTAGGAACAGTGTTAGATTTATCATATCTAAATATTCAGTAATTAATAGACCACTGGCAAATAAATTTACAGGAACTGTAGGAAACTCACTGAGAATTAGCACATTATCTGGGGATATTTGTAGTTCCAAGAAAAAAAAAAAATGATGCTTTACAAAAGGACAACTGACATACAATCATGCTGAATATTTGTTGAAATTTAACCAAATAGTTTTGGAAATTCCCTGGCACTCCAGTGGTTAGGACAAAGCGCTTTCACTGCTGGGGCCCGGGTTTGATTCCCTGTGTGGGGAACTAAGATCCTGCAAGCCACGCAGCATGGCCAAATTAAAAATAATAATAATAAAGTAAGTAGTTTTGTTGTTTGAGTCTATATTTCACTTTTTATAAACGCTTTTATGTACCAAAAATCCAAGTAGTGGTCTTAAATCTAGATTTGGAAAGACAGAGCATAAAAGAACTTTCTTATTCATATAGAGTTATAGGTGGAAACTGCTAAATGTCTGATTTCAATAACATCATAATATAAATATCATTCTTGAATACTAGCTTGATCCCCTTTCATTTACTGTACTTTGAAAAATCAAATTTGTTTTTAAATTTGTTTATCCATAATGGAGACTTCTGATTTAGCTGGAATAAAGAAGAACCAAAGGAATCCCCAACAGTCCGGGAAATTAAATTCTTGATGCTTGGTTTTACCTCAGCTGGCTTGCCAACACCCACTACAATCAATTTGCCATCTTCTAATCCTACAAGAATATGGCTGTATTCTTTGGTTACACAAACACAGTGGATAGGCGATCGCATGGATAATGGGTTGATGCTGAGATTCAAACTAGAAGAGAAATACAAAACAGAAACATAATTACATGGATGTACAATGGATTCACAGAATTTTATACCTGGAAGATAACTTAATGATCATCTCATTCTGCATCCTAACTTTACAGATGTGGGAACTTAGGTTCAGAAACCCTGAGTGACACAAAAGCCCACATTTATAGCATTACTTAAAATACTTAATACTTTTCTCTATTTCCAACATCTGTTTTCCTTCTAACCTTATATATGTGCTCTCACAAAATGATTTTCACCTTGTTGATTAACAAGCGAAAGTTGGATAAAAGGGGCAAAAACTCAAAAAGTATGTGTTGGTAGGGAATAAGGTCAATAAAATTGGTATATTTGCTTTGTCTTAAAAGATGTAATATAGCATATAAAATATTTTAAAATATATAAAAATATAATACCCCATTATGAAAAATCCTCACAGCTTTTACGATTAGAGAATGAAGAATCTTAGGATATACATATTATGATCTAGACTAATCTGTTAAAAGACTTCATTAATTTTTTCTAATTTTGGATTCTCCTAACAATACCCTAAAATCAGGGTTGTAATACAAAACATTAGAAGGATATTATTGAAATGTGGACTCAGTGATCTACCACACAAGAAAGAATGACAAGAATGAGAAGGAAAATACAATAACAGAGAAGCGATGTTGGTACAGAAGTTATTCTGATATGCATGGAATAAGAGAACACTCTGGATCAGGAAATGATTCAGAAGAAAGGGTTTTGGGAGGGGCCAAGATACTATGAGGAGTATAAATAAGTCACAATAAGGTTTTTAAAAGAGAAGAAAAGAATGTTTTTGGGCATGCAGGGAATAACAGTGCTTTGTGTATATAAGCTGGTAAACATGAAGAATACCAAACTTAAAAAACATACCCACTTTTCAAGCACCTTTTCCTTCACTGAGTTAAATAACAAAAGACTTCTTACCAATTTTAAACACACACATACATAACCATGAACAGATATGTTAGCCTTAGAAATACTATATTTAACACAATTTTAAAAATATTTTAAACCCAACTTTAGTTTCTAAAAATTGAAACTATAATTGGACAAATTTCCAAATCCATAACCCAGGGTCGGTGCTATGAAAATTTTTTTTCTAGCTATTTAAAAAAATTGTTTTAATTGTGGTAAAATGTACACAACATAAAATTTTCTACATTTTTAAGATGTACATCTATATTTCATTTACCAATCCAGAAATACTTTAGCGTCCCCAATTTTTTTTCATAGTTGCTAAAAAAAGACATGTTCATAATAAATGATAAACAAAAACATTAGAAATCTTAGATTACAGACTTTACTCTCTCTGGGTTGAAAATACTACCATCTTTTCCTAACTGATACTTCAATAATTATTATTATTTACCTGTGGAGGTCTCTTACAGACAGGAATCCTTGTAAGCTGCCTGTGACAATGTGTTCTCCAATTATACATATATCTGATACTTGTTCCTTTAGGACTTGAGACCCTAAATACTTGCCATTTACAGAAAACAAATGCAATGCATTCTTATCCTGCAAAGATTAGTTGAAGAAAATTCAATGATCTCAAATTAAAATTGAGTTTTAGTACTGCCAATTAAAACTATGACTATAACAGAATAATGACTGGGTTTAAAATTCTGGAATAAACATATGGTTATACTTAAAGAGAAAGTATGCAGGCAATATTCTTAAAGTGATTTCAATCAGATTGCTAAACAAATAAACATTAAACAAGAATGCTCACCCCTCCAAAAGAATTAAAAATCCCATCCAACAAAACCCACATTCTTAAAACAAAAAAAGTTCTCCTAATTTTTAAAAAGCTTTATCACTGAAAGGAAATAAGCATATAAAATTCATGGTTTATTTATTTATACCCTGCCTTGTGCAAAAAGAATTTAATTTGGTTGTGATTTCTACCTAAGCTTATGAAGCCCCACAAAATCAAAAATTATTTTTGAAATCATATAGGTCTATAGAAAAGCCCTAAAACAAAATTAAACATGAGGCTAATATTGTGGTAGGGAATGAACAAATTGAATAATGAAAGGAAAACATCCTTTTCAAAATATGGTATTCTTTCCTTCTTCAAAATGCCTCATATGTATACAATGTGGGAAGGAAAAGACAAGCTTATAGATAGTCTAGCCCTACTGCATGAAACTGTTAATATACCTTGAGGGTGGTACTTTCTTCAATGCTGGAGTAGATGACAATATGTCCTTCCCAAGATATAGCCAAATTGGGAATGGTCAGGAGCAGAGAACTCTCACATGGTGGTCGTAAAGTCCGCATGTACTGACCTTTCTGAATGGTATGTATGATCACAGTGCTATCCTAAATCCAGAAAATATTAGAGAATGAGAAAAGAAAAGAACAACAAAGAAGGAAAGAAACTGAGCAAGAGAAAGAAATATGGGAAAGGAACTGAGAAAATGATTATTCTGCCAAGGATACATATATTGTAGGAAAAATTCCAATCTTGAAATTTCAAATGGCATGTTATCTCATAAAATGCTCTCTTAAGACCAGTAAAATCCCCAAATAGAATCCAGTCTCTTTAAGATTTTTCTTTCTGTATTTTTCTACTTCTACAAAGTCTTAGACAAACAGCATAAAATTTCTATGCTTTCACCTTTTCTCCTAGGAAAAAATTTAAATATAAATATTGCCTCTGAATTTGTATAAAAAAATTCAGTATTTTTAAAGGTGAAATCTTACCCTTGATCCTGACACTGCCATGTCTAGCTCAGTGCTGATTCCGACACTCAGTACCTCATCAGTATGTCCGTACAGAATTTGAAAAGGTTTAGATGCTAGGCCCACAGGAACACCTCCCTGATATAAAAACAGAAAAGCAAAGGTAATTTTATTGTATGCTATTTCCTATAAAAAGGTTTATACTGTATTTAAACTGTCTAATCACAAACTGACGTTGCAACTAGTTCTTACCACTGTCTATTCAAAGAAGTACTCATTCATGGATTTCTCCTTGGCTTCTCAATCTTTTCAAGCTCAAAAACTTAATCTGAGGAGTTTCGAAGTTGATAGCTTTGGATTAATTTTAACAGGCATATTATTTGCCCTTTTAATCTATAGAATTACTCTTTCCTTTACTTCAAAGAAACTTCTTCTATTGCACATCTGAATACTTTCTCTTTTTCACTTACTGGAGTTCTTATTTCAGGGACATCAATTATCTTTAGCTGACTTGTCTTTGATTTCTATAGCTATCATTCTTTTTCTAATTGCTTCTATTTTACATTTCTATTCACTTTGATTACTTTAAATCTCTCTTCCATGCTAATAATTTGATTTTCAGTCACATCAAATTTGTTCCTTGCTATTTCTGCTTTGGGCTTATTTATAATTGTAATGGTATTAGTTTTCATCTCAGTTTGATTCTTCCGCAATCTCCCTTTTCATCTTATTATGCTAGTTTATAATTTCATCTTTGAGGTCCTATTTTATTGAATTGATATTCTTATTATGTTCTTTTAATAGCACAGTTTATTACAGGGAATCTCTGTACTTGAGTTGTTTTCTTCATCTGTTTTTAGCATGCTTTGTTTGGTACAGTACTTTCTATGAAAGAGAATGTTCGAGTAGTTGCCATGATATTTGGTTTATGAGTATCACAGATAAATGCCCAGACGTTCTACCTGCATTATACAATGTAGGTGAATTCTCTCTGACACTCTTATTACTTGGGCCACATTTGTCTTCCTCTAAGAGTAACAGTCTGATATCTAATTTTTAAAAATCAAATAATTCCTATATTATTTAAGGAAGATGGACTCTTCTCAAATTCATTTTATTACAAAGGTAGCATATCCCAATACTAAACATGCAAAGACAGAATAAAAACAGATTTCACTTATAAGTAGAGAAATAATTAAAATCCTGCAGTAAAATATAATGATACATCATGAATTATATGGGTTTATTACAGAAATTCTAGGACACGTCTCAACATAATACACTGCATTAAAAAAACAACAACAACCAAAAAAAAACATAAAAAAGAAACACAAAAGACCCCAAATAGCCAAAGCAATATTGAGAAAGAAAAACGGAGCTGGAGGAAACAAGCTCCCTGACTTCAGACTACACTACAGAGCTACAGTAATTAAGACAGTATGGTACTGGCAGAAAAACAGAAATACAAATCAATGGAACAGGATAGAAAGCCCAGAGATAAACCCACACACATATGGACACCTTCTCTTTGACAAAGGAGGCAAGAATATACAATGGAAAAAAGACAGCCTCTTCAATAAGTGGTGCTGGGAAAATTGGACAGAACATGTAAAAGAATGAAATTAGAACACTTCCTAACACCACACACAAAAATAAACTCAAAATGGATTAAATAAAGATCTACTATAAAACTCTTAAAGGAAAACATAGGCAGTACACTCTTTGACATAAATCGCAGCAAGATCTTTGTTGACCCACCTCCTAGAATAATGAAAATAAAAAAAAAATAAACTCAGACCTAATTAAACTTAAAAGCTTTTTCACAGCAAAGGAAATCACAAACAAGATGAAAAGACAACCCTGAGAATGGGAGAAAATATTTGCAAACAAAGCAACTGACAAAGGATTAATCTCCAAAATATACAAACAGCTCATGCAGCTCAATATCATAAAAATAAACAACCCAATCAAAAAAATGGGCAGAAGACCAAAACAGACATTTCTCCAAAGAAGACATATAGATGGCCAACAAACACATGAAAAGATGATCAACAACACAAATTATTAGAGAAATGCAAGTCAAAACTATAATGAGATATCACCTCACACCGGTCAGCATGACCATCATCAAAAAAATCTACAAACAATAAACGCTGGAGAAGGTGTGGAGAAAAGGGAACTCTCTTACATTGTTGATGGGAATGTAAATTGATATAGCCACTATGGAAAACAGTACAGAGGTTCCTTAAAAAACTAAAAATAGAACTACCATATGACCCAGCAATTCCACTCCTGGGCACATACCCGGAGAAAATCATAATTCAAAAAGATACATGCACCCCAATGTTCACTGCAGCACTATTTACAATAGCCAGGACATGGAAGCTAGCTAAATGTCCACCAACAGAGGAATGGATAAAGAAGATATGGTACACATATACAATGGAGTATTACTCAGCCATAAAAAGGAATGAAATTGTGCCATCTGCAGAGATGTGGATGGACCTAGAGACTGTCATACAGAGTGATATAAGTCAGAAAGACAAAAGAAAATATCGTAAAATATCGCTTATATGTGGAATCTAGAAAAATGATACAGATGAACTTATCTGCAAAGCACAAACAGAGACACAGACATAGAGAAGAAACATTTGAACACTAAGAGGGGAGCGGGGTGGACGTGGGATACGTTGGGAGATTGGGATTGACGTATATACACTACTATGTATAGATAACTAGAGTACCTACTGTATAGCACAGGGAACTCTACTCAACGCCCTGTGGTGACCTAAATGGGAAGGAAATCCAAAAAAGAGGGGATATATGTATACATATAGCTGATTCACACTGCTGAACAGCAGAAACTAACACAACATTGTAAAACAACTATACTCCAATAAAAATTAATTTCAAAAAAAAAGCAAAAGAAAAACTAGAGATTAAAACAGGAAGAGAAACTAGGAAAAATACCTGTAAAGAACATTATTAGGACTACTGACAAAATGAGAATATGGACTGTGGATTAGATAATGGTATTGTATAAATGTTGTTTCATTTTTGATAACTGCACTGTGGTTACGTGTAAGGATGTCTTTGTTCTTAGAAAATACACACTGAAATGTTTGGGGTAAAGGAACATAAAGTCTCCAACTTTTAAAATGTTCAGCAAAAAAATAAGATACTGGGAAAAAGACTGAGAGAGAATGCTACTAAGACAAATGGCAAAAATGTACTACCTTTGTATCTTTTCTGTAAATTGAAATTTTATTAAAACTAAAAAGCTACCAAAAAAAAATAGAAGGAAGATAACTTCTGAAATATTAAAAAAAACACAACTAGTGAAACCTAACAGCAAACAGTATACTAAATGGCACAACAGTGAAGGCAATTTCACCAAAATCAGACATAAGACAGGGATGCGCACTATAATTTCCATGCTTTATTGTATTAACAATGTAATAGGGTAAGAAAGATGAAATAATTAGTATATTGTAAAAGGTAAAGAAAACCACTATTATTTTCAGATCACATGAATGTATATCTACCGTGTTTTCAGGAAATCCAAGAAATACTAATAATTATGAGAGCTAGATAAGACGATTTTGTAAGCTTAGATACAAGATAATGGTATAGAAATCAATAGCTTTTTTATACTAGCAATAGTCAGAAAAAAAAGTATTTTAAAAATCCCACTGAAACAGTCATAAAAAATATGATAATTAAAAACAAATAAAACAAAGTATAGGACCTAAATGGAAAAAAATTATAAAAATGTCAAGCCATACCAAATTAATATAAAAATTAAATATGATTTCATTAAGAATAAAATGAAGTTTTTTGAGGAGGGTATAGTTAAAATATTTTTAAAGTTCACATGGAAGAATAAATACTCATATAAGAATAGCTGAGAATACTTTTTTAATAAAGGAAACACAGTGAGAGAGGATTTGGCTTACCAAATATTAAACTACTAAAGTAAAAACATTTTGGTATTGACAAAGAAATAGATAAGTGTAAAAGAATGAGGAGTCTAGAAAAAGACCCACTTCAGTGGGTAATCATTTATGCTGGCATAAATGACTTTCTACTCAGAAAAAAACAAAATCATGCATCTATATATTCTATATTGTTATATAATAATGTAAATAATAAATCTACATAATTATATCTAACATTAAACATTCTATATTACACAATATAGAAATGGATTAAAGATTGAAATGTAAAAAAATAAAACAAGAAAAGTTTTACAAGAACTATTTTACATAATATTTTTATAAACTTGGAGAGAAATCCTGTTTATTTTTTCTAATAAGCAAGGTAGAAAATCCAAAAACCGTAAGCAAAAAAGACACTTCCTTGTACCAACATCATCACGTCATCATAAGAGTACACAATAAGGTTGATGAAAATTCTAAATCTATAATTTCTAGTAGTTTCACCGGAAAGAAAAATAGGAATATTATTATGTTAACAAAGATGAGAAAAAAAATTTTTGTTTCCTAGAAGAAGTTAACAAGGAGCTATCTTTGGAAAGCAATACAAGATAAGGTCATGAATCAGACAATAAACCTAGGGGAAAAAGTGATTAAGACAGAACTTAATGAGGGGTAAAAGAAGGCAAAGGAGCTCAAATAATCATTCGATGTCAGAGAACATTCGATGTCAGAGAAAAATTCACTATTTTATTAGAACATCTCAATAGTATTCCCAGGGTGAATCTCTGATCTAAACCAAGAGTATTTAAATGTTTGACTACCTGTTGGGTTATCTGCCATATCATACATGTAGTATCTCTGGAACCAGAAATCAAATGTATTCCACAGTAATCTGTAGCTAAACAAGTCACAATATCTGTAAGAAAAAGGAATGTAAAAAAATAAAATGGCATAGTCTGGGTTGAACAGAACTATAAGGGCAATTTTAGGTTATGTTCAAACTATTACTACAACAAGTTGTTCTAGCAGGGAGAAATGTAGGAATGGCACTGGGAAAGCACTAGGAAAGAGTGACATGGGAAAGAAGCAGTACTGAAATCATGTAGGAGAGCTTTCTCTGAGACCATCCTTCTTTGAGGGTGAAGAGTACATATGAGGTAGGGGAATGCCTGTCAAAATCTTGGCAGGAGATTAGGTAGCTTGAACTGGATCCCCATTTCATTTTGACCTGCTTCTCTGCTCCCTCAGTCTCTCATTCCCATTCAACTTCTGCTCTCACTGAAACTGCAATCCTACAGAATGTGTCCTTAAGCAAAACAGTATATACTATACTGGAAATTCACAATATAAAATACATTTTTCCTAAACTGTAAAAACCTGAGCTAAGTGACATGTTGGGAGTCATTGGCCCAGAATTAGTAGCAGACTCCACTTTCATTTCTTAATGGGTTTATTAGGAAAATATCTACTCAATGTTTTATTCTTACATTGAAAAGACTTAGACACTAAGAAGCACCAGGTTAAACTATATTCAACAATTTTACCTCTCTCATGCTTTACTACTAACAAAGTAATAGGACAGTTGATTTCTTATTCAACTGTGATAGATTTTTTTTTACCATTTTGTCATAGAATTCTTATTCTATCAACTAGTTTTTTCAAAGACTTAGCCTAGCATCTCTCAGATACTATACAGCTATATTTAATTCATATGGTGCTTAGTATACCCAAAATATGTTAGACATCCCTGAAGAAAGAATATAATATTCAAAACACAACTCTATCAAAAAGTTCACTCAGCTTCAAAGATATAATAAAACTCATGCTTTTTATAAGGAGTATGTACTACTACTATGGTTAGGAAAAAAAACCAGAAAATTTCTTTGGGGGGGGGAAGTTAATGCTTACCCATATGTCTGATATTGTGTGAAATAATTCTGCCTTTTGTAAGTGACATCACTTGAATGCTATTATCCCAGTGTCCAGCACTAAAAAGCAACTTCGCATCATGTGATACTACAAATAGCTTAGAAGTAATCTCCAGCCCTGGAGCAAAAGGGCCATTCATACTACGCTGAGTTCTGTAAACACAATTAAATATTAGACTCTTCTTTAAAAGATCACTTAGAATGTTATCAACTGTTTTTTTTAATCTCTCCAAAAAGAAATAAAAAGTAAGTCTGTTCAACTGTTCAATATGAAATGTCTATTAATAAATGATAAAGACATTCAGAAAATACATTAATCTTATTTGTATTATTCATTAAACAAAAATACATATAACAAAACAGTCTCAAGGGTTAAGTACAAAGAAGTTGAAATCAGTGAAAGTGTGAAAAAGATTTAAATCTTGACTTACAAAGCTAATGTAGTAAGACTGTCAATTCTGTAAATAGCCTCAAAGTATAAAGACAAGATAAGGGTATCCCAGGATCAGGAAAGTTGGAAGTTGGAAAGTTTAATCTATTTGCTTTTCCCGGCAATAAGGTACTACTAGCTTTAAATGTTCATTTACTTACTTTGGATTTGTCACAGTTTGATCCCTGATAAATGTAAAGTAATTAGAAATGTTTCTGTCATAAGGCAGCCATCCATGGGTTCCAATAACATAATTCATGCTTATTGTTATCTGGAAAAGAAACACATGAGGACAAAAATTAAATGAAAGATTAAAGAAAGCAACATAGACTAAACTAACCAGATGCTCACATGATGTTAGCATTTATCACTTAGGGAATAGTGTGGGATTGTGTACTTAAAACATGAGATTCATTAAGAAGGTCTTAAAATAATTCAAATGGTTAAAAAGCTCATTGTTATCCTACTGCAAGAAAAGTTGCCCCAATGTATCTTTCTTTAGTAAGATTATTTTCTTCAAAATTTCTCAAAGTTTACTAGCACCTATTAGTTGGCAGTCAGAAGAAATCAAGGATCAGGTTCTACCATGAAAATAAGATACCTATCATTTAGAACATAAATTGCCAAAGCAATCTTGAGAAAGAAAAATGGAGCTAGAGGAATCAGGCTCCCTGACCTCAGACTATATTACAAAGCTATTGTCATCAAAACAGTATGGTATTGGCACAAAAACAAATATAGATCAATGGAACAGGATAGAAAGCCCAGAAATAAACCCACGCATCCATGGTGGGTTTCTACAACAAAGAAGGCAAGACTAAATAATGGTGGAAAGACAGTTTCTCAACAAATGGTGCTGGGAAAACTGGACAGCTACACATAAACAAAAAAGAAAAGAAAAAAAATAAAAATAAAAAATAAATGAAAAAAAAAATGAAATCAGATTGTTCTTTAACACTATACACCAAAGTAAATTCAAGTTGGATTAAAGACCTAAATGTGAGACTTGGACACTATAAAACTCCTAGGGGAAAACATAGGTAGAACACTCTCTGACATAAACTGCAGCAATATCTTTTTCAATCCGTCTCCCAGAATAACAGAAATAAAAACAAAAATAAACATATGGGACCTAATTATATTCAAAAGCTTTTGCACAGCAAAGGAAACCATAAACAAAATGAAAACACAACCCACAAATTGGGAGAAAATATTTGCAAATGAGGTGACCAACAAGGGATTAGTCTACAAAATCTACAAACAGCTCAGGAGGCTTAATATCATTAAAACAAACAGCCCAATCAAAAATAGGCAGAAGACCTAAATAGACATTTCTCCAAAGAAGACATACAGATGGCCAAGAGGCACATGAAAAGATGTCCAACACTGCTAATTACTAGAGAAATGCAAATCAAAAGTACAATGAGATATCACCTCACACCAGTTATAATGGCTATCATCAAAAAATCCACACACAATAAATGCTGGAGAGGGTGTGGAAGGAAGGGAACCCTCCTACACCATTGGTGGGAATGTAAATTGGTACAGCCACTCTGAAGAACAGTATGGAAGTTCCTTAAAACAACTAAAAATAGAGCTACCATATGACCCTACAATCCCACTCCTGGGCATATATCCAGAGAAAAATATGGTCCAAAAGGATACATGCACACCAATATGCATCGCAACACTGTTTACAATAGTCAAGACATGGAAGCAACCTAAATGTCCATCTACAGAGGAATGGAGAAAGAAGATGTGGTATGAATATACAATGGAATACTATTCAGCCATTAAAAAGAACGAAATAATGCCACTTGCAGCAACATGGATGGACCTAGAGATTGTCATACTGAGTGAAGTAAGTCAGAGAAAGAGAACTATCATATGATATCCCTTATATGCAGAATCTAAAAAGAAATGATACAAATAAACTTATTTACAAAACAGAAACAGACTCACAGACTTAGAGAACAAACTTACAGTTACTAGGAGGAAGAATGGGCGGAAGGGATAGACAGGGAGTTTGGGATCGAAATGTACACACTACTATATTTAAAATGGATAACCAACAAGGACCTATTGTACAGCACAAGGAGTTCTGCTCAATGTTATGTGGCAGTCTGGATGGGAGGGGAGTTTGGGGGAGAATGGATACATGTATACCATGGCTGAGTCCCTCTGCCATGCACCTGAAACTATCACAACATTGTTAACCTGCTATACTAGTTAACCAGCTATATAGTATATACTAGATATATACTTTCTAGACGTTTTTTCTAAGCAAACACACAATGTGGATAATTAGAAAAATAGGTCTAGAATGAAACTGGGACATTTGTAGAGACATGGATGGACCTAGAGACTGTCATCCAGAGTGAAGTGAGTCAGAAAGAGAAAAACAAATATTGTATATTAACACATATATGCGGGCTATAGAAAAATGGTACAAATCAACCCGTTTGCAAGGCAGAAATAGAGACACAGATTTAGAGAACAAACATATGGACCCCAAGTGGGGAAAGTGGGGAGGGTTGGGGGGAATGAATTGGGAGATTGGGATACCTAACTGTACACTCTAAATATACGCAATTTATTGTATGTTAACTGTATATCAATAAAAGTTCTTAAAATAAAATATGTCTAACTCTGGAATCTATACTGTTTCACTGTGCTGTGCTCAATTTTTATCATTTCTAAGTCATAAAATTAGAATAAGACAGACCTAGGTTTAGTCATTTGCCAGGGTCCCAGATCCCTTACTTGCTAGCTCTGTGACTTTGAGCAAGTTACTTCTGAACTTTAATTCCTCATCTGTAGAAGGGAAATAATAACTGTGTCTATCTCACAGGATTATTAGGTGGATTAAATGACAAAATTCACATACTCACTGATATGTCCTGCATGTGGACAGACCTTTATCAATTCTGTATTATATCTCATTCTCATTATTTTCATAAAATTTACGATAAATTTTAACATCTAATAAGATGTTATATCATAATTTTCTTGTACAAAATTTCCTGGTATCAAACTTTAGAATTACAGAACTACTTAAAAGCTGTGTAAATAAAAGATAGATTTTTAGGGACTTCCTTGGTGGTCCAGTGTCTAAGACTCTGTGCTCCCAATGCAGGGGGCCAGGTTCGATCCCTGGTCAGGGAACTAGATCCCACATGCTGCAACTAAGAGTTCACATGCTGCAACCAAAGATTCCCACATGCCACAATGGAGATCCCGCATGCAGCAATGAAGATTCCACATGCTGCAACAAAGACCCAGTGCAGCCAAATAAATAAATAAATAAATAATTTTTTTAAAAAATACATTTTTATACTTGATCAAATTAATTCTATAAAAATTTTACCTTTATTTTTCTGGCCACTGCCCCCTTCAGTGGAAGCCTGGAGCCCTAACCACTTGGCATACAGGGAATTCCCTTATCTATTACTTTTAAAAAAGACTTGAAAAAATTTTATTTTCTCAATTTTTTCCATAAGTTATACCAGATATGGACTTGGCAGTATGAAAAAGGTATAAATCAACTTACCAGTAACTCAGGACTGCCTTGTGACATAAAAGAACGAGACTGATTTTTGGGGACAATGGCCTTTATTAGTGGAATACCATCACTAATTCCCTATAAAATAAAGGATAGAGGTTTTAGTGGCTGGTTTTACTTATCTCTATTAGGTACAAATTATTGAAAACTTCTATTTCTTTAAATAAAGACAAACCCTGTGGCATAGCATTTTACTCTATCAAAACATATCATCACTTAATTTAAAATATAGGAAAGGAATTATATATCATGTTTTAATGGCATACTTGAAAGTTCTGAAACCCATCACCTTCTTGTATTCCACTATGCTGCTGTTAAACAAGAATGTAGATTTCAAGGAGCATCAACCATTTAAAACAGCCAGCGATTTAAAATCTTTCATTTTCCCATGCCATACTGACATGAATATAAAGTAGAAAATATAGGCCATATAAGAAAACATTTCTCAAATAAGTGAAATGGGAAAACTAGTTAGAGCTTACAGAATTTTCCCTTTGGGTTTATCTTTCAAAAAATAGATGTATTCCATTACCTGAAGGCCTCCTGGAAAGCCACAACGAAGGACCAGAAAATAAAGATAGTCCTCAAAATGCCATTATCTTATTACAATGTGAAAGAGGACAATACTTTGAAATAAGTTTCTTGAGATGACAACAGTTCAAAAATTACATCTAACATTTATTAGGTAATTTATAACCTAACATTACTGGGTACATATGATGTGCCAGGTGCTTTTCTAAGAGCTTTATATGAACTAAATAATGAAGTATAACCATATAAGATTAGTGCATATATTTTCTCTTCATACTGTGAATTAATCAAGAGAAGATGAGGGCTTCCTAGGTGGCACAGTGGTTAAGAATCCACCTGCCAATGCAGGGGACATGGGCTTGATCCCTGCTCGAGGAAGATCCCACATGCCGTGGAGCAACTAAGCTCGTGCGCCACAACTATTGAGCCTGCGCTTTAGAGTTTATGAGCCACAGCTATTGAGCCCATGTGCTGCAACTACTGAAGCCCACGTGCCTAGAGCCCGTGCTCTGCAACGAGATAAGCCACGGTAATGTGGAGCCCACGCACCACAACGAAGAGTAGCCCCCACTCACCGCAACTAAAGAAAGCACGCACAGAGAAAAGAGAGAAGACAACTGATTTTAAAAAGCATAAATGGAAATGGTTTCTGAAGAAATCCATTTAATAAGCCCTTGCTTTCACTGCTATATCAATTTTCTTCACCATTTTAATACCAAAAGAGACCCAAAAGAGGCCTTCTCTTTTCATATGAATGAGTGGGAAACACCTTCTTGTATGATGATGAAAAAGGATTCACAATTATTGGTACCCAAGGATACCTACTGTGTTCTTTATCCTGTTCCAGATATTGGCCCTTGGGAAAGCTACCCTGTGATTTGGAGTGGGTTCAGAGAGGGGCAAATGTCACTGAACCTGCAAAGGGAACTCAGAACGTACTATACTATAAAAACAATACCACAAACGATTAGACATGATGAAAATACTTTTATCAGCATTACATATCATATCACATGTCCATCAGTTTAGGGGTCATATAGGGTTTTTGTGGGTTGCCCTATGTGTAGTAAAAAGTTAACATAGCAGGACTGAGACTGCTCTCCTTTTATCAAAAAGGCTGCTCGCAAGACTGACTACTGACTTGTATCAGGGAACTTGGCAGGCAAAAACTCCCTTACACTGATATAAAAGTTGTCTTCAATGATACACATAGCTCACTATGCCTAGACTATTTGTGCAAACAGCCATCTGAATACCTGTGTTTCTTTTGGGAGTCTAGAATTGGGGAATCTGCTAGGCATGAAGTACCTCTGTGACCAGCCCCCAGCAAGTATCTTGGGTGCTGAGACTCTAATGAGCTTTCCTGGGAGACAAAATCATGTTGTCACATTTCATTACTGGAAGAAATAAGCACCTTCAAATTATTTTTAGGTACAAAGTCCAAAATATTTACTATCTGGCCCTTTAAAAGAACATTTACCAACCTCTGCTGTACGGCATGAGAGTTACTGCTTGTTCTATGCACATCTGCAATCTATTCTTAATAACTTATCATTTTTTATTCTTCCCAAAGAGTTAATATTATCTGCCCTAACCAAATTTATAGGTATGAATGCATTTCATATTCACATTCTGGACTATTCAAAGCACAGCTGACCCTTGAACAACTCCGGGGTTAGAGACAGCAACCCTCCATGCATTATATAATTTATAGTCAGCCCTCTGTATATGTGGTTCCTCCTTATCGGCAGTTCCGCACCCACACATTCAACCAATCCCAGATTTATGTAGTACTGTAGTATTTAACATTGAAAAAAGTCCATGCATAAGTGGACCCACACTCTTCAAACCTGTGTTGTTAAAGGATCAACTGTCATTCAATATGTACATTTAAACACTTGAATTTGAAGGCACTCTTTCAAGAACAGCACTATCTATCTTGCTTCACTTGACTATTCCTTCTGATAGTAGCAATTAACAATATGGCTCATAGGCCATATGTTATGTATGAGTAGACACTGTAAAAGTTATTTTGGACTTCCTCTGCATATCATCTCAACTGACACAACAAGCAATTTAAATCAAATGATGCTGCCTTCTTATGTTTCCTTCAGGAAAACATGAAGTTAGAAGAAAGAAAGCCAAGAGAAACAGTTCAGCAGCAAACAAAAGCTTTTAACAAGGTTGTTTTCAAAAATTTAAGAACATATTACTGAAGTATTATTTACTATTTTGGATTAAGTATTAAAATCCACCTTCTCCATTAAAGAATAAAAGGAACACTGAAGTGTACAGAATTCAGAGAAAATCCTTTGATATCAAGTTAGCTATTACCTCTATAAAAAATGACTTGAGTTCAGGGAGGTGCTGAAACAGGTTAAAGGTTGAAGTGTCTGTTTTGGTTTGCTTCTGCACTGCTTCCTCAGCTGATAATCTAGAAGGATGTGGTTCCTTCAAAAAAAAATTAAGAAAAAAATAATTCCATAATTACATTAAAACATCTCTCACTATATCATCCCTCATACATACCAGTCTCTAGCTATGATGAATTACATACCATGCACTGTTGACAACTCCAGGCTTTTGCTCAGACAATTCACTTGGCAGAGTTCCTGCCCTCTTCATTCCTAAAGAAATCCTACTTCAACTTTAAAGTTTTTCTTACTGATATCTCTCTTGAATTTCTAAGTCAGAATTAATTATCCTCTTTTATTATTTTCCTCAGCACATTACATTATTTAGCATTTTATTTAGTACTTGTTTCCTTCTATGTTGGATTACATGTAGTTGGTTATGGTCTTTGCCAACTAGACAACAGGTATCTTAAAGTCAGGAAATAAGTCATATTCATTTTTGGATTTTCAACACGTAGAAAAGTATCATAAATATGGTACATGCTTATGTGTATGTTTGGTAAAATTAAATGCATTATTCAAAAGTCAAAATTTATAATATGAGTGAATCTTTAATTCCTGGGATAAGATCTGAATGCCAATATTCTTAGAATCAAATTATAGATACTGCTGCGTTGCTTTTCAAATAAATTATTATTGTTCCTTAACTTTAATGTCAGAGACAAAAGATAGTATCACCTTTTTAAATAATAAGAAAATTGCAAATCAAATTAACATTCCAATGCCGCAGTTAAAATGCAGAATAGCATTCATCTAAACAGGATTCTTCTATCTCCACTGCAAAATATTAAATTATCAGAAATAATTTGACAGCTCTGATTCAATATTTAGCTCTCGATTACCCATGTGAGTAGTATTCACTTTATTTGAAATCAAAAGCTGATTTTTAATGTCATTTTTAATCATAAAAACTAATTAGCCCTACACTTGTTAAAAAAAAAGAAAAGCTGCTGCCAAAACATTATAGAATGTATTTCAAAATCCATGAAGTGTTCTGTTTTATTCACTTCTGCTTTCTAACTATCAGCAGGCAATTTCAAATATGAATATTCTGCAAAAATCAATGTTGGAGTCTTCAAAAAACTGTTGCTAAGGAAAAGCAACAACTATAAAGCTTGGTCTGATAACTGAATTAACAGAAGTACACCTATAAGCCAGAGTTTAGATATACTGTTGTTGTTAAAGCTGTGGAGATTTCAATTCAACAAATACCTATTGCACACAAACTATATGCAAGAAACATATGCAATCAGGAAGGTAATAATTTAACTTCAGATACTAGGAATGGAAAAGAAATATAGTAATATTTATACTTTGATTTTATATATTCTACAATTTGATTTTTAGGACTGGGTTTGGGCTCTGGATGGTAAGAGCCCTTTTGGGCAGATGTCAGCTACTAAAAGTCTTGTACATGCAATGAGTCTCAGTACTAGAACATTTTTAATGGTATAATCTAACTGGTATTCAGTTAGAGCTTCTTTTCCATTTAAATAAAGAAGGGAGTAATAGCTCACCTGATACAGGTCTTCAACCTCACCTTTTCCTTTCCCAGAAACAACAAAATAAAGGTGACTGGCTTTCTGACTAAATATAAATCCTTTGTGACTTAAGAGGAATTGACTAAATATGTGGATTTTGACTGCAATATTTTGTCATTCAAAATAGGGAACAATCATTTAAATCTACTTTTTAAGTGATAGTAATTTTTTCCAAATTCTAGATAATTCTGAAATAAGCTTTTAAGTCATTTAAATACTAGCAGAACTATTCCTTAGCAATTAAATTCTACAGTTAGGTAACCAATAACTTTTATGCTTTACCTTTAACAGTTGACAAGGTGTTTGCCCAAAATTGTTAATCATCCCTTCTAAGGCTTTTCTTTCCTTCTCATCTGTTAAGGCGTCCAGATCCACAGCTCCTAAAACCAAGAGAGGCAGTCAGTTCACTATAGAGAGAAACAAATCAGCAAGCCACACAACTGTTTAATGTATCAGAGACTGATTAGTATATTTTCAACAAAATATTATTCCATTCATCAATTTATAAAAACACTACAAAGCGGTAATTTTCAAAAAATCAGTAAAGCTTCAGATATTAAATATGTATAAAAATAAATTCCACCAACTATTTAAAACTAGAATGTTTTAAACAAAAGTTAACTGGTAATCTATCAAAGTTTCTCTTGGAAAAATACACACTATACTCATAGTACACCTGATTGCTTTCTTCATGACAGTTAAGTTGAAACAAGTGTAATAACCACACAAAAATACCGCTATAAATTACTTTATCTAACAAAAGTTGGGAAAGGTGATATTCTGGCTATCTGATTATACCCAGCCATACTTCATAGGGACTGTTACATAGCTCGTAACTGATCAAACCAGGTAAAGTCTGATTTCGAAGTCTATGCTCCTAACCACCATGCTATACTACCTTCCTACAAAACTGTTATCAAATGAATACAGCAAGGTAAAAACATGCTTGTCTATTTACCAAAAGTCACGTGGGCTCTGCTCAAATTCACAAAACTTCACACTATTCATAGTCTTTAGAACTATGAGCTCTGTGTAAGGATTAGAAAAGAACTCCTTCTTAAGCCTTTCAAAGCCTTCAGAAAATGTTCTTGATCCTGAGCTAAACACTAAAATAATGACATCTTATTATCACTGGAAGAATTTGTTATTCATAATTCTAGAAAGTCTTCCTTAATGTCTGCTAACAATTTAATATGGAATATTCAGACCCAACTGAATAGGACACATATGGCCAGAGGTCAAAATCTTTTATGCCACCGTAATTGGCATATATATAAAAATGGCATATATATACAAACTTAATTATAATTGACGTTTATAATTCGATTTGTATATACACTTAACTATTTTTTTTAAAAAGCAGCAGTCTTTCAAATAGAAAAGATCAATACGCTATTTTTTAAATGCAGTCTTTCTTGTATTAAATAGTTATGTCCAAAATACCATGTATAAACACATACTAAATAACATTTTCTATCAACATCATGTAACAGAAAAAGTACAGGCATATACCTTCATAACTACAGTAATAGAAAACATTGAGTGCCTCCACTGCAGCTGGCCCCCTCTGTTTATAGCCAAAAATCAGATCTATCCACTCATGAAGATGAGCAGAAACATATTCAGACTCCTACAAAAAAAAAACAAATTTAATAATTAATGTAGAGATACCTTCCAACTGCAATGTAAAGATGAGTCCTTTAAAAAAGTAAGAGCATTTTAAGTATTTCCACACACAAATTTTACCACTGTAAATAAAATTATCTCAAAATCATGTTAAACATTTGCCCAATCTGACTCTTTTCTATCTAGTATAATGTAGACACCATATTTATTAATATTTACTACATATACATCTCCTAATGGGTGAAGAAAATAAATATTCTAATAGTCCAAACATGAACAAAAAAATTAATGATAGCTGTGGAATACATCTTTGTTGTGAAACTTCCACTGAAATAGTTGTCTACAAATTCAATTCAAGGAAACAATGAAACTACACTGGGGTGGATTAAAGATTGTTGAAAAATCACTTCCTCCACCCCCCCACATACTCCCTGCTAAGAGGTGAACCTGGAAGCAGTCAGAGGCTTAAAGAACCTCCTGGAGCCTATTAGTGATGGCTTGAAAGACCATAAGGAAACTGTTATTGGACACAGGAGAAAAGGGGACTCATGTTTCACTTATATGAAAGATAGAAAGGGTACCTAATGAACTCTTGGATCTGGGGATAGAGATTTCTAGGCAGAATGTTCTTAAGCACTAACTGGCTTCTTTTAGCTGCCTGTGATAATGTGTGGGAGAAGCAAAGATGCGTTTAAAAATAAAGTGTTTGGGTTTTAAGTATAATTTTAAAAAGAAATAAAGGAGCTGGGTCTTGCTGGGTTTGAAAATTATTTCTCATTTCCAGGATCACTAAAGAGCAAAGACCCTCAAAGTGAGAAACCACCTAAGTTAATGATCAAATCAGAATGTTACCAGAAAAATATGGCCTCAGGCTAAAGTTTAGATCAAGAATGTGGCTATAAAACAATCTGCTAAGATCGCAAAGATTTAAGGTTGTGTGTCACAGACCCACTCAACTAGAAAATAAAGCATCTTAAGAATCATAAGGATATTTTCCCATTGTAGCCTCACACTCAGCCCAAAGGAGACAATGGACTGCCTTGTAATGTGGAATGATTTTTTGCCCAACAGAGTTGATGCATAACAAACCCATTACATTTTAAAAGAAATTGTGTTAGTTCAGGCTGAAAAAGATAAAAACTGTTCAAAAAATAAAAGAGACTTTTGGCTTCCAACTTACTATGGTTAGGAAAGAGGCTGGCAAAGATACTCTTGTAAACAATGTTTTTTGTTTTAATTTAGAAAAGAATGACAGGGTTGAGTAGCCAAGAGCCCAAGGGCAGAACAATAAGATCCATGGAGAACCAATATCAGGGAATAGCACTGCACCCTAATAAAGGACTGAGAGCATGTCCCCACTGGAATTCTGAACTGCTTTAAACAAGAGGTGCCTGGTTTCTCTCTCCCTTTTGACTGTTAGTGTCTATTATAGTTCTCCTGTCCTTGTTACAGCACTGTTGTTGTGTCTCTCTGCTTCACAGTCTTCAGATCCAAGAGGAGACACACCAGAGTACTTTCATCCACACATGGATTTGATTTAGATGACTAATAAGATTCTGAACCTCAGGCTTCATGTCTTCATCAAGGATCAGCAAACTACTGCTTGTGGGCCAAAGCTTACTAACAGCCCCATGTGTAGATCAGCAGAGCACAGCCAATACCTCATTTTCTTCCGTACTACAATAGCATAATTTCCACACAGACTAAGCTTATAGCCCACAAAAATATTTACTCTCTGGTCCTTTACAGAAAAAGTCTGCAGAACCATGCCTTAACGAGCTGAGACTCTGGGAAGGTCTTGAGAGGAAGTATGTACATTTTGCATGTAGATGGAATGTTAATATTTTGTGGCCAGAGGGCAGCCTCTGTGTTTGTGTCTGTGTCTGTGGTAAGTGCAAATTCTTCCTCACTCCCACCATTAAGAGATGGAGTATACTTTCTTTCCTCTGGAATCTGCGCTGATTCTGTTACTATTTAACCATTACAAGAAGGCAGAAGTGATACTGTGACAGTTCACAGCCTTAAGCTTTAAGAAAGTGTAGAAGCTTCCATTTTTGCATTCTTAGGGGCCCTGAGCTGCCATGTAAGAAGTCTGGCTACTCATCTAGAAAGACCACACGAAGAGATATCCTGAGACTACAGAAAGAGGGAGAAAAGTCAGCATCCCAGTGTCTCAATGCAGCCTACAGATTACTCCAACCTTAGCTGCCGTATGACTGCAAGGGTATGAGAACCTTAAGCAAGACCAGAAGAATCGCCCAATTGAGACCAGTTGACTCACGTAAGAGTGGGAAATAAGAAAATGGCTATAGTTTTAAGCCACTAAATTCTGGGATACTTTGTTACACAGCAATACATAACAAACAAAAACTTCAAACATCTTATTAATAACGAGTCTGTCTTCCTAAAATCCTGGACCCCTACTTAATGTCATAAATAACACAGAAGAAAGCATCTGAGAAGTTCCTGCCCAGTTAAAAAGTAAGAGATTATTTTTCAGAGTTGTTTTATTTTTTCCCAATGCCTTATTCATGCATGGGGTTATTGCTTACAAATGTTATAATGTAGTCCTGAATTTTGTAAATTTGACTATGTATTAATGACAAGGAATGTTTCCAAGTACTGGCCTATTTAGTTTCAGAATCTGCAACATTTCAGTTTAGATAGAAAACTAAGTGGGCTCTTGTGGGGAGAAAAACATTATCTGCAAGATAATAACACAATAGCAACACTAAACTAACTCTCACTAGTCCTTCAATTCCAAAATGGAAATGTAGCTAAAGACTAGTAAAATTTTTAAGTGACATTTAGGATTTATTTAGCTGTCATTAAAAACTTAATGAAATTCTTCAGAGGAAAAAAATGTACTTATCCTTGTTAGATTTGAAATAAATGTGGGAACTGTGAAAAACTATACCAGTTTGGTGACTGAAACAGATTCACATACAATAGGTAGCTATCTTATAGAAGTGAAATTTTTTTGCTTTATATCCATGGGACTGTACTACTATAGTCTCACTATATCAGAAGATTCATAACCTCAAAATAAATTACTATATTATACTTTCTAAAACAGCATATATAATAGATTACAAATCAATCTACAAAAATAATAAATATGCTTTATTCCATCACCTGGAAAACACATATATCTTCCTTATTGATTTGTCTAATAACTAAATACAAAAATCTTACCAGAGCTTTCCTGTGTTTATAGATGAAATCTTCAGCTGACTTAGCCCATTTGGGGAGAATGACATCATTTACTAGTTCTTTGGAAACTTGCAGACGACCTAAGTTAAATTCTAAGACATGTAAAAGATAAATGTATCAAATCATTTTAGATTTAAATAAATCAAGTAAAACAAATAAAAGGGTACATTCCTTAGCAAAACTTAAGGCTTTTTTTCTTCGTTTATTAAGAGTAAAAGGTGAGGACTTCCCTGGTGGCGTAGTAGTTAAGAATCCGCCTGCCAATGCAGGGGACATGGTTCGATCCCTGGTCCGGGATGATCCCACAACTACTGAGTCTGTGCTGTAGAGCCCATGAACCACAACTATTGAGCCCACTAGCCTAAAGCCCGTGCTCGGCAACAAAAGAAGTCATTGCAATGAGAAGCCCACGCATCACAACAAAGAATAGCCCCCGCTGACCGCAACTAGAGAAAGCTCATGCAGCAACGAAGACCCAAAGCAGTCAATAAATAAATAAAATAAATTTTTTAAAAAAGAGGATGACATAAAAAAAAAAGAGTAAAAAGTGAGAATCAAGTTCCCTTCTCTCTTTTTTTAAAATTTTTATTTTATATTGGAGTATACTTGATCAACAATGCCACATTAGCTTCACGTGTACAGCAAAGCAACTCAGCTATATGTATACATATATCTATCCTTTTTCAAACTTTTTTTCCATTTAGGTTATTACAGAGTATTGAGCAGAGTTCCCTGTATTATACAGCAGGTTCTTGTTGGCTATCTATTTTAAATGCACCTGTCTATTGACATGTACACATCAATCCCAAACTCCCAATCTATCCCTCCCTCCATCAAGTTATCTTCTTGTTATAAATTTATTGAACAGGTAAAAATAATTCTTGTCTACTGGAAGGCATTTTATCAGTAGATTAAAAAGGTAAATGAAAATAAGTTAGTTTAAAAGTAGTCATTACAAGATAAATCAGAGTAATTATTTTTTGCTGAAAAAAGTAGAGGAAATTATAGTTATGACCAAAACTTTAAACCTGAACAAAAATGCAACAGTAAGCATTCTTCTTTTTTTTTTTTTTTTTAACTTATTTTTGGCTGCACCACATGGGATGTTTCATCGCCATGCACGGGCTTAGTTGCCCCACAGCACGCGGGATCCTAGTTCCCGGACCAAGGATCAAACCTGCGCCCCCTGCACTGGAAGGTGGATTCTTAACCACTGGACCACCAAGGATGTCCCAAGCATTCTTCTTATATTAAAAATAATTAACATAGTCCCTCTAATGGTTAATTTACATAATATAGCTCCTTAGAGCTTTTTGGTGTAACTTACACCTTAAACTCACTCGTCTTACAGAAAAACAATACATTTATATACCACTATTTTAGGTACATACTGACATAATAAAGATTTGCTCATACTAGTTAGAACACAGTATTTTGACAAAATTGTCCCAAAGATGAGATTTTCTTGTTCATACAGTGTGTAAAGGGAAAAGCGTTAAAACAAAAGACCTTTATTAAAGAAGCTGCCTAAAAATATCAGTGTCTCCTTAACGCTGAAGAGAGGTTTAAATGTCATAGATTGACAGGATGCACAGGGTCTGTGACCTCAACCCAATTACTGTATAGCAGGTATTATTGGCCACCTGATAGCCATTCCTCCTCCTCTGGGAGCAGAACCTTGCTTTTATTCAAGTGTCCATCCTGCCCTGTATTTCATGCTTGTTGCAGGTGACTAGCAAAGGGGTTGGTATATAACCCAGCTCTGGACAGTGAAGGAGATTATGAGAAACGGTTTCTCAATCTTAAGAAACAACACGAAGAATTAAAAGTTCCACTTCTTTCTAAGACACTGTTGTATCTCCCTATGATGCCTAGAATTGCTTTAGTCATCTGTAATCATGACAGTAACGAGCCAAGGACAAAGCCAAAACACCCAGACCAGCAAAATAAAAATACAGAAAGAACTTGGCTTTGATGGTGTTGTTAAGTTACCATATCTCAGGATTTTTATTATGGAAAGTACTAAAATTTTCTTGCTCGCACAATTTTGAGCTGATTTTATATTAATACATTTGTTGTCATTCTAATTAGCACACTTTGCTTTCTCCTACCCAGCTCATTTCAGATAAAGAGGCAATGTATAATTAGAAATGGAGCCCACCAGGACAGTAGTATAAGACAGCAACTAGCTCTGGTGAATGTCAGAAACTGTCAAGCTAAGCGGACCTTAAATTCTGTATCCAAATTTAATCTGCCCATCCCTCCTATCCCAGAAACTCTGTTTTAGAAGACGCCAGTCTCCTGGCTAACTAAGAGTCTAGGATCAGACTCAGTCAACAGTTGCACCTGATTTTCTGAAGGTGATCAATTCTAACTGCCTTACTCTGAGAATCAGATGCTTTGCCTCCAACAAGCTGTCCCAGAGTGCACGATCAGAGGTCATGAAGCCCTGAGATGCTCTCATCAGCAGGACAAACCATTCTACTGAGCAAGCAAGGGGTCAAACATTAACATTACATGGAAGGGAAGGAAAAAGAAGTTTCACAGCCCTCTGACATTGGAATTTCCCTGAAGAACACCAGTAGTAAAAACCTTGCCAATTTCCTTATTTGTACTTACAATAAATCTAAAAATACCTCATAGAAAAAGTATTTGGATATTTTTAAAGTCTGTATTTCACTCTATGATTCTTCTCTTCAAAAACATAATATGGTTTTTCAAATACTGCGGTAACTTATACCCGGTCATTATTTTCAACTTGCCTCCTATCTTCTGCTCTAAAAGGAGTCAGCAAACTTCTACAAAGGGTCAAAGAATACATATTTTTGGCTTTGTGAGCCCTCTGGTCTCTGTTGCAACTACTCAAACCTGCCATTATACTGTGAAAGCAGCTACAGTTTATGTAAATGAATTGTATTCCAATAAAATGGTTGTATTCCAATAAAACTTTATTTATAAACATGAGTGTGCCCACATATTTGGCCCATGAACTTATAGTTTGCTGACCCCTGGTATAAATCTTCATTTTATCTAACTCAAACACTTTTAACCCACGTGGCTGTATGGCTGAAATAGCATATAGCCACTTTTTGCTTCTCTACTAAACACTGTACTCTGACAAATTCTCTTACCAATTTGAATTTGACTCATTTATCCTATTCACTGTATCACTTCTGTAGAAGGTAAGACTACTACCTGGACATCATTTAAGCCCTGTCACTGAATAATACACAGACAGAATGAACCTCAAATAATCTATAGGTCATCACAAAAAAGTACTAAAAGATATTCTTCAGGACCTCCATTGGGACCTGTGCAGTCCAATTTTTAATCTCCTATTTCTTACGATTTTGATTTTCCAAAAACTCTGGGAAATAGAAGAATTCAGGAATAAGTTCCTTCACATCATATGGATTGTCCATGAGAGCCTGCCAGGTAGCAGGGATGGAATGGAATTGTCGATCTGCACAGTCAAACCTGCAAGTGGAGATTGAAAGAGAACAGTGATACTGAATGAGGGCAACAACAGGATAAAACAAACCTTTAAACTTCCTTCAGGTTTCCTCATGATTAGCTTCTCTTCATTTACCCTTTCTCTTTAATGTCTAAAAACAAAATTTGCTCTCCTTATGATAATTTTTCTTATTCTATTGTCAGGAACTAAATACTATAATTTTGGTTACTAACATCGTCTTAGTTAAAATAGACGAAAAGGACATAATTTTTGCTGAGTAAGATTTATTACATAAAGTGAATAAATACTATTTGGATATTTTAAAATTACAGAGTTTAAATATCACTCTAAGTATTATAGCATTTATACATATAGTTAACAGATCTATAGGAATGCTGTAATTTAATCCTTGATACATAAATCTCTCTACAAACTATCCTGCTAAAACGAGAGGGTGAGTTAAGGAAATAGTTCTGTAACTAAAGCTTCTATACTTCACTTGCATATACTACTATCTTATTTTGACTTTATTTTCAAGTTCCATCATGGGCCTATGGTAGTTGAAAGAAGCTCAAGTGGTCATGCTGCAATTTTATTATGCTTTCACTAACCACAAACAGCATAAACCCGGTTTGTTTCTTCCTGGATTTATTTCATAAATGATGACTTCTAAGTGACAACTGATGACCAATATGACTCTTTTTATGCTGAGCAACCTTGTTTTGAAGCAGAGATGAACTCAGCAGAACTCTGAATTTAAATATAGTCAATGATTGGGTCATCAATAAAGTCTAATAATGGTATATTCAAATTCAAGGAGAGGTACAGAGATTTAATGGCAAAATCTCTTTGTTTGGGTGGGGGGGGACAGCTTTACTGGTATATAATTAACATACATATATTTCTCTCTAAGTGAACAATTCAACCGCTTTCAGTATATTCAGAGCTGTGCAGCCATTACCACAATCAACTTTAGAACACTTTCATCACTCCAAAAAGCAACCCTGTATCTAACAGCAGTCACTCTCCATTCACCCTCCCTCCACCCCTGCCTGGGCAACTACTAACCTCCTTTCTGTCTCTGTGGATTTGTCTATTTTAGACATTTTATGTAAATCATACAATATATGGCATTTTGTGTCCGGCTTATTTCATTCAGCACACTGCTTTCAAGGTTCATCCATGTTGTACCATATATCAATCTTTCATTCCTTTTATTAACACATGGCCAAGTAATATTCCATTGCATGGGTATACCACATTTTATTTATTCCTTTACCAGTTGATGGGCATTTGGGTTTTTCCATATTTTGGCTATTATAAATAATGCTGTTAAGCACATTCGTGTACAAGTGTTTGCATGAACATATGTATTCGATTATCTTGGGCATATACCTAGGAGTGGAATTGCTGGGTCATGTGTAATTCTGTGATTAACCTTTTGAAGAACTGCCAGACTGTTTCCCACAGAGGCTGCATCATTTTACATTCCCACTGGCAATACATAATTATTCCAATTTCTCAACATACTCATCAACAGTAGGTATTACTTGTCTTTTTTATTACAGCCATCCTCGTGGGTGTAAAGAGGTATCTCAATTTGGTTTTGATTTGAATTTCCCTGATGACTAATGATGTTGATCACCTTTTCATCTGTTTATTGGACACTAGTAATCTTTGGAGAAATTTCCATTTAGATCCTTTGTCCAGTTTTTAATTGGGTCATTTGTCTTTTTATTATTGCATTGCAAGGATTCTTTATATTAATATATTCTAGATACAAGTCCTTTATCAGATCATAATTTATAAATATTTTCTCCCTCTTAATTGGTTGTCTTTTTACTTTCTTGATGATGTACTTTGAAGCACAAACAGAATCTCTTTTTGAAGTTTTATAAAAAAATCACTTATTTGTAAAACCACTAAAAGCTCAAAAGACCCAGTTATACTTTCCTGGAAGGAAAATTACCTGCTATCATAGCAAATGTAACTTTTGGGAGACGTGTAGTGATCAAAGCCTCACCTTGAAAGCCAAGACATAGTAAAGATAGGAATCATGAACCCAGGCTAATTTTGAAAGATAAAAGTTTCATGGAAAGAGAGTAGAATAGGCAATGTTTACATAGTTTTTGATTGGGTAGAAAAGACAAACTGATAATGTTAAAGAATAAGGCAACATGGAGACAAAATGTGAGTAAGTAGAGAGCTACCCGGAGGATAAACTGGAGAATGAAGGATTCTTGGAAAAGTTTCTTTCTTTACCATCATTAAGAAAATGTGACACTTAAGTAAGTTGCAACACTGACAGGTGATACAATAATACAATGGCATCACAGACCTGCTTGAGCTGCTACTAATAATGTAAGAGCCCTCACTCTTATTTTTATTCCTATTGATTAATAAATACTTTTAGGAGGACTACATAGGCATTGGTAGGGTTCAAATCTCTGGCAGATGTCCTGGGTAAAGGTCTAAATGAGTTCTAACTCTAAATCTCTGGTAGATTCCTAAACTCGGTTAAAAATCACAAAAGCACACTGGATGAAAGTAAAAAGGAATTCACCTTAAAAGTCGTTTGTATGAGTCAGTTTGAATGACCCACTCTCAAACTAGTTTGGCTGCTTTTATCTAGGGGTTATTATATGAATCAAAACCTAATAGAGCAGAATGAAAAAGATAAGGCCCTGTTATAACAGTACATGACATGAAAGCAAAGAGTTTTCAACACTATCATACAGTCTTAAGAAAATAGCTTATTTACCCAAACATACCTTCCACTCTGAAGCTGGATGTGGAGGGTGGTGAATGGTTCTGTACGAATAAGATAGTGCATGACGCCGGCAGAATTTGAATAGTGAGTACCATAATGAAATTTATCAATAGTTCCCATAGGATCCTCAAAGTTTTCATATCTAAAAAAAGAAACTAAAGTTTTATAACTACAATAGTAAAATTAATTTAGAAGGACATATGCTTGCATAGTACTGCTGGAAGCAGTTTTTAAGAAGCTTTGTATTCGTATCATCACATCATGTTAATAAATGAAAAAAATTTATTACTACTTCCTGAACAATAAAATAGCACCAATATTGGATTTTGGAACACTTCTGTATTATGCAATAATGCGTGTTCACTATAAATTAGAAACCACAAAGAACCAAAAATAAGGAAATTTAAAATCAATTACAATTGCTCTTCCCAGAGATAATTAATATTAACATTTTGGTGAATATTTGTCAATCCTGAATT
The DNA here is from genome assembly GCF_030028045.1 of Hippopotamus amphibius kiboko. Lineage (NCBI taxonomy): Eukaryota > Metazoa > Chordata > Mammalia > Artiodactyla > Hippopotamidae > Hippopotamus > Hippopotamus amphibius. The sequence goes on from NC_080193.1 coordinate 101,818,351, forward strand.
ATAAATTCATATCAATATATAAAACTGCTATACATAATATACTGTTTACAACTTTTTTATCTAACAATTTTCTTTCTATTAATATCTTACAAAATATGTATAATTGATTCACTTTGCTGTACAGCAGAAACTAACACAACATCAACTACACTCCAATAAAAATTTTTAAAAAATCTTACAAAGTGGCTGAATAGTCTACTTCTAACAGGTACATGGTATTTATAACAAGTACATGTACGAATATACAACAATTTAACTATTTACGCACAGATATTTAAGTTGTTTCTATTTTTCCGCTATTGTAAGCATGTGATATTTAGACATCCTTTGGTGGCCAAGGTAATGGAAAAATATATAGAGGGTCAGTCAAAAACTGTGAAAATGAATGTCTAATAATCTAAAGGTAAAAGGAGATGTGTATAGCAATGGGAACTCTACTCAATGGTCTGTGATAATCTATATGAGAAAACAATCTGTAAAAGAATGAATATATATATGTGAATAATTGAATCACTTTGCTATATACCTGAAACTAACACAACTTTGTAAATCAACTATACTCCAATAAAATTTAAAAAAAAAAAGAAAGAAAAAGGAGATGGTGGAATAGCAAGAATGCCTAAATCAGGTTATTAGCAAAGGATACATATAATATTTTTGCAAGCACTATCACTGATACTGTAATTGTTTTGAATGGTGACATCTGAGTTAGTGGGTATAAAATCTAAATAAGAATGAACAGTTTCTTCGAAGCAATAAACACTGAAATTTTTAAACCAAAATACTAATCAGTTCATCAAGGTAAGGTCAATTTCTTTTTACATAGAAATCATTAATATGCAGGAGAATAAAGAAAGTTTTCAGGTCAAAATCATTTATATGTACATACAAAAAATACTAGTGAAATTTAAATTGTATCTTTGATTATCTATAAAATAATTTATATGATAAGTATTTCCTGTAGAACAATGTTAATAGTTTGACTAATGACAGTGAGGTAATATATACACAGCTAAATTCCATTAGTAAATCAAATATTAAACACCACATAAAGTCCTGGGGAAGATTTGCAAATAAAAAGGGAAAAAAAGAAAAAGTACCATCAAGTCCCCAATAAATCTACAACTAAGTTTATTTGCAAAACTGCTCCGTCTTTATTACCAGAAGTCATAACTGACAAGCGATCCACAAGTTCATATGGAGAAAAAGGAAAATTAAAATTAGATTATTCTTTTACCTGTCATCAGCTTGCTTTGGATAAAAAAAATAATTATGAGACATTTACAGGATGGATCATAAATATAGAGAACTATAAATATTTCCTTCCTTATTCAAAAGTCACTTTCTAAATTTTCACACATTTCACTGTTCTTTATCCACATTATTGGTGAACAGTAGGTTAGTATTATTCATTTTATATCTACCAAAATATTTTGTTACGTGGAATGTTAGATTAGTAGGTTATTAAGTCTAAAATACCTGGGGAGAAAAATTTCAAGAACCTATTACCCTTTAGCACATACTTATTACAAAGTGAAAAGAAACCGTAAGCAGTATCAATTTAAATTTGGTAATGAAGGGACACAGACTATAGTTAAGATATCTGAAGGACAACTGATATATTTTCAAGAAAGCTTAGTGAAGGAATTATCAGACTGATTATCGAAAGTAGTTGTGCATATAAAAAAAGTAACATTTGATTGGCCATAGGAGAAATCAATACAAATTTAAACAAGTTATAGATATCTTTCTAAAGGGATGAAAGGCACTTACTTTTCTCGCATGGCTTTGGCATTTTTATCATTAACTACCCCAATTGGTTTGGACAGATCTCGAAATACAGATGGGTTATTAAGATCCAATTCTTCTGAAGTATAATCTTGTAAAATCCAGGGGAACTAAAACAGCCACAATTTACAATTTAGACATTCCTTCTTAGAGAAGCTACCAACTCCATATCTAATATCAAATGCTTATCTAAAGACAAAAAGGGATAGTCTTTATTTTTACCCTGTTGCAAATGTTTATTCATCTTTAGCTCAATAATCAGAAGCATTCTTTCCTGTAATTCCACTGGAATATTTTCAATGAAGAGAAAAAAAAAGGTTTTTATTTTTAAAATACTCTTAATATTTATATACTTCTTAAAAACAGCAGCGTAGAAAATATACAGAAAGGCAAAAACAGTTTTTATAACTTTTTAAAAATAAAAACTAGATATCATCCACATGTATTTTTGTGTATTATAAAACTGTATATAATACAAAAAGCAATTCCACATTTACAAGATTTATATAAAACTCACCACAGGATACTGCGCAAGGTCATTATAGGTTCGTCCTGCCATTGTATTTAACTGAATGAGGTAGTCAAAATTTGATATTTCTCTGTTCACCCATTTCTAGACAGCACAAAAAAAGAAAAGATCAAAATTAATCTATATCTCTTAGAAATCAGTAACTATTACCAACAGTGCTAAAATAATCTTTTGTTCCCATTATCTCTATCACCTTTCTGATAAAAGGAATGAAGCTTTAAAAAAGATTTAACACGGAGGTAAAATCAATATACTTTTCCTAAATTCACTTCCTTTTAAAAATTGGTCTCTAGAAAAGGAAAAGAAAGTTCTTACAGTACAATCTAAAAGGTGTTCTGTAAGAATGAAGTCTTTTCTTCAGTCAGAAGTATTTTATTTGAATATCTTAATATTTTTTATTTCTAGGACTGCCCAAATTTCAAATTTTTGTCAGAAATTGAAATTTTCATAAGTGTAAGTGTTAAAAAATCAGTATCTCAATGTACTAAAATGATCTACAAATTTTAAATAAACATTAATAGAGCAAAGGCAGATGGAATTTTGCTACAACAGATACAAAAATTTTCTAAAGAAAGACATAATCATTTTTTTAATCACCTTATTGTAACTAGCCTACTAATTACTCTACACAGTGTGGGTATGCTCAAGCATTTTGTTGACAGATTAACATACACCTTTAAGTTTACTGTGTGCCTTAAGCAATGGTGAGAAATGAATCCATGGATACAGATGTTATAGTCCAATTATAACTATAACTGTACTTGAGTGCCAAATTGAGGAATCAGTACTTTCATGAATAAAGTTTATTTCACAGAAAGCAGGGAATGTACTTTATTAAATAAAACTTATTCCAGAAACAATAGGAAAGAATTGTTGATGGCTTTTGAACAAGAGCAACAGTTAAAGATTAAGATTAACACATATGTAGGAGGAAGGAGAGAGCCAGGAGGCAGGAACATAATTAGGAGACAACTAACAACTCTAGAGAACAAAAGCAAGGACCTTCCTTGGCTTTTGACAGTGTAAATTCAAGAGATGTTGGGATATACATTAGGATAAAATACACAGAAGCATTAGTTGGCTTTGGCAGATAGAAGGATTGGAGAATTCTTTTTTTGCCTTTTTTCCATAGTGTTTTTTGTATTTTCCCCTTTTTTTTCTTGTGTGTGGATTATTTTTATTATTAACAAAAAAAAATTCCACGTTACTTTTTAAAAAGAACATTATTAAGAAAGAAGAATTTAGGGACTTGCCTGGTGGCACAGTGGTTAAGAATCCACCAGCCAATGCAGGGGACATGCATTCAAGCCCTGGTCCAGGAAAACCCCACATGCAGCAGAGCAACTAAGCCCACAAGCCACAACTACTGAGCTTGTGCTCTAGAGCCCGTGAGCCACAACTACTGAGCCCACGCACCGCAACTACTGAAATCCGTGCACCTAGAGCCTGTGCTCCACAACAAGAGAAGCCACCGCACTGAGAAGCCCATGCACCACAGCCAAGAGTAGCCTCCGTTCGCCGCAACTAGAGAAAGCCCGTGCGCAGCAACGAAGACCCAACACAGCCAAAGATAAATACATAAATAAAATAATAAATAAGTCTTTAAAAGAAAAAAAAAAAGAAAGAAAGAAGAATTTATAAGATATGCCCATGAACTGAATGATATGGGAGCTGGAGGACAGGGCACTGTTATGTGTGAGGGAAACAGAAAGATTTAAAAATAACTCAAAAGATCAGTCTGAATGGAAGAACAGGAGTTGTGTAATCAAAATAAAATAATCGGAAGAAGGAAGTTTTACTTCTAAGCAGAAGTCTGAGATGTAAAATGAACATAAAAACAGTGACTTAAAATTCCCTACCTGTGTCAGTCCTGATGCTTTGAATAACTCCTGTGGTGATCTGGTTCCATAACTGTTTGGAGAATGAAGTGACAACAGTCTGCTATACACTTTGTTCCTAACCTATAAAAAAACAGCACTTTATGGCTTAAAAACTGATCAACACAAACCAAGATTATGGCTTTATTAACAGATATATTGAGATATAATTCACATACCATAAAATTCATCCTTTTAAAGTAGACAATTCAGTGGGCTTTTTTTTATATTTACAGAATTGTGCAACCATTCACATTATCTAACTCTGGAATATTTTCATCATCCCCCAAAGAAACTACATACTTAATAGCTATCACTCCCCAATTTCCACTCCCTCCCATCCCCTGACAACCACTGAACTATTTTCTGTCACTATGGATTTGCCTATTCTGAACATTTCATGTAAACAGAAGACTATGGCTTCAACTTCTTTATTTTACTAGGCTTAATGGAGTTACAACGTGTATGTTTTTCAGAACGTTACAGTACAAAATGGAATAATCTTCAGACATTTTATCAGAAAACTAGCTGACTTCCAGTTCAAATTTAGTTGTCATTTACTAATCATCTTGGCAAATCAGTTAATTTACTGAGTCTCATCTGTAACCTCTACCTTTACAGTTTTGTGAATTATTTAGGACTACGCAAATGTAAAGAAATAAAACTGATCTTTGAACCTCAGTTTTCTCATCTATAAAAAAGGAATGGAATTTGCCATATCTAATCTGAAGGTTGTTATGAAGTTTAGATAATACATAAAAATGTAATTTTTAAAACTATTTACAAAAGTATAGTATTCAACAGGAACGTGCTTGGTTTAGTTACATATAATAGCTTTCTATAAACACATATATTGTATTTTCCTAAGGGGGAAAATTTATTTTTAATAGTAAAAAATTATCCTTTTGTAGAAATAGAAAAATGCTCTTTAAAAGTCTGAATCACATCATATATAAATAAACCTGGATCTCACAAATGAACAGAAACTTACTTATCGATTATGCCAATCCAGGTCATCTGAGAAGCAAATGCTAAGACATGAAGGATTTTATTAGGAGAGATGCCAGTAACAGAAAATGGAGAGTAAGCTAGGCAAGGTGGAGAGAGCTATCAAACTGTGATGCAAGTCTGATATCAAGTATATGACAGAGGGAAGGAAGGCTGGGGGCAAGTAACAGCCCAAAGGTTACACAGCTAGTGCTGGAATGGTCTTGGACCCAGGTAACCTGGCTTCAGTGGCAATCTCTTAACCACTTACACTATTTAAGAATTTATTCCTAGAAGAACTACACACTCCAGTATTTTTTTTTTCTGATTACACATTTCCCATTATTGTTGAACTGAGCCCAACCTAATTTCATAAATCCAGTTATACCATATATTGCATATTATTTTATAATTGGATACTGTGAGACACCTATTGGCTGATGCTCAATGTTCTACTGACTTCATCTATCTATATGTAAAAACTGAAAACAAATATCCTCCAAACATTCAAACATAAATTCCAACAAAATTTCACATACTGCTTAGTCCCAAAGGTATGTATTTTTTTTCTCTAATATTTTGACTCGATGAAAGAGTAGAGTGTGAAGTTTCATTACAGCTCACTAGCTGGAAAATTATTTCAAGCAAATAGTCTTGGGGCTTCCATAAAGGTAGCATCTTACATACCTCTTTTTTGAAATTGAGAAAGTAGTTGGATTGGTCAACATGAAAAATCTCAAGGGCTGACCTCCTTAAGTTGTACCGTCGTAGGTGAATCTCTCGGACTTGAGAGTGAGGCCACTTGAAATCAAAGCCTACTCCTGAAAACAGAAAAAATCTTGTGACTGGGTTACCACATAAAGTTACTCATGCTATGCAGAAAATATCTCCTACTTCCTGACAAAAGTAGCACTTAGGGAAAAGGAATTCAATTTCTGTATGATAAAAACCATTTGTTAAATTTACTGGATGTTTAGATTGTTTCTTTTAAAAGTATTTTAAAATTCTATAGCTTTTCTACTTTCTTTCCATTAGAATAGAGAATAACTCTGAATATTATATCCTAGAAGCATTTTTCCTTTTCTCCTCATGTTGACAGCTTAGATTTAAATATCTTTTTATTTTCAGATAAAGGATTAGGTGAGAAGCCTATAGGAACAAGTGTAATATAAATAAAAGATTGTATTTTATAACTTAAGTTTACAGCAATCCCCTCCAGCCAAACCTTTTTAAAAACATTGATAATAAAAAAGCATTCCCTTCAGTACATTGTTGAATAACAAATTTAATCCCATACTGACTTTCCATTTCTCCTTTTACATGATAGACTATAATTCCACAGTTCCACCTTATTGCTTTCTTCTCATTAATGATTGATAAACTGGATACTTAACTATTAAACAACAGAAATTATTCCCCCAGAACTCCTCACCATCTTCTTTTTCAATGCTGCCATCATAGAAGTAAATGTGTTGAGTAGTGATTTCTAATCTGCCAGGAATTACATCAATTATTGTAATGAGTTCACAGTCCTCCGACAACACCAATTTTTCTTTTTGATCCTGTTCTTCCTTCTCATCACTGTAAAAACAAAACCAACCAAACAAGAACAATGTATTCTGTGTAAATGGAAAAGAATATCATATTCAAATATGAATCTCATGTCTATAAAATCACTATCCAAGAAAGAGTACTTGAATTTCCTACAAAAAACATTTCACTGCATATTAAATTACTTAAATATTGTCCAAATATACCTATTACCCAATAACTAAGTTTCAAAAAAATGTTTTACATTTTAATTGTGTATGACCCATTAATACAAAATATAGTAACTCTTTAATACTACTGGTAGAGAATAGTTCAAACATGCAGCAACACTGGTCATGTTTTTTAGTTAAATTTGGGAGACATGAATTGAACCAGGGAATAATTGAATCTGTGATAATGGACTGCATCATTTGTGGTGTTTCACAGATAATTATTAGAAGTATTACTATGAGTGATTCTTAAGCTGTAAAATGAGACATTTCAAGAGCAACTAAAACTAGAACATCATCATCATAGCATACCCTGATAGAGCAAATAGAGATAATACAAGGAGCTATCATTTCCACACCACACTTAAAGTGAAGTCATCTCATATTTGCAGGACTGTTATCAATTATGTTTATTGGAGGAAATAACTGGGAGGGGACAGTCTTCTGGTGGCCAAGGTGACTTTAAACTGCCAAATATAGAAATGAGAACTCCTATGACTCATGGAATGTCATTCAAGTATATCCTTCAAGCCAGCTGCTCTCTGGTCCTAGATATTTCACATGTGCCTCATTTCCAAGATAGCAATGACTACATCTAATTTCGTTTTCAATGGATTTCCATGAGAAGTTCTATAAGTATCATCTAGCTCCACAAGTATTGCAACCATTAAAGCTAAGCCTAAAAAAAATTAGGAATGTTTTCCTAAATAGTGAAATCCTAACATTCACAGTGATGAAATAGAGAAATAAGTGACCTAAGAGAAGGTTATTTATATTCTATGAAATAAAGAATTTTAGCTTTTCATTTGAAAATGAATGAGACTGACATCCACTAAATTCACTAGTCATTGAAAAAAAAAAAGCCCAGTAAAAGGCTGACTAAGGGACTTCCCTGGTGGTTCAATGCAGGGGACTTGGGTTTGATCCCTGATTGGGGAACTAGGATCCCACGTGCTGGGGGGCAACTAAGCTCATGTGCTCTAGAGCCCGCGTGCTACAACCAGAGAGCCCATGCACTCTATAGCCCATGCACCACAACTAAAGAGAATCCCACGTGCTGCAACAAAGAGACTGCATGCTGCAACTAAGACCCTATAAAGCCAAATAAATAAATAAATACTAAAAGAAAAAAAAGGCCAACTAAAAAAATCTACCAAAACCAAAGACAGCTCCCTAGATAACTACCCCTACCCAGTTCCCTGAAAATAATCAAGGAAATTATTAAAATTATATGAACAAAAAAACCCTGCTTATGCCAATGAAGGATATTATTGAACCTGGCCAATTTGTAACAGTAAAGTAAGTTTTAAGAAATATTTGCCATGTGGTGTTTATAACCTAAATAAAGTGATGTTCAGAATAAATTATATACTTGAGACTTAACTACTCATTCTTGGCTGAATGTGAGCCTTTACAATCATACAATGTAAAAGTCAGGGTGGATATGTAAATCACCAAACTTGAATGCATTCCCTAAACCACATACAGATCCACTGGCAAAGAGTGGCCGTCTTACTGATCAAGGGGTTAAACACAAGCACAAACTAATCACTGGCTGACCACTAAGCTATGTTGACCCAGGGGCAAACCCCAGTAAGCAAGGCTTCAAAAACAGAACAAAACAAAAATCCAGTAAGTACAGATATCAGTGGCATTCGCTGCAGGTAAAACAGACTCTACAGACTTAATCTAGAAAAGTCACTAGACAAACAAAAATACAACAACAACAACTAGCATCAAGGGAAGAGATTAGAAAGCAAAGTGGCTATAATTTTTTATCTAAAATGTATGGTTTTCACAAAAATTATGAGACATAGGAAGAAACAGGAAAATATGGGCCATGAACTCAAAAGAAGTAGAAAGAAACTATCTCTGGGGGACCTCAGATGTTCAACTTAGTAAACAAAGACTTCAAGGTAGCTATCATAAAAATACATGAAAAGAGCTAAAGGAAAATATGTTTAAAGAACCAAAGCACATTATGGCAAAAAAGTCTAGTAAAACAGGGATTATTGATAATGAAAGAAATTATACACACACACACACACACATATATACATATTTTTAAAAGGAACCAAACAAGAAATTCTGAAATTGAAAAGTACAATCACTAAAAGAAAAATTCACCAGAAGGACTCAATAGCATATCTGAACTTACAGGAGAAAGAAGCAGGACTCTTAGAGATCAAAAGAAACTGTTCAATCTGAAGAATACAAAGAAAAAAGAATCAAGAGGAATGAAAGAACCTCAGAGGGTCACCCTCAAGCAAAACAACATATGTGCAAAGGGAGACCCAGAAGGAGAGAAGAGAGAAAAAAGGCCAAAATATATTTGAAAAAATAATCCTGGCAACTTCTCAAATGTGAAAAAAATTAATCTACACATCCAAGAAGTTCAATGCACTCCAAGCACGATAAACACAAAGACATCCATACATGCTCATAAAGCCAAGGTGCTAAAAGCCAAGGATAAAAAGAATAACCTAAAAGCATCACAATACAGGACACAATAGAACAGATTAATAGCACACTTCTCGTCAGAAACAATGAAAACCAGAAGGTAGGGGAATGACACATTCAAAATGTTGATAGGAAAAAACTGTCAACCAAGAATTCTCCATCCAGCAAAACTATCCTTCAAAAGAAAAAGCAATGGTGCTGTAACAACTAGAATCACATGCAAAAGAATTAATATGGACTCCTACATCATGCCACATACAAAAATTAACTCAAAATGGATCAAAGACCTAACATAAGAGAGAATATATAAAACTCTTAGAAAAAAATAGATAAAAGGAAATTAATCAAAATTTAAAATTTTTGTGCATCAAAAGATACCAATAAGAAAGTGAAAAAAAAAATTCAGTGGAAGAACACTTTTATAAATCCTATATCTAATAAGGGACGTGTTGCTAAAATATATAAAGAACCCTTACAACTCAGTAACTAAAAGACAACCCAATTAAAAAATGGGCAAAGGATCTGCACAAAGATTTCTTCAAAAAAGACATATAAATGGCCAACAAATACATGAAAAGATGCTCAGTATCATTAGTCATTAAGGAAATGCAAATTAAAATCACAAGATACCAAACCTTCTAGGATGGTATAATATATTAACAACAACAACAGAGAATAACAGAAGTTGGGGTGGATTTGGAGAAATCAGAACTTTCACACATTGCCTGAGGGAATGTAAAATGGTATAGTCATTGTGAAAACAGTTTCACAATTCCTTAAAAGGTTAAACTTGGAATTACCACATAATCAGCAAATCCACTCCTAGTTTTTTTTTTAATACCCAAGAAAACTGAAAACATAAGTTGACACTAAAATGTGTACATGAATATTCAGAGCAGTATTATTCATAATAGCCAAAAAATAAAAAAATTTAAAAAACTACATAAATGTCCATCAACTGATGAATGGATAAACAAAAGTAGTATAGCCATATAATAGAATACTATTCAGCCATAAAAACAAATGAAGTACGGGGATTATGTGTATAAAAACAGATGACTGAACTTGGTGTACCCCCAAAAAAATAATAAATAAAAATAAAAAATAAAAAAATAAAAAAAAGAAAGTAAATGGAAGATTTGGAACATGAAACAAAACAAACAAACAAAAAAAATGAAGTAGTGTTGCATGCTACTACATGGATGAACCCAGGAAACTTTATACTAAATGAAAAAAGCCAGACATAAAAGGCAACATATTGTATGAAATACATGAAATCTTGAAAACAGGCAAATCCATAGAGAAAGAAAGCCAATTAGTGGTTGCTAGAGGATGTAGGGAAGGAAAACTGGGACTGACTAATGAAAGGCATAAGATCCTCTTTTGGGGTGATGGAAATGTTCTTGGACTAGATAGCAGTGATGCTGCACAACTTATGTATATAGCTAAAAATCACTGAACTGTACACTTTAAAATAGTTAATTCTATGTTAAATGAATCTCAATTTTCAAAAAATATATCTCAATTTTTTAAAAAGTAGCCAAAAATGAAGACAAAATAAAAACCTCCACAGATAACAAAAGACCAAGAGAATCCGTGGCTTATAGACCTTCCTTACAAGAAATACTAAAGGAAGTCCTTCAGACTTAAAGAAAATGGCAGCAGATGGTAATCCAAATGTACACCAAGAAATAATGTGTATAAGTAGGTAATTCTGCAGGCAAATATAAAGGAAAGCATAATTGCATAGTTTTTTCTTCCCTTAAATGATTTAAAGATAAGTGCATAAAGCAGTAACTCCATGAAACTGTACTGTTGGGCTTAAACCATATATAGGTTTAATATTTATGGTAATAACAACACAAAGGAGAGATGAGAAAAGGAATATATTTTATATTTGCTTAGGGGAAGTTTTTAAACTACAAATTCAAAACTTAAAAATATATCTGAGGCTACTTAGGTTATTTAGGTTACATATTTTTTCCAGGAAAGGTTTGGCAATTTATATCTTTCCCAAGGAATTTGTCCATTTCATTTAAATTGTCAAATTTATTGGCATAAAGTTGTCACTTCTTTTTAATTATTTTAAAGTACTTCTTTTTAATCATTTTAATATTTGCAATGTTATGTCCTCTTTCATTCCTGATACTCGTAATTTATGTTGTCTTTATTTCCTAATCAAACAATAAACCTCTAGCCAGACTGGTTATTGGATTTTATTTATTTATTTATTTAATATTTATTTTATTTTATTTGGCTGTGCCAGCTCTCAGCTGCGGCATGCGGGATCCTCGTTGCCATGTGAGGGATCTTTGTTGAGGCCTGTGGGATCCTTTAGTTGTGGCATGCAGGATCCTTAGTTGAGGCATGCAAGATTTAGTTCCCTGACCAGGAATCAAACTCGGGCCCCTACATTGGGGGCACAGATTCCTAGCCACTGGACCACCAGGGAAGTTCCTAGTTGTTTGATTTTAAATAATCAGCTTTTGTTTTCTTTGATCTTTCTTTTTGTTTTTTTGGTTTTCTCTCTCATGGATTTCTGCTTTTATCTTTGTAATTTCTTCCTTTTGCTTAAGAGTTTATATTTCACTTTCCACCTAAACACCTTAGCTGTATCCCATAAATTTGATACATTTTGTTTTCATTATCATTCAGCTCAAAATATTTTCTAATTTCAAGTTCCAGCTCCAAATTAACCCAGTTCTAAGAAGCCCTCTTCAATAGTTTCACTTAACACTTTTAGACTCCTAACAGCTGATACAACATTAACTGTTGGATCCTGGAAATGCATAGCATTAGAATTTCAAGCAAATATTTTCCACGATTTTACAATCCCACTTCTCATAATAAAATAATTTAAAATTCTTTCAAGTACTTATACATACATATTTACTCTGGCTGTTATTTCCTCTTCAGGAAGATCTAATTTATCCTCCTCCATATCACTAACTTTTACTTGTTTGACTACTTCCAAAAGCAATGAATCACTGGAAGGATGTGAGTGCTGGATACCTGTTTAAACACAAAATATCAGTTAAACACAAAGTAGAAAAATCATATCATACTCCTTCTATAATTTCCATTAATTAAATGATAATAATGTGTTTTATAAGTAAAGAAAGTACTTGAAATTTTCTAAGATAAAAAAGTGATTTACTACAGAAAAGTTTTTATACATGATTTAGTTATCTATGCTGTTTGTGATTTTTTTAATTATTATACATATAATAAAAGGAATAAATGTTTTTTAAAATGGTATCTATTTTTAATGATGGTATTATTTATGTTTTGAAATAGGTGAAGTAATCTCTTTAATCATATTACTTCTAAAGCATACCAGTAAGTCAAAGAAAGAATTATTCTCACTACATTAATTCAGTAGAATTATTTTTACTGTATATTTGTACTACAGAAATATTAAGAAAGAATGTGAAGAATTACCTTTAATTGCAAGATAATACATAGACCAAAAGCTTAAGTGTACTTTTCTGGATTACATGGAATTTAATAGATAATTCTGATACATATATATGCAACAAATGTAATGAACTACATATTATGTAAGAAGGCAGGGCTAGTGCAATGGAAAGAACATGGGTTGTGAAGTGGTAAACCTAAATTCAAATTCTATTCTGCTATTTATTAACCATATGGCCCCTATGAACCTATGTTTTTGTAACTGTGAAATGGAGATACATCACACATAAAATAAATGGTAGCTATTCTTATTGTACCTCTCAATTATCTGAGAGGCATAAGAATAGTAATAAAAATATATTCATAATTTATAGGGAGGACTGGAAAAAACTTTTATGTTTACGAATAAAGACATTTCATGTGTAGAAAATAAAAATAATTCATGCTAAATAACAAAACACCGTAAAGATGACAAAACCTCCCTTAATTTCTCAAATGGTATCCTTGCTCTGACATATAAAATGAATTATACCTAATGTACAGTTGTATTTTTCTTTTATAAATCTGCTTTGATTGGATACAAGTCTAGATAATCTGATAGAAATAGAAAAATATTGATGAAAATACTTATAGACAAACATACGGAGTAGGTAAAACATTCTGCAGTTAATTCTGAAGTAAACTTCAGGGAACTTTAAAGAGTTTTAAAGACTGATGCCACTGATTTTATACTATTACCAATTTCACTTTGAACTGTATGATTTTTTTCTTCTGTACAATTTTATTATCATCATTATACTTGGGGTAATTTTGAAAACTAGGTAAAGAGAGAAATAGAGATGGAAAAAAGAGAAAGGACACTGGTTTTCCTGGACTTAAAATGACTGAGACCAAGAAGGAGAAACATACAATCATATCTATGTACATGTGTAAGAGGGGTGGAGAAGAAGAGGAAAGGGACAGGGAATTTCCTGGAGTGGGATTTCTTGGCAAAAATGAAGAAAAAATAGAGAACACCATTCCTTAAATATTACTAAGTTGAAGTCATTCACCAAAAGATGTTTTCTGAGTGATAAATACAAAGTTTCGAGAGGTAGAAAAAGTATAATAGTCTCAGGACATACACAGGGGGGACAAGCTATACGCAACTTAAATAAGATACTCTCAAAGTTAGTGTTTGTGTCATAGACAAGGCCACTATTCTACATGAAAGAAAAATCACTTACTGTGTCTGATTTATTTCAGAATATAAGACTCTAAATGGCATTTACTGTACTGGCCAACATATTAAGACAATTTTAAAAAGTAAGATAAAAAGCTGGTACTCATTTCATCTGTAACTTAGGCATCAAACACAAGGTGCACAGGTAGCTTTGGTAAAGTAACTACACTTTAATATACACATCACTGGCCAATGACTTTTAACCATATTTTGGGGTATTTCACAGACCTCTCTTCAAAAAGAAAATGATGCCAAGTCAGATAGTTATAAAGGAAGGGCTTCGTATGATACTAAATGTCTAGAGTTCTATAAGAAAAACAGGTCATAAAAAAAGCCCTCTTTAAAGAGTTGATAAGAAGTCTAAATATATTTCACATTAGCCTCAGTTTTGGTAAGCAAAACGCTAAGCTTAAAGAACCATGCTTTACTATACTACAATGGATATAGAGACAACACATTTCATATCAACTACAGTATAATTTTATGAGTTTAAATTATGTTTTTCTCTGAAAAACTGAAATCAATTGAAATAGGAAGTCATTTTAGATTTAGGCCAAAGGCAACATATACAACCATTTAAATATCAATTATAAAATGTCACCCTTCTCTCATGAGTAAATAATTTTGAAACAATTAATAAAAACAATAACCAACCCCCACCAACACCTTCATTATCGCCAATAAATAAACAGCCATTGGAACTCACCTAGATTATCTCTCAAAGCACTAGCTTCATCATGGGTTCTGAAGTTATAATTCGGCACCAATTTAAGTCTCATGCGGGAATAATTTTCTACATTAGCTAGTTTCCAGTGAGTTGGATTTTGTTTCCTATGAATATTCATAAATAAGTAAAATTATTTAGCTTAAAATTACAAAGATTGATGGACTGAAACAAAGTAAGAAAGTATCAGATACTTTACATTTTTTGGCACCATTTTATAAAAACATTCACATTCATCATCTCATTTGACAGAAACAACCCAGAGCAAAAAACCAATGTCTGTATGCATATCAACAGTTTATACCTGAGGAATCTAAGACAGGCTAAAGTATTTGCCTAAAATGCCATGTGGTTTACAGGTACCAGAAAGAAGATTTGAACATAAATCTTCAGACTGATAGCTTGATATATTTTACTCTTTCACTGTTAAAAGGAAGTTCCTAACTAGCTATATACGAGTTTATTTCAAATAGAATAATAGTTTTACTACAAATAAAGATAATATAATTGCAAAAGGATTAAAGATCTATATATAGAGTTGAAGCTCTTAAGGGAAACAATAGGAGTAAATGTTCATGACCTCGGATTTGGGAATGGTTTCTTAGATATGACATCAATAACACAAGCAATGAAAGAAACAGATAAACTGGACTTCAAAATTCAAGTCTTTTGTACACTAAAGGCCATTATCAAGAAAGTGAAAAGACAACTTGCATGTTTATAGGTAATATATCTGATAGGGTCTATTATTGAGAAAATAAAAAGAACTCTTACAATTCAACCACAAAACATCAAACAATCCAATTTAAAAATGGGCAGAGGACTTGAATAGACATTTCTCTAAAGAAGATATACAAGTGGCCAACAGGTACATGAAAAGATACTCAATGTCATTAGTTATTAGGGAAATGCAACAAAATCATAAGATACCACCATACACCCACTAGGATAATGATGATAAAAAAAATAAGAAAATGACACATCTTGGAAAGGTTGTGGAGAAACTGCAACCCTCAAACACTGCTGAGGGGAATGTAAATGGTGCAGCTGCTGTGAAAAACCATTTGGCAATTCTTCAGTAAATTAAACATAGAATTACCATATGACCCAGCAATTCTGCCTGCAGGTATATAACCAAGGGAATTAGAGACAGGCACTGAAACAAACACTTGTTCACAAATGTTTACAGCAATACTCTTCACAATAGCCACAAGGAAAACAACCCACATGCCCATCATCCATTCCATACAATGGAATATTATTCGGCTATAAAAAGGGAAGTACTGATACATGCTACAACATAGTGAAAACACGATGCTAAGTGAAAGAAGCTGGGCACAAAAGGCCACATATTGTATGATTTCATTTATATGAAATATCCAGAACAGGCAAATTCATAAAGACAGAAAGCAGATTGGTGGTTGCCAGGGGCCAGGGGAAGGGGTAATAGGCAGTGACTGCTTAATGGGTCCAGGATTTCTTTTTCAGGTGAGGACAATGTTCTGAAGCTGGACAGTGGTGATGAAGACACAACATTAGGAATGTACTGAATACCACTAAATTGCACATTTTAAAACGGTTAAAAGAGCAAATTTTATATTAAGTGTATTTTACCACAATAAAAAAGTGCTGTTAAAAATATGTGCATATACACATAGAATATAAGTCAGCAAAACAGGAGTGACTTAGGATCAAGCAAAGAAATTATAAAATATTCAAACACACAGTGTCACTAGCCCTAGCTCAAAGAGGTGGTATCAGGAAGACAGAAGTAAATGGATTCAAAACAAATTCTATGTCACAGGGTAAGAGTAAAGGAAACAACTCCATGGTGAAAAACATGTACACACAAAGCTCTACACATATCAAACCTATAATTCATAAAAGACAAGCAAATTAATTAAAAGCAATCCTTTAAAAATTGACTGTTTTAAAAATTGGAGAGGTCACTGGCTCATAAAGTTCTAGATCAGAGTTCTAAACAAAAAAGGGTATTTAATGAAAGATAGACACTCCTACCTTTCAGCCCAAGGTCCCCTTTCGCATGTAAGATAGAGCTTTATTGCCTTCCAGCGTCTCAGAGTAGCTAACTGTTGACTGCTAAGTTGTTTAAGCATATTATTATACCTCAAGTTCTCTTGGCGTGCTTTTCGATTAAATGGCTCCACAAAAAACTCCTGAAAGAAGCACCAATAAATAATAGCATTGAATCATATATTTAGAGGTATGTTTAAATTTTAATGCCATAATTTAAAAAATCTGACCCAATAAAATCATGCAATGAAAGAAAGAAGCTGGTAACCATCAGGATTTTCTTATTCCATTAGAATCATTAATATGATTCTAGCTATAATCTACTTGTATTTTTTAAAACTTAAGAAAATAACAAACCAACAATAAACATGTGAAGAACTTCAAAAATGTAAAGTATCTCAACATAGGACTTTAAAACTCGAATTATTAACCTTATTCCATCAAGTAAAATGATTTTCTTTTGGGATCTTTTGATTTATAAGGCATCCGGAATCTGACTCAGGTTCAAATAAAGTAAAAGGAAGAGGAACCACATTCCACACTACTATTGATGGCCTAAAAGGCAATGCCGAAGACAAAAGAAATCTATAGGGGCAAATCTCTCACAATGAAAAATTCCATCACTTAGGAGTGCTATTCTCTAAATAGCATCCTAGCTAGTAAATGAATTCACAAACCTATTCCAGTTTTCAGGATAAAATAGATTCTGATAATAAGTTCTACCAAGGTATAACTCTAAGCCCTGAAATTAAAATTTTAAAGTTTTCAGAAAGACAAGAGGTAAGCCTGACTTATCTTACTCACACTGATATTCATTTGTTAGGAAATATGAGGAACTAAAACGGTATTTAACTTGTTTCAAACAAAGCAATACTGAATTACATTAAAGTGAGCAGTTAAAGACATGGATTTAAAAGACATCTTTTAAAAAGGCAGTACAGCAGTGTGTGGCTAAGAATATAAGCTTTGGAGTTAGACCTGGGTAGAAATCTTAGCTACTTAATTCTCTGAGGCTCAGTACCATCACCTGTAAGATGAGGTTGACAATAATTGTCATCATAAAGATTAAGATTTAATGTGCTTATTACAGTGCCAGAAAAGAAGCAAGCTATCAATAAATTATAGTTATTATAATTGTTACTGTAATTACTACTAGATTTGTAGGAAATCAAAGATTTAAAACAGATGATTGCTGAGACAACTGAAGCAGTCATGAGAGCTCCATGATAATTAAACATCAATTTCACATTTTTAAAGTTTGAGCACATATGGATATTCTTAAGCCAGATTTTTCTAGAAAAGCTAAGGGTGAAATTACAGAGAAAATCATGGTTGGAATAGTAACTGGTAAAACTTCTATGAGGGCAATATAACAATAATTATTATCATAATTGCTACATACCAGTAATTCCACTTATTCTAGTAGTCGTAGATTACAAATGTTTCTTTTTATACCTAAGTTATGGAATAAACATGTGTTTCCTCTGTGTTTTGTAGTTTTTAGCATATAGATTCTGTACATATTTTGTTAGATTGATATCTAAGTACCTCATTCTTTTTAGACTTATTGTAAATTGTATTTTTTTAGCTATCAGTTTCCAATTGCTTGCTGCTGGTATATAGAAACACGGTTAAATTTTGTGTATTGATCGTGTGTCCTGCAATGTTGCTAAATGCATTAATTATAGGAGATCTCTGGTAGATTCCTTAGGATTTTTTACACAATCGAGTGATCTGCAAATAGTTTTATTTCTTCCTTCCCAACATAAACGTCTTTTCTTTCTTTTTCTATTCTTATTGCATTTGCTGTGTCATATAGTACAATAGTGACTAGGAAGGGTGAAAGTGAATATTCCACTCTAGTCCTCTGTTTTATGGGGAAAGCACTCAGTTTTTTGCCATAAAATATGAAGCTAGCTGCAGGATTTTTGTAGAGATTTATGTATTTCCTTCTATTCCTAGTTTGCTAAAAACTTTGATCATAAATGGATGTTGAATTCTGTCAAATGCTTTTGTTGCATCTTCTGATATGACCATGTACTTTTTCTTGATAAGTCTATTAACATGACTCATTATCAAATGATTATCAAATGTTGAACCAACCTTGAAGTCTCAAGGTAAACTCTACCTGGTTGTGATGTATTATTTTTTTATACATTGCTAGATTTGGTTTCCACCGATGTTCCCAAGGGATACTGGCCTTTAGTTTTCTTGCTGTTTTTGTATGGTTTCAATATGGGGGTAATAGTGCCCTCATATAGTGAGTTGGGTAGTTATGCCATTTTTCTATTTTCTGAAGAGAGTGAGGAATTGGTACAATTTCTCCATTAAATATTTGGTAAAATTTGCCAGTGAAATCATCTGGGCCTAGAATTTTCCCTTTTGGAAGGTATTTAACTATAAATTCAATTTCTTTAATAGATAGAGAACTATCCAGGTTACCTACTTATTATTGAATTAGTTTTGGAAATTTGTATTTTGTCAAGAAATTGATCCATTTCATTTAAATCATCTTATTTACGTGCACAGACTGGCTTGTCCCTTATTATCATGTTGATGTCTGTAAAGTCAGTGGTGATTCATTTCTAATATGAGTAATTTTTCACTTTTTTCCTCCTCAATTTGGCTAGAAGTTTATCAATTTTATTGATATTTTGAAGAAATAGATTTTGATTTCATTGATTTTCTCTATTGTTTTTCTGCTTTCAATTTCATTGCTTTCTGCTCTTTAATAATTTCCTATTTAAAAATGTAGGGAATTCCCTAGCGGTCCAGTGGGTAGGATTTGGCACTTTCACTGTGGGGCCCGGGTTCAATCCCTGGTTGGGGAACTAAGATTCTGCAAGTTGCGTAGCACAGCCAAAACAAAAACAAAAAACAAAAAAAACTAATGTAAATTAGTATACTTTTTCAAGTTTCTTAGAGTGGAATGAACTTATTAATTTGAGATCTTTCTTCTTTTTTAGTATAAAGTACTTCGTGCTACAAATTTCCCTCTAAGCACTGATATATACTAAGCCTCCTTAGAGATATCTACCGTCAGTTTAATAGACTTTTTACATAATCACTATATGTAGAACACTTTGATATTAATTTTTAGATTGTTACTTATCAGTGTTTTTCTTCCAATTCTAAAATAATTTTCAGACAAACAATAAGAAATAGTTTGTTTTCAAAGTTCAGACTTGTCATTACTCTCATTTGAATATTAAATGCTTGAAATTAACATTAAAAAAACTAGGTATTAAAAACATTTAATAATTTTTACCTGAAACTTGAGCTTGCTTTCTCCACCTTCCCGGTCTCGTTTATGCATATTCACCATTAAGGATTCATAACAGTCTTTCCAATAAAGTGCCATGTTCTCATGACCATCATAAAATGTATGGGTCTCATACTGCTTCATGTAAGGTACAATCTTATAAAAAATATATATACACAAAATTTAATATATGCTTCTATAAAAATGATAATTTAGTAGAAAAACCTCACTCAACAAAAGTCAAACTTACATATTTTTCAATGTAAACTTGCCATTCACTTGAACTGCAATATTCTTGAAAATCTTCAAAAAATGAAGAGCTACCATTGGTAAAAGGTAAAGAAGGCAGATGCAAGTTCATGAAGAGAAGCTCATAAATTTTGGAAACCAGAGTACGGACAAGGGGAATCAGAAATGAGTATATTTCAGTCTGTTCCTTGATTGATTGACTTAGAACATGTTCCAGCTTCCCTAAAATGTAACATGCTTCATCCTGATTTTCAATCACCTTGGTCTGAAGAAGGGTGTTTAGCTTAGCTGATGCCACTGCACAAACCTGGAAGAAAATAGTAAAATAAAGCACATATTTAGTGATAGCAAAGTTCTTTGGCTCTTCTTGAAGTTGTCTTTTAAAATAAATTATAAAAGTAACCCATGTTTAATTTGGAATATACAGAAAAGTTAAGAGGTTGATAATTAATCACCCCAACATCCACTCTACTCCTTACAGTCTCCAAGAATTGAGGGATGATTCCATCTCTAGTTTTAACATTAGGTCCTAAAAGATATAAACCAAACAGAATATCCAACCCCTTGGCACAGTGACTGGTTTAGGTAACTCATCTTTCATTCAACTTATGTCATTGTCTTTGTCACATGGATTCATTCAGGGATAGCTTTATCAGTAAAAAGACATAACTTTTATACAATAACTGTAAAGAACTGTGAAAGGGCTTGGATTTTATCAATACCTTGCCTCCAAGCTAATAAGTTGGCCTACCATAGTTTCACAGATGTTGGCAGAAGAATTAGACTCCTGGATAAGAGACAAAGATCTACAGCATTAGCAGTAGCCAGAATATCAGCATTTACACTGGTTCCCAAACTGTAATTCCACAGTGAGAAATGAACAGAACTAGATGATGCCTGCACACCCAGTGGCTGCATTATAGGATAGGAACCCCAAGCAAAGGGAACCCAAGTCTTGGGACTTCCCTGGTGTTCCAGTGGTTAAGAATCTGCCTTCCAATGCAGGGGACGCAGGTTCAATCTCTGGTCAGGGAACTAAGATTCCACATGCTGCGGGGCAACTAAGCCCACACACTCTAGAGCTCGCACCACAACTAGAGAGAAGCACAAATGCCACAACGAAGATGCCACATGTCACAACTAAGACCCAACGCATCCAAATAAAGAAATATTTTTTTCAAAAGGCAGGGGGGCATGGTCTAGGAAAGTCCTTCCCAGCCCTAAATTTAAAAAGAAAAAAAAGAAAAAAAAAGGGAACCCAAGTCTTCTATATTGGGTAGTAAGTGTGCCTGAATTTGCCTTGGAGGGAGATATTATCTTTATTATACTGGACAGTAAACAAACCTGCCTTTGGCTCTGGAGGCAGACATGATCTCTGTCTTCCCAAGCTGTTCACTATACATGTATCCTCAAAAAGACAGTTCATCACAAAGGCATCCAGTGTCTGTATTCACAAGAGATCCATGAAGAACTGACTATCAACAATGACTACTGGAAAAGCACTCTAATTCTCCAGATATGAACAAGGAAGCATGTTGCCTTAATTGCTGCTGGCAGTCATTCTGTGACAATAGGGCAGCTAGCTTAAGACAAGCTGCCACATGATGGAGAGCAATGCTGTGAATCTTCTAGCTGTGAATCTTCTTAACTAAGTCAGCTTGCATTGATATTTCTGCTATTTGGAATCAAAAGCATTCTTATAGATAAATGACAGGGCACAGGAAACTGAGTAAAGTTCCAAAGGAAGATACATATTTAGGGCACAAACCCAGGCAAAGGAATACTCTATATTACGCTTAAGCTCTGGCCTTAACTCCATCGTAGAAAGGTAAAGTAGGTCACAAAGGGGCCTCCTTTCAACCAGACTAGAGAAAGATGGAAGTCTTAAAACCAAAACAGGACAAATGACATAAAGTGCCTCCTTCTCCCTCCACCTTATATCCCTATTTTGGATCACATTACTTGTAAAATAAAGAAAAGCAAGAGGAAAAAAGAAAGTATTAAAAACTGACATCACTTCAAGAATGCATGTGTCCCACGTGCCACGTGCAATACATGTGATCTGAGCTATATGCACAGGTTTTTGCAGGCCAAGGCAACAATAAAGGATCTCAGGTTGTCTCTCCATGCAAGACTGAAAGAGGCAAATAGCACTGGAGGAAACAACCTCTAAGATGGCTCAAAACTTTAACGTTTCTACTTTTAACTTAAGCTTCTACTAGTGAAGTTTCTCTACCCTCCTCAGGTTTTCCCCAAACTCCTTCACTTTAGTCTTTGAATCTGAATAAAGCAGCTTAAACCCAATAGAGGCCGACAAATGTGAGACAAAAGGTCATAAAACCTCATTATCCAGGAAATACCAATGCTAATATTCTGGGCTTTTTGCTACGTGTTTTTAAAAATATTGTTTACATAAAGAGTTGAATATTCACTGCTTTGCTGTAAAGTTAGTATCACACTATTAAATAACTATAAGTTTATATGTTTATTTAAAAGTATAAAGACACTTATAGTGAATACAATGATTTACTTACCACTGCCTTAACTTTGGATACATACACACACATCTCCCACACACAAAGATCTGATCTCCCTGCTCTCACATTATAAAGAGTACTACATTACAGTCACCTGAGAAATGACAAAAAATACCAATGCCCTAGTTCCCCTGTTTAATTACTGAGTGATGTCCCACACAAAGGTATTTTTTAAAAAACTCCCCTAGGTGATTTCATGTGCAGCTAGTGAAGAGAATCACTGGCTGAGCTAAGACAACTGAAGGAGCAGAGAAAATGGTGACCATATGCTACATCTAATAAATCAACAACCACTCAGTCCTGCTTTAAAGACAAGCTGGAAAATCCTGGCATTTACATGAAATCTACTAATACTTAAATGGTGGCAATTAAATAATATGTATGGGCTAAACAAAACAAATTTGCTAGCCAGATTCACTCTGTAGGCAACTCTAAACCCCTATAAGGGAAGCGGTTCCTTTCCCAGCCTTTAAGATGCACAACCTCAGAGAA
Source organism: Hippopotamus amphibius kiboko (assembly GCF_030028045.1). Classification (NCBI taxonomy): domain Eukaryota; kingdom Metazoa; phylum Chordata; class Mammalia; order Artiodactyla; family Hippopotamidae; genus Hippopotamus; species Hippopotamus amphibius. The sequence continues at coordinate 101,841,689 of NC_080193.1, forward strand.
ATATGCTTTTATTCCTGACAGAGCGAAATCAAACAAGTAGCTAGTGAGAAGTGTTCTAGGTCACTAACTACTGGTTGGATAGGATCAGTCTTATCTGTAGGTGCTGCACTCTTTATTAAGTATTTGTAGAGTCCCACTATGGGACAGGCACTGGATATTTAACGGTGAACAAATTAAAACAGACATTTTCTTTCTCCTCGGAAATCTCACCAAGGAGAAAAACACTGAGGGTGATTATGAGCTGGAAAAAAACAGAGTTCTAATATCTAAAACAAATAATTACCTGGTATGCTGGCTGCAAGGGATTTAACAGCCACCAGGCTCACATTAATAAAAAAACCAAAAAAGTTATCTTTGTTCTATTTCTAGATAAAGAAACAAAGAAAACTACGATGAACATCTATGTGTATAAAGATTGTTTGGTATTAGATGGCCAACAAACACATGAAAAGATGCTCAACATCACTAACCATTAGGGAAATACAAGTCAAAGCCACAATGAGGTATCACCTCACACTGGTCAGAATGGCCATCATCAAAAAATCTAGAAACAATAAATGTTGGAGAGGGTGTGGAGAAAAGGGAACTCTCCTGCACTGCTGGTGGGAATGTAAGCTGGTACAGCCACTATGGAAAACAGTTTGGAGGTTCCTTAAAAAAACTAAAAATAGAACTACCACATGATCCAATAATCCCACTACTGGGCATATACCCAGAGAAAACCATAATCCAAAAAGAAACATGTACTATAATGTTCACTGCAGCACTATTTACAATAGCCAGGACATGGAAGCAACCCAAATGCCCATCAACAGATGAGTGGATAAAGAAGATGTGGCACATATATACAATGGAATATTACTCAGCCATAAAAAGGAATGACATGGAGCTATATGTAACGAGGTGGATAGACCCAGAGTCTGTCATACAGAGTGAAGTAAGCCAGAAAGGGAAAAACAAATACTGTATGCCAACTCATATATATGGAACCTTAAAAAAAAAAAAAAAGGTACTGATGAACCCAGTGACAGGACAAGAATAAGGATGCAGATGCAGAGAATGGACTGGAGGACACAGGGTTGGTGGGGCGGGGAGCGAAGGGGAAGCTGGGACGAAGTGAGAGAGTAGCATAGACATATATACACTACCAACTGTAAAATAGATAGCTAGTGGGAAGTTGCTGTATAACAAAGGAAGATGAACTCGATGATGGGTGATGCCTTAGAGAGCCAGGACAGGGAGGGTGGGAGGGAGTCGCGGGAGGGAGGGGATATGGGGATATATGTATAAATACAGTTGATTCACTTTGGTGTACCTCAAAAGCTGATACAAGAGTTCAAAGCAATTATATTCCAATAAAGAGCTTAAAAAAAAAAAGATTGGTATTTTAGATTATTACCTCACAATATAGTTTTAGAGTAGAACTACTAGACAAAGTGTATAACTTCTTTTAAAGTTCTTATTCATATATTTTCAAACTGTATTTAAAAGCTGAACAATTCAAACTTTCATCATCCATATGTCAGAAAGTCTATTTTTTGTTTAGCTTTTCTACATTTTCCATGTTTTCTACAATGACCATGTGTTACCTTTATGATTAGGGAAAAAACCACTATCTCTAAAAAGTTAGTTACATGGGGAAATTAGTTTAATATAATTGTAAGAAAAATAAAAAAAGAACACAAACTTATCAAAATATATAACGGTTTCAATCATCTGAAAAAATACACACACAGAAAAAATATTAAAATATTGATAGTTGTTTTCTCTTAGGCCATGGGATGCAGGATGTTTTAGCTATTTTTTCTCTTTACATTTTTTGTATATTTTCCACAATGTTCTCTTTTATAACTGAATTCCAATAGCAAAAGAAAATTAAAAGGACCAGGTAAATAGCCATGGGATACATGTCATGACTAATACAATCCAGGTAATCACAAGCATCCAATGTAAATAGAAAGATGACAGACTAAAATCTACACAGAACTTTAACCTTTAAAATTTTTGAAAACGATAAATATTCTGTGGGTCCATCTTTTATTTATCTTTATTACAGAAACCTAGCACAATGCTAACACTTGGCAGATATTCAGCAAGTGTTTAATAAATGAAGAAAAATTAGATAAACGTAAAACTGAATTAGTGGATTAGTAAAGTACAGAAAAGGATTTTGACAGGAACAATTTAAAAAATAATTTTCCTAAAAATGCAAGCCCTGAACTGCACGTTATAAAAAGTCTGTTCCGGCTGTATAGCTCCTAGCTATACTAAATATAGATGATGTGAGTAATGCCCTCTAATATAAGCTATATAAATCCTCTAAAAGGAAACCTTAAATTATACTGAATCATAAACAGGAAAGAAGAATCGATTAGCTGCCTCTCAAGCTTCTTTCTAATCTCACAAAATTGAAACTAGAGTTAAATAATGGTATTTTTGAAACTAATTAAAAAATTAAAATGCTGAAAACATAATTGCCATTCAGTTATTATACAAATTCCTATGTTGCGTGCAAGTACATAAAAAAACATAAAGAAATTGACAAACCTGCAAATCACCCCTTCCAATGAAGCCTAGAAGCAACTGGATTTGAACTTGAGAAAGTTTCAGCCCTACTGGACTTTCAGAATACCACACTGACAGACTGTCGAAGAGCAGCATCATGTCCTCTAAAAGCTAACACAAAGGAAAAATTGAGAAATAAAAACATTCCACTTTTAAATCTACCGATGATGAGTTTTCCCCAACAGTAATACAAATCATAAATACTTCAAAACTAATTCAATGTTCAGTTGGTAAAAGCCAAAAGAATTATCCTGGTAATAGTTAACAAAATCTGCAACTATTTATGACATCTTATTCATGTTTATTGCATCTGATTAAATAGTACTGGTCTGAAAAGAGAGGATACAAAATTTCTTTCTTTGAATAAAGTCCTTCACCACCAAAAAAATAATTTCAAAGAGATGTTACTGCACCTTCTCAGTCCACATGTTTGAATTAACCAGTCCCTCTGACTGCAGAAAGTCCTGTATGATCAGCATGAGTCGGAAAGCATTTTCAGCAGTTACTGGATTAATTTTTGCTTCTCTGTTTTCTGTGACCGCCCACTCTAACATCTTCTGTAGCAAACTAAGTATAAAACAAAGTCCTCTTAAAACCATTTTAAATTTATAAAAGTAAGAGGTCACACACACACACACAAAACAGCAACAACAAACCCAGTTATTTATTAACAGGAGTATATCTCCAAAGATACAGTATTGCTGACAGGTATCATAAGACATTGTGGATGGAATATAGTTAACAATGAAGCAACTTTTTAATCTTTAGAATATTTATCTTTAACATACCTAATACTAAAAGGCAAAGTAAACGTTACCTGTTTGACTTGACCTTTAAAAAAGCTATGAAAATAATTCACATTCCAGCCTCCATGAGATACTTAAAAGTTTCTTTAAAACTGAAATTGGAAATGTTAGAAAGCCTTATGCCTTACAGAGAGTCTAACCCTGTGGAAAAACAAAAAAAGTAATTCTCTTCTAGTGTGCTATTGTTACAGTGCTCTGTCATATGCAGGGAACTCAAAGCTTTAGAGAACTAATTTTCATGAAAACACTACTCTCTTCCTTTAGCACAGAAGCACTCAAATTTGAAGAAGACTGTAGAACACCATGCACTAAGTGCTTAGATACTACAGAAAACAATTTAAACAAGGAATATATAAGCACTTACAATCCAAATTAATGTAAGATTTAAATCTCCCATTGGAATTAGTTTTGCATTTCTCTCTAGATCCCACTAGAGTGGCAACAGACAGGAAAAGGGCTAAGCACAAAGCTTCTCCTTTTCTCTCTCTCTACACTCACTGAATACTGAGTAAATATTCAATAACAAATATTATTTTAGACTCCTGCCCACTCCAAAAGCAGAGAGGATATCACCAACTGAATGCTTACATTAGTTTTATTTCTTCTGATGGTCGAAGTAGCTCACTGGATATGCCTGGTTTAGTCAGTGCCGAAAACACTTGTCCCCGTTCAACCCAAGTATCGTCATCAGACTTTTCTAGTCCCTTACACATTACACAGTTCAAGATGTTTGTCAGTAACTGAATAAGCTCCTCCTCACATCTCTACAAAAAAGATAAAGTAATATGAAGTTATTGGAGGGAGGGAGTGTTAAAAGCACATAATAAGAAACATCAGGTACATTGATTATAATCATTTAACATATTTTTAAGGTGTCTGGATGAACCTGGAACTTTACTAGGAAGGCCCTAGAGATGCAAAGATGAGTAAGACACTGGCTTTGCTCTCAAGACACTCACAATTTGGTGACTTCTAGATTCCTAATACCTTAGCTCATGAAACTTGGAACATGAATAAACTATGAAACTGTTAACAATTCACACACATTTCCAAGGTTAGATATATAAAAATAAAAACCACATCTGGACAAATAAGAAATCTTACCTCTTGGCTTTCAAGTAAAGAGAAGTCATCGCTAAAGCCCACATCATTTGTGACGCTGGTTTCTTTGTCAGACTGCGCAGAAAACGACTTAGTGGATTCTATCGGGGATGGCGTGCTGGGCAGGCTGTCTGGCATTTGACTTCCACTATCACTCAGTTCACATGAATCAATTCCGCTGAGATCTAAACTCAAATGTGCAGGGTTATTATGCCAGAATTCTTCTTGATTCTCTAATTTGAAAGATAATTCTCCCATAGAGCTATCTTCTTGAAATAATGGTGTGTTCGAGTCTAGGGAGTGTCTATCCTCCAAGCTCCACTGATCTGAAGACATGTGAGCTGAGGCAAAAGAGTTAACTTTTTCCTCATCTGTCTTTTCATCAAAGTTCCTCTTCATATCTTCAGCTGATATATTTTTATCATTGTCTTTCATTACAACCGCCCTACTGTGCTTATGAAGAGTACTTCCATTTTCAAAATTTGCTTTCAAAAAAAGCCTAACTAAAGTGTCTTGCCAACCCACTTGTTGAGATATTTGATGTGCTGCATCTGGCTGGGACTGTAAAATCTGTAAAATCTGCAAAGAGATTAAGAATGCAAAATTCGTCAAAAAGTATATAGTAATTTATATCAAAAATAGTTGCTTTTCAATTATTTTAATAGCAAAGTTGTTAAAAGTTCTCAGTTATTTTAATAAGAAACTTTGGAAGGATATACTTTCAAAAGATTATGTTCTTAACTAGATTAGCAACTATTTGAAGGGCAGACGTGTTTTTAACTAATCTGCATATTATTCATTGTATATCTAGAGTAGGGATGTACTCAAATATCTGCTGAAAGATAAAAAAAGGAAAAAAAGAAAATAATCCTCCATATACCAACACACTTATGTTATTAATTTAATTTGGTCAGAAAAAAATATATAAATAGAATTAAGGTATATGTAAAACGCAATAAAGTTATATCCTCTCAACTAAATACTTTCCATGAGCCTACTACACTTGTTTAGCAAATACTGAATATCTACTATATGCCAGGCACAGTTCTGACAGTAGGGTTAGGGGAGTAAATTAGAACACATAAGAAACTTTGATAGAACCTAGGTATACCACCAAGAATAATGTTTTCCCGTCTCACTTTTCCCCAGGCAAAGTTAATGGTTGCTTTTGCAAAAACATTTTTTTAATTAACTCTTTATGGTACAAACAAAACAAAAATTGAACTTTAATTCTAGAAAACTATTTCCAATGAGATGGATGCTGCTATTTAGCTGGAATAAGAAACTGAAATTAAAGAGGAGACACTTACATGGCAATGTGTATGATCCCTAGGTAGTCCAACTATCTTCACATTTTGGGGGATAAAAACAAGATCTCAAACACTATCAGAAATGCTGTTAAGATCTTTAAGACATTTTAATCACAAAGCCAATAAACTTTTAAGTAGAGGAAAAGAACATTGGCGCCCAATGTTTATAGAGTATCTCTTTTATCAGAATTTCTAATTCTGAAAAATTTCATAGCAGGAAATGAATTATGTTGGTGTGACTTCAAATAAAGTACACTAATGCTGATACAGAAAGCAGGGAGTCCCAGTGAGTCATGATGACGCGTTGTTTGTTTCCTCACTTAATTCTGTCAATCAGTAAGCTACCATTACTCTGTCAGTGCAGAATACCGATTTTAAACATATTAAGTAAGTTTAACATATTAAACTTTAGCAAAGAAACTTTTCATGATTTCATGACTTTGAAATTTTCATAAAATAAGACTTATTTTACAGCTATTCTGTAAACACATAATGAATAAAAACTGGGCCGCACTGAAAGAGGTTTCTAATTGCACACTGAAAGGAAAAGGATCAATTTACATGACCTGCTTGAAGGAAAATATGGCAAAATCCATTAAAATGCAAAATGTGAATTCTCTTTGACAGAACAATTGCATTTCATGAATTATGTCCTACATATGTATTACCACAGATAGGTAAAGATATATGTAAAAAAAAAAAATGTTCCTAACAGAAGTTTGTTAATATGGTGAAATAGGAAACAATCTAAATGTCCATCAACAGGGAACCAGATAATACTTTATAGAACAGCCACAGAATAAAAAACTATGCAGCTGTTAAAGAGAAAGATACATCCAGATTCACTGATGAAAAGGTACTGTGACATAATTAGGGAGTAAAATTAGAAAGAAAAGTATGGAAGCAAATTCAATACCAGACTGGTCAGTGGTTGCCAGTAGAGGAGAGAAAAGAACATAATCAGGAAGAAGCACACGGGATAACAATTCATCAACTTTAGTTAAAGGTTAAATGAGTGCACTGAAGGCGAATCATTGTTGGAATACACCCATAAACAAACTACATAAAATGCTTTCCACAAAGGTCAAAATTTTTAAACATGGTGTACGAGTTTAAAATGGTCACAACGAAAGGTTCTGAATAAAGAAAATATTCTCTGGTAATACATTTTTGACTCTGGAAAGAGCATTATTTCCAGGAGCACATGTATGGCTAAGAAGAAGAAATATATATGCCGATTTCTTACGATTACATAAACTTAACTCACTTCAAGAAAGGAAACTAAAATTGTGTCATATACCTGGTAAAAAATACTCAATCTAAAAGTTATTCACAATACAACAATACTGCAATTTTTAAAGTATATCTTTAAAGTTTACTAACCTTTCTGCAGATGACCACCCTGACATTTATACATGCTCTGTGAGATATATATACCACAGATAACAGATCTTTGAAATTAACAGCAGGATCTATGATGGGAAAAAAATTGTTAAAAATTAAATAGTAAAGACAACCAGAGAAAGAACTGTGGTAATAGTTACAAAAGGCTGACATAATCATTTCATTTTTATTTTATTTTTTTCCTGCTGTCAACAACAGATACCCTTTATTTTTTCCCCCTAACTTTATTAAGATGTAGTTGACATAAAACATCCCCTAAGGTGTAAAACATGATGATTTGATACATGCATATATTACAAAATGATTATACAATAAGTTTAGTTAACACACCCATTACCTCATATAGTTATTATCTTTCTTCTTGTGGTGAGGACACTTAAGATCTGCTCTCTTGGCAACTTTCAAATATACAATACAGTATTGTTAACTATAGTCACCATGCTATACCTGAGATTCCCAGAACTTACTTATCTTATAACTTGAAGTTTGTACCCCTTGTACCTTCACCGGTTTCCCTCACTGCCCCAGCTTGGCAACCACCAATCTACTCTGTCTCTCAATTTTTGTTTTTTCACATGTAAGAGAGATCACACAGTATTTGTCCTACTCTGCCTGACATTTCACTTAGCAGAATGTCCTCTAGGCTCTTCCATGTTATTGCAAACGGCAGGATTTCCTTCTTTTTTATGGCTAATATTCCATGTATATATATATACAGCATATCTTTGTTATTCGTTCATCCACTGATGGATACTTAGGTTGTTTCCATGTCTTGACTATCGTGAATGATGCTACAATAAACATGGGGGTGCAGATCATACCTCTTTGAAATATGATTTCATTTCCTTTAGATATATACCTGGAAAAGGGATTGCTGGATCATATGGTAGTTCTATTTTTAATTTTTTAAGAACTTCCACACTGTTTTCCACAGTGGCTGCACCATTTACATTCCCACCAGCAGCACACAAGGGTTCCTTTTTCTCTACACCCTCACCACTAGCACTTATCTCTTGTCTCTTTGATAACAGCCAAACTAACAGGTGGGAGGTGATATCTCATTGTGGTTTTGATTTTCATTTTTCTGATAATTAAGGATGTTATCCTTAATGTATCTGTTGGCCATTTGTATATTTTCTTTGGAAAAATGTATATTCAGGTCCTTTGCTCATATTTTAATAGGATTTTTTGCTATTGAGTTACGTGATTTCCTTATATATTCTGGACATTAACCCCTTATCAGATTTGATTTGCAAATATTTTCTCCCATTCCATAGGCTGCCCTTTCATTTTGTTGACAGGTTCTTTTGCTATGCAGAAGCTTTTTAGTTTGATTTAGTCCTGTTCTTTATTTTGACTTTTGTTGCTTGTGTTACATGCAAAAAATCACTGGCAAGACCAACGTCAAAGAGCTTTTCCCCTATGTTTTCTTCTAGTATTTTTACAGCTCAGTTCTTATATTTAAGTCTTTAATCCATTTGAGTTAATATTTGTGGGTGGTATAAGACAGGGGACCTTTCTCATTCTTTTGCAAGTGAATATTGAGTTTTCCCAACCACATTTACTGAAGAGACTATCTTTCCCCCATTGAGTATTCTTGGATTCCTTGTCAAAAATTGGTTGACTGTACATGCATAGTTTTATTTCTGGGCTCTTGATTCTGTTCTACTTGTTTATGCACCTATTTTTATGCACACTGCAGAATACTGTTTTGATTACTGTAACTTTGTAGTATAGTTTGAAATCCAAAAGTGTGATGCCCCCAGCTTTCTTCTTTCTCAAAGAAAGGACTGTATGTAATAGTCATATAAATGCTGAAATAATTGTTTCATTTTAAATAGGAACTATAGATATATTCAAATTTTACAAAGACAATAGGTGTAGAATGTTTAACATCTTCCTGAGTAAACCCTAAAAAACTGGTCTTTTATTTTAATTCCCTGAGCACATTGTCCATACTGCTTGGATCTTATACTTGTTTTTATCTTTTTTATGTACATGTCTTATCAATGAGATGGTAAACCACTCAAGACCTTATACCTTTCTGAACCCCTAGTATCTCATATAAACTCAATAGTTTGTAGTAAGTACTAAAAAAAAAGGTTCATAAAAGCAAAACCAGAAACAAAAAAGAGTATTTGAAGTCAGTTTTCATTTTCCCTTTAAGAATTTAAGCTCCGTAAAGAAAAAGAATATCTTGTACATATTTTCTCTAGTTTCCTTTTCTTTTTACAGACTCCATTACTTACTAATCACTCAGTAAATAAACATTTACTGAAGGCCTACCAAGTAAGGTACTATGCTATGCTCTGGGGAGACAAAAACAACAAAAGTACATGTGAAACAGTATCCAAGGAAAGCCCTACTGAATCGAATAACAGGTAGTTTAAAAAGCAACCTGAGGAAAGAGTGGAAAATAACCTTCAGAAGGAAAAAGAAAATAAAAATTCAGAGCCATCAAACATAATTACATGACTATGAAGAACATATCTTAAATGTATCAAGTATTTTTAGCCTTACTCATACCTGTATTTGTAATTTGATTGGTGAGACTTTTAATGAGAGATGTATTAACAGGTGCTTCATTAAGAAGGAGTCCTAATCCCGAGTAGCCAACTTCTCTAAGTCGAATACGTTGTTTACTTCGTTCATAAACGTTTGTGCATTTCAACATCTGTTCCATAACCTGGTCAAAACAGTAATATATATATATATTTTTTTGGGGGGGGGGTACACCAGGTTCAATCATCTGTTTTTATACACATATCCCTGTATTCCCTCCCTTCAATATATTCTTAATATAGAAAACTAAGAACAGTTGGCACTTAGGTTAATACTGAATAAATGCTAGTGTACAATGCTTTTGGAGCATCATTTTATTCCTCAAGTATTAAAAAAAATAGCACTAATAGGGAAGAACAATCCATATCTTGCTATCATTAAAAAATGAATCTTAATAAAAACTGGACTGAAATGCAACTGCATTTGAATAATTAATACGTTTAAAACCCTAGTTTATATAAATTTCTTAGTAGATGAAAGAAATAATTTAAAATTTTCTTTTAATGGCTAAGGTACAGATGGAAACAAATCCCATAGCTTGCAAGAGGAACAAAGCTGTGTTCTGAAAGAGAACAAAGATACTTCTAGATCAATCTAGTAATCTACGTGATAGTTGTCAAAATAAGTTTCAAAGAGGAAATACTTTGTGAAGCAACCCATTCATATGCTAAAATGGAAGAATGAATTAGTAACTCCATACTTCTTGGAGTTAGATCAATATTTTACAAAGTGAGATATTGAAAGCCTATATGGAAAGGGTAATCTTGGCAAAATAATATCATGAACAATCCCTGCAAGGCCACTTTTGAAGAAATAACATTAAATCTCAATATAAGAACACTGTGTGGGCAGATAATAGACTCAGGGATCACCATAACGAATACTCAAGAGAGACTATGTCAGACCATTTTTGTTTTCCAAAATTTACTTTTGTTTTCCAAAGCTTAGGAATGTACTTTTGTTTTCCAAAGTTTAGGAATTCCAAACATAACCCCACAAGTAGACTTTATAATGTCACACTAATGATGTAAGGGGAAACAATTGTCACAGGCAATTTGGCATAACAAACAGGAGAATAAATCATGAAAAAAACTGTATTTGCAGTAGAAATATGACTGACTTCTTTAATTTTAGTTAACCAAAAAGGTGGTGTGGGAGGCTTCAGCCAAAGTTCAAAGTCTGGGATATTCTGGATAGCTTAATAAAATACATCCTACATCCTTTAACAAGTTATTAATTTCTCTGCCTCAGTTTCTTCATCTGTAAAATGAGGATAATAATAATATCCACTTCATAAAGTTGTTGCAAGGACTATGTAAACTAATATATAAAAAGGGTTTAGTGCCTGATAAATAAAGGCTGCTAAATAAGTTTAGTATGATGTGCCATATAAACCCACTGTGAGGCAAAAGGGGGATTAGAGGTTTTCTATTGAAGATGGTATGGCAAAGTAGATTTTCCACTGAAATCATTGATCAGATTACAATGTAATTAGTTTTCAAATACATAAACAACCAAAACACGAAAAACATATATCAAAACAAACTGAACAATTTAAAATTAGATAGAAGTAGACATGAAAAAAGAATTTACATTCATAGAATGGATATGTTCCAAGTATAAATTCATACAACCACAAATGTCCCCAAATAAAAAGATGCTTAAGACATGTTTGTACCTTAAAAATGATTTCTCTTAGTCTGTCAGAGTACTTCTGATTTAAGAGCAAGGCATAAAGTATATCAGCATTTCCTGGCTCAAACAGCAGTAAGAAAAGCTGACCTCTAGTTGGGCTGGTACGTAGGAGACCGAAGAGTATGTCCAAAATTCCAAAAAGCTTTTAAAATTAAGCAACACAAAACAAACAACCACACTCATATATGGAAGCACAAATAAAGTCATAAGCCATAAATAGTTATTTAACTAAATCCTATATACCCTATATATCCCAGCTTAACTGGATTATCTGATGTCTTCTGAACCCGCCCTGCCCTTTTCCTCCATTATGCTTTGGTTTATTCCATTTCCTTTTGTATATTCTCTCACTACTCACATTGCAAGTATAGTTCCAGGTATATCAGTTGTGTGATTTTTTAAGTTAAGTCACCTAATCTCTCTGAACATACATTTTCAAATGTGCACATGGAAAGAGTAATTTTTTGTCTGTATATTTTACATTAGTAATCAAATTCTACCACACATCAGAATCACCTGGAGGGCTTGATTTGGCCTTATATTTGCTTTTCTAAAAAATTCCCAGGTAAATGGGTCCATACATTTAAAACCACTGTCTTAGAGGGTAGTCCTGAGGTATAAATGAACAGTGTATGTAAAAGTATTTAAAAATAGAAATACAGTTATAATTTACTCTTTATGCAAAATTTTTATGAACCTATGATATATTAAAATTCATATCAGAAATCTGCCTAGTAACTTTGATAACAGTTAAATACACATCATGTGGCCTATGAAAACGGGCTTCAGAATATCCAGAGCAACTATTTCCACGTACTGTTTTCTAGCTAATTAAAATATTTTATTACAGTGCCATTTATTTTATTAAACCTTCAGTTAGGAGGTAAAATATACTTCTTTAACTGCATAATAGCATTATATGTGACACTATGAACGTTTTACTCTTAAAATGTTATATATACATATAAGATTAAAAGATGATATAGCAACTTAATTATTCAAAAGTAATAACAGATTTATCCAGAGCATACCTGTTCTTCTTCACTGATAGCAGCTATGTAACCCATAAGACTTTGTATCTCTTCATGAGTTCCGCCTTTGCACAGAAAATATTTAATTAGTCCATACAAAGAAGTCCTTATTGTTCGAATATCATCTACAGACAGCTCACTATATTTACAATCACTCCTGAAAGAGAAAGTAAACGAGCAAGAATTGAAATTTCTAATTTTTACATTTTTGTATCTTTATACATAAAAGAATTCATAGTTTAAAAGAGGATGTTTCCATGTAATTATTAGAATTCATAGTACCTTTGGCTTCTTTTTCTTTTTAAGGAAAACCTTTTGAAGTTAGGAGTTGAGATGACAAAGATATAAACTGTTAAAACAGCTTATATTTATGCAATACTATGTAGCAGACACAGTTCTAAGTGCTTTACACAATATTAATTCATTTAATTTAATCCTCAAAACAAGCATAGGAAGTCACAGTTTTATTATCTCCTGTCACAAAGCAGAAAACTTGATCACAGAAAAGCTGAGTAAGTTGCCTATGGCTAGATAATCAATGAATGAAACATAATATTCAAACCCAGTGCATGTGATCCATTGTTCATCATGTTAACCTCCACAACATCCTGGCTCTCTGAAGTTAAAGGTATTAGAATTGCTGGGAAATAAACAATCTAGATGTTCTAATCAAGTAACAAAAACAATATCAAACTAAGAAGGAGTAAGGACATCATACCCATAATAAATCCTAAGGGTATCAAGGAGAAACTGTACACCATACTTCTTTCGGAAAACTCTCCTGCTGTCTTTGATGATGGTGGAAAGATATTGTATGTGACCTAAAATAGAAAGCTCACTCGTAAATCATATACCTAAAATAAAGTCACAGAGGTACTAATAAATTTCTAAAACAACTATAAAATTTTATCCAACAGCCTGCTCTCACCAATTCGAAAGGGAAAATCTCCACGGTTCCAAATACGGAAGTCAAAGAGTAAATACTGATACATTTGTTGCAGGAGCTGCATATTTTTCTCTAATGATACCTGCTCAATGAGTAACTGAATTGCCATCAATACATTAACATCCATCAAGGTGCTTGGCACCTGAAATCCAAACAGAAGAGGGTTCTGTAAAGTTCAGTTTAAATAACTGTCACTAAGCTATAATTTGAATGATTAATTCAAAACATCTACTAAATATAAAAATCTTGGTTAGAAAAATATAAAAAATTTAAACATTTTTTCTGATGTAACTCCAGAACACATTCCTAAAATAGTCTTTTTTTTAAATAAATTTATTTATTTATTGGGTCTTGGTTGCTGCACATGGGCTTTGGGGGTACAGGCTACTCCTCGTTGTGGTGTGCGGGCTCCTCATTGCCATGGCTTCTCCTATTGCAGAGCATGGGCTCTAGGCATGTGGGCTTCAGTAGTTGCAGCACACGGGCTCAACAGTTGTGGCTCAGGCTCTAAAGCACACGCTGAATAGTTGTGGTGCACGGGGTTAGTTGCTCCACGGCATGTGGGATCTTCCTAGAGCAGGGATTGAACCCATGTCCCTTGCATTGGCAGGTGGATTCTTAACCACTGCGCCACCTAGGAAGTCCCCTAAAATAGAGCCTTTAAATGATGAAATAGCCCAAATACCAAAGTTAACACACAAGGTTCTGTACATCAAAGATTATACACTGTTAGGTAAGATAAGTAGTTCTTGTCTAAGGTGATTTGATAGAAGTTTTAAAAAGCTGTTTGTGAAATAAATTATATCCACTAACATAACTTAAGCTATAATAGTGTAATTTTTTAACATATTTATTTATTGGAAAGAAAAAACCTCAACGCTAACTGATAATTACAATCATCAGTCATATCTACATAATGTTAGACTAGCTCACCTTCTGAAGTAAGACACCAAGAATGGCAACTCCATGGGAGTGAATAAGATTGTCCTGGTTAATAGGATGTCTTTGAATGAAGTGTTTCACAACCAAGATAAATGTTGCAATTAAATTTCTCTCTAGTCTTGACTCTGTGGAATTGTGAACATGTCACTAATTATCATAATTAATCACTTTTATATCATATATTCTATATCACAATGCATATTGTAATAAATAAGGAATTTGGTTCAGGAATTTGTATCCAAAGGTCACTTGCAGAACATATATATCAGAGAAAGAAGTGACTGCATATTATATACTTATATGCACATGTAAATATTTTCTCTACCATAAGTTTAACAATGTTGTCAGATTTCTGCTAACAGTACAAACTAAGGATAGTTAAGAATATAATCAACATCTTGAATGTTTTGACCAGAGTATTACAAACTTTCTGAACACCATTAGTAAAATTAGCGATGGACTACTTCAGTTACAAATAGTTAGGTTTCTTCCTAATGGTAGCAAGACATTTTAATCTATTTTTCAATTAATTCTCAAATTTCTCAATGACTATTTCATGTTAATTTCAGCTTAATACCTGATGCCTTTGTGGAGTTCAATACCACCCAATCTCCTTCTACAGGTGTTATCAATTCAGAAACTGTGCTTTCATTGAATCCTTCAGGAATCTGTCCTTCACCAAAGTGGCTGATTTGTTCCATTAGAGGAAAGAGTACATTTAATCCACCTATGCAGTTTATGATGTCCTGAAAGAGGAAACTACAATTTTTTAATCTTATAAAACATGGCAATTTTATCATTTAATACCTACACAGCATATATGAGGTTACAATTTGCTAAACTTTTAAGCAAGGTATATGGTAGCCTAAGCTAAAGGAACCCGTTTGTGGGCACATGCTTTAAAGAGCAGCCTCAAGGGTCACCATAACCAATACTCAAGAGAGACAAGGCCAGACCATTTTTAATGCACCTTTATTCTCCAAAGTTTACGGATTCCAAACACAGGCAATCCAAACATGACCCATAAGTAGACTTCATAACGTAACACTAGTGATATAAGAGGTAACAATTGTCACAAGGCAATTAGGCATAACAAACAGGAGGATGAGTCCTGACAAAAAAAAAAGAATGTGTTTGCAGTACAATTATGACCAACTCCTCTACTTTAAGTTTACAAAAAAGGTGGAGTGAGTGGCTTCAACCAAAGCTCAAAGTGACTATACTGGATAGCTTAACAAAATATATTCAATATCTTAGACAAGTCACTAATTTCCCTGGCCTCAGCTTCTTCATCTGTAAGATGAGGATAACATTAATTCCCATTTGTAAAGCTGTTACACAGATGACGTAAGCCAATACATGAAAAGTGCTTAGTGCCTGACATACGATGGGTGCTACATAAGATTAGCTATTATTAACTGCTCACGTGTTCTGAACTGCCATTGTTTACGTAGCTTAAGGCTGTAAACAACCTCTTCATAATCTTTGCCTGTTTTTCATACTGATTTTTAAGAGCTTTATACAGTAAGTAAACTAGAATTCTGTATGGGAAGTATTTTTTTCCCAGTTGTCATTTCATTTATTGTCTTTGATTTTGCTGCAGTATAAAAAAGCAATAGTCCTTTTCTTGATAATTCTGTTCCTTTTTGATTTTTACACAGCTATACTCAAGGCAACAAAGACTGCTTTGATTTTCAAGTATAATGTATGACACAAATAATCAGCTTTCTCTATATAAGTAATCCATAAAACTAGCCTTATAAAACCAATCTTATAGGTGAAATCAAAAGTTAACTTACCAATTGGCAAACACGTCATAAATCTTACTATGTTAACAGGTAAGAATAAGTGTTCTTATCTCAAAGAGAAAAAAGCTTTACACCACATGAATAACATGAGATTAATACAAACTGATGGATTCATTTTTACACAGGCAGAATTACCCTAATGATTTCTGAAACAATAAGCATATTTCATTGGTGTTAAATGATTAAAAGACAAAAGTTTTTTGTTTTGTTTTGTTTTTTCTGCTAATTTACCAGCAAGTTTCAATATAACTATCTAATATATCTTTTAAGGAAAGCCTATATTTTAGAAATAGGATATCTCTGACTTTCACATTAGCCCAAATAATCTTTACTGAGTTTAATCACTGAGTCAACAATGCTATTGTGTATCCCTGTGCCAGGCTCTGGGGTGGGGGGCGGGGTGGGGAGAGGGGGAAGCAGTGGTCTCTCCTTTGAAGTTCTTAAGGACTACTGGAGAATTAAGCAAGCAAATGGTTAACTATTCACCATGATAAATGAAATAATAAAACTATTACAGATACTCATGACAAGAATAGTTAGCTCAGTCTTGAAAAATAAGTAGAGGCCTTTAGCTAGAAGCAAAGACATTACATCCAGCTGAGACAGAAATATGAGGCACGCGAAAAAGGCAGACAAGATCGATGGCTAGAGGGGGTTATGGAGAAGAGGAAAAATTACTCACCTTTAACCGGAGAGAGGAAAGATCTAAGTTTTGTTTAAAGCTGATGAACAGGGAGAAGTATATGATATAGGAGAAAAGGGATAATCGATAATTGATGAAGTCTCTGAGGGGTTGAAATCTGTTACATAGTTTTAGGGATTAAATACTTTAAAAGTGGAGCAATTAACGAGGACAGCATATTTTTCTTATGAAAACTGCTAAGCTCATGGCACAGCTTAAAAAGGTGACTAAGTTACAAACAAATCAAATAGTCATTCAACCACTTATATGTTTATCCTGCAAACTGTGTATCTGCAAACACTTTAAACGGGACTTATTCATATTAATCTGGTGGTGCTCAAAAGACAAATGTTTTTAAAGGATGGGTAAACTTATATAATATGTTGCCCAAGATTCATTATTAACTTACCTTAATGTCCCAGTTTACTACTTTGTTTCCTGTTAACCTTCCATGCAAACAATTAGTAGATAAATCAAGACAGATTGAATTTTTGCAGGCCTAAAAATAAAAGAAAAATATGGCAAACAGCTAAGCATGATGAAGACAAAACAAAGCTTTAACTATATACGGAACATTTCACCATGATTTTAAAAGGTATATAGTATAGTCAATGATAAGATGCCTACAATATTAAGTTTAGTATTACTATTCTCTGATTGTCTTTTAAAAGACAGGGACTAGATTCCAATGCACTCACTCATCAAATGAGGTCACTTCTGCTT
Organism: Hippopotamus amphibius kiboko; assembly: GCF_030028045.1. NCBI lineage: Eukaryota > Metazoa > Chordata > Mammalia > Artiodactyla > Hippopotamidae > Hippopotamus > Hippopotamus amphibius. The sequence continues at coordinate 101,859,264 of NC_080193.1, forward strand.
GTCATCTGACAGATAAGCATTAGCTAGAACCTATCATTCACCAATCACATAGTTAAAAATTCCTTCTATTCTAAACCAATATATGCGAACAGATTTTTGACTGTTTAAAAAATTCAATGTTTTAGTCCCATTAGTACAGAAAATTATATCATGATACAAAAATCAAACCACAGGCATAACACACTATCTTCCCTTATATTACTGACTGACCAGTTTCAGTTATATTCAAATTAAAAGCTCTGTCTGCAACTCTGGAAATTGTTAAAGTTATTTGTTAACTTCCATTAAGGGTTATAAAGCAGGGAACTTCACATATAACCTGTGAATTTATAGGAAATGAAACATCCTTGAATCTAAATCCCCAGTCCAAAAGAAAATAAAGAAACCTACAAACTTTAGCAAAGATGATGATGATGTTGTTTTTCTCTTAAGGCAACTGAGAAAAATTGCTTTAATAAAGTAAATGTAAATTGGGTTTACATTTAACTCAATGTAAACTGTATTAGTCTCCGAGACAGAAAACTCTTTCTCCTGTTACTTCCTTAGTTTGGGTACTGTGTATCTATGACCTGTCCAAACACAGTAATCTCCCTATGGTATGACTGCTTCCAGTCTACCTCTCCAATCCAACTCTGACACTGTAGCTCAAGACCTTTTTCTAAAAAGCAAACCTGATCATTTCACTCTCCTGCTTAAAATCCTATCCACTGCCTACTATTTAGCCTGGCATAAGAGGTTTGCTATGATCTGGTCTCCACTTGGCCCTTTAACCTCACTTCTGGCCAATTCTCCCACTTAGTGACGGATACCCAAATACACACAGAATCCAGCTTTACATTCTGTGCCTTTGTAGGTGCTCCTCACTGCACATCCCTCTCTCTACTCTGCCTTTTAAAACACAAATCAAACCATCTTTTCTACGATATTTTATCCTCCTGGAAGAACCAACCACTCTTCCTTTATACCCACCCTGTATTTTGTATCTAATTCCAACACAAAAATATTGTATAGTGGTTAAGGATCTGCATTAAACAGGCTAGGCAGTCACTAAAATTATGAAGCTAGGCTAGTTACTTATCTTTGCTCAGCCTCAGAAAACTAGAGCTTAGGAAAGATACAAAGAGTACCTCAGAGCTTTTGTGAAGATTAAGTAAAATAATACACGTGAAACATTTAGCACAGTGCTTAATACACTGTAGACACCCAATAAATTGTAGTTAAAAAGAAAAATGCTTATGAAATTATATTGTGCTTATTTTTTACACATTTATTTCACTTCAGATTGTAAGCTTCTTAAAGCTGGAGGTTTTAACTTATTCATCTTTGTATCCTAAAAGTTCAGACAATTGTTGACACAAAGAAGACACTCAAAAATATTTAAACAAATGGATGGTTAAACACCTCCTAAGATGAAAAACTGCTGACTGTCAAAAACTCCCTAGAGCAGCTTTTCCCAAACTAGTAATTGTTAACAAGTGAAATGAAAATCAAAATGTGTTCTGTGTTCAAACAACTGGTGAAAATGTAGGGTAAAACAAATGTAAACCAGTTTCTTTATAAGCAGAATTTTTCAATTTATCACCCATCTCCAAGAAGGATACACAGAATGCAACATTCCCTCAACCTTATTTAACCACAGAATCCTTGTATCCTGATGTTACCATTTTTAAGAAATATTCCAATAAACTGTTTTATTGTATATATTTGTCATAGTGAGTTTCATGAGGAAAAATAGCTATTTTTAATATTATAGAATTTTTACTTCCAATAGTAAAAATTCAACCTTAATGTTATTAAAATCAAAGTTACTTTGGGGACTTCCCTGGTGGTGCAGTGGTTAAGAAGACACAGGTTTGAGCCCTGGTCCAGGAAGATTCCACATGCCACGGAGCAACTAAGCCTGTATGCCACAACTACTGAAGCCCTTGTGCCACAACTACTGAAGCCCATGAGCCTAGAGCCCATGCTGCGCACCACAATGAAGAGTAGCCCAGAGTATCCCCTGCTAGAGGCAACTAGAGGAAGCCTGCGCACAGCAACAAAGAGCCAGCACAGCCAAAAATTAAAGTTACTTTGAAAAAAGGATATGCCAAAAAGACCCTAGCCATCACATGCCTAGACATGTCACTAATTAGTGAGATTAAGTCCAATTATTTCCCATCTACCTATACTGAATAGTTGTAATAAAAATAAGATATAATCCCCACCAGGAAATAACTTAAAATCTAGTTTGGAAAACAAACATGTACATCTTTGGGGAAAAGTATTACAAAAAGCAAACAAACAAAAAATAAGAGATCAAGAGATATTATAACCAATGCAATGCTCAAATGGATGCAAGATTAAATTTTTAAAAGGCTAAAAAATATTTTGGGAAAACTGGGAAAAGTTGAATATGGGTTGTAAACCCATGAATTATTGATAATTTTCTCAGACAGGTTAACGATTATGTTGAAAGGTTTAGGAGTAAAGGGTCTTGATAGTTATGTCAATCTGCTTTCACAAATGATTTGAGATAGATGAAGATCAAGTGTGGCAAAATGTTAGTAACTGGTAAATTTAGGTAAAGAGGATACAAGATATCACTTTACCATTCTTTCAACTTCTCTTCAGGTTTGAAATTAATCAAAATAGAAAGTTCAGGGGAGGAATTCCCTAGTGGCACTGTGGTTAAGAATCCACCTGCCAATGGAGGGTACACGGGTTCAAGCCCTCATCTGGGAAGATCCCACATGCTGCAGAGCAACTAAGCCCCTGCGCCACAACTACTAAGCCTGCTCTCCACAGCCCTCGAGCCACAACTACTGAGCTCACGTGCTGCAACTACCGAAGCCCACATGCCTAGAGCCTGTGCTCCGCAACAAAAGAAGCCCCTGCACTGCGAAGCCCACGCAACACAACTAAGAGTAGCTCCTGCTCACTGCAACTAGAGAAAGCCCAGCACACAGCAACGAAGACCTAACACAGCCAAAAATAAATAAATTAATCAAAAAAAAAAAGTTAAGAGGAAATACCAACTGACAAGTAAACTTTACTAAGTTACATATAGACAAATAAGCATTCAAAGTAATAAATTATGACCATGTACTAGCTGGCTAAAATAGCTGGGGCAAGTCTATGATGTATAATCTCACACAACAAAAGCATCTTTCAGGTTAAAGTAACATTCAATATAATAAAGGCAATTAATATTGTTTGTTTATGCCACTTCTCCCTTATTTGTCTCCCAGTTCTACCTTTGATCTTCATTCTCTCAGCCCTTGCTAACCTGATTATTTTCACTAGATAAAGGACTTTTCAAAAAGGAAAAAGGACTGGGCATGGTATACACATAGGTAGCTTTTTTCTCCTTCTGAAGTAAACGGGTCTTTTGTTTTCTTGCTAATACCACATTTTAAACATAAACAGGGAATTTCCTGGCAGTCCAGTGGTTAGGACTCCACATTCTCACTGCCGAGGGCCCAGCTTCATTCCCTGGTCAGGGAACTAAGATCCCACAAGCCGTACAGCCAAATGAATGAATGAATGAAAGAAAGGAAGAAAGAAAATGTTGAGCACAATTCTGTTTCACGTCTCCTTCCCAAAAAGTAGGAGAATACATTTAAACAGTTTCATATATTGATGCTGATTCATCAGTATAAATTCCCACTATGACCATCCCCATTCATACTACTGGGAAGACATAATTATAACATTTGAACCCTAGTTGAGAGCTGCATCTTAAATTTTACTGCTTTTCATCTCCTTTTGAAGATTAATAATTTTTAATGGTAATTCAAGCCCCTTCTCACCTACCCACTGAAATGACAAAAGAAATGAAAATGGAATTTTAGTTCACAGTATAGTTAAAGCTAGATGGACAGTCCACACATTTACTCTGACCTTTGCAGTGTAGTGAAGAAGGACATTACCAGGCAGGTCAGCCATGTCAGAATCTTGAAATTTCCAAGGGCTTAAACAATTTGGACCTGAAAATTATATATACACACATACACACACATATCATTGAATATATATGGCTTTCTCAGTTCTGTGTAATTACAAAAAATTTTTAATTAATCTCATATAACACAGTTAAAACACACTAGCCAAAATGTACTTTATTTTTATATCACCTTCAATTCATCCAACATCTAGTAAAGTTGGGGTAGGGGGATAGATTAATCTCTACTGCAGGAGCAAAATTTTATATAGCATTAAAAACTAATATAAAATACAACAAATTTTATACATTTATCAAATGTAAAACAATTCAAATTTGTAACATAAAACAGCAAAACAACCAATCAAAAATGTGAATAGATATCACAGAAATGGAATAGCAAATGAGTAGGAAAAAATTTTTGACTTAACTAAAAAAAAAACAAAATTAAATCTAAGGTTCCATTTTACATCAAAAAATGGAGGAAACAGTATTTACCATGCTATCTTAATGAGGCTGTGGTGAGTCTGGTATACTTATGTGTTACTGGTAGGCACTACCAATTGGTATATCCTTTATGGAAACTGCTTAGGTAACATGTATTGAGACATAAAAATATTCACACACTTTGAATATTCATCCTGGGAACTTATCATAAGCAAATCCATCAAAATACCCCCCCCCCAAAAAAAGGGTACAATAGTTCATCACATTTAATATTTGAAGTTTATATCAATATTAAAAATTATTAACAATCTAAGTAAATCATGCACTATGAATCCAACAAAATATTACATAACCATTAAAAATAATAATTATGAATGCTATTTATATAACAAATTATTATTATTTATAAGAGTAAACTTTAAGTAGGAATAATTGTAATAGCAAAATCCAAACTATATAGCTGTAATGACTACACTAAATGACATTATTAACTTGGAATTTTTTTAGATTAAAGATCCACTTCAAATACTTTGGTGAGTTTCAAAGTGACGACAAGATTCTAATACAAACTTTGAAAGTCTGGACAGAGACTTTCATCTCAAAACTCCATGTAATCTAAAAAAAGACATTTTGACAAACAGTAAGCTAATGTGCAGATTTAAAACACATAACAACTTAGAGTCTTAACTCCTGAGCATTCTACTAAAATACAGATATAATTTTGAAAATAGTTATGATCCAGTAACAACCAGTGTGTATCTTTAAAATCAGAGCCAGAAGAAAAGAAAATGCCAAAATAAAAGCAGCTTGTAATTTTATCCAAGGACTCCTTATTCTAATGCCTTCATGAATTCTTCAGACATATTTATAAATTATAAAAATGACAATTTGAATAATACTCATGATTTTAGAATCAGTTGTATGATTTCTTATGAAGACATATTTTGTTTCATCAATGTATTAAAATCTATCAAAGCACTGTCAGCATTATAGATTGAATTATGTGCCCCCCCACATCCCCCTAAATTCCTATGTTGATGCTCTAACCCCCAATGTGACTGTATTTGGAGATGCGGCCTTTAAGGGGTAATTAAGGCTAAATGACGTCATAAGAGTCGGATCCTAATTCAATAGAACCCCTTATAAGAAGAAGAAATACTCCATGTGAGGATACAGCAAGAAGGCAGCCATCTACAAGCCAGGAATAGAGGCTTCACTAGAAACCAAGTCTGACAGAAACTTGATCTTGGAATTCTAGCTTCCAGAATTGCGAGAAAATAGTATTTAAGCTATCCAGTCTGTGGTATTTTGTTATGGCAGTCCTAATAGACTAACACAGGCAGTATTATATTTGAAATATTTGAAATATTTCCCAAAGGTTTGCTTTATTTATGCCTACCGAAGAAGGTATAGTGTACTATAATTATAATGTATAATATACTTGAAAGTTAAGACAGTAAAGCTTAAATGTTATCAACACAAACATTAAAAAAGGGTAATTATGTGAAGGGATGGAGGTGTTAACTAACTTTATTATGGTAATCATTTTGCAATGTAGACATGTATCAAATCAGCACATTGCACACCTTAAATTTACATATGTTATATGTCAATAACCCAATAAAGCCAAGCATAGTAAATATATGGTGTGTGGTGGGCTTTTGCTTCACTTAGAGCTTCAATTAAAACAAATACAGTTGACCCTTAAACAACATGGGTTTGAACGCAATTTTTTTCAATAGTAAATACTACAGTACTACAATCCACAGATGCAGAACCATGCATACAAAGGAACTGAGTATGTACATAGGGCCAACTCTAAGTTATATGTGGATTTCTGATTGCAGGAAAGGTTGGTACCCCTAATTCTAGAGTTGTTCAAGGACCAACTGTATATTCTTCAGATCAAATATATCTCTAGAATATATTTAGGCAACAGAAAAAAACTATTTCAGTTTAATTAGGCAGTAGGATGGTACATGCTCACCTGCTAAGTATAATGCCTTCACCTGAGGAGGCTGCAGTGCTTCATAGAAGATGATAACAGACCCCAGCTGACCCTCCAGAGATGTGGGACATCCCCATTCACTGTCTTGGGTTCCAGCTGATATCATTTTGGTAATCAATTTTGATTTTTCAATTGTTCCTCCCCAAGAAGCTGATGACAAAATTCCACCAAATGATGTCCGATGAGGGGTGATGGGAGAAGCAAAAGGTGGATCTGGGATTTGGGATGGTGGAGGAGTTGTGGTTCTTTGCCCAGCTGAACCAATGCAGCAAGAAATAAAAGGCTAAAAATTAAGAAGCAAACAAGAATAATAAATTATACATTTTAATTAAATCCCCATCCTCATTTAAAATGAAACAGTACATAACATTAAGCAGTACACTGAAAACAAAGTTTTATTTTTACTGGATCATGATGTGTGCATGTGTGTGTACACATAAGACATCACTACAGATGTTATATTTGGCCTACGGAACTTGGATGCATTACTTTTATAACTTACTTTATATCCTCCTGTAAATTTTGAATTTTTAATGAGTATATATTTTTAAAAAGTTTTTTTACTTTACTATATTCTAAAGTAGAGAAAACCACCTTTCTCCCTTAAAATTTATAAACAGAGAATTATATAATAATGCTCATTACAGGTTCTCCTGAAGTGATCGAGATGAACACCAACAAGAAATTACTGGAATCCTAGAAGGATCTGGGAAATAATCTAACCCATTCCATTATCTTCAGAAAAGGCCGTTTCAGAAATATCCAAAAATTCTCAAAGGACTTTTATACTAATGTTCTTTAAGAATCACCTCAGTAAATAAACTCTATCTTACACCTAACTACAATGTAAAGATTTAAGGCTTCTTCATTATTGTTTCAAATTCAATGAAAAATTCAATGATGGAAAAGAGTCCATCATAACAGTCTAAATATTTCATATACTTGGAGAGCTTTATTAAATGGTCCTTTGGCCTGCTCTATGCAATTTCTTTGGCTTTCCTGTTATGAGTCTTTTTTTCTAAGCTTTTAATTACATTTGTTTCTTCCTTGAATTGTTTTTCTTTATTATATGTTGTCCAACTTCATCTAATGATGATAGGCCAACAGAATTAAATATTAACTTACCATATTTAGTATACAGAAAACATTAAAACTTATAGGCACATGTTTAGAATAAACAGAATCTTATACGTTAAATTGAAAAAATTTTCAAGAGTTCGCAGTCAACTGGTCCCGTAAACAGTAGGTTAGATGAGCTTACTTCATTCATGGCAGGAAATCTCAGAGGGGCAGAGACCTTTTGCTGTCCATTGTCATAGATATAGACAAGGCTCTGACCAAAGGGCCTTTTTCCAGGCATGTGAACAATGGTTATGTTGTGCTGGTAAAGTAAAACATATATTTAAAAAGCAAAAGTTGCATTAAGGCCTTGGAATGACACATATGTTCAAAGTATTCCTATATAACTAGTTTGTATGAACAGCAGAACAGTAAGTTTAAGCATAATTAAATGCTGATTAAAATGATGTTAAAGTAAATAGCAATTTTGTCTGTAGTACTGTAAAAGCACTTCTGACTATTCTAGAAAAATCTATACACAACTGTAATATAGTACATTTTCTGCATTTTCCAAGTCTATGGGTATGCTTTATAATCAATTTTTCCAATGAGAAGCATTTTATTTTTTAAGAAAAGCAACTGAGATGCATTGTTTTTAACAATTTCTGTTCTCATTTTAAATTGAAAATCAAAATCAAATTTGATTCTAGAAAACTTGAAAGAAATCATAATATTTCAATATAATTTTTAGCACAAAAATGATTACTGCTGAATTTACAATTATTATGATAAATGGTATTAACTCCTTTGTAGGTAAACTTCAACATGAATAGAACTTTAACATAAAATTAATCAACTCTCAAAAAGCACATGACAACACCTGATGTACACGCACCAAACATGTTTTTTAAAGGAAAGAACCAAGAAGTTAAATGTGATGCCCTAAAGCCTTACCCAGAGGGAATCACAGAAACTGTGGTCTGGAAGCATAACTGTTGCATATTCTCTTTTCGTGCACACTGCCACAACCAACATACCTGAATGGGTAATAAAAGCTTCAAAACCCAGGCCACTTCCTGTAAAAAAGCTAACAAAAGTACGTATTATCAGAACTTTTGAAGTCAGTTGTACAGTTTTATCATCACTGGGGCACACAAAACATCATGAATATCTTTACCAAACACACTGTGGCTTACATTCTATTGCCATACATCATCAATCCCACCTTGCTTCAAAGATGATTTTTAAATTTCTTTTTAGAGTTTTAGTAAATTATAATAGGTAGCCTTATATGCAGAATGCCATTAAGAAACTCTAGCAAAATTATAAACTTTCAAATCTTCGAAATTATTCCAAATAAGATTCACAAAGCACGAATAAAAGTCTTAAAAAATCACAAGGCATATTAAAAATTATTAGTTACTGAAGCAACAAGTTTGGAAACATAGGTTTTCTCGTCCTTCATATATAGCAGCTTCCTCAATAGAACAGAGAAATCACCATTGATTTTCAAGTTTACTATTCCTTTTTTCTCCACTTTTACAATAATTTTAAGAAGGAACTTTGGTTCCAAATTAGCTTCAGAACTTAACTAGCAAAATATTTGAGATATACAACTATTATTATAATACCAACAAAGCACTTAATAATTAAACTGTGTACACTCTAAGGAGAAGCGTCACATAAATTATTGTACATTTAAAAACTAGATGCTTCAAAAAGTGTTTTCCTGTTTAAGAATCACACCATATACTGTTATGACAGTATTCATTTATATTCCATAACTTGTACTAATACCTGTACAATTGTTTTCTTTTTCCTCCTTTGTTAGCATTGCCAAGAGTCAGCTGATCCTGATCTAAACAAAACCAAGCATTGAAAGAAAAGGCAGACCCTGGCCATTTCTGTATGGAAGGCACAGAAATGCCTGCCATACTATGTGACAAATTAAAATACTGCAGTGCGCTCTCTAGACTTTGTTTTCGGGCCATTGTCAGGATTGCTCGAGTTACAGGAGTGGTATAAGGGTGGATATATTCAGATTCATCCACTCTCAGCAATCTTAGCAGTTGACGGATTTCTTCTGAGCTCACTGACTGGCTCCCCAAGGAACCATGGAGTGCAATCAAGTTCTCAGCACAAGTTCGATGGAGGGAAGAATGGGATTTAAGGGTTTCAATGATTCTAATTCCCATGTTTGCATTGACACAAGTAGTTCGACTCTGCCTATTAATACAACAAATTCTTTTCAGCCAATCAGAGATGAAGATTTGCAGGTCATGGGATTCTAGCTCTGGAAGCCACTGGATAAGAAGCAAGAGAGGTTGGACATTACTAATGCCCAAAATCCCAACTGAAGTGTGGTCACCCTCTACAGCCTGTAAAGCAACATAAGAGACAAAAGGTTAGCTATCATCTTTGATATGAAGATAATGGAACTTCTTTTAATAAAGCTAAAAAAATCTCACCATATTCATAAGTTCTTTAAGCAGTTCCAGTGGTGGCTGACCAAGTGATTTTAATACCTCAAACATATGTGTATAACCAATTCTTTCTTTAAATACTTCCTAAGAGAGGAGAAATCAATATATCAAAGCAGATTTTCAAAGACTGAATTTGTTAGAATACTAAAAATGTTGAATAATACCCATTTAACTATTAAAAAGTTCACTATGAGTTCAATATGAGTTCAATATTTCTATTTTCTTAAGTCAGATGTCTTCATCTTAAATAGATTCCATACACTTTCTGGAATACAGTGCTATAATAATATATCAAAATGTAAAAGAAATGGAATTAGCAAAAATCGTGTATTATAAAATTGTTATATTACTTGCAGATACCTTTACTTTCCTCACTTGATTTGTTATTAGTAGAGTATTACTTGAAATCAAAACAAAAATGGAGAAAAAAATGAGGAGACTTTAGGGATAACAGGAGTCAGCAGCCTCAAAGAACTAGATTAAAGACTCCTGGCAATTTTGAGTAGTGGCCAGAAAAAACACTGGGTACGGTTTTCTCTCTGCTCTTCATATCTAAATGGTCTGAATTATCTGGAGCACGAAGTTCAATTTAATAAGCTCCAAGTCACATGTACTTTTGAACTAGCAGGCACCAAAAGCCATAAAGTAAAATGTAAAGACAACCAAAAAACCTAGCAATACTAAATTGGTCCAGTAAGTCAGGCAAAAATACATACACTCATTATAAAATCAAAAGGTTTAAACGAGTATGACTGGTTGTCTCTAGGAAGGGGAATTAGTTGACTATGGGCCAAGAACAGGAAGAAAATCTTTTTTCAAAAGGCATTTAAAAAAATAATCTTTCAGGGGTTTCCCTGGTGGCGCAGTAGTTAAGAATCTGCCTGCCAATGCAGGAGACACAGGTTCAAGCCCTGGCCCGGGAAGATCCCACATGCCATGGAGCAACTAAGCCCACGCACACCTAGAGCCCGTGCTCCACAGCAAGCGAAGCCACCGCAATAAGAAGCCCACACACCAAAAACGAAGAGTAGCCCCCACTCTCTGCAACTACAGAAAGCCCACATGCAGCAACAGACTCAATGCAGCCAATAAAAAGTAAATAAATAAATTTTTAAAAAATAAATAAGTAATCTTTCAAATTTTAAAACGTGCAATGCATAACATAGTTTTAAAATTATATTTAAAAAGGACTTAGACATCATTTCAGGTTTGAATTTCATAATACAGTATACAGGCAATCCATTATACTCATAAACCAATTACTTAGAACTTAAAATAATTTTTTCAGATGACTGCAAGCCCTAGGGATTTACCGCATCAGTCAATGAATGGGAAAAGAGCACTGGTGTTGAAATGGGGAAGTAGCTGTATAACAAAGGGAGTTCAACTCGAGGATGGAAGATGCCTTAGAGGACTGGGACGGGGAGGGTGGGGGGGACTCGAGGGAGGGTGGGAGGGGAGTCAAGGGAGGAAGGGAATACGGGGATATGTGTATAAAAACAGATGATTGAACTTGGTGTACCCCCAAAAAAATAATAAATAAATAAAATTAAAATTAAAAGAAAAAAAAAATAATCCCAAAGCACTGCCCATAGGCATCTGTCTTTTAAATTATCAGCAAAGTGATTCTTATACAAAGATGGAGACATTTTCTGAACTATTTCATTTCATGTGTGAAACCCTATGTATTATATACTTTCATACATTACTTCGGGAATTATTTAGTGAAAACTGTTATATCTAAGATAACATTTTAGAGCTTGAGGACATATGCTTTACCTTAGCTGCTGGAGATTTGTTCATTACTGCTGTCAAAGCCTGAATGGTTGATACAGCCAAACAATCCAACTGTCCCTGAAACACCTATCAGAGGAGGAAAAAAAAGCAAGAAATTAACAAATGTGTTCAAGATTTGTATTCAGTTAGGAAACCTTTTGTTCTGAAAACCTGAAAAAAATAATTACTTAACATGCAATACATTCCTCTTCCAATGAAATGGATTTCTGAAACACTAAAACCTGTAAGAAAACTTACATACTTGACAGAAAATAAGCCATGTGTCAAGAATAATAAGGCTACATTCACTCATTACATTAAAATGCTTTGGGGGTAAAAACAAAACAAAACAAAACACCAAGCTTAATACATGCTTTTTAAAAGTAATGGACAATCTCAAGAGGAAGGGAGGGAGGGCTATCATGGGAAATTCTTGTATGTTTTAATTTTCCTTCAAAAACACACTTGAAAATTCCTAGGTTAAAATTTCATTAGCATGTACAATAAGATGTCTAAAACAGTCTTATCTACATAATTTCCAAACCCTGTGTTATATACAAAATGGTACGTGCATATACCAATCAAACAATAGCACTTGCAAACAACAATGTACATCTATTTTTACATAAAACGCAGAATTTGAGGCAGAACAGAAAATGAAACGTGTATCTATAAGCACTGTCATGTTTTTGAGAAAGCAACCTTTAATGCCAAAAGTTGTAAGAAAAAATAAATACCAGCTCCATTCTATTTCCGGTTAAGCGTCATCATAAAGAAGACACATGTTCAATTTTAGAGCAGTGCATTCATAGCAAAAAAGAAAAAAAGAAAAAAAAGAACATCATCAATATAAAAATACTGAACATGAATGTTATATCATCAAACTTAGTCAACCATGAAAGCACAGTGTGAGGACTAGAAAGCTGTAAAAATTATCACTCCCCAAAATCTGCTTTTGGTAATATATTACTATGACTTGAAGCTTGTCACCCCACAAATAGAATTTTCCTCTCTCCCTTTCACTTCAAAATGATGTGAGTAAAGGGGGACTTATTAGATCTTTGTCATTGTAAGCTAAGTTCTGTCACTTTCAGGCAAGTAATTTAAGCTGATATCTTGGTTTTTGTTGATGTTGTTTGTTTATTACACATTATTACATAAAACAAAACAAACATATTACATGTGTAATAAACATATCATATGCATTAAACATTCTGCATACAGAATTTCATGCAACTAAGATTTTATCTAGACTTTATCAAAGGGGACTAGGCATCACAGTACCTATAATCAGGAATACTAATTGTAAACCTCTAAGAAGATTATTATAACATTTTATTTTATAAATCTATATAAGGAGACTTTAAGAGGGACTAACACTTATAGAGAAATCCAGAACAGCAGTCTGTAATTGATATTTCACATCCAGAAGAGAAAATAATAGATTATCATGTCTTTTTTTATACTGCAGCTCTATTTATACACCTGGCCATTAAGATAATGTTAATAATGTTAATAAAAGACATCACGTAAGCTCTCTCACAAACATTCTGGGAAAGACAAATAACAAAGCAACTTTATAGGTAGTTTTTCCCAAACTAAATTACCCAATATATTGTGAAAAGCAAGATAAATTGCATATTTCTGCCTTATACCCTTGTAGAGCTGAATTTTTAGAAAAGAAAAAAGTTAAATTTTATGCTAAATTTAGACTCAAAAGAGTTCGGCATCTTCTTCCCTTCCTCCAAGATTTGGGTTGTCCATTGAATTACAAGCATTAATTTTCAACAGAGGCAAAGAATCAAGATATTAAAACTGATCAAACATATTCACGAACAAAGCCCTAAGTTCCCAATACACCACAATGCTTAGAAAAAGAAGCCCCCAAAATATGGAGTCACCACCAGGTGGACAGCATTGATATTGGGATTCCATTCCTGTACTTTGTATCTCCTAAACTGAAAAGAACACACACATACATACAGGGAATACTGCTGATTGTTTATAACCCTCACCAGGATTTGGCAATTTTTATTTTTAATTTTTTAAACAATTTTCAAAAGTAATTAATGAAGTCTACAAGTAGATAATGTTTGTGTACTTTAAAACATAAGAAGAAAAGTACAGGAATAGGTGCTCCCATTGACTGATTTTGGACTTCAGCTGAAACAAGATGCAGGCTTTGTAGATACCTGGTCCTCATTCATTTCTGTCAGTAATTTGTTGGCAAGGTCTTTCTCGTTCTTGTCTGCCACCTTATTGTTAGCATTTAAAAACAGCTGTTAAAAACAGAGACAAGAATAATGGAGAAAGAACATTAAATTGTTACCTATAAGCAGAAGTGAAGCTTAAATGGATGTCCACGTCTCTTGAAAATAAATCCAAGAATCCACTCATGAAGTATGCCACTCTTAAAATGACAATCAACTATCTGCTTTTTGTATTACTAACATTAGTTCATATACTATATAATTAATTATTATTTCTCTCTGAAACTCAAAGTTACTAAAGTAAGAAACAACGGCAATAATTATTTATTAATTTACTATTTATTTATTATAGTTTGTTAATTATAATTAATTTATTATTAATTAGATTAAATTATTATTATTCAAAAATCCTGAATTCTTAAAGAATCAGCAGAGAATGACTCACAGAAAAAAAGGAAACTGCTACTGAGACAGACTAAAGATACTGTAGTAAATAATGTATAGTAAGGGTTCTGTAGCCACGTACGTTTGTGAAATACTATCTAACTTTAAAAAGAGGTCTTTCTGAAAACACTTCCCAGAGTCCTGAACATGTTAATGTGTATTTCCACAAGGGAGGTCAGTGTGTAGCATCTCCCAAATTTACCTGACCACACAGTCTGTTAAAAATTTCATAACTGTATTTTCCAAAATTATCGAGTTGAGCTAATTTATATTAGTTTGCACACTAGGAAGAGGGATGAGGACTATCTCTGACATATATGGAGACTGCCCTTTTCTGAAAGAAATAAAGAATCAACTGGTTTGGTTTACATAAATAAAACTCAGCATCCCAGAAGATCTCAGTCACAGTTTGGGTAAAGAGGAAAATAAGTCAAATGAGAGTGAAAAGGGAAAGAAAGTTAGATTTGTAAAGGGATTTGTCAAGAGCATCCTAAGAAGGAAGTTGTTCTTAGGCACGACTATAATTTCAGAAATTATAAAACAAAAATCTAGTAACGTGCTGAAACAACACAATACAAAATAAAATGGATAATATAGTAAGGCATGATAAGGTATGCAAGAGCATAAGTAAAGTTTAACCTAAAAATAGATTAATATACACAATCTAGGCTTTGGAACCAGAAACCTGGATTTGAATCTTGGTTCTGCTACTTATTATCTGTCTGGTTTTAAGGAAAACTACCTAAATTCTCCAAGCTTGTTTTCTCAGAAATGAAAAGAGTAATATCTCATGGAACTGGTGTGCAGATTAAATGAGATAATCCATGTTAGGTTATTAGCCTAGAAACTGGCATGTAACAAGGGTTAAATAAATGAAAGTTGGAATTATTACTATCAGCAAAGATTTTTAAAAGAGTGATATTCCATATTACCTAGGTGCAAGAATACAGGAATGCTCAAAACTGATGAAAGTAAAAATGAGTAAAGTCTTCCCAGAAAGCAATCCATATAAAGATTCTTTTAAAAAGTTCTCACTCTTTAAATAAGTAATCGTATTTCTAGAAATCTACTCAAAGATACAGTCAGAAACTCACACCAAGATTATGGGAAAGAAAGGCTCACTTCAACTTTGTTTACAGTAGCAAAAAATTAGAAACCAGCCAAAGATCAACAGAGCAGAATGCTTCAATAAATTATGGTTCATCCATAGGTTGAAAGAGAAATCCTCAAATTTTCTGCTCTCAAGACCCCTTAACACTCTTAAAAAAAGGACCCCAAAGAACTTTTATTTATGTGGGTTACATCTATCAATATTTACCATATCAGAAATTAAAATCAAGGCATTTAAAAAATATTTGTTTATTCAAAAAATAATAAACCTACATGTTTACATAAATAACATTTCTGAAAAATAACTCTAATTTCCAAAATATACCTTAGTGAGGACAGCACTGCTTTTACATTTCTGCAAAATCCCTTTAACTGTCTGACTTAAAACAGATGAACTCTCCTACCTGCTTCTGCATTCAGACTTATAGTGTCATTGTGGTTAATGTTTAAGAAGAAAATTAGCCTCAAAAAGAAATTTTGTGAAGATTAGACTTTGCAGGACTTCCTAGGTGGCGCAGTGGTTAAGAATCTGCCTGCCAATGCAGGGGACACGGGTTCGAGCCCTGCTCTGGGAAGATTCCACATGCCACGGAGCAACTAAGCCTGTGCACAACAACTACTGAGCCTGCGCTCTAGAGCCCGTGAGACACAACTATTGAGCTCGTGTGCTGCAACTACTGAAGCCCACGCACCTAGAGCCCAATGGCTCTGAAACAAGAGAAGCCACAGCAATGAGGAGCCCGCACACCGCAACGAAGAGTAGCCCCCACTCGCAGCAACTAGAGAAAGTCCGTGTGCAGCAACGAAGATTCAACACAGCCAATAAATTGAATAAATAAATAAATAAATAAATTTTTAAAAAGAGAGAAGAATCAAATTCCTTAAAAAAAAAAAAAAAAGATTAGGCTTTGCAGACTCCCTAAAATGATCTTGGGGATCCCCTACTTTGAAAACTGCTGGGTTGAAATATTTGCAGTCACAAAAAGCAATCTTTTGAAAAATATATGATAGCATATGGAAAGACTCATGATATAACACAACTAAAAGCAGAATAAAAATAATCAGTAGTATTCCAATTTTGTAAAGGAATATACAGCCACATTAAAAATGTATAAACAAATAATATGTATATTTTGTAAGAATTTAAATATTATGTATACACTTTGTAAAAAAATATTTTAAATATATTTTTATACTTCTTTTTTCCCCCAAAATCTCTATATGGATTGTGTATTATTCTAGAAGTTAAATAAAAATCTATTTTTTAAAAAATGAAAAGAAACTTGCTCAAGTTCACTAAGGCAATGTGTATGAATCCAGACAGGTGTGATTCCCAAAGTCGGGCTTTCGACTATACCATTTTGTCTATCCACACCTAACACTCTTTTCCATAAAGAATCCCTCAGTTGCCCCTTTCATAAATTCTCATTCCTACTTAGACTGTCATGATGATAAATTTCTATTGTAGTTGATTTTAAGGAGTAGATGTGGAGAAGAGAGAAGAAAGTAAAGAAAACAAACTAAAGAAGATGAGCAAGGCCACGATATCAAAAGCTTTCCAGAAACTTATGATTTAAGTCCTCAAATGGGACTTTACATACTTATAACACATTTACAATATATTTTCAAAAAAATGATTTCAACTAGCAAAGTACTAAAGTCAATGCAATGGTTTTCAATCCTCTGCTACTAAAAATCTGCTGTTATTTTCTTCACATTAACTCAAATATTTTTGGACAGCTTAAAAATTTACATTAACTCAAAGCATATCCCCCTTTCAAAATTCAATATAGTAAAACAAAATAATTCTTAAATATTTAAAGCTCATCATACCTAGCATAAAAGTTAAACATATGATTCCATGGAACTGTATTTTAAATACGTTATACTACGATGAAATTCATTTTGACAGGCCCAGAAGTCTTTATACAAATATTCAAGGAAATTAATGCATACTTAAACTGGTTGGTGAATCTCATGCAAAAAGAAAGCATAGAAACTGCAGCAGTCAACCTAAAGATTTTCGTGTAATTCATAAATTGTTCATGACACTTTAAGCTTTACTTGACAATGTTTCCAATGGGTCTGAATATTGAAATGACAATTGGCTTGATTCTGTATTACTATATAAAAGAATAAATGATTCATTCCTTATTTACAGAAACAATTCAAACAAAAATCAATCATAGACATCTATAGCATCCTATAATACATTTGGGAGCTTAAGTTTTCACAAGATGACAAACATTTTTATATACTCATAAATCATATCACTTATCTCCATCAAATATGTTTGTATACACAGTAAATAAAATCTGTAATTCTCATATTTAATGAACTGACAAATTTTATAATATAGAATTTCATATTTTAAAATATAAAAAACTTATTTTTTTTCTACTGACTAAACAGTGACCTTAAACACCAGTAATACAGTTACAAAACTACATATAACAATGAACTTATGGTCAGAATACCTGGGTAAGAAATCCTACCTCCATCATATATTAGTGCTAACCCTGGGCTAATCACTTAATCTCTTAGGACATAGCTCCTCATTTGTATTAATAAAGGAGTTGGGCAGTTTATTTCAAAGGTTCTCCCTTGTTTTTAAAACTTATTCTAATGTTTAGTAAGGAATCCACAGGATTCTGATTAGAATATTCCACAAATAAAGACTACTACCAGGAAAGATGGCTCAGATCCCAAAGCCTAATGGGTTGCTTCTCTACCATTTCCTGTTTCAAAACAAAATGTGATAAATGGTATCAAATAATTAATTTTAAAGTGCTATGACTGTGAGCAAGTTTTTACATCCAAATTATAAGAAACTTTGGATTTTAACATAGTAGAAAGAGTAAATACTAGCTCACCATCATGACAGCTATGCCAAACAGTTTGGTATTTTTAAAAAAGATACTGCTGACCACAAGATGACAGAGATTTTTAATTATATCTTAGTTTCATATACTGTATAAATGCATACTAAAAATTTTGGTAGAAATATTTTTATCCTAGTGATTGATCCTTCTATAATGTGTGATTGACAGGTTCTCTACACATGTGTGATCTTGTCTTTATCACTGAAGTTGTCTTTATAACTGATAAAGCCACACTGCATTTTTACAACAAACAGAAGGTTTTATAAACATTTCTCTTATGCTTTCACCTCCCTAGGATTTCTTTCCCAAGAATGATCTTTAAAAGGTAAACAGGCATCCTGACTCTCCAATGGTAATTTGGTACTTTTGTTGACTTCATAAAAATTCATTATGACTTACTTTATCATTATATTATTTATTATTTTATGCTATTCTTTACAATTTTACTATAAGTTAAGCAACATAGTGACATAAATGCTTTCAAGGATACCCTTCCTTACAGTGTGGAAAAATTCAAGGAGCTGATATTAAAATTCTTATTCTGAAATAGTCTCACAGAATCAGAATGAACCCCTAGTATTTCTTAACAGGGAATTCATGAAAGGAATACCTCAAATAGAAATGTAAAATCTCTTTGAAGCCTCAAAGGCCTCTCAAGAAGCGCTCTAAGAAGTTTCTGGTGCCATCTTGAAATTTATGGAAACATATAATAATCAGAGATATTAGTTATTATGTACTCACACAAATCTGCTACAAGCATAAATTAGTAAAAACTTTTAAAAGTAACCAAATTGGAGGTATACATTAAAAATCATAGTAGTATTTTTATTTTTCTACTTTTCTACATTTTCCACTTATTCATAAGTTGTTTTCATACAATGTCCCCTAGTTTAAAAAATCTATGCCCTTTGATCTAATAATCCTACTAGAAACAGAATTCTATTCTATGAAACTTTAAAGAGTTACGTAATAGTAAACAAAATTGAAAACAAATTAAGTATCTACCAATTAGGGAATAGTTAAGTAAGTTATGGTACATCCACTTAATATAATAATATGTATATATGAAAATCACAGCACATGAAAATGCTAATGAAATAATCTTAAATGAAACAAAAGTACAAAAACATATGCCATCAAATGCTCATATCAAATTTTAACAACACATAACAAAAAACACTTTTAAAACTTAACAACAAAAAAGCTAAAAATTAAAAAATGCACCAAGAACTTGAGCAGACATTTCTCTAAACATGATATATAAATGACCAAAAAGCACATGAAAAGATGCTCAGTATCACTAATCATTAGAGAAAAACAAATCAAACTACAATGAGATACTACCTCACATCCATTAGGATGGGTATTATCAAAAAAAAAAAAGAAGAAGAAAACAAGTGTTGATGAGAATGTGGAGAAACTAGAGCTCTTGTGCGTTGTTGGTGGGAATGTAAAACGGTGCACCCTATGGAAAACAGTAAGGTGGTTCCTCAAAAAATTAAAAATTTAATTAGTACATGATCCAGCAAACCCACTCCTGGATATATACCGAAAAGAATTTAAAGTAGGGTCTTGAAGAGATATTTGCATACTCAGATATTTATATATTTTGTATATTTCTTGTTCATAGCAACATTACCCACCATAGCCAAAAGGCAGAATCAACACAAAAGTCCATCAACAGATGAATGAATAAACAAACTGTGGTATGTACATATACACACATACAATAAGATACTATTCAGTCTTAAAAAGAAAGGAAATTCTGCAATATACTACAACATGGATGGATCTTGAGGATATTATGCTTAATGAAATAAGCCAGCCACAAAAAGACAAACACTGTATGATTTCACCTATATGCAGTACCTAGAGTAGTCAAAATCAGAGACAGAAAGAATAGTAGTTGCCAGGGGCTGAAGGGAGAGGAGAATGTGGAGTTGTTTAATGGATACAGAGTTTCAGTTTTACAAGAGAAGAATTATGGGGAATGGATGGTGGTAATGGTTGCAACAACAATGTGAATGTATTTAATACCACTGAACTGTATACTTAATGATTAAGATGGTAAATTTTATGTTATGTGTATTTTACCCCAATAAAAAAGGAAAAAATGTACTTTTTTATAATAATATGCTCAAAATAGAATCGAAACAAAAACAAAATAATAGCTTCTTAAAATCAAAGACTACAATAATAATAATAATAGAAAAATACCTTGCAGTTCTGTAGCAGTCGTATGAGATGTTCAAAGCAATTACTGTTAAGAAAAATAGCCTGAAGAACAGGCCTATCTGTGCAGTCTAACATGGCTGTGATGGTATCTAGGAAAATAAAAACAAAACTTTCCATTAATAAAGCAGAAAATTTGGGATCACAGAAACATGCACTCTAGCCATAAATTTAATTTAGGCTTTTCAGCTGACAAACAGATGTAAATTAATAGGAAATAATAAGGAGGGGGAATAGAAAAAAAAAACCTGTACTTATTACTTGATAAGAAAAGTGAATATCTTTATACTTTATTATTAAAAACATTTATCTTTTTATATGTGAGTGATATATATTTCCCAGAGATTTACTTAAGTGTTCTTCCATTATAATTTAAATGTAACAAACTGTGGTTCCCAACTTGCTATGAATAGGCAATGATTGGTTATGTTTAGCAACACAGTCTCATTTATACAATATAAAATTAACATATGGCTATCATGAAAATGAGACAGGTAATTAACTCATTTATGAAGATGCTTTAGTCTTGTTTCCTACTGAAAGGATGTCCACATTCAGAAATCAAGGGACATTTGACATAGGTAATATGAAAGTTTACAACAAAAAAGAAGTCCATTCAATATAGACTCAAATATCCTTATAAACTTATAATTTATAATAATTACAAAACATAACATATAAAAGAACAGAACCATATAAGATGAATCTTATTTTCCTACAAAAACATAAATGCCCATCAACTGATGAATGGATAAAGAAGATGTGGCACATATATACAATTGAATATTACTCAACCATAAAAAGGAATGAAATTGTTATTTGTAGTGAGGTAGATGGACCTAGAGACTGTCATATAGAGCGAAGTAAGCCAGAAAGAGAAAAACAAATACCATATGCTAACTTATATATATGGAATCTAAAAAAATGGTACTGATGAACGCAGTGATAGGGCAAGAATAAAGATGCAGATGTAGAGAATGGACTTGAAGACATGGGGGGGCGGGAAGCTGGGATGAAATGAGAGAGTAGCACTGACATATATACACTACCAAATGTAAAACAGATAGCTAGTGGGAAGCTGCTGCGTAACACAGGGAGATCAACTCGATGATGGATTATGACTGAGAGGGCTGCAAGAGGGAGGGTGGGAGGGAGTCGCAGGAGGGAGGGGATATGGGGATATACGTATAAATACACCTGCTTCACTTCGTTGTACAGCAAAAGCTGGCACAACAGTGTAAAGCAATTATATTCCAATAAAGAACTTAAAAAAAAAGATTTTGATGTCTAATACTTTTATTTTATTTTATTTTTGATGTCTAATACTTTTAAATGGGACACCACACACATACCACACACCCACACAAACATTTTTTAAAATCTCTAGAGCTACACAACAAACAATTAATGTTGGTTATGTCGGGTGGCAGGATATAAAAACTTTTTTCTTCTTACTTATCTGAATTTTCTAGTTTAGCTATAATGAAAATATTTTATTTCTATAAAAAGGAACTTAGTTAATAATATTAGTATTTATCAATCTAACAGGAATACAAAAAGAAATCACAAACATTGGTGAAGGAGCTTACGTGGAGCGCAGAGACGGGGAGAGAGAGAGAGAAAGAAAGAAACACACAATGACACAAAACAACCAACACAGAGAGGAAAAGAAAAACAAGACACATACACACACAGAGGATCTGAGGAATCAAAACAAAACAAGAAACCGGAAACCTTCAAGAGGAAGGACGTGTTGAACTGATCTCTATAGAGATGTGTGTGACTCTTTGCCATAGGTTAGAAACTATAAATGGCACTTGCTGAAAATTTACTTTTCCTAGAATTTCAAAATCACAGCTGGTTTTATTTTTAATGTGATGCTTTTAGTGGATTACAGCTTTCAAAAGAGAATATAGAGGCTTGATTTTGTCACTGTTAAAGCAAATATGTGAAAGAAATCAATTCCATATTAAATATTTTGAAGTCAAAATCTAAATGGTCACATAACATTTGAATTAAGCAATCAATATTTTCTATAAAATGGCCTTGAATTTTAAATGAAAATGGAGAATATAAAGGTAAAAAAAAAAACTAGATTCAGAGAAAAAACTGAATATAATAAACTTCATCTAATACTCACTCAGCATTTTGATTTGCAGAGCTATGAACCAGCTTTCCCACTGTCTGGACCTCCTTTGATTAGGTAAAGCTGAATGATCTGAATTTAGCAATTTAAAATAGTTCTCCAAAATAGTGCTGGTTTCCACTTGACGCTGATCAGAGCTGCTAGTGAGAAGAATATGTACCACTTCTGTAAGGCACTTCAGAGTAAGTTCTACCTTCCTACCCACTTCTTCAGGATTTCCATCCTCCCAAGAATCACAATCGGCCAAAACTCTCATAAGAACTTCCATGGTAGCTGGAGAAATTGCTTGCAAAGCATTCCTCTGAAACATGAGAGACAACAAAAATGAAACCCAAATCTAACTGAAGTGCTGTACATTTGCAAAAACAAAGAGAATTTAACACATCTGTAGGCAACTTTTTCTTTATAAATCAACATTAAAAAATTTTTATACAGATACTTCAACAGACACTGCTGGTGTTTTATGCATATTAGGTATTCATTTCTTCACTACTAAGAGAATTCTGATTTCATTCAGATAGTAATCTGTCCATGTAGAAAACTCACCACCTTCCCTTGTAGCTAGGGGTAGCCATGTGACATAGTTCTGGTCAAGAATATATACCAGTAGACCACAAACAAATAAAAAAGAGAAGGACCCTTTGCTCTTGGCCTTTTCACCTTTTTCCCGCCTAGAATGCAGACAAGATGCTTGGAGCCCCCTTTATGTTATGAGGAAACATGCCCCAGAATTAAAGTAGCAGGCTGCAGAGCAAAACAGGAACACAAAGACCTTCATCCTTGATGATATCATTGAGCTGCTGTGCTATCCCAGAACTGCCTGCATTTGGAATGCTTATGCAAGAATAAAAATAAACACATCAATTTGGTCAAGCCTCTCTCAAGTTTTCTGTTGGTTATCGCAAACCACACGTATCATTTATATCATTTCATCCCAAATGATACAGATATATTAGAGGACTGGTTTGGCTCTGATTCTACAAACGTATTTCTGAAATGCTAAGTAACTAGTAGCTATTTAAGATGATACATTAAACTTGAAATAAACAACATATATTGCCTTAAATTGTTAAACTGATATGTAATAAATCAAAGTATAATTATGCAAAATCATCTGAAAGTAATAACACAGGCCATTCGGACTTATTAAAATATGATAAATAATATCAATAATAAGTGCTACTATGGAAGAAATTGCTGATGGCCCACTCAACATCAATTTTCCTCTGCTTCCTTATTAACAGAACCCCTGATGTTTTGCTGGACACATGGCTACCAGGAATAAACATTACATTTCCTAACCTACCCAGCTGCTAAGGAGACTGAGGAAACAAGTTTTATCAAATTTTTTACCTGAACATGTTTGCATCTCTGCAGCTATCTGATGGAGTTTGGCAAATGAGGTACTTTCATCTTTTCAGTACCTCCTGCAAAGATAACTGGCACCGGCCATTTGTCTCCTTCTTCACCTCCCCCTTCATCTTTGTACCCAAAATGCTGACATGATGGCCAGAACTCTAGAAGCTATTTTGTACCACAAGAAATGATAATAAGGATAGCAAATTGGCATGCAAAAGGAACCTGAGTCCCTAAAGATCCTAGAGCCACCAGATTAACTCTGGACTGCTTAGACTATTTCGTTTTTTTTTTAAACGAGAGAAAAAGGTAAACTTCTAACTTAAGCTGTTAGAACTTTAGTATTTACTGCTATTTTCAAAGAATCATAAATCTGATACACCTGTGATATACTTCATTCTTATAAGCACAGGCACTTTGTTAAGTGCTTTACATATATTATGTGTCATTTGGTCCTTATAATTACCCTATAAGTGTTACTATTTCCACATTACAAATAGAGAAACTAAAACACATGTAAATAGTTTATTCAAGATCATACAACCAGTTAGAAATGACACAGCATTCAAACCTATGTCAGTCTGGCTCCGGCGTCCTTGCTCTTAACATAGCACTAAACAGAATAAATATGCCAATAAATAAGCCAGGCATGATGCTTTGGAAAGGGAGACTGGTCCCTGGACTTCAGTATTACCACTCTTTGTGACAAAGCCATTATTATGCCTTTAGATATTCAATTCATCTAAACACCCTTGTACTGAGGCTATATTCAACAGCCTTCTGATTTCAATATAGTTGTAACTAAAGCTATAACCTGATTATAAGGATTTTGAGTATTTTCAGTACATAAAATAATAAATTGGGCTTCCACTACCTACTCGCTTTCCAGGTCTCTCAGGGCTCAATTACCCCTAGGCACTAACAAGAACAAGTCCAGGTATGTTCGAAAAGGGAACGGGATCCAACCAGCCTCTCCACTGGTCAAAAGCAATGTCATTTCTGATTTTATTCTTGTACACTTATTAATTCGTAATCTTAGTAGTAGAGAAATGATGGAAATGGAGAGGTACTGAAGCAAAAGAAGGATGTTAGCTGATAAAGAAAGGTGACAAAGCAATCAAAGTGAAAAATAAGCTTCTGGTCACCATCCCTCTCACTATAGAGACTCTTTTCTTCTACTAGAGTGAAGAGAAGAGGGCAAGGTGGCCCACTAGGAAACCCACGCAGTACCCAAGCAGTATTATTAGCAATACCTGTGATTTTGACATTAATAGAAATCACACACTTTCATGTATTATAGTTGTTGTAGTGTCTTGAAACACCATGTACGCTTCTCTCTTCTTTGAAATTACATTAGTCACTAGACTTGCTGCTGTATGTTTTTATTTGGTGTGTTATACAGAAGCACATTACTATGTTACAAATTTGTTTTAATATTTTAGTAACTGCATTTCAGTATAGTTTCCTTTGTGATCATATGTATTTTATTTTACGCATGTGAAAACATTCTGACAAGAGGCTATATCAGACTGCCAAAGGGGTATGTGGTACAAAATGTGTTAGAAACCTCTGATCTAAACTGTGTGGTTAAACAAAACAAGTAGAATGTTCCTTCTGAACTATAATCCTGTTTTCAACTAGTAGTTAGACTCAAAGTTTACCACAGATAGATTTTAAGATGTTCAATTAAAAAAAATAAACATTACTCAAACTTCTTTCTTATAAGTAATTTAAAAACTAGTTGAGTTTGTTGGAAAAATGCATATAAACCATGTATATATGCACTTAATTATAAATAAACAGAAGAGTGACTAAATTCATATGTCTTAGGAAATCACACTGTTTGATTTCATCAAACTAATAGGGATGACTATCCTCTATATTCTAAAGTAGGAACTAGAAGCTGAAAGTCAATACAACTAAGAACTTCAAATACCAAAACTGTTAAATCTAGTTATTTATGCAGTAATTTTATTGTTAACACTAATATTATTACTTAAATTTGTTAGAAGTTAATAAATAAAAGAAGTAAGTAAATTAGTTTTAAACAAGATCTAAACTCAGAAAGATATTTGTATGGTTCATGAAATTATAAAAAGACAAAGAATTCATTAAATAATCCATGGAAAACTTCTGGGACTGTTTACTATTGTTTTATAGGTTTTATAGGGTAACTTCCAATGCATTCCTCACCTGCCCACCAGCTACAATGGCTCCAAAGAGATGCAATAAGCAACACTTAAGACTTTCCTTGAGATGTTCACTTTCTTGAAAACACTCTGTGAATAAAATACACAAAATAAATAAATAAGATTTTCAAAGTATGATTGATCTCTAAGGAATGTCTAACATGGAAACATTGAAAACGATGTGTGAAAGGCTAAAATTTGTTGAAAGACAAGGTTAATGTGCATTTCTTTCATAAGAAAGGAAAAGAGAAACCATCAATCAGGGAGTGTTTTAGATACGTTCTTTATGTTCCTCATTTAATTCCCATAATACTCCATACGAGGATGATATTTTGCCCCCATTTATAAATGAGCAAATGGAAGGTCAAAATTTAATACTGTGCCTAAAGTCATAGGGTTACTAAGTGACAGAGCTAGACATTAACCCAAATCTGACATAAAATTAGATCTCTTTTTACTACTACTACTGCTTCTTATTAGTATAACTGACTATTATTATTCAATTATAAAATTGAAAGTTGGATAAAAAGGCCAATATTCTAAAGTTCTAGCACCAACTGTAACCTTCCTTTTAACATTATAATTTTATTGTTTTTAAAAGTTTATACATGTACGTGACAAAGAAAAATTAAAACAGCATAAAAACACTGACAAAGAAAAGCAAGTTTCCCTCTAACCTATTCCTCAACCCACCTTGCTCCCCACACCTAAAAATAAGTAAATAAATAAATAAATAATAAATTTTTTAAAAAAGCTCTACATATACTACTACATCCTGCTTTTTTGTTCTTAATACATTCTGGGCATTGTTACATCTTAACATATACATCTGCCTTATTCATTTTTATAACTGGAGAGCATTCCACTACAGTGATATAC
Source organism: Hippopotamus amphibius kiboko (assembly GCF_030028045.1). NCBI lineage: Eukaryota > Metazoa > Chordata > Mammalia > Artiodactyla > Hippopotamidae > Hippopotamus > Hippopotamus amphibius. The sequence continues at coordinate 101,886,407 of NC_080193.1, forward strand.
CTTAATTTACTTAACCATTTCTCTGCTGATAAACATTTATGATTGTCTACTTTCTTTTGATACTATTAACAATCCAATGATGAATATCCTTTTGCATACATCATTACACACACAGACAAGAGTACAACAATATAATTATTTCCAATTTTTATACATAAGAAACATTACCAAAAAGAAACAATTTTGAGTTAAAATGTACTGATAGAAATTTACATTAAAAAAAATTAAGTCATTCCAGCTATACTGGAATAACTGTCACTACACATGGTTTCCTGCTATAAATAACTAGAAAATTGGACAAAATAGGTTCTAGAGATCTTTAGGTTCTAGAAATTGTTCTCTTGTGATATACAAGAGAAGGAATAGCAAAGTGAACCTAAGGATCACCTCAGCTTCTGGTCTGTAGACACTTTCTGAACAAATGCACAGAAAGGGGGAACCCTAAAAGAACATTGCTATCTGCTGAGCTAGGAGACACATACGTTTAGGGAGGCCTAGGCAACTTGAATTTGTAAAGCAGTGCTGGAATGGAGGAAGCTATACAGAGAAAGCAATACAGAAACATGCAAAGGACTTGCTTTGCGTCCAAGTACCAATCCTAAATCATAGCATGAAATGCCATAAGACAAGCGAAAACCTACCAAGAAGCTGTAAGATGAATTGTCAGATTTCACACAGATGATAGAGTTCTATTCAGCCACAGAGGACACAAACAGAAAACACATACAGAGGATGTGAAAAGATACACTGTGCAAATTCTAATCATAAGATTGCTGGAGTGTCAGATACTATATCAACATCTGATAAAATAGGCAAGGAATATTATCAAGGCAAGGCAAGGAATATTATCAAAGCAAGGCAAGGAATATTACCATGGATAGAAAGGGACATTTCATTATCAAAAAATAGGCCATGCAGGCTTTTCGAAAAATCTGCAAAAGTTTATTTTAAAGCTTTACATCTACAAGTACTTGGGATAAATATTTTGGGATAAATTAACAAAATATGTGCACAATCTATACGCTGACAACTACATAATATTCGTTGAAGAAATAACATACAAATAATGAGATATATCAGACTCGTGAATTGGAAGTCTCAATATTCTTATGGTGGCAATTCTCAAATGGTTTCATGGATTCAATACAATCCCAATCAAAATCCCAGGAAGACTTTTTGTAACAATACTGAAAAATAGATTCTAAAATATATATAGAAATGCAAAGGACCCAGAATAGCAAAAGCAATTTGAAAAGGAAGAACAAAGCTTGAGGGCTTAATGACTTCAGGACTTAATATAAAGTCACAATAATCAATACAGTGTGGTAACAGCATAAAGGCAGACATGTGGAACAAAAGAGAATCCAGAAATCAACCCATGTTTTACAGTCAACTGATTTTTGACAAATGTGCCAAGGTTAATTCAATGGAAGAATAATAGCTTTATCAACAAATGTGGCTGGAACAATAATGGAAAAACTTACGTTAGATAGAAAATATTGACTCAAAACAGGTAACTGACTTACTAGAAGAAAACATAAAAGAAAATCTTCATGGCCTTGAGGTAAACAAGACTTCTTTGGAAAGACACAAAAACTACAGATATAAAAAAATTTTGTACATTAGATTCCATTAAGATTTAAAGCTTCTGTGTTTTAAAAGACTCAATTAAATGAAAAGTCAAAGTGGATAGGAGAAAATATTCCCAGTGATCAAGTTTGGAATAATTTTAGCATCAAAAACTATAACTGATTGTAAAACAATGAATAAATAAAAAGTCACTGAGTCCACAGTGATAAACAAAACAGAGAGAAATAAAACTTATTTGCCCCACTAGAAGTAAATATTATTTGAACTCCTGTTGAAAACAGACAGTAAAAGGTAAAGATTTACGTACTTTATCCAGCGTTTTTAGAAACAATCGTAGTTTATTCCCAGCTGATGGGGGAAAAGTTCTTTTTTACAGAATAGAACAGCTGATAGAAGTGTAAGGATAGAATCTGAAGACCACATACTGCAACCCTCAGTGAAATAACTGATCCAGGCAAGTATCATTAATGGATGCAAAAGTGTTAAATGGAAAAAATGCTGAAAAATAAGATATTCACCCTATGCCAAAGTATCATTCCAAGGATAACTTGCAAAACTGCAAAAGGAAAAACATCTTTACAATCGAAAAATTTTACTATCACTACTGTGAATAATGGTTAACAAAGGGTAGGAAAAACCCTTTCTCCCTCTCGATAGGAAAATGGACCAAGAATTGTATCACTAGAAATCTGACAAATGGGGACATTCAGTGTGTGACAAATGTGTTACCAGGCAACACTGCTTATGGTAAAAATGGCCCTTGATCTGGACTAGGAAGACTGTGAGAACTATAAATACCTGCTAGAAACTCATAACCTTGGGCTTCCCTGACTGCAGTGTAACTGCAGGGCTTCCCTGACTGCAGTGTAATTCAGGCATTTCCCTTCCCAGGATTTGGAAGTTACATTCATGGGTTACTACAAGGTATAAATGTCTTCTATGGGATACTGCACTTCAAAGCCAGGGTGGCTCATACACCCATCAATTTGATTTCATACCTTTATGTGGAAAACCCAAGAAAAGCCCTTGAAATGTTCTGAGATCTCCTCCTGAAAAGAAACACCTAACACCATTCCACTGGCATGCTGGGTTTCCTATTGTGGACATGTGAGCTTGATTATCTAGCTGAAGATAATATCGCTACCAGTGGTCAAGCTAAGTGGGCACTGCAATCACCTTCACCAAGCAATCAAACAAAGGACTATTTGGTTAGCAGACATTTGGTCCTGTCCAAAATGTCCGTAAGATATTTGGTCCATGCCAAAGGTCCATGATATTTGGTCCTACCCCAAACGTGAACCAAATGTGCTCATTCTAGATAGGACCAAATTTCAAGGACCTTCTGGCATAGCCAAATGTCTTACGAACATTTTGGACTAAATATCAGTGATCTTTTAGTGTGGACCAAATGTCTTATACACTTTTTGGACAGGACCAACTGCCCAGTAAAAGACCATGTCTGTCTTATTTTATTTCTCAGGGGGGAGAAAAAGAGTAAGAGGACTGAAGAAAAATGTTAAGATCTGACGAATGTGAGTGGGAAAGACAAGGTGTCCTTTTATATTCTGCAAAATTTCCTATATTCTTAAAATATGGCATAATCATTTTTTATAAAGAAAGAAAACAAGAGTCCATATAGGTCATACAAACAGGGACCAATTCTCTTCAGTTTATTTTCAGTAAAAATTCTGAAGTTCTAAAATATACTACCATCATACAACATTCACCTTTTCTCACAAGAAAAATATTTTAAGAGAAGTAAATTAAATAAAACAAAGAAGAAAAATCACAACAAAACATGAATCAAGTACTCCAGTAATAGGTTCTTAGAATCTTTATCTTATAAATATACAAAGCTGAATCAAGGTCAGAATCAGAAAAAGAATAAGGAATAATCAAAGTAACATCAGAATAAAAGCAAGAGAAATTAGAGCTGCTACTTACGATAAAAGAAAGGGACGAACTCCACAGTCAGAGAAGCTGGTTTATATTTCTGTCTGCTCTTTTCCACAGTACTAAGGATTCGTCTATTGTTAAAAAGAAGTTAACACCAAATTACAACATGGGCAAGGAGAGAAGGCACAACTATAAAACCATTATAAAATAAATTTACTATTTTACTTTTGATTTGTGTACTGAATAATACATCACCAGGAGTGGCATAATCTTGAAAAGGAAGCCTAGCCAATAATTTAAATGCTCACCAATTGAAAGCATTTCTTTTGAATTATGCAAAAAAATTTAAAACAAAACAGTGAAACACAGCAGCCACTTTAAGTCTCCTAACAACTGGAAACAGAGAAAGGAACTAGCCATTTAAAATTTCCAATCTGTAAAAGAGCTTGTTCAGTAGTATTGCTAATTTGATACCTGAGGTAGTAGGTATCAAATTGTTCCTACATTGCAACCAAAATTCATCAGAAATCAGGCTACTCTGTGCCACTTTCAGAAATTTTATCTGGACACAAAGACTCCATACCGCTGGCTTCTTCCATGTGAAGGATACAGATCCAGAAGGCTGGGATTATTTTTGTTTTTAATCACAATTCCAGTAGTTTTAATGGCTGAAATATTTTTACAGACTTTGGTAAGGCCAACACAAACAGCATGTGAATAAGAACATTTCAATTCAATGCAAAATTGAGTCTCTTAGATGGGTACTGCGGGTGTGGGGCTGAGGGAATAAAGGTTACTGTTACACAATGATACATTAGCAACCAGCGGACTGTTGAAAAATGTTTTAAAAAAAAAACAGACTTTTTTCCATTCCCTGAACAAGCTCTTAACACTGTTAGAGCCTATAAAAATATAAACTATTTGGAGAACAGCCACATAGAAATTCCATACACTTAAATATGATCTGATAAAGCAGTGGATTAAGATGCCTTCTTAGCAACCTAAACGATTTTCAATTAAATTATTGAAATTACTTTCCTTATAATTATTATAATTATTCCTTATGATTATACAGAAAGAAAAGCCAACTGACCATAGAATAAGACAAACAGGATAAGCACAGCTGGACTTATAGTAATGACAGACTAAAGAGTTCTAAGATCCAGATCTAATTTCCAGATTCACTAGAAATCATATCAGACACCATTCACTACTGTTTTCCAAATCTATGCCTATTTCCACTGTGTAGAGGGCTTAAGAATTATCATACTTCTGTTTTAATACCAAATATAACATCTTAGAACATTACTGGAGATCTTCCTATTTAATTAAGACGGTTATCAAAGTTTTGTGTTTATGTCTTTACGATACAAATATTACTAGCTTCAAATAAAAAACTGAGTCATGCCTTAAAAAATAAAGCAGTCATGTTGTAGAAAAATTAATTTTAAAAGGATGAAATCTGATTTTGCTTTCAGTCAGGTTTTTCCGGGAGATTATTTACATTTTGCACATTTATTATAAATTATGATATTTAATTAATACATTGGATATATCCTATCCAAAGATCCTGTGCTACAAACAGCAATAAAGATTCTCATTCGATTAACACAATGAAAACATACTCTTGCAATTTGTGATTAATGACTCATTCCAAAGGCCCTGTATTAGATGTAACATACAAACATAAATAATTTCCATTACAGTTGTGGTAAAATAAGCTAAATTAAACAAGAGAGGTGAAAACTATTATACATAACACAAATATTAAAGCATAAGTAGTTTGCACTGCATGTTTTCAACAGGTTAAGACAGAACAGCTAATAATGTACCATTTTTAGAACATAGCATGTTTGGTTGCTCCATTATTAGCTGATATTTGGGCCAAGTATTTAGCACCTAGCTGATACCGATACATATCAACAGGTTGCTAAGAGGGACACAAAACGTTTGTTTGCATCTCAGTTTTCTAAGTTTATGTCCCCTGGTCAATTTTTCTGTGCTTTTTATTTTTTGTGTTCCCATCATACCTAGAACATAACTATTTTTCTTAATTTTAAACTTTTTATGTGAAAATAAGTTCAAGCGCTTGCAAAAGCTGCAAAAATTAAAATAGTGCAAAGAACTTCAAGTAGAGTTTACCCAGGTTCATTGTTAAAATTTTATCCCAAATGCTTTATAATTTGTTTACTCTCTCCCCACTCAAAAAAAATATATATGCACATATATTTATATATACATATATTCAGACCTATAATTTTTTCAGAACATTTAAGGGAAAATTATGAATATAATTGCCTTTTACCTCTAAATACTTTAGTGAATAATTCCTAGGAATAGGGATACTGTCTTACATAATACTACAGTATAGCTATAAATTTCAATACACTTAACATCAATGTAATACATTTATCTCATCTACCATTCATAATCCAGTTTGTCAACTGACCTGATAGTGTCCTACAGCATTCCTGCCTTTCCAGCCCTAAATACAGTTTCCTGTCCAGGGTCAGGTATTGCATTTGGCTGTCACATCTCTTCAGCAACCTTTAATCTGAAACATTTCCACAGCCTTTCTCTATGACACTTTTAAAAAATACTGTCTCCTAACCCCTCCTTTTATTCATTAAAATGTTGTTCATTTGGAGTTTGCTTGATGTTTCCATGCAATTAAGATTCAGATTATGCATTCCTGGCTAGAATATTCTACAAGCAATGATGGGTCCTTCTTAGAGTATCACAGTTGTAGACACAGGTTGTCCACCTGCTTCTCAATGATGATGTTAATTTTGATCAACCAGTCAATGTACTATCCAGTACTGTACAAAATAATTACTAACTTTTCCTTTGCAACAATTAAGTAATCTGTGGAGAAACATCTTAAAACCATATAAAAACCATGTTCCTTATCAAAACCTCCCCGCAGACTTAGCATCCTGATCCATATCTTTCCTATGATGTGTGCAGAATGCTCATTTTTTTCCAGCACCAGCAGCCCCCGTATGTTACTAATTGGCATTTGGCCTTCTAATGTAAGCAAGAGCCCTCTCTTCTTCCCATCTCTCTTTCCTTCTGTCTCTCTCTCATACTCTCTCAATCTTTATCAATCAGTCACTGGTATGGACTTATGAATTCCTTTTCTCCCCCAATGGTTTATAATTCTTTACTGTAATTAATCATTTTTGCATATGTATTGTCCCAGATTTGGCCAGTCAGAGCCCGAAGGCATAAAATTATTTTTCTCTGTGGGCAATCAGTCCTACTCAACTTACACTGGGCACAAAGTAGGAACTCAATAAATATATTTTTTGTTTTTGTTTTTGTTTTTTGGCCACCATGTAGCATGTGGGATCTTAGTTCCCCGACCAGGGATTGAACCCATGCCCCCTGCAATGGAAGCACAGAGTCTTAATCACCAGATCACCAGGGAAGTCCCAGTAAAGAGATTTTTAAACAAATGCTTGAATGAGTAAGTTATTTTCAGGAAAGAATTCTTTCCCTATACTTATTTTAGTTCCATTTGGAGAAATCTTTCTAAATATGACAGACTCGGCTTCCTAGGTGGCGCAGTGGTTAAGAATCTGCCTGCCAATGCAGAGGTCACAGGTTCGATCCCAGCTCCAGGAAGATCCCACATGCCGCGGAGCAACTAAGCCCGTGTGCCATAAAAATAAAAAATTAAATATGACAGACTCTACAATAAAGTCAAAATTGGGTTAATAGATTAATCAAATCTATTAATGAAACCAAATTACATGTAAAGATATGAAAAAATCCATATATTTCATCATATAAGAAATATAATTTTAAATGGCTCAGTATCTGGAATTATGTCCATTTTAATTAACTCTGTTCTAATCTGTTTTAGTTGTTTTAGTATACAACAAGCACAAATAAAATATATATATATTCCAAATTTTCATTTAACTTCAGAATCAGATTAATATATAAAGTCTAAGTTACTACTATAGTTCCCTTGTATAGGTCTTCCATGAGCTATAGATTTCTCCTAATTACACAATTTATTTGCACTCTGTTTCATTTCCCTATCAAAGTCAAAAAAAAACAAGTCTGACTCTGCTTTTACCATTTACCTCAGAAGTAGTTCACACTATTCCTGGCAAAATTGTTATGTCTACTAGAGATAATACATGGACAGCTTCCAACATAATTTCTGGCATATATACTACACTCTTGAAATGCCACCACTCATCTACTCTTTGTTCTCCTTCCTGTTGTCATCTTACATATATATAGAACTCTATATATCATGTTACAATGTTTAAATGTTTTTTTTTTCTTCTTGTTTTTGGCTCTCAAAAGTTGTTTTTGTTTTCAATTACCAATTTTATTTAATTTGCTTTAATTTGTTCTTGTATCTACCTTTCTATATCTTCTCTCCTCCCACCTTTAAATTCATTTTGCTCTTAAGGATTCCTCTAAAAGCCTCTCCTCTGTCGTTTTCAGACTGATCTTATGTTCCTCCTTCTATATGTCTTCCTGTCTATAAATAAAAATTCTTTGTCACTGTCTCAAAACTTAAAAATGTTATCTTAGATTTGCCGTTGCTGACAAGGCTAAGGTGGGGGATAGGGAAAACAACAGTGAGAGAAAGAGATATAAATTCCTTAAGAAATCTCAGCATAATAAAATCGATAAACCTCTAGCAAGACTCATCAAGAAAAAGAGGGAGAGGACTCAAATCAATAAAATTAGAAATGAAACAGGAGAAGTTACAATGGACACTACAGAAATAAAAAGCACCATAAGAGATTACTATAAGCAACTATATGCCAGTAAAATGGACAACCTAGATGAAATGGACAGATTCTTAGAAAAGTATAACCATCCAAGACTGAATCAGGAAGAAATAGAAAATATGAGCAGACCAATCACAAGTAATGAAATTGAAACTGTGATTAAAAATCTCCCAACAAACAAAAGTCCAAGACCAGATGGATTCACAGGTGAATTTTATCAAACATTTAGAGAAGAGCTAACACCCATCCTTCTCAAACTCTTCCAAAAAATTGCAGAGGAAGGAACAATCCCAAACTCATTTTATGAAGCCACCATCACCCTGATACCAAAACCAAAGATACTACAAAAAAAGAAAACTACAGACCAATATCACTGATGAATTTAGATGCAAAAATCCTCAACAAAATACTAGCCAACAGAATCCAACAACACATTAAAAGGATCATCCACCATGATCAAGTGGGGTTTATCCCTGGAATGCAAGGATTCTTCAATATACGCAAATCAATCAATGTGATACACCACATTAACAAACTGAAGGATAAAAACGACATGATCATCTCAATATATGCAGAAAAAGCTTTTGACAAAATTCAACATGCATTTATGATAAAAACTCTCCAGAAGGTGGGCATAGAGGGAAACTACCTCAACATAATAAAGGCCATATATAACAAACCCACAGCAAACATCATTCTCAATGGTGAAAAACTGGAAGCATTCCCTCTAAGATCAGGAACAAGACAAGGATGTCCACTCTCGCCACTACTATTCAACATAGTTTTGGAAGTCCTTGCCACAGCAATCAGAGAAGAAAAAGAAATAAAAGGAATCCAAATTGGAAAAGAAGTAAAACTGTCACTGTTTGCAGGTGACATGATACTATAAATAGAAAATCCTAAAGATGCCACCAGAAAACTACTTGAGCTAATCAATGAATCTGGTAAAGTTGCAGGATACAAAATTAACACACAGAAATCTCTTGCATTTCTATACACCAACAATGAAAGATCAGAAAGAGAAATTAAGGAAACAATCCTATTCACCTAACCAAGGAGGTCAAAGACCTGTACTCAGAAAACTATAAGACACTAATGAAAGAAATCAAAGACAACACAAACAGATGGAGGGACATACCATATTCTTGAATTGGAAGAATCAACATTGTGAAAATGACTATACTACCGAAAGCAATTTATAGATTCAATGCTATCCCCATCAAATTACCAATGGCATTTTTCACAGAACTAGAACAAGAAATTTTACAATTTCTATGGAAACGCAAAAGACCCTGAATAGCCAAAGCAATCTTGAGAAGGAAAGACGGAGTTGGGGGAATCAGGCTTCCTGACTTCAGGCTATACTATAAGGCTACAGTGATCAAGATGATATGGTACTGGCACAAAAACAGATATATAGATCAATGGAACAGGATAGAAAGCCCAGAGATAAACTACGGTCAACTAATCTATGACAAAGGAGCCAAGGATATACAATGGAGAAAAGGCAGCCTCTTCAATAAGTGGTGCTGGGAAAACTGGACAGCTACATGTAAAAGAATGAAATTAGAAAACTTCCTAACACCATACACAAAAATAAACTCAAAATGGATTAAAGACCTAAATGTAAGGCCAGACACTATAAAACTCCTGGAGGAAAACATAGGAAGAACACCCTTCGACGTAAATAACAGCAAGATCTTTTTAATCCACACCCTAGAATAATGGAAATAAAAACAAAAATAAATAAGTGGGACCTAATGAAACTCCAAAGCGTCTGCACAGCAAAGGAAACTATAAGCAAGAGCAAAAGGCACCCCTCAGAATGGGAAAAAATATTTGCAAATGAATCAACAGACAAAGGATTAATCTCCAAAATATATAAACAGTTCATCTAGCTCAATATCAAAAAAATAAACAACCCAATCAAAAAATGGGCAGAAGACCTAAATAGGCATTTCTCCAAAGAAGACATATGGATGGCCAAGAAGCACATGAAAAGCTGCTCCACATCACTAATTATTAGAGAAATGCAAATCAAAACTACAAGGAGGTATCACCTCACACCGGTTAGAATGGGCATCATCAGAAAATCTACAAACAATAAATGCTGGAGAGGGTGTGGAGAAAAAGGAACGCCCTTGCATTGCTGGTGGGAATGTAAATTGATACAGCCACTATGGAGAACAGTATGGAGGTTCCTTGCAAAATGAAAAATAGAACTACCATATGACCCAGAAATCCCACTACTGGGCATATACCCAGAGAACACCATCATTCAAAAAGACACATGCACTCCAATGTTCACTGCAGCACTATTTACAATAGCCAGGACATGGAAGCAACCTAAATGTCCATCAACAGATGAATGGATAAAGAAGATGTGGTACATACATACAATGGAATATTACTCAGCTGTAAAAAGCAATGAAACTGGGACATTTGCAGAGACATGGATGGACCCAGAGACTGTCATACAGAGTGAAGTGAGTCAGAAAGAGAAAAACAAATATTGTATATTAACACATACATGTGGACTATAGAAAAATGGTACAAATCAACCGGTTTGCAAGGCAGAAATAGAGACACAGATGTAGAGAACAAACATATGGACACCAAAGGGGAAAGCGGGGAGGGTTGGGGGGGGAATGAATTGGGAGATTGGGATACCAAATTGTACACTCTAAATATATGCAGTTTATTGTAAAAAATAAACAAATAAAAAGTTAAAAAAGAAAGAAAGAAAGAAAGAAATCTCAGCATAAATCTCAAAAGAGAGGGAACACTGATTAGTTGAGAACCCAAGTGCTAAATGAGTAGAAAGGCTACAAATGGAGCACTATTATGTGCCTCTTTGAATCCTTAGGAAGTTATGAGCAGTACATAGGTAGAGGGAAAAGGAAGTGACAGTGCTGTCTGGCAACTATTTCCACATCTACTCCTTTTAGTCACAAGGTAGAACTAACTTCTTCCTTGGTCTACCTTCTTCTGGTCTCGTTGTGGTAAATGGGGACATGCAAACTAGTCTTGGCCAATGAGTTTGGAATAGAAGTGTCATATGTCATGACCAGACAAGAGCATTAAAATGCCAATGTGAGACGTTTCAGAGCTTTCTTTTCTCTCTCACATGGTAAGTAGCAAAGCCTTAGATGCTTGTTGTTCTGTCGGTTTAGGATCTTGAGTGACTATGATGGGTAGAGGCTCCCTGCCAACCATGGCAGACAGAGAACAGTAACAAGAAAAAAACCTTTGTTATTCTAACCCCTTGTTTGTTATTGCAGCTTATCCCAACTGATACAAAATCTTTGCCATGAAAAGTGCAAAGCACTTTCTCACTGGAAAAAGAGACATATTAAAGTTCAATAGAAAGGGAAGTAATCAGAAGGTCATTAGTACCTTCCCATTAATAAACAATCAAGAAAAGTATTAGAATGATGGTTAATTTCATGTGTCAACTTGGAGGGTGTTTTGGGATGAAATTAACATTTAAATTGGTGAACTCTGGGTAAAGGAACTGCCCTCCAGAAAGTGCCTCATCTAATCAGTTGAAAGCCTGAGGAGAACTAAAAGACTGGCATCTCCAAGCAAGGGGGAGTTTTCCAGCAGACCGTCCTCTGACTTCATCGGCACCATCAGTTCTGGGTCTCCAACCTAACTGCTTTTGAACTAGGACTGGAACTGGAACACCGGCTCTCTAGCCTTCTGACTCTAACTGCACCACTGGCTTTCCTGGGTGGCAAGCCTGCCAGCCCACATCGCAGATTTGGACTTGTCAGCCTCTATAATCATGTGAGGCAATTGCTTACAATGAAACTCTTCACACACACACACACACACGCACACAGCCTACTAGTTTTGTTTCTATGGAGAACCTTGACTAAAGACAACTTCTTTCGACACACAAAGGAAAGCAAATGTATATATAAGCAGATAAAATTTTTATATTTAATAGCTGGAATATTTGTTCCTATTATTTCTATTAGACACATCTTACTTTACCTAAACGATGTGTTATTTCCATAAAATATTACTACAAAGAACATACCAAGTATGACCACATAGTCAATATACATGTTCTCTCAGTTATCAATTTTTCACCATTATCTAATGATGGCTGTTCAAAGTGAGGGTATCCTACCCTAAAAACCCAGAAAAGCCTATAAAAAAAATCAAACATTCTAGTAACGAAATGTTGCAGGAAGTAGGAATTGTTTATTAAGTGGGTCAGGTTACATTGAAAATGAAAAAATCTTGAGATTGAAAGTATAGCAGATTAAGGAGACCTAAAAAAGAGATCTGATCGAGGGTGATAATACAACTCTTCCTATTCTTTGCCCACAGGGAAGAAAGACATGAACTTTTAAACTCTTCTCTTTGAGCTGTGTACTGGTAATTATGCCATCAGCATTAAGCTACAAATCCATCATCCTACATTCCACCTGCTCTGTGATGCTGGACAGGCATTCTACAAACTGTATTTCTTTTTCTCGAGCTACCTCACTCTTAGGTTCATCAATAGTACTAAAAGGAGCCTGGAAGGTTGAAAGAGTGAAAAGGGGACTGATCCCTTATTTTTTTACCAGCCAACAGTTCTTAACTACGGCATTCGCAGTTAGCTTCTGTCTTCAGCTGATTTTTGGCAATCCAGAACCAGCCTCTTCATGGCTGCTCAGTGGAACCAGCACTGGCTTAGGACTCTTTCCTCAGAAGTCTCAGACCAGGCACTGTAGCACCTCTTCTCCAAAACTTCTAATTTCTGATAACTCCAATCTCTTCTCTTTGTTCCCACAGCCCCAGGAAAGTAGTTGCTTTCTGAAGTCACTATCTCTGTATTACATCAGTGTCCCCCGTTTGCTTTTTGAGTTCTCTAATACCTATTTAACAATTTCCTTGTATTACATTTTCTCTTTTTAAACACCGGTTTCTGTTTTCCTGACTAGACTCTGACTGACACAAGCTCCACAATTAAAAATAAATACATAAAATACTGTTAAAATTCATTTTTGAATTATGCAATATGCTTTTTAAAAAAAGAGAGAAAGTTCCTTGAAAAATATATATACTCTACTTGATGCTACTGTGCTCTTAAATTTTATCATCAGATTATTAGCATTCAAGTGTATTACAAAATAAAAGTTCAGGGTAAATTTATTATCTGGAAGCAGCATTTATCACTAATTCATTACCTCCAATGTAGTTCTCTATCTCAGAGATAGAGATGGGGTCTTAGACACATCTTACCAATTGCTTTCACAGAGGATGAGATCTGCTTTGAAGAATTGTATAAATTATGATATTTAGGTTTCAAATGACTTATAAGACATACCCTGAAATTCTATGCCTCCAATTCCGATACGGGTCATATAAACTTTCACAAAATGCCAATGCATGGATCACAAATTCTTCAATAGATGTCTGATCTGCCAATTCCTTCTCTTTTTTTTTGCTTTTTAACTGAGAATTTAAACATAAAATTACACGTACTTTAAAATGTTAAGCCGTATAACACACTAACCAACATCATTAAAAGACTACGTTTCATTCATTCAATAATAATAAATCATTTTTATTCAAATAAGCCTAAGTTCCATTTGAGTCTGTAGAGGGTCAGTTAATCATATGGACTAGATATAACCTCTCAAATTTTAAATATTTCCTAGAAAGGATTTCAAATGGATAGCCAAACATCTTTCCAAAAAAGAAGATGCTTTCAATAAGAGGGCTATTTGATGAATAAATGATAAATACATAAAATGACAAATTGTGCCATTTTAAAAAGCCACTTATAAAACGCTTCAATTTTTAAATTAAAATAACAAAATGTATTAATAATTGCTTGTCTACTTTTAGATAATACTCATAAGATGCCTGGACTATATAAGCACCCAATGATAATTTTAATGATCTTCTCAGTTATTACCTCCTCTGAAAACATTTAACTTTACTATGATATTTTAAAAAGTAAAAACTAGTTACTCTCAGTAAAGCAACAAAAAGGAATATATGAATTCACACCTACTTGTTGAATATAGAGTGTTGTCATAGTGATAACATGATTGATGTATGAGCAAGTCCCAATTTCTTCTACATTAGATAGATTTCTGTAAGGAAAAAAAAAGAATACCCATATATTTATTACATATGAACAGTGAGAAAAATGTATGCTCGTGTATTCAGGTTGATTTTCAGAACACATGTGGGCAAATGAAATACAAATAACATTCATTAAAACTTAAAATCAAGGGACTTCCCTGGTGGTCCAGTGGTTAAGAATCTGTCTTGCAATGCAAGGAACGCCGGTTCTATCCCTGGTCGGGGAACTAAGACTGCACGCCACAACTAAAGAGATGCCCACGGGCCACAACTAGAGAAAAACCCACACACTGCAATGAAGAGCTCACAGGTCACCAACAAAACATCCCACGTGCCGCAACTAAGACTCAATGCAGCCAAAAAATAAATAAATATTTTTTTAAAATGATAAAGTTAGCTTTAAAAAAAATTAAAATTAATACGGTTATATAATTGCTTTCCCACTGAGAAATGCAAAACATACCTCAAGCACCATTTAACTACTTATAAACAGAGAATGTTTAAGAAACACGTTAATTAGCATTTTTTATTATGAAAAACTGGAAAATATCACAAAGTAGAAATAGCAGAGAAAAAGTCACTAATATTCTTACAACCCAAACATTACAATTATATACGTTTTGGATTATTTCTTTCCAGGTTTGTTGTTATTTTCCTTTGTAGATTCTTAGCTTGGTTTTTCGTATATATTGTTGCCTTTAAAACACATTTTGTGTAGTTTTATAGTTATCACCTTGCTTTCTGAAATTATAGTTTCCCTTTTAGAGTCATAATATAGCTCCTCAACTATATTAAAAAGCCTTGAGAGAAGGGTGGGCATCTATGCACACTCCAAGAGGGCACAGTACATGCCTTTTTTAAAGCAATGGGTCAACAAGTGCCTGGTGTTTAATTAAAATATGGCCCTCATTTTTATTCCATTTTTAATAAGACAGGTATGACATGTAAAATGCTAACATGTACTCTATCTAACATCACAGTCTTTTTTCTTGGCATATTAAAAAAAAGTCCTATTAAGACAAAAAAACTCTATTATGTTCTGAGACATTGTGACCTTGAAAAATACTTTATATCTTAAAATCCACTAAATGCTAAAAGAACAGGAAAAATTAACTAAATTAAAGGACTTCTTAGTGTAAGATGTCAGAATGGCATGATATCTTCAAGAAAGCAAAGAGTAAAGGCAGAGGTAAAATTCAAAGCTCCTGTGGAGGATTCTGGGAAAAAAGCTAAGTGGGAAGCACCAGGAATCTGTCTCCCCACCTAGAAAAGAGTTACACCATCAAAATCAGTTTGATGGAACTATTTAGGAACCCTTGAGTCTCTGCTGAAGGCTGGCAACTTCTAGGGGAAAATTTGGATGGTAAATTGCAATTCATGTCCTCAATTCTGATCAATTTCAGCTATTAGCACAGTAGCAGCTGTCAATGCCCTACCCTCAGACATGTGGTAAGCAGTTATGCACATGTTCCAGGAGCAGCTTACTAACAGCTTACAGGAACCAACATGGGCAAAAAGGACCATGTCCTCCACATATTGGAGATCTGTGCTCTGATCACTGGTTGCTGCTTCTGATTATAGAGGTGCAGGCAAAGAGGCAGGCAGCCATTGCTACTGCACCTCCCCCCTACTGTTACAAGCCACTTCCCCTTTCCAGGGGACTTAAAGGGCCATTCTCCTTTCTCTCTTCATTTTTTTGTTTTTTCCCCTTTTGGGAGCCAGGTATTAAAGATTAGGACATTCAAAAATAACAGCATAAATGTGCAAAATTAGAGAGTGACCAAACACACTGAGGGAAAGGGTCAGAGTAGAT
This sequence comes from Hippopotamus amphibius kiboko, assembly GCF_030028045.1. NCBI lineage: Eukaryota > Metazoa > Chordata > Mammalia > Artiodactyla > Hippopotamidae > Hippopotamus > Hippopotamus amphibius. The sequence goes on from NC_080193.1 coordinate 101,902,559, forward strand.
CTGAGCAGACCTTATGTTTACAACGCAGGTTGACCCTCAGCAGAGAGACAACCTGTAATGATTAAAAAATAAAACCAACAGACAAAAATGGCAACAAAAAGCAGCAAACCCCAGGAAAGGGGGTAAATCTAATTTTCAAAGTTACCATATTATTACATTCAAATGTCCAGTATTCAATTAAAAACAAAAATCAGGAGGCATACAAAGAAATAGGGAAATATGGCCCAGTCAAAAGAAACAAATGAAATTAACAGAAACTCCCTGAAAAATGTCTATTAGACAAAGACTTCAAAATAGCTGTCTTCAAGACACTCAAAATATCAATGCTAAAGGAAGATGTGGAGAAAGTCAAGAAATTAATGGGTATAAAATAGATAACTAATAACTTGCTATACAGCACAGGGAACTCCACTTCTCTGTACAGTAGAAACTAACACAACATTGTAAAACAGCTACACCCCACTAAAAAAATGAAATAAAAAAAAAAGAAATTAATGAGTAAACAAAATGGAAATATCAATAATGAGATTAAAAAAACTAAAAAGAAACCAGAAAGAAATTCTGGAGCTGAAAAGTACAATCACTATAATGAAAAATTCACTGGAGGAATTCAAGGGCAGATTTAAATAGGCAGAGGAAAGAATCAGTGAACTTGAAGATAGTAAAATGGAAATTATCAAGTCTAACAACAGAAAGAAAAAAGACTGAGTTTCAGAAAAAGAAGAGAAAGAAAAAGGGGAAGAGTGAATATTTGAAGAAGTAAGGGCTGAACACTTCCCAAATTTGATGAAAGACATGAATATGAACAGCCAAGAAGCTCCGTGAAGTCCAAGTAAGGTGAACTCAAAGACACCCACACTGAGACACACATTATAATCAAACTTTCAAAAGACAAAGAGACAATCTTGAAAGTAGGAAGAGAGGAGCAAATCCTCACATATAAGGGATGCTAAATACAATTACAGCAGATTTCTAATAAGAAACTTAGGCCAGAAGATAGTGAGAGGATATATTCAAAGTGCTAAAAGAATAAAGCTGTCAACCAACAATCCTGTATCTGGCAAACTGTCCTTCAAAAGTGAAGGAGAAATAGACATTCCCAAAAAACAAAAGGTAATGGAGTCTGTGACCACCAGATCTACCCTGCAAAAAATGCTCAACAGTGTCCTGCAAGGTGAAAGGTAAGGCCACTACACAGCAACTCAAAGCTATGTGGAAAACTAAGATTTCAATGCAGGTAAACACATGGGCAATTATAAAAGCTAGTATTACTGTAACATTGATTTGTAATTGTATTCTTTGTTTTTATATAATCAAGAGATTACAGTCAAAGAAAAAAACTGTTCGTGTAAAAACTAGTATTACTGTAACTTTGGTTAATAATTCCAAATCTTGTTTTATACATAACTTAAGAGACTAATGCATTTAAAATAATTATTAGCTTATGTTTTGGGGCAAATAATGTATAAATGTAATACTGTGACATCAACAACCAAAAGGAGTAGGGACAGAGCCATAAAAGAACAGAGTTTTTGTATGTTATTGGCATTAAGGTGGCATAAATTCAAATTAGAATGTTATAACTTTAACATGTTAAATATAATACCAATGGTAACCACAAAGAAAGTATCTATAGAATGTATACAAAAGAATATGATAAAGGGAACTTCCCTGGTGGTCCAGTGGTTAAGGCTCCGCACTCCCAATGCAGGGAGCCCAGGTTCAATCCCTAGTCAGGGAGCTAGGTCCCACGTGGCACAACTAAGAGCCCACATGCCGCAACTAAAAGATCCCGCATGCTGCAACTAAAGATTCCGCAGGCCACAACAAAGATCCTGCGTACTGCAACTAAAACCCAAAATACTGCAACCAAGACCCAGCAGAGCCAAATAAATAAATAAACAAATATTACAAAATACATAAATAATGAAATGCTCATTATAAAAAAAAAGAATAAGATAAAGGAATTTAAACATTTCACTACAAAAAGTCAACTAAACATGAAGAAGACAGTAATTTAAAAAATGAGGTACAAAAAGAAAAGAAAAGAAATGAGGGATAAAAACTTTATGTTTTAAGGCATAAGAAAACAAATAGCACAGTAACAGAAGTAAGTTCCTCCTTAGAAGTAATTACTTTCAATGTAAATGGATTAAAGTCTCCATTCAAAAGACAGAGATTGGCAGAAGGGATACAAACACAGGATCCAACTATATACTGTCTACCTGATGTCCAAGGACACAAACAATCTGAAAGTGAAAGCAGAAAAAAAGATATTTCATGCAAAGATTAACTCAAAGAGAGCAGAGGTTGACATACAAATATCAGAGAAAATAGGCTGTAAGTCAAAAAAGGTACAAGAGACAAAGAAGGACATACATTTTTAAAGGTACAATATAGTGTAATAAAAGTACATATGATATTATATATAACAAAGGTATAATACTAGCAAAAGGATATAACAATTATAAACCTTTACGTATCTAATGACAGACCATCAAAACATATGAAGCAAATACTGACAGAATTGAAGAGAGAAATATATAGTTCTTCCATAAATAGCTGGAGAATTCAATGCCTCATCCACAATAATGGGTAAAACAGCTAAACAGAAGATAAGAAACAGAGGACTTAATCAACACAGTAAACCAAATAGATCTAACAAACATATACAGATCACTCTACCCAATAACAACAGAACATTCTTCTCTAGTGTATTTGGGACATTTTACAGGACAGACACGGTATTAGGCCACAAATTAAGGCTCAACAGATTTAAAATGACAGATAGCATACAAAGTATCTTCTCTAACCACAACAAGATGAAGTTAAAAATCAATAACAAAAGGAAAACTGAAAAATTCACAAAACTGTGGAAAATAACCAAAACGCTTTTAAATAATAAAGAAGAAACCCAAAAGGGAAATTAGAAAATACTTGAGATGAATGTAAATGAAAATATAACTTACCAAAAATTATGAGAGGCAGTGACAGTGGTGCAAAGGGAAAATTTTATTAGGTATAAGTACTTAAACTAAAAAAAAAGAACAAGAAACCAACTACCTAATTTTACAACTTGAGTCAGAAAAGGAAGAGCAAACTAAACCCAAAGCTAGCAGAAAGAAGGAACTGATAAAGATCAGAGTAGAGATAAAAATAAATTTTTAAAAACAGAAAACATCAATGAAACCAAAAATTAGTTCCTTAGAGACATCAACAAAATTGACAAATATACCTAGACAGACTAAGAAAAAAAGAGAAGACTCAGAATACTAAAATCAAAAATGAAAGTGTTGGCATTACTACTGATCCTACAGATATAAAATGGATTATTAGAGAGTACTATGAACAACTGTACAACAATAAATTGAATAACATAGATGAAACTGACAAATTCCTAGAAACATAAAACCTGCCAAGACTAAACCATGATGAAATAATCTGAATAGACCTACGACTAGTAAGGAGATTGAATTAGTAATCAAAACTCTCCCAACAAAGCAGCTTGGGAACTGATATTTTCACTAGTGCAGTATACAAAACATTTAAAGAAGAACTAACACCAGTCCTTCTCAAATTTTTCCAAAATTGAAGAGAAAGAAACACTTTCTAACTCATTATATGTGGCCAGTATTACCCTGGTCCCAAAGCCAGACAAGAGACTACAAGAAAACTACAGACCAATATCCCTTAATAACATTAATGCAAAGATCTTCAACAAAATACTAGCAAAGAGAATCCAACAGTATATTAAAAGTAATACACACTATAACTAAGTGGGATTTATTCCTGAAATGTAAGGATAGTTCAACATATGAAAACTGATCAACGTAATATGCCATATCAACAAAATAAAGGGAAAACAACCCTACATGATCATCTCAATTAATGCAGAAAAAGCATCTGACAAAATTCAGCAATCTTTCCTGATAACAACACTCAACAAACTAGGAATAGAAGGAAACTACCTCAACATAATAAAAGCTATATATAAAAATCTCACAGCAAAGTATCATACTAAATGGTAAAAGACTGAAAGTTTTTCCTCTAAGAATAAGAACAAAAAGAAGACAGATTTTAAGAGGTATATGATGCCCCTAACCCAACAGTTCTCAAATTCTTATATGCAGATTAACATGGGATATGTGAAAAATCAAAATGCCTGAGCTCCTTCAGATTAGAATTTCCATACGTAAGGCTCAAACTCTGTATTTCTGTTAAGCTTCCCAGTTGACATTTATGCACACCAAAATTCAAGTACCACAGACTTAATCATCTATAAATCTGGAAATATAAACTATGGAATAATTATACTTTCTTTGGTAAAATTATAAAATGAAAGACTAGGAAAATACATATCACAAATGATAATGCACAGTATAAAAATATATATGTACATGTTTACTGGTGAGGACCATACAGAAAATACCAGTGCAATAAATTCTCAAGTAAAAACTCCTGTCATTGTCTTTACTTTAAAGCAATTATTTTTTTATCCTGGAATGAATCTAAGTAGGAACAGTAAAAGGCTTTCCAATATAATAACAAACCACAAGCCTATTGCAAAAGCTGCATTCATCCTTAAAAGCTCCATATGAACAACAAACATCATTAATAACCAATAAATGCATTATTAGTTTGCTAATAATTATTTAAAACAGATACTAGTTTATTTGTACCAAATACCTGCAAAGAATAATGAAGAACTTGACAAGCAAAATTGACAAGGCTTGCTGCTCTTCCTCTAACCCATCTGCCGTTTTCTGAACACACTGTAGAAGCTGGGTCCTCAGAACCTGCAGAATATTGTCAGGAAGCAGAGATATTCCTGGAGGCACATCATCTACCCTACAATAAAGGGGAACAAAACAAGAAGGATGTTTAAATACAGCATGAAAATGTGTGGCATTTTAAAGGAACCATCTTCAGCGCAAATCTTAAAAAAGCTCTTTTAGTTCAGATATTCTGTGCCTTCCTCTCTGCAAGGTACCAGATATTAGTGACATTTTAGAAGATTATTAGAGTGGTTAGTCTTACTTCAGAGGAGGCTTACTGAAAAGAGAGAGAAAAAAGGCTATCTAGTATTTTCAATTGTGTTAGTTTTAAGGAAAATATTTAAAATATAAATTAGTTCACCTTCTACTATTTAGAAATACGTTTCTATACCATTTCTAAAAGAAACAGTAACTAGCAAACAAAAATGAAGTACCTATAACTAGTTTAATATCTGTTAACTGCTTTACTAAATAAAAAATATTCACCTACCTATACGCTCCCTAAGCCATTTGATCAGAACAGGGAGAAAAGATAACTAGCAAATGGAAAGGAGAAAGATAGAGGTGAATGTAGAACCCCAAGCATGAGTATCAATAGAAGACTCTTTTAAAGGAATACATCAATATTTTGTGACAAGTGGTTTCTGTGTAAGAAGACTATATGGTTCTTAAAGGGCAAAGGCCAATACCAGATGTAACTGGCTCCTTGCATATGCCTCTCACATTAAAACCCCGTAGAATCAAAGTCAAAAGCCTGCATACTGGACTTCCTAGGTAGCGCAGTGGTTAAGAATCCGCCTGCCAGTGCAGGGGACACGGGTTCGAGCCCTGCTCTGGAAAGATTCCACATGCCACGGAGCAACTAAGCCTGTGCACCACAACTATTGAGCCCATGTGCCGCAACTATTGAAGCCCATGTCTGCAACTATTGAAGCCCATGCGCCTAGGGCCCGTGCTCCACAACAAGAGAAGCCACTATAGTGAGGAGCCTGCGTACCACAATGAAGAGTAGCCCCCACTCACAGCAACTAGAGAAAGCCCGTGTGCAGCAACGAAGACCCAATGCAGCCAATAAATAAATAAATAAAATTAATTAATTAAAAAAAAAAGCCTGCATACTAAGTTCCACCTCTGTAACATGAAGCACTTCATTTAATTTCTGAAGTTCCCCAATCTATAAAATTGTAATATCAGATATCCTCCCTATTTCACTGGGCTCTGAAACTAGAAAGTCAATGTGCATTTTCAGCTTTAAAATATGTAAAGAACTCTAAAAATGGAATGCATTTTAAATATACTATCCCTAAAGCCTAAGAATCTTTTTATAAGCCACTGTATACCAGTTTCCCTACCTCAGTTAAGAAAAATGCTCAAATAACAAAGAAGCACTGTGAAGAGTTTCTATGATTAAATGACAATTATACTTTAAAATAGTCTCCTCTTCAGATAATGCTTAACATTAAGTATTAGTACTATTTCTACTTTGAGTAAAAGGCATTCACTGTGGACAGAGAAATTTGAAGCATCTTAGCAGCAGTCACATAAACACATACATATTATTAGCCTCTTTATGAACCACCCTACAACATAAATTAATAAAACATTCTACAAAATAAACACGTTACAAAGCATACTACCAAGGTTGCCTAATTCTATATAAACATGTTATAAAAATACATGTTTCATTTTACTCTGGGCATCATTTCACTTGCAGCTTTGGATTCTTTCTCTCTTTTTTACAGATGGTATCAGAAACATTCATTTTTATACTTAATTTTTTTCTGAAGAGCTAAAAAGAAGTGATCAGAAAAATCAGAGCAACTTCAAAATAATAAACATTTAAATATAACTGATTTTCAAGACTAAGTGAAACTATTCCTCCACAGTTTTCCAAAAATGTTAAATCAACAAGAAGACATTAGATTTCCCAATATTCCACTCTAGTTATTTAAAAGAGTAGTTCCTTTTGTCTTTAATTGTCCCATTTTCTATTTACACGTTTTTATTTTATTGGGCAGAAAAAAATATTAGCTTCTAAAAGAGCAATCTTTTTTTTTTTTTTAATTAACTGACATTTAAAAATTGGGGCTCACTTAGGACATGGCTTATAGACAAAGTCGGAATTTTTGGCCTTGTTCCTAATGTGATGAGGATTTAAAAATTTATAAGAATTTTCCCACCTTTGGGATTTTACTGCCCCAAATTCTAAGCTCCTTTTGTTGAAATTTCCCAAACTCCAGAAATCTTTTCCACTCCTCCATTTGCCTACTCAATTTCTATTATAAACAGCTGCCAATTGTTCTGCCTAACACAGGAAAAAGTCCAGGTTAAATTTCAAGGCTTTATAATCTGGTAAAGGCAATCCTTGCCTTGTATTATGAATTCCCTAACTTGGAAATGCTATAAAGTCAGTATACTTTAAATGAGGATTATCTGTGAGTTTCTTATCTTTAAGGTGACTAGACTAGTTTTACACATCTTACACATAACATTCACTTGAAAAACTGAAAGTTTACTACTAGCAAAATCTAAATTCATGGTTCGGTTTTCTGACAAAGATACGAAATATAATTTTAAATAAACCAACTAAATCACAAGTAAGAAAACGCTCTTGGCATTCTTCATCTTACTTTAAATATAGTGGCAATGTAAGTCTACATAAATGATTTTAGAAATGACCTCCTAAGAAAGGAGAGACATTTATAATGTATGGATGATAATAAGTGCATCTTACAAAAACACCAAGCATTCAAAGGCCAAAATCCTGACTCTGTAAGATCCTTAGGCTCATGATTTAAAGTGAGCTATAAATTTTTAAAATAAAAGCACTTCTAAGTATAAACTACAAGAATACTCTTTTATGAGTTGAAATCAATAATACCCAATCTTATTTTGAGTTCAAGATTTAATACTGATTTTTAACCTTTATAAACCTGTTACAAATAATCTAATCAGGAAGAACTCTGAAACTGTATTTATAAATAATGAAGTACTTGTGCTTTCTGAGCATAACCGCAATGTTTCTTAAGTTCAATGCCTTGGTCCAAAGCTCTAATGATTTTTTTCTCTGAATTATTACAATCACCTCTTAACAGGGCTTCTTGCCTTCAGTCTCAACCCTTTCTAATCCAACCTCCATAATGCCACCAAAGTGACTTTTAAAAACCAAACTTGATTATGATACTCTTACACAGAAAATTCTCTAGTAGAGCCTTGTATCTTCCATAACAAAAAGTCGAAGTTCATCAGCAATGCATTCGTGGCACTTCATGATCTGGCTCCTATGTGATTCTCTGGATTCAACTCACCTGTGTCTACGCTCTCACTACCACCCTCAAACTGCAAACATTTTCCTCCTTGAAGATTTTTAATTCTCCAGATACTCTTTTTTCATCCTCAACCACCACCAATTTCTCCCCTCCCCTCTCAACACATCTCTATAAATGGAGTTCCTTTCGTGGCTAAAGATGTGTCCTCATTTCTCTAGCTTTTAATCACAGCCAAGCTAATCTCTCTTACCTAACTAACAAGGACTAGGTTCACAAGATGACTTGAGATACAATATGAACTTTATCTGGGAAGTGGGCCTGGGAACAATGAGATTGTGGAAACAGTTGTAGGCAGAGGAATGGGAGAAAATATTTGTACTTTCACTTATACATTTCCCTAAGATTTTAATTTCTCCCTCATTTTGATTTTCAAATCTAGTTTTTAAAAATCTGAAAACTTAACCTCCTTCAAGATGTTTTCTAAGGCCCCTCTCTAAAGCCAGGAAAAGAAGTTTCAACTACAGTAGAATGCCTGTCATATAATAAAGAAATTTTATGCAAATGAATGAAATGATGCATGGTGGACCCTTAGATAGTTTTAAAAACAGGCACTGAACACATCTGAATGACTTACCCCTCAACTTTCTGGGAAGGGAGAGGAGATGGAGACTGAGTTCAATTACATACTCAATGATGCAATAAGACCCAACAAAACTCTGGATACCCAAAGCTCCAAGAGCTTCCTTCCTTGAACATACTGATGTTCAGGGATAGCAACATGCCCTGATTCCAACGGGAGAGAGCATGGAAGCCCTGCATCCAAGACTCTCGCAGGCTGTCTTACATGTATCCTTTATAATACTACTATAATCATAAGTATAGGACTTTCACTGAGTTTTGTGAGTTAATCTAACAAATTACTGAACCTGAGGGAGTCATGACAACCCCCAAATTTATAGCCTGTTGGTCAGAAATGTCAGTGGCTCCCAAAACTTGCTAATGATGTCTGAAGTGAGGGCAGTCTTGTGGAGGACTTTGCCCTTAACTCATGGGATCTGGCACTAACTCCTCGTAGTGTCAGAATTGAAGTGAACTGCAGGACACCCAGTTGCCAGTGGCTTAACAAAGTAAAAAAGAGGCTTCTAGAAGCCAAGTCTAGTATCAGCAAGAAAGACTGCTATAATCAATCAGAAATGTCTGCCATGAAAGCAGGGTTGTGCAGGAGTAGCACGTGTGTCACATAGCTGCCATTCTTTTAACATGTCATCAATGAAGTTTTTGTGACAAAAATTAAACTCACTCAAGGGTAGGAAATTAAGTGTTTCAACATACCTGGTGGGCAGCTTTTCAAAGTCAACATCTAAGAATTGTTCATAGCTAGAAACAAAGTTGTCCAACCAGAGCTTCAGGTAATCTGGATCTTTCTGAAATAAGAAAACCATTGTAATATTAAGCACATCTGCCAGGAATTTTTTTAAAAAATGCTTTTGCTCCTATTGAGCAAATATGAATTGATAAATCTAAAGAAGCAATAATATGAAATCTCTAAATGATATTCGGGAAGACGTGTTGTTTTAAAATGTGTATTAAGTATAGTGAACCCATGTCACTCACACAAAGAGCTACAATCTTAACAATGTCCTATAATATTTTAAACAATTTGCCCTCGCCTAGCTCTGTGGCCTTCTCCACTGTCACCCTGTACTACTGGCTTCCTGGCTGCTACTGGGATATGCTAGACGTGCTCCCATCTTAGGCCTTTGCAATGGCTGTTTTCTCTACCCAGAACACTCTTCCACCAGATAGCTGAATGGCTAATTCCTACATCTTCAAGTCATTCTTTAAATGGCTTATTCTCAATGAAGCCAAATTTTACCACCCTTTCTTAAAGTTACAAACCTTCTTACCAACCTTTACTTTATACCCTATTCTGTTGTCCCACCTCATGGTGCTTTCTCACCTTCTACCATACTGGATAATTTATTTATTTATTAATTTAATATCTGTCATTTCCCCTAGACTGTAGGCTTCACAACTGCAGGGCCTATCTAAAGGCCCACCACAAGCGACTTCCTTTTGTTTACTAATGGACACCAAGTGCCTAAAATAGTTTCTGGCACTGACCAGGTGCTCAATAAATACTTGTCCAATGAATTAATGAAAAATATAAAATGCATAAATAAAATAAAATTGGAGATGTATCATTAACCTAAACATAAAAACTAAAAAATCTTCTAAAAGAAAATATAGAATACCTTTGCAACCTAAAAAGATTTCTTAGCTAGGACACAAAATCTTAGCTAGGACACAAAAATCACAAACCAAAAAAAGAAAAAAATAATAATTGGTCTTAATCAAAATTTAAAACTTCTGTTCATTAGAAGACCCCATTAAGAAAATGAAAAGGCAAGCCATATACCAGCTGAAAATATTCTCAGTACATATATCTGACAAAGCACTTGTACCAAGGATATATAAAGAATTCCTATGAATAAATGCAAAAAGGAAAGTAACTCAATTTAAAAATGGGCAAAAGGCTCAGACAGTTCACAAAAGAAGATACATAAACGGCCAAGCAGCATGCAAAAGCATTCTCAACATCATTAGTTATCCAGGGAAAAGCAAATTAAAATGAAATGGAATACCATTACACACCCACTAGAATGGCTAAAATTTAAAAGACTTTCCATACTAAGTGTTGGTAAAAATGTGGAATAATTGGAACTCAATTTCTGGTGGGAGTATAAAATGGTATAATCGCTTGGATTAAAGTTAAAGTTTTAAAGTTAAACATAAATTTACCACGTGGCCCAGTCATTCCTCTCAAGAGAAGTGAAAATATATAACCACAAAAACAACTTGTACGAAAATGTCATAGGAGATTTCTTTTTAATAGCCCAAGGCTCAAAACAAACCAAAATTTCATGAACAGGTTAACGGATGAATTGTGGTATATTCACATAGTGGAATGCTATTCTGCAATAACAATGAATCTACTGTTGATACGACAATGAATAGAAATTTCAAAAACACATTGAGCAAAAGATGCCAGGCATTAAGCATATACACTGTGTGAGTTCATTTACACAAAGTGCTAGAGCAGGCTATGGCGACTGAAATTAGATCATTGACTGTCTTTCAGAGTGACTACAAAGGGGCACAAAGAAAACTTTCCTAGGTAATAGAAATTCTCCATTTGTTTTATTAGGTAGTAGTGATACAAATGTTTGCTTGTATCAAAAGTCATCAAATTTGACACTTAAAATCTGTGCATTTTATCGTCTGTAAGTTACATCTCAAAGATGATTTGAAAAAAACCATGATTCCTCAGAAATGTCTTTTTAAATATAAATTGCATCATTAAAAATGATGCTCAAATTTGTTTCCTTCACCTCCTTAACACTTTTTTACGCCAATTTCAACATGATACACAGGAGCCTTACTTACTCATTAAATATCATTGGTTAGGCACTGCTCTTGGATAAAGGAAACAAGTAATTTATTTCCCTAAAATAAAAGCATTACACACAAATCAAAATTCCTAAAAGAATGTTCCCAGAATATGCAGGCTGCTGACCTTTTGTGTATTTGTTTTTTCTATTAATATCCTGTTTCAAAATCAGATCATAAATTGTTATAATCCACATCATCACTGAGAAGTTAGAAATATTTCAGAAAAAGAACCACCTCTTGTGAGAAATTTTCTCAAGGACTTCATTCATTGCTTTTTTCATTTCCAACCAGCACATCATTCTTTCATTCATTCATTTATCCATCAGGATAAGACTCCAGAAATACAAGCAGCTAGAGGTTTCCTTATCATGGTTCCTTTTCAATAAAGCAGAGTTTCAATAAACTCAGTAAAAGTTCAACACAAAACAGTTTATACTGCCATAAAGAATTAATGTGTTTCTCCTCCTAGTTTATTTAGAAACTCTACAGTATGTGGTTCAAAGTTTGAAAGTCAGGGCTACCAAGTGTTTGATAAGTACAGAGTTCTCCTAGGTAGTTAAGCAACTAATTATAAAGAAAGAAATGGTACTTAAATTTGGAAATGTTTTATTTAGTAAGAAGTAAAGCAGTTACAATTTTTTGAGATTCTGCAATGTGTTAAAGTACTTTAGCAGGTATTTAAAAAGTATACATCATCCCATTCACTCCTTACAACTATCTAGAAAAGGTTTCATTTTCCCCATTTTACGGGTTAGGAAAGCAAAGTTCTAAGGATATATAACTTATCCATAGTCATAGAGCTAGTCATCGATAGTGCTGGGATTAAAATGCAAAGATATATGAATCCAACTGTGCTCTTTCCACTATACTACACTGTCTTTGAACTGTGAGCAGGAATAGAATGGAGCTTAGTGGGCAAAAAGAGAAAAAGAGAAATTTAGGATCAGTAAACTCAAGGCCATAAACAACTTAACACATAAAACAGCCACATTCCACACAGCCTGAGAAAACCCTTAAGAGGATCTATACTCTACTGCCAAAAGCCATAAAAGGAAAAATGTCTGCACACTCAGAAACAATATTAATTAAATCTCAAGCTCACCCACTTTCACGGTTAAGAGTTTGGTACAATGAAACACCACAGTAGGGTCTATCTCCCCATTTGTACAATATTTATTAACAACAAACAAACGTACTAAGTACTGCAGGAGCACTGAGGCCAAATTACATGGACTCTAATTCCTGCTCTGTCACTTTCTTGAACAAGTCACCTTATGTTTGCACAACAGTTTCTTTCATAAAAATGAAGATAGTGATAGTACCTTTCTTTACAGGGTTGTGAAAATTAAATAATCTAGTAACTGTCAGGGGCTTAGAAGAATGTCTGGCACATAGTAGACGCTAAGCATAACGTTATTTTTATAACCTATTATGTGCCTAAATTAGGGAACACTCACAAAATAGGAACGTTCTATGCTACACATACACATATTTAAATATTTCATGATCCCCTGTGCCACATGATTTCAATTTGTATTCTTTTCCTTTCAAATCTCTTTGCATTTACTATCAGTGCAACTTTGGGCAGGTTACTTCATCTCTCTGATCTGTTGATCTATAAAATGAAGGTAATACTTCCCCTCACAGAGCTGTTGAAAGCACTGAATGAGATAATATATGTAAGGCACTCAGCCATACCTGACATTCATCAAATGCTCAACAAAATAAGCAATTATAAAATACTTTTAAATCAGCTTTACTGATTTTGTACTCAAATACTCATCCAATCATGTGCCATTAAGATAGTCCTTCACTTGGACTGTTATGTAGCTCCCTACAGGTCTCTGTAGCTTCAATTTCTCTCACCTATACACAGCTACTAATGGGATTTGTTAAATTTAAATCTAATTATCTCTTCTCTCCTGTTCAAATACTTTCAATGGCTCCCCATTACTAAAAGATGAAGTCTAAACACTTAGAGATGTGCTGTCCAGTGCAGTGACCACTAGCCAAATGTGATTATTTAAATTACATTAAAGCACAGGAGGCTTTTACCTTCTTATAGCACCCACTCCTCTGCTGGGAGGCTTTAGTGGGTAAAAGAATTAAGGGATTCATACAATTTCACCTAGTTCTTAAGGGCTAGGGTTACAGGTAAGAATAAGGGAAAACACCTTACTTCCTCCACACCACATTCGGGTTGTAGTATTCTTTCAAGTTTTATATACTTTTAGATACATACATATATTTCAGCCATAGGTTGGGCAGCTCCCAACTTACATATGAGTTGCATTTTAAAAGTTCATTTAAGTCAGTTATATTCATAACATATTTTTAGAGTCCTAGCAAAAGAAGATAAATTCCTCCCATAGAAACACTATTATTAACGATGATTAGTCCTTCAGGCCAGCACTGAAGCTTTTCTAATAGAACTGAGCTACTTCAAAAACATTTAATAAGTACATGTCAACCATGTACCAACCAAGGACAATGCTAGACTCTATGGACATGGAGACAAAACATAATCTTATGTCAATTATTCATCATTTTAAAAAAACCATAATTTTGTCCTCAAAGTGCTCTTTTTTCAATAGGAAAGAGAACCTATTAAACAAATAAGCGCAAAATATCGAAAAGTAAAACAGCTGTGAAACGTATCAAAACAATACAAAGGGAGTTACTAAATCTGTCAAAGCTGGAGGTAACTAAGCACTAAAGTACTCAGTTTTCACAAATCATACAGATATTTTCAAGGAGAGAGGACGGAAGAGGGGAATTCCAGACAGAAAATAGCAAGATATGCTGAAAAGATATACAATACTTGGTATTGTCCCAGTGTGGAAAGAACAGGAAGCAGCAGGACAGGCATATAGGATTATAAGACTGGAGAAGTCACCATTTCCTAAGCAAGTACTTAGCAATACTGTCTGTTTGGATGAGAACAATTTGAAAAGTTTAAAAAATAAAAAAAGAAAAAGAAAAGATGGCTGTGCTTAATGAAGCTAGAGGAGCACTAGCTAAGCAAGTTAAACAAGATTTTTTAACAATACTTTGTCTTTAAGATGAAATATGCCTTACGAATATCATTGTAAGGGGTGAATATAATATGAAATTTTCGGAACATATATAAACACAAACCTTATCTTCCTGACTCAGTTTCATTAATTTTATCAAAGAACCAACTTTTTATTTGGTGGATCCTTTCTATTATGTTTATTATTAATTTCTGCTCTTTCTAAAAGCATTTTATTAAAGGAAATAACAAGCACACATAAAAGGTAGAGAAAATGTTATGACTCGGTTTCAACAACTATCAAATCACGCATAACCCATCTTCAGCTATATCCCCATCCGCTAAAGGATTACTTTTAAGCAAACCCAGATATCATATTTCGTCCACAAATATTTCTATATCCATAAAAGATATCTTTTAAAATATGACAATATTATCACATCTAAAAAAATTAGCAGTTCTTTAGTATCAGTTGATGTTCAAATTTTCCTGACTTGCTCACAAATGCCTTTCTCTTTTTTCAGATTTTTTTTTCATGTGGACCATTTTTACAGTCTTTATTGAATTTGTTACAATATTGCTTCTGTTTTATGTTTTGGTTTTTTGGCTGAGAGGCATGTGGGATCTTAGCTCCAAGCCACTAAGCCTGGGGATCCAGCCCGCACCCCCTGCATTGGAAGGCAAGGTCTTAACCACTGGACCCCAGGTAAGCCGTGCAAATGCCTTTTTTAACTGTCTGATAAGACCAGGACCCAAATAAAGTCCATAAATTGCAAATTGTTGGCATATCTTTTAAATTCTATTTAAACCTATACATTTCTTTTTTTCTTTTTTTCCCCCTAATTTGTTGAAGACACTGGGCCGCTTGTGATTTACTATTTCTCACACTAGAGATTTTGCTGACTGCATATTTTTATGTCATTTAACATGTTCCTCAGTCCTCTGTATTTCCTTTGAAGTAGCAGATGTAACGGCTGTCAGATTTAGGGTTTTTTGTTTTTTGTTTTCCAAAAAAATACAACATAGGTGGTGTTATATACGTCCTTCAGAAGATACATATCTAGTTCTCTCTTCTGTGATGTTAGAAGCTATTGATTATCTTTTCCTAGATCCAGTATTTTGAGTAATTTCTGTAATAAACCTTATAATTTGCAGAAGGAAGAGCTATTAATTTACTTTCAATCTCACTGCCAGATTCTGAATTAAAATTATATCGATACAGATAGTGTTTATGCCATTCATCTCAAGATGTTAAATAATGGATAATTTTTATTAAAATTAAACATTCCTTAATACATGTCAACCGTCTTACTTATGCACGCTTTCTTCAACAACTGAAAAATTAACAATAAATTTAAGAATTTTCACACCAAAAAAAAAAGCCCTTACAATTTCCTTCACTTTACCTTGGGCTTACTTTGTTCTTCCCTTGTCTTCTTGAAATGGAGGATATGTTAATAATATATTCCTGCATCACAAATTAAATTTAGGAGCTTAAACAACAAATATTATCTCAGTTTTTTAGGGCCAAGAATTCAGAAACAGCTTAGGTGGGTGGCTCTGCATTTCTCCCAAACCTGTAATGAAGTTGGAAACTAGGGCTGCAGTCATAGCAAAGCTTGACTGGGCCGAAGGAACTACTTTCAACCTCACTCACGAGGTGGTTGGCAAGGTTTCAGTTGTTCACAACATGGGCTTCTCCAGAGAGCTGCTCACAACATAGCAGCTTGCTTCCCTGAGAGCAAATAATCCAGGGAAAAACAGTAACTGAGATGGAAACAGCAGTGTCTTTTCCAGTTTCGGAAATGACATACCATCAGTTTTGCCAAATTCTACTGGTCACAGACAAACCCTGATACAATGTAGGAGAGGACTGTAAAAGGGCGTGAATACCAGGAGGTAGGGATTTTGAAGGCTGGCTACCACAAATGACTAGTTCATTTATTTTTAGCCTTTTTCTCTAACACATTTATAGCCAAAAATTTTCCTAAGTATAATGCTATAGGTGCCCCCCATTTAGAAGTTCCAACATGTGAACTTTTATCATTCACTTCCACCTCCCCAAAATTCTGATTTTCCTTTATTACTTGTTCTTTAATCAAAGGTTTGTTTTAAATTGTACTCATGACTTCCAAAAATTTTTTAAAAATCTTTTTGCTATTTCTTCCTTAGCTACATTTCTTCCTTAGCTACATTCTTGTCAGAAAACATACTCTACTATTTCAATCTTCTGAAATTTGTTGAAACTTGCTTTAAGGTCTGCCGTATTTTTGTAAATATGCACGCTTGAAAGGAATGTATGGGTATAGTGTTCTACATAAATCCCTTTTAAATGTGTCAATCCTACTGTTTAAATCATCTGTATCTTTACCATTTTTTTTTTGGTCTGTTCATTCTATCAATTACTGATAAAAATGCGTCTTTAAAAACTATTAAAATATGATAAATTGGAAAAAGAAAAACACCCTACCATGATTGTCATATGTTCATTTCTCTGTAGTTGTCAATGCTTGCTTTAGAGACTGTTATGAGGTACACACAAATTTTAAATTTTTATATTTTCCTGATAAATCAAACTGTTTTTGTTCTGCTGAAAATGACTTTATTTCACTTTCCTCTTTGAAAAAATGTCACTTGGTTGGAAATTCTACATTAGTCTTTTCTTTAAAGATATCAATCCATTATCTTTCCCTTCCATCATTATTACTGAAAAATCAGCTATTAATGTGTAATCCCTTTGAAGATAATCTTTTTTTCTCTGACAGCTTTTAAGATTTTTCTCTTTTGCTTTAGTTTTCTGCAAAACCACTATGGTTCCACTATGATGTATCTTGGTATGGAATTTATTTATTCTCCTTGAGTTTCACCAGACTTTCATCAATCCTAGAAAACTCTCACCTGCAATCTCTTCAAATACGAACATTTGTTTCATGCTTTCTTTACTCTCCTTTTCAGAGTCCAATTAAATATGTATTAAATCTTTAATACTATCCTTCATAATATTCCATATTTTCCAACTCTTTGACTTCTAGGATATATTCTAAAGGAATTCTTATGATCTCCCTTCCAACGCTCTAATTCTCTTCAGCTGTCTAAACTCATATCCCATTTATTGCTTTTTATTTATTGCTTTTTAATTATTATTAATGATTATTGGACTTTTTCTTCTATTTCTAGACATTGTTTTTTACAACTGTTAGGGGTCACTTTTTATACCATATTTCTCTGACTCTAAGACATATAACTTTTTACCTTTTGGCATCTTTGAAATCAAAATGCATCTTACAATTGTTCTCAGAAAAGCTGCTGTTATATTTGTCATTGCCTGTGCAAACCTGGTAACAGGTGTTCATGCTGATGCCCTTTCGCTAGATTTATGTACATAGTTGGTACTCCAACATGTTGAGATTAACTGCTGTTCAAAATGTCTTCAAAAAACTATACTACATTAGGCAGTAAAATGAAGTTACTGTGTAACACAGACAGGCATGAAAACAGAGCAGCAAGGTATAATTTGACATTAATGATGCGAATCTATACTAAGATCACTTTTCCTTTGTACTTTTGGTCATGCCTTCCATGTGTCTTAGAATATCCTCTGTGACTATTAAACTATTAATTCTTTAAAACCTCCATCAAATGCTACCTCTTCAACTAAGCAATCACTGATGATTTCATTCATCCTCCTTTACGTCTCACATCCTACAATCTAAGTGGGAAACTGACTCTAGTTGGAAAAGCATGACCTCAGATAGAGTCGCAGTCAATTAAATGGATGAAAGATATAAAATTTTGATGGACATTTTGATAAAAGTCAGTCACATCCAGAAAAGGTGTGGAAACCATTTTAACACAAACAGAAGAAGCAATATTCTAATAGGGCCTGGGTGTAAAAATAAGGCTTAGAATACACCAACCCCTAGGTTAGAAAGATTTTAATTTTTACTTTAGGTATTTCTTAAATTTTAAGTAACTTTTCATTCAGATAACCACTTTAATGAAGTTCTACATTTGATCAATAGAGTGTAGAAAATTCTCCGTAAAAGGCTTGAAAAGACCAACGTTTGGAATGTTGGAATGTTAAGTATAATATGTCCTGTTGCCTTTTGTGTTCATCTTGGAGTTTCACACATGGTGAACAGGTAAAGAAATTTCTGGTTCAAGTGCTTTTGGGAAGTCAGTCAAGTGATCATGTATCACTGTGGTGTCGGATGTCAATAACAGGGAAGGTTGTGCATATATGAGGACGGGGGTACACATAAACTTCCTATATTTTCTGTTCAATTTTGCTGTGAACCTAAAACTGCTTTAAAAAAAGTTTAACGTTTTTTAAATGAACAAATTTTTAAAAAGAGGAAAAATATAAAATTCAAGGGATAAAATGACAGTAAATAGCATGCATACAGTAGGCATCCAATAAAAACTAGCTAAATTGGATTAAAATAAATTCCTTAGAAAGGAAAAGCATATCACTATGTATGCATTAATTAAATATAACACTGACACTTTTTAAATGGGGCTTAAAAGCTTAAAACAATGTTCAAGTTCCATGTCAGATGGAAGTTTTTCAAATTTAATATCTTAATGATTTGCACTAGTAAATGTAACTACTTTACACAGACTTTTCAATCACATGCATAAAAGTACTTTAAAAATCTTTGAATAATGAAAATTTTATTTCTTTTTGCATATCTGTATTTTCTAAATTTTCTACAATTAAGTTGTCTATCTTAAATTTAAAACTTTTTTAAAGTTCAGTATACAAGTAAAACATCTTTACTACTTTTTCTTAGAGCATAAAACTAAATTAGAAAGTCTATATATTTTCATCCTTCAAATGAAGTCCATTCATTAGAAAAAAGAAATTTTCTATTTTAAAACATTTAAATTTTATACTTTGGCAAAAATCCTGTCAAAATTATTCAATAAAAAAGTAAAATCCACCTCACAATGACATCATAAATTGAAACAGTACATATCTTTCCTACTAGTCTAATGTTTATTATCAGGAAAGGTTATGTAGTAGTTAAATTAAATGAATCAAACAAAGCCACTGATTTTTGTTTAGAGGCAAACTGTTTTGAAATGCTTGAATGACTTTTGTGTGAAATGCATGGCTCAGTTAATGCTTTGGTTCAACCAGAGAGTAATGCTATCAGTCTAAATCTAAGTCACAAGACATAAATTAAAAGAAAATGCTGATATTCCTTAGGTATAGTTAAGAATAAGTCTGAAAGGTCCTTGGCCAGATAAGTACAACAATCAAGAGTAAACATTTAAAAACTTTAATAGCAGTTTGTCAGTAATTTTACCTCTGGTGAATTCAATTTAAAAATAAAATGGGAGGGCTTCCTAGGTGGCACAGTGGTTGAGAGTCCGCCTGCCAATGCAGGGGACACAGGTTCGATCCCCACTCAAGGAAGATGCCACATGCTGTGGAGCAACTAAGCCCGTGTGCCACAGCTATTGAGCCCGTGTGCCGCAAATACTGAAGCCCATGTGCCTAGAGCCTGAGCTCTGCAACGAGAGAAGCCATGGCAATGAGGACCCCGTGCACCACAATGGGGAGTGGCCCCCACTCACTCGCCATAACTAGAGAAGGCCCGCGTGCAGCAACAAAGACCCACACAGCCAATGAATGAATGAATAAATGAATAAATGAATAAATTTATTTTTAAAAATTAAAAATAAAAAATAAAAATGAAATGGGGACTTGTATTTTTAACATCTTTTCTCCACACTCTTTTTAGAACTACTTTGCAAGAGCTAGCAATAATCTCTTAACTGTGGAATCCAATACACAGTCCACAATGCTTTTCTTCAAAGCTATGTTGAATTTGACACTACTGACTACTCCCTTCTTTATTACATCCCTCTACTTTCTGAGGCAACCATTCACTCCTGGTTCTCTTCCCATTCAAACTCCTAACTCTTCTTCCTCTGCCCACCTCTTAAATGATAATATTCTTCAGGACTCCAACTGTGACCCTCTTCTCTTCATACTCTCATGTAACTCTTCAATAATTACCAATATGACAACTCTCAAGTCTTTACTTCCAGCATAGACTGCCTTCTGAACTCCATTTTGTGGGTTTCTCTACTTAGATATCTCCCAGGCACTGCAAACTCACATGTTTACCTGAAAACCTAGTGAACTTGCACTAGCTAACTTGGTGAATGGGATGACCCAGTACTAGTTTGCAAAACCAAAAAACCTGAAAATTATTTTAGGCTCTTCCTTTTCCCTCTTCCTCCACATCTACACACTGAAGAGCTATCAATTTAACCTTCTACCAGGAAAATTTAAATTTTGATATTCAAAAGGAAAGAATAATAAAAAATCTTCATGCATCTTAACAACTTTTTATAGTGCATAAGCTCCTCAAGTCAAACCACAAAGGTAGTAATACTCCTTTCCTAAGGGCAACTCTCATGTCTATTGACAAAAAATACTCATTTCTGCTTTCTTGCACATCTAACTTCCTAAAATGAACCAATACTATTAAGCTGATGATTTTGTTTTGTTTTGCCTTAGAGTCAAACGATATTACCTACTTTATATACAAAGTCATTATTAAGCCAGAGAAAATTAAGAGCTATTTCTATC
Organism: Hippopotamus amphibius kiboko; assembly: GCF_030028045.1. Taxonomy (NCBI): domain Eukaryota; kingdom Metazoa; phylum Chordata; class Mammalia; order Artiodactyla; family Hippopotamidae; genus Hippopotamus; species Hippopotamus amphibius. The sequence goes on from NC_080193.1 coordinate 101,923,676, forward strand.
TATACTTTGCACATACCAGAGGCTTATTAAAAATGGGTTAAATTGTAAGGGTTGATATATACTGCCAAAAGCTTCACTTACAATTATAACCAAAATTGTATAAATAAATTACAATTCTCTCATTAGAAGAATATTCGTTCATCCATTTTTTTCCAAATCTATATATAAAAAGAAGTACTTATCTTTTTATCTGAATAAAACACCTCTAAATTCTGTTTTCCTTATGAAGCAAAACTTTTATTCTGAAAAGGAAGTTTACTCTGAGCTCATTGCAAAATTATCTATTTCAGTCATATTCCAGATTTAGCAGGACAAAGGGCAACAGCAGGAAATGGAGCATCACCAAGATCCAGAACAAACGTGGTTTAGAGTAAAAAAAAAAAAGAAAAAAAAGACAAAGAAAATCCCAAATCATTACTGGGATAATTAAGCACCATGCTTGAAAGCAAAAATAAATACAGATTAAATATTAAAACATTCATGAGCACAGCTTCATCCCTACTGGTAAAAAGACAAGAGACTATTTCCTACTATCATTATACAATATAAAGACAAAATGGAAGTAATCTTGATACACATACTCTCATGCTCATATACGTATTTTTTACATACTAATAAAGATTACATTTTTATATTTCTTACCTCACCCTTATGGTGCACTTAAATACAGTTGATTCATTTTGTTCTCAACAACTTTTAAAGATACACAAAATAATTATTTTTTTCCATTTGATAGATGAAAAAGCTGAAACATAAAGAAATCAGGTAACCTGTCTTTAGGTCCTTAAAATCAGAACCAGAACTGGGACTAAATCTTGGCTCTAATTCTGAAGTTTCACAAAATTTTTCAGTGTAAATTGAATCTTAAAAAAAAAAAAAGCTAGTGACAAAAATGAACCATGAATTTCAACCCACATTGCCACATTTCAAAATGTCATGTTTTTACTCACTTTGTAACTTTTTACTGAGTTAACGCATTTGATACTTTCCATTACACAGAACAAAAATGACTTAATCTTATCAAAGAATTTGAGAACTTGGTTTCTCTTCTGCATATTTTGGTGACCAACTGCACAAAAGGCTAAATGTTGAACAGAAATACATCCTTATGCCTATCTAAGGGGAGCAGTTGAGACAGGGATACATATATGTCTGTTCTATGCAACATACGAATTCCAAAAAGTTGTATCATAATGTAGAAACCAAAATTGTTCTCAGAGCCATGTCTCTTACCACAAGCACATTAAGTAAAGAAATAATGTCAAAAGACACAGGGAACAACATGGTGCCTAACACAGATAATATAAACTAAAATCCTTAGATATTAAAAAATAAAGTTACCTTCTACACATGAGAAAAATATGCTCAGACAAGAAGTAGTTAACTACTGAACTAAAATCCAGATACAAGATTAAACTTGTTTCCAAGTTAATGTTTAACTTATAAGAGCTATATGAAATGCACTGTTGATGAAATCCTTGACCCTGGGTGAGGATGACTGGAAGCAAGAAAAGTTTAGACTACATAACGTGAATTAGTAGTCTTATAAATTAGTGAAAGACTCTGTACAGAGCAGGAATGTTGGGTGATCAGAAACCACCTTGCCTCTATTATGTAATAACAACTACATGAGGTTAATAAATAACCTACTAGGAAGATGCATGTTTTTAACAATGCAATTAAATCCTATTCCTAGAAAGAGAAAGTGAAAAGTTAGACCTGAAAACTTTGGTTAAAAAAACAAACTGCCAAGTTTTTCACCCAAATTCTTTTGAAATATTGGGTTTAATATGTGGGGACCCATCTGGCAAACACTGAAACCAGGAATTTACATTAATTCTACTTTAAAGAATTTAATCACTAGTATTTACGATTGCAACTAAACCCAAACTAATGGGAAGAAGACATATTTATATACCACCTTAGTATTCCTTTGACCATTCAGCACTACCCAAAGGTTATTTCTGATAGAGTCCTATTTAAACATCTATTGAACTTTCAAAATGCTCAATGGCAACCTTTAAAACATCACTTTACACAGAACTCTATGATGGCACCTTAATATTCATCTATTGTTAATACACTGTGGAATACATGTGCCGAGGGTAGCACTGTGGCAAATACAGAAGATGTCTTAACCATACATACTGCCCTGAAGCAGACCTTCATAAATCTTCAAAGTCATTTTCTTTAATCAAGTACGTGTACAGTCTTTGATACGAATAGCATACCAACTAGGGCAGCAAAATAGTAGACAATGTTTAAATTTTAATCATTAAGGATGAACTTGATACTCAAGAAAAATAATTGGTCACCTTCGCAGGATACTAGCAATCAAGTTATTATTCTGAAAACAAACAGAAAGGATCAAACATTTATTTTGCCTGCCTTCCCTTTAAGGAACTGTCATAAATAACTGATGAGGAGACATTTCTCTATATATGTTCTACTAATAAAGAAATGATAAAACTGGAATATCACAGTTTTGTAAACTCCTAATGTAATAATTAATGCATACAGGCAAAAGTCACTCATGAATTATTCCAGCCTCCACCCACCAAGCAGAAGGTGAATCAATCAAGTCTCTAGATCTGCCAGTTTGCAGACACCATTAGAAGTTAACAATTAAAATCAAGAGAATTCAACCAGCAAAACCCAGACTGAGGAAATTCTAATGTCAAAAATTGGTTTCTTCAACAAATAAGTAGAAGGGATAAAAAGTGTGGTGAGGAGGAACCCATAGATTAAAAGTTAGACAAATTTTCAGCAAAATACAACATGTATGGTTTGTTTAAATATGTGTCAAACAGTAGGAAAATAAGATTTATGAAGCTACCAGGAAAGTTGGAAGATCAACCAGATATTTGATGATTTAAAGAATTATACTGAGATTATGTTTTTAAGAAGAGTTCTTATTTTATAGGTATATATTTAAATACTTATGGATGAGATATGTTGTCTGGGAGTTGCTTTAAAATAATTCAGAGGTGGAGGGAAGGGTAGTGGAGGGTTCTAGATGAAACATCATTGAATATGAACTGATAGTTACTGAAACACAGTAACAGATACAAAGGGTTCACTATAATATCCTCGCTATTTGTGCCCGTTTGAAATTTTCTATAATAAAAGCTTAAAAAAGAAAGATGAACTAAAAAGTTCTATATGATAATCCATAGAATAAGGACCAAAAAAAACTTCACGTCCCTCAGAGGTCAAATTAAATGAAAATCCCATGGTGAGTTAGACAAAAATTCTCCTTGTATACACACTGCTACTTGGCAAATAAGAAAACTGAGACCCAAAGAGATAAGTCTTGCTCCAGGTTCCAAAACAAAGCAGCAACAGTGCCAAAACTAGACTCCACAGTTGCAAGCCCCAAAATAGGTCTAAGTTGGAGCTAAGTTAAAAGAAGATCTGAGCAGTCCTGAAGTAGTCTGAAAGACCATTAAAGGTATTTTTAAAAAAAGTCTTAAAAGTTAGTCAAGAGAAAAAACAAATGTCAGGTGGTTTTGAAGGTTATATGCTAGAGTGACAGCAATAAGGCTGGAGAGAAAGTACTACAGAGAACTGGGTATTTGGTAATCATTCTCACCAGGGAGCATAAGTTTTAAATCTATGATGCATATTTAGAAGCTACTTGAATTCAAGGTGTTGGAAGAAAAGAAAGTTGTTGTCTAGCTTACAAGTAGCTTATTCATGAACTGGTGAAACATAAAATCTAATGATTTTTTGAAAACAGTTGAAAAAAATTTTAATCTTATTAAGTGCATAAGTGATTTAAATCTTAAACATAAAAATGGGATTCATCTTCCTGTCCAAGAATAGGCTTCAAAATTTGACCATGAAAGGCCTTCATTATCTACTTAGACATTCTCATAAAAGAGTAAGGATTCACATTTATGTTAAGTCATTAAGAACAAAATTCTGTTTGTCAACAAATTACACTATCTTTTCAATATTCAGTGTCACTTGAATAAAACATGAACTCGACCTAGAAACAATATAACTAATAAAACAATGTAACCCCATTTACTTTGTGTCATTCAGAAAATGTAAAACCTAGTAAGTTTGATGGATTTAAAAAAAAATCATTTTCAATCTAGTACTGGGCACACATACTAAAATGCATTTTAATTTTCGGCTGATTTGTGTTAGTGACTAGTTTCAAAAGTGGTGAATTGGATTCCTTTTTTATTGGAAGAGTGGTCTATTTTTAAAAAGACATTTCTGGCATTAAATTACACAAGACTAAAAGCTATTTAAAAAATCCATATTAAACATTTCCAAGTATATGTCCTTCAGTAACTGTAAAAAATACCAAACCAGGAAGTCATAGAAAATTCCAGTGTGAGCTCTAATATTTAATATTAAGATAACTGAGATCATCTGTTAAAGAATAACTTGTTCTTTAAAGAGCTAAAAGTACAGAAAGGGAACCCTATGGGATAATGCAGAAATGGAAGCTGAGACTTGAGAATATCACCACACAGACCTAAAGTAACTTAAGTAAAGTTAGAGATGTTACTCTGACCCTTGCCAGTATCTTCAAAGTAGTAATGTTGCTCCTCGCTTGAAAAACATGTTTTTAAGTAGTACCCTTCTTCTTCAATAACCTAAAATCAAAGCTAACATGTAAAAATTCACATAAAGATGAATGGAGGAAAAATTATTTTTGAATGACAAAAGGAAAAATAATGAGCAGTCACTGGATAAGAGCATGGACTTGAATCAGGCAGTACTGAGTTCCAGGCTATATACGGAAGCAGAAGGGGCTGCTTCTCACTAATCCCTTTAAACTCTGCATCAGTTTTTCTCATCAGTGAAAAAGGATAATTATGACACCCATCTCACAGGACTGTTGTGAGGATCAAGAGAGACAATGCTTATAAGGTGCTAATATCAAGGCAAGCTTACAGTAACCACCTCAAATCAACAGCATTTTTTATATAAAAATCTTTTAATTTCAAAGAGTAATTTTGAGAAAATGCTTAATGCTCTTCTCATAAAAATATCTCTATCTGTACTCCCATTTGTGGAAGGAAAAAAAAAACTGCAAACAAAAATACAAATGTTTTATTTTTCTTAAAGATCATAGTTTTACTAATATCATTTTAGGATCACTGAAGACAAACATCAAATTAAAACCACATCTTGCAGTTTTTAACAGCATGCCAATATTGTGTACGTGTTCAAACCTGAAAAAGTGGAAAACAGAAAATCTCGTGTTTTTAAATTTGGGGTCATTACTATGAATAAATATGCTTTTATCCATTAAATAAAGTGCTAATAAGGCCAGTCACAAAATTTTACAACAAAGTATGTTAAAACTTAGAAATAAAAAGGAAAGCAGTTACCTTTGCACAATAAAGCATCCAAAGTTCAAAGAGTCTCTCTCTGGATGCCATTCTGGCTTTCACTCTGGCACTTTAATTTTTCCTCAAAAAAAAAAAATGTTCAAGACCACAGCATGTTCATTTTATTTTCCAAGTTTTTCAGCCGTTACAGTAAAGCTCAAAGCAGTAGGGAAAACAAAAAGAAGTGAAACAAATGGACTGTCTTCTGGTCAGCAAAATTCAGTTTCAGCAGTTACTCCAACCTATCTTCATCAGTGGTCGTTGGCAATTATATAAATCTGTGAAAGAGAAAAATATGCAAGGATCTGCTTTAAAAAGAGGCCATATTAATAATTACGGGTTTATCAGAACTAGAGATTTATCTACCTCACTTCCCACGAACAACCGGCTAGGTTTTTACAACTGACGGAATTTCACAGAAACCTGTGTTTCAGGAAAACCTCACAGCGAATACAATATTTCACATCAATGTAAAGTCAGAATCATCTTGGGCAGAACTCAAAGATGAGTACTCATAACAAAAAAGGTGTCCAATGATAATAAGCTGCAAAAACGCCATTCCCACTATAAGTGGGAAAAAGCACATTTACTACTGGCATATTTCAAAGACATAGAATCCCTCAGAATTTTCTAGCCTACTTCTTAAAACTTGGGAATGTTTGTCGCTGTGTCGCAGGGCAGGGCGTGTGGGGAGGCGGGTGAAGAATTCCGGGTTTGTTTGCTTGTTTGAACAATCCTCAGAGAGTGAAAGTCGACCTGCCCACCTGGCCTCTCTACCTCCCCATCCAGTAAGAAGGCAGGAGCACACGCGCACCGGCAAGGAAAACACCCCGGGAAAGTCTCCAAGTGTTTGGGGGGACCTTTAAATCTCCTCCTCGCATCCCAGACAACCGAAAGGCAGGCACACTTAAGAGGCGCCAAGCTGCGAAGTGAAGCTCTGGAAAGGGGGCAACGCGAGCTTGGCGTTCCCCGACCCGCTACCCACGCCCTCCCGGCCGCACCGGGACACACCCAGGTCAACCTCGCCCCCTCACGGCCGCCCCTCTCTCCAGGGCGCGTTCACCACCAAACACCCGGGGCCCTCCCATTTCTGCCACGCGGCCCCCTCTTCCCTACAACCCGCGCCCCCCCACCGCGCTCACATTGAGGGCTTATGCCGCCGCCGCCAGGCCGACGTCTAACTTGCTTCCCTCGTTCCCTTCCCAGTCCAAGCCCCGTGTCACCCCGCAGCTGGACTGGGGGGCGGGCGGGCGGACGGGCGGGGGAGGGAGGCGGGGCGGCGACGGCGCGAGGCGGGGCGCGGGGCTGGGAGGAGTCAGGGGCGGGGCTGTCCTCTCGGCTAATCATTTCGGCCTCTAAGGATGTACCCGCGCCGGAGCAGTAGCTACTCATTGGTCGCGAAGGCTGGGAAGGGGCGGGATGACGTGAAGCCTCGCCCCTACATACCTGCGCAGTCGCAATCGACCCGGCTCCTGAAGAGCCGGCGGCGGTGCCGAGGGGAACGCTCTCGTCTTCCCAGAGGTGGACGCGTAGGAGGACCGACGTGCTTACGTCCATCCCCCGCAGCTGCGGGAGTCCGGTGGACTGAGCGTTCGGCTGGTGGCGTCATTTCCGGGAGTCATCTGAGGGCAGGGAACCCTAGGGTGGTAACGGAAGGGAATTTCGATTTCTTTTTGTAAAAAGGAGATTGGTCGTGGGAGTGTATAGTGAGAACAGATAACTGCTCCCACCACCCCCCCAAAAAATCCTTTCCGTTCATCGTGTTTGTGCCTCATACTTTTCGCTGTCGCAGAGTGTCAAGTGCAAAGAGTTTATTTTACCACTGCTCAAGGCTTCAAAAGGGTTTTGCTCTTAGAAGAAAAGAAACAAAAGGAAAACGTCAGCATTTACTAGATATAGACAACTTTGGGGTGGGGATGTTTAAGGAGAGGGGAGGACGTATGAGATTAGTACACCTAAACATTTTTAAAACTTTTTATTGTGAAAAATGACAAGCGTATACCAAAGTAAACTAGTATAATGAAGCCCAGTATACCGTCACTAATGTCCCATCATGTTGCATTAATACCAGCAGCTGACAAACTGTAGAGTCAGTAAATATTTCAGGTTTTGCAAACCATCCTGCTTGCAACTTAACGAAAATCAAAATAAGAATATTTCATGATGTGCGAAAGTTAGATGAACTTCAAGCTCCCGTGTTGTAAAGTTTGTTGGAACATAGCCATACCCATTCCTTTACTTTTTTCTGGGGTGGATGGGGTGGCTCCACTGGGTCTTCATTGCAGCATGTGGGATCTTAGTTGCAGCATGCATGCAGGATCTAGTTCCCTGAGCAGGGATTGAACCCCGGTCCTCTGCATTGGGAGGGTAGAATCTTACCCACTGGACCACCAGGGAAGTCCCCCCTTTAACTCTGAATAGCTGCTTTCATCCCAAAATGGCAGAGTTGAGAGTAATTTAGAGTAGTTGTTCACAAATTATGCCTTTTGAGGATCACTTCTTGGTTCTCTAGCAGGCATGTGAAACAGTACATGAAAACTTCGGGGAGGGGGGGAGAAATTACTCTTGCTGCAGGATCCCCCATTTTAGTAATTAGCAGCTCCATTCTCGTAGCAGCTCAGTACAAGAACCTAAGAAGTATCCTTGCCATCTTTCTTATATACCTCACATTCAATCTAATCCTTTCAGCTATATCTTCAAAGTATATCTGGGCTCCAACCATTTTTCTACACCACCACGACTACCCTGATGTGAGTTACCACTAAATCTTTTCTGGATTATTGCAGTGGCCTTCCAGTTTCTCTCTGCCTCTGCACTTTCCAGATCCATGGATTCTTCTCAACATAGCAACCAGAGAGATCGTTTAACATAGAAATAAGATGCCACTCCTCTGCTAAAAACCCCCCATTGGTTTCCCACTCCACTTAAAAGGGCCAGCAAGGACCTATGTTTTCCTCCCACACTTCCCTCTCTAACTTTTCCAACTGCAATATTATTCTGACCTTCCCTTGTATCATCCAGACACATGGCTTCCTTGCTGTTCCTCATATTCACAAAGCACACTCCAGTCTCAGGGATTTTACATAAGCTGTCCCTCTACCTAGAGTGCTCTTTCCCCAGACGTCCACACACAATCTTCAAGTCTCTGCTCAAGAATCACCTAGTCCGTTGCTGTAGTGGTATAGTCTGGATGTTCGTGTCTTCCCAAAATTCATATGTTGACATCCTACCCCAAAGTGATACATAGTATTAGGAGGTGTGTCCTTTGGGAGGTACTTAGGTCATGAGGGAGGGGCCCTCAAGAATGGGATTAGTGCTCTTATAAAATAGATTTCACAAAGCTCCCTAACCCTTTCTGCCAGGTGAGGATACAAGGAGAAATCTGGAACCTGGAAGAGGGCATTCAGCCAACCATGCTAACACCCTAATCTTGGACTTCCAGCCTCCAGAACTGTAAGAAAGAAATTTCTGATTATAAACTACCCAGTCTATAGTATTTTGTTATAACATCCCAGGCAAAGACATCTGTGAAGCATTCCCTGACACTTCTTTAGAAAAGAGCATCCCCTTTTCTCCCTCAATCTGTTTTTCACTATAGTTTTTATCAGATGACATATAATTTATTGTGAGCTTCCCTCTAGTAAAATTAAGCACCTTGAAACAGGGACTTTGTTCTCAGGTCTTATACACGGTAGGAGCTCAGTAAATACTTGTAGATGTGCATCCATCTACCCTCATCTTCTTCACCTTCCCCTTGTGACTAGTGACACATATATCGAAGAGCTATAGTATGTGACACAAAACCAAGCCAATTGCTACATGTAGGTATTCAGTCTTCAAGCCTGACATTATTGCTCTTAAACCCAGGAAGAGATAAACACATCATCTGGGATGACACATGGCTGTTCCTACTGACACAAAGGATGGCAGTATTTTGTTTTAGGGTCTATAGCATAGGGACAGGCCTCAGCTTTGCCACCAGTAAGGAGACTCCAGGACACTGACTGTCCCTAGCTAACTCACAAAGGACTAATGCATGTAACCTGTGTGACAGTTCCCTCCTTTCTGTCCCGTAGGTCTCCAGCTGTGAACTGAAGAAGAGAAACTCAAGGAACATATTGTCTCTGAGGAATCTGCTGGTTGATCTCTTTTCCATCTAATAATTCCAATAATGGGGAAGGCTGGTACCCATCAAACTTCTGTGAACGAGGATTATCCAAGTCTAATATATCCTTTTTCTTTTCCCTCAGACAAAATACACATTGAACTGCAGTGAAGGATTAAGCAGTTCTTTTGCTAAAGGTTTCAAGTCTCCCAAAGATATAGAGAGACTCAGGGGGAAATCAGGAGTTATGTCTTTTTTAGTTAATTCCTTTCCTTGTACCTCAGAGAAGGAAACAAGCACAGATACTCTCTGCGTAGGATTAAATAAGATGTGTCTCCTGAGCAATCTCCAGTTCCCTTACCTCTCTCAATTCTCAGTTTTCCATGCACCCTATATTTTAGCTGTTCCTCTCCAATGTCCCCATTATTCTCACACCATAAGAAAGGGTGGAACCCAGGCCCCTCCTAAGTCTGTCAAATGCTGCTGCACTTAGATGTCAACACTCTTACTCTGCTGAGGCTTCTGACAGCTCCCAGGAGGGGGGAGAAGCTTTTTTGTGAGTGGGTCCTTCAACAACACTAAGTGTCCCTCCTCCAGTGTCTCTCCAGCTACCTTTCTCCTGCCAAACCTCAGGTGAATACATTTTCTTAATAAGATTGTTACTCAGCAGCCTTCTTAAATAACCGGGCCTTGTTATTTAAAATCATATTTCTGACCAGATTTTCATGATAAGAGGCATACTCATGAACTGAAATAGCCCTGCCTAAATCCACTGGATGGTTCTATGCTCAAATAGTTTCGAATCCAGTGGTAGAGTTAGGAATTTCAGTTCACCTCACCAGATATAGCCTTAGAATGTTACTAAATTAACTAACAATGAAAATTACACCTGTCAAGATAACTATACTATTCATGTCGCTCTGAGCCATGTCTCTATCTTGCCATAGAAAGAATACATAAGGAGGTGAAGTATAATCTCAGGATTGCTTTTTTTTATCGTGATTCAGAGCAAGTTAAATGAATTAGATTAACTTGATCGGTAGTGACATCTTGTGTAATAAACTGCATGCAATCATTCTCACTATGGGCAACCTGCCAAGTGAAGCAGACACTTAATTGTGCTAGAGAGAACAAAGTTTCCCTTGGACAGGGTCAGAGGCACATGAACAAATTTTTGCTTTCCAACCTCCCCTTTCATATCCCTTCAGTCCATACCTTTTCAGTTAGCATGGCTAGAGGCTTATCAATTTTATTGATCTTTTCCAAAAAATAGCCTTTGGTTCTGTTGATTTTCAATATTGATTTCTGCTTTAATTTTTATTATTTCTTTTCTTGCTCATCTTTATCTAGTTTCCTATGGTGGAAGTTTAGATGACTGATTCTAGATCTTTCTTCTTTCCAATATATGCATTCAGTGCTGTAAATTTCCCTCTAAGCACTGCATTCACTGCATCTCACAAGTTTCAATGTTGTATTTTCATTTTCATTTAGTTCAAACTGTTTTAATTTCTCATGAGATAACCTCTCTGACCATGTGTTACTTAGAAGTGTGTTGTTTAATCTCCAAGTATTTGGGGATTTTTCCAGCTATCTTTCTGTTACTGATTTCTAGTTTAATTCCACTGTGGTCTGAGAGCAGACACTGTATAATTTCTAGTCTTCTAAATTTGTGAAGGTGTGTTTTAGAGTCAAGAATGTGGTCTATCCTGGTGAATGGTCCATGTGAGCTTGAAAAATGTGTATTCTGCTATTGTTGGATGAAGAAACATGGATGTCAGCTATATCCAGTATAATTGATGGTGCTGTTGAATTCAACTATGTCTTTATGTCTGCCTCCTGGATATATTTCTGATATGATTGGAGTCTCCAACTATAATTCTGGATTCAACTATTTCTCCTTGCAGTTATATCAGTTTTTCTTCATGTACTCTGATGCTCCCTTGTTAAGTGCACACACATTTAGAATTGTTGTGTCTTCTTGGAAAACTGACTCCTTTATCATTATGTAATGCCCCTCTTTATAATTTTTCTTGATAATTTTTCTTGCTGTCATGTCCACTCTGTCAGAAATTAATATAGCTATTTCTGCTTTCTTTTTCTTAGTGTTGGCATGTTTTATCTTTCTCCATACATTTACTTTTAATCTATATGTATCTTTAAAGTGGGTTTCTTGTAGACAACATATAGCTGGGCCTTATTTTTTGACCTGTTCAACAATCTCTGCCTTTTATATAGTGTATTTAGAGCATTAATGTTTAAAATGAATATTGACATAGTTGGATTAACATTTACTATATTTGTTACTGTTTTCTATTCATTGCTCTTGTTCTTTGTTCTAATTTTTTATTCCACTTTTCCTTCCTTTTATGGTTTTAAGGGAGTATTTTATATGACTCCATTTCCTCTCCTTTCTTAGCATATCAGTTATACTTCCTTTTTTCTTTTTTCTTCTCTTGTGGTTGCCCTAGAGTTTGCAAAATACTTTTACAACTAATCAAAACTCACTTTCAAAAATCCCTGTACTTTTTCAAAGGCACTGCAAGAACTTTATAATAACAAAATATTCTTAATTCCTCCCTCCTGTACTTTGTATCATTACTCTCGGTTACTTCACTATACATAAGTAAACATATGCATATATATACATAAGCATACATAATTGAACATATTGTTGCTATTATTATTTTGAACAATTATCTGTTAGGCCAATTAAGAAAAATAAAAATTTTTATTTTACCTTCACTTATTCTTTCTCTGATGCTCTTCCTTTCTTTATGTAGATGCAAGTATCTGATCTATATTGTTTTCCTTCTCTATGAAGAACTTCTTTTAATATTTCTTGCAAGGCAGATCTACTGACAACAATTTCCCTTAATTTTCTGTCTAAGAACGTATTTCCCCTTCACTTTTGAAGAATAATTTCATGGGGTACAGAATTCTAGATCTGTGTTTTTTCTCTCAACACTGTAAATATTTCACTCCACTCTACTTGCTTGGATGCTTTCTGAAGAGAAGTCAGGTTTATTTTTTTATCCTTTTTCCTCTATAAGAAAGGTATTTTTTCCCTCTGGCTTCTTTCAAGATTTTTCTTTATCTTTGATTTTTAAATTTTGAATATGATATACTTAGGTGTAGCTTTTTTTTTTTTTTTTTTTGCCTTTATCCTGCTTAGTGTTCTTTAAGATTCCTGGTATCTGTCATTACTTTAGGGAAATTCTACTTCTGTTCCTTTCTTTCATTTCTTTCTGGTATTCCCATTACACACATATTATATCTTTTGTGGTTGTCCCACAGTTCTTGGATAGTGTGTTCTGTTGTGTTTTTTTTTTTCCCCAGTCTTTTCTTCTTTTTGTTTTTCCATTTTGGAAGTTTCTACTGACATATCTCAAGCTCAAAGATTCTTTTCTCTGTGTCCAGTTTAATAATGAGTTCATCAAAGGCTTCTCCATTTCTGTTACTTTGTTTTTTAATAAATTTATTTATTTACTTCTTTCTTTATTTTATTGGCTGTGTTGGGTCTTCGTTGCTGCACACGGGCTTTCTCTAGTTGCAGCAAGTGGGGGCTACTCTTCCTTGTGGTGCACAGGCTTCTCATTGCAGTGGCCTCTCTTGTTGCAGAGCACGGGCTCCAGGCGCATGGGCTTCAGTAGTTGCGGCACATGGTCTCAATAGTTGTGGCTCATGGGCTCTAGAGTACAGGCTCAGTAGTTGTGGCGCCTGGGCTTAGTTGCTCCGTGGCATGTGGTACCTTCCTGGGGCAGGGATCGAACCCATGCCCCCTGCATTGGCAGGCGGATTCTTACCCACTGCGCCACCTACGAAGTCTGCTTGTTACTGTGTTTTTTATCTGTAGCTTTTTTATTCTTTCTTAGAATTTCCATCTCCGTTTACATTGCCCATCTCTTCTTGCATGCTGTCTACTTTATTTACTAAAGCTGTTAGCATATTAATCATAATTGTTAACTTTTCTGTTATAATTTCAACATCCCTGCCATATATAAGTCTGGTCCTGATGCTTGCTATGTCTCTTCAAATTGTGTTTTTTGCCTTTAGTATGCTCCGTAGTTTTTTGATAGCCAGACATGATGTACTGGGCAAAGGAACTACAATAAATAAACATTTTGTAATATGATGGTAATGTGTTAGGGGAGAGGAAGCTTTCTATAGCCCCGTAATTAGGTCTCAGTCTTTTAAAGAGTCTATGCCTCTGACCTTCGTACTTCACAAATGCTTCTCAGCTTTCTCCCCCCTTAGGTGGCACAGGATGGCTAGAGGGTATTGGAGTTGGATATTTCCCTTCCCACAGATCAGCTAGGCTCTGATAAAATCCCAATAGTTTTTGCCCTGGTAAAATAGTTTCTCTCCGTGGCAGACTTGTTAAAAAGAACAGAATGCTCTGGTTATTTGAAAATGGCTCTTTTTCCCCTCCCTCTGCCAGAAACATGAGGGGATTTTTTCTCCAATATTTACTGTGAGAACCTGATGGACCTCCCAGCAGTAAAACTCATAAAAGTGAGGGAAGGTCCCTCCATGGCTAGGACTTACTGGAGCTTTTAACTCTCAGAATTGTCCACTCTGAGCCTCCAGTGATTTGTCAATTACAGGTAAGTTTCTCTACGCCAGCATGGATTCCTGTGGCGGATTCAGCTCAGGGTTTCTGTTCTGGTAAGTTTCGATGCTCTGTATTCACCTGTCTGTCCTTCCGATTTTGGGAGTAGTGGTTTACCCTGTGACTTCACATCTCTGATGGAGCTATGAAGAATTGTTGATTTTTCAGTTTGTTCAACTCTTTACTTGTTGTTAGGACAGAGTGATAACTTTTAAGATCCTTACATGCTGAACCCAAAACTAGAAGTCCAATCCATACCTTTTCAGTAGGTACCACACAGTTGTATAAACTACGGTCAGACATGCTGATGCAAATACTCTGATTCTGATTATAGGCTGGAATATGGGTGTTTCTAAAATTTTCCACCCATTTACAGATTCTTTTATTAAAGTTGATTACTTTATGTATTCTCCTTTAGAATCACAGAACTAGAAAACTAGAAGTTACCATAGAGATCATGTAATTCAATATCTTCATTTTATTTATTTATTTATTTACTTATTGGCTGTGTTGGGTCCTCATTGCTGCGCGCCGGCTTTCTCTAGTTGCGGTCAGTGGGGGCTACTCTTCGTTGCATTGCACCGGCTTCTCATTGCTGTGGCTTCTCTTGTTGTGCAGCATGGGCTCTAGGCATGCGGGCTTCAGTAGTTGTGGCACGTGGGCTCAATAGTTGTGGCTCGTGGGCTCTAGAGTGGAGGCACAGTAGTCGTGGCACGTGGGCTTTGTTGCTCCACGACATGTGGTACCTTCCCACACCAGGGATCAAACTCATGTCCCCTGCATTGGCAGGCGGATTCTTAACCACTGCGCCACCAGGGAAGCCCCTCTTCATTTTAAATATTAAAAAATCAAGGCCTGAATCTGAATCAAACCAAGCATCTAGACCAGCACTGTCCAATAGAAATTTCTGCCATGATGGAAACGTTCCACATCTGTGCTGTTTAGTACAGTAGCCACTAGCCATATACAGCCATTGAACAATTGAAATGTGACTCGTGCAACTGAGAAGTGAATTTTTAGTTTTATATATTTTTAATTTAGACACATTTACCTAATGGCTACAGTATTGGACAGTGCAGCTCTAGAGCTAATTTGCATTGTAGAAAACACAGAGGATACAGAAATAAGTTAAATGACAATTTATTAAAAATAAATTGAGTTCTAGAGGGGTTGACTAGCCCTGTAGCATATTGCTTATGGTTGGCAGAACTAAAACTAGAACCCAGAACTCCTTAATTCTAGGCTTTTTTGACTATATTGTGCCGCCTTTTCAGAGTCCATAGGTTGATGAGTTTAGAACACGTTTTCTCAACCTCAGCACTATTGACATTTTGTACGGATACTTTTCTGTTCTGGGGAGCTTTCCTGTGCATTGTAGAATGCTTAGCAGCATCTAGCCTCCACCCAATAAATGCCAATACTATCTTCCAGTTGTGACAACCAAAAACATCTCCAGACAAGGCCAACTATCCTGGGGACAAAAACGGGGGGCAAAACTATCCCCAGTTGAGAACCTCTGGTTCCCAGAATATCCTAGGTACATACGATGTCCTTTAGGACCCCCAGGAGAAGCAAGGTAGACCCAACTTACCTAATAGTGTAATGAGAACTTAAAGAATGTGATCTAGTTTTAAAACTGCAAATTAGGGAATTCCCTGGCGGTCCAGTGGTTAGGACTCAGCACTTTCATTGCCAGGACTGGGGTTCAATCCCTGGTCAGGGAACGAAGATCCCACAAGCTATGTGTCATGGCCAAAAACAAAACCCAAAACCCAACAAAACAAAACAAACTGTACATTAACTCAAGACGGCTGCCTATTGGTGGCTATCACCAGAATTAAGACTAAAAATCAAGTATGCGTGATAATTGTTTGTTGAACCCCTACTATGTACACAGTACTATGTGCTTTACATCTTTTATCTCTAATTCTCAAATTAACATTGCCAGGCAAATGGAATTCTCCTAATTTTACAGATTAGATAACTGTGGTTTAGAAAGTTTAAGGAACTGGCACAAGGTCACACAGGTAGCTAGCACAAAAGAGAGACAAAATTCATACCAATTAGCAATATCTGAATTTAATATCTATGTACTTTCTACTTGGATATGCATCTCTCTAACAATCTTTTTGTACTCAGGATTACAGATCTAAAGCATAAGATAAAGAAAGGTGATGGGGGGTGGGGAGAATAAGGGGAATTCTTACTGAGGTAAAGGTACATTTAATGCAGAGAGTTGCAGGGAGATACTGCCAAATAATTTCTATGATTAAAGCAGGCTTGTAGTAGAGAGTGGTACCTGAGCAAGACCATGAAGGAATGTTAGAATTTGGGTGTCCGAAAGAAAGGGAGAAGAATTCTGAAAAAAGAATGCCTTAGGTAAAGGCTTTATTCCTAAGGAAATTCTCCCCCAAATTTTGAGGAAACCATGAGCAGTCTAACTCAGGTGGAAAAAGGAAGGAGATGAGGTTGGCTTCCTAACTAGCTATAGGTTGTAACTAGCTCACAGGGGGTCCTGAATGCTGGCTCAATGCTTTCGATTTCATTCTGTGTAAAATTAGAGTTTTTTAAGTAGAAACATGACAAGATTAAAACTGTATTTGTTGTTCAGACCTTGTAATATCTTTCTCAAAGCAAGATGTACTCATACACTCCCCCCACCCAACACACACACAAAATAAGTAATTTAAATTCAGTTGAAACATGAAAGAAAACCACTTCACTTTCATGTATAATGAACTTTCTATGGTGGCTGGGAAGTTAATTGAAAGTTAAGACTTCCATAGTTTACAATAGAGAAAAATTCTTTAATCAAGAAGAAAAAGGAAATTACAGGAATTTTTAATCTAAAAAAGCAGTATTTTCTCTTTAAATTTTTATTTGCTTTTGCTTAAATGTGAAGGAAAGAAAATTTTGAGATTGGAGAGATTTCTTGTTCTAAGAAAGAGGCTTTCTTGAAATTCAGTTGCTCTAATTCAAATTCAAGTGAATGAGTATCTGAGGTTTCTTTACTTGCTGTGTATCAAAGAGTATTTCTTTCTTACAGCAATGCAAAAAACTAGAAAAAAATCCCCAAAATAAAACTTTCTGTAATCTCTGTTCCTGTGTCTGCTCTACCACCACACATCTCAATTAGTTTTTCCCTTACATTTTAAAAAATATTTATTTATTTATTTTATTGGCTGCATTGGGTCTTCATTGCCACGTGCGTAGGCTTTCCCTAGTTGCGTTGAGCAGTGGTGGTGTGTGTGGGGGGGGCGTCTACTCTTTGTTGCAGTGTGTGGGCTTCTCACTGTGGTGGCTTCTCTTGTTGCGGAGCACGGGCTCTAGGCACACGGGCTTCAATAGTTGTGGGTTGCAGGTTATACAGCACAGACTCAATAGTTGTGGCACATGGGTGTAGTTGCTCCACAGCATGTGGGATCTTCCCTGCCCAGGGATCAAACTCGTGTCCCCTGCATTGGCAGGTGGATTCTTAACCACCGCGCCACCAGGGAAGTCCCTCCCCTACATTTTTCACAGAAAAAAATTAAAGAATATATGATATTTCTGACAATCAATTAGTGTTCCTAGGAACTATATCTGGCACTGTGCTTTCACTTTTTTTGGATAATTGTTTTGATTTGTATATTAATGTGACTGATTGGCTCCTTTTAATTTTTCTGTTTGGAATTATCAGCTTATTTGGAATTAAGGTTATGAGATCTAGAGTTTCGGGGGTAAATGACTGTAACTGTGACTCATAAGGCTTAACTTTCTTATACCAAAATTTTAATAGTAATCCAATAAGTAACAGTTATAAAACATATCTGAGATCAAGTAATTCTTAAATTAACAGTCTGACACATATTAAGGGCAGTCAACTCAACAGTGATTAAAACGAAATGCTTCACAGTTTTTTGAGGACATTTCTAAAAAAAGTTACATATTTCATTTTTCCCATTTTATTATAATGAATTTAATACAAGGAAAAAGATCTTTGTTTACTGAGCATTCCATTCTCATATATATTTCCTGCCAAAAGGATCATTAGCATTTGTTTATCACATGATTCATCATAGGGAAACACATCAGTAGATCAAGAAGATTATGGTTTCCAGCCAGTGCCCTAAAGAAATAAGTATGAATGAAACAAAAGCTTGTTTCAGTATAAATTAAGGAGAATACAAAATTAAAGAAAGAAAAACATTTTTTCAGTTTAGTTTTTAAGTTTCCAAGTGAGAAACCAAGAAGCCTCTGTAGAGAATACACCCTTAGTTGAATAATTTTACAAAGAGAAATGGCATCACAAAAGCCAATTTCTTACTTACATCTTCCTATTGTTTTCAGTTACCCACTCAGTCCCATCAAAAGCTTTCTTGTGTTAGTGGATATTGAAAGATCATTTTCTTACAAAAAAAAAAAAAGAACCACTTGGAGGTGGTACAGAATGGGAAGTATTATTTAATGGTTACTGAGTTTCAGTTTGAGACAATGAAAAAGTTCTGGAGATGGACAGTGGTAATGATTGCACAACAGCATGAATGTACCAAATGGCAATAAACAGTACACTTAAAAATGGTTAAAATGGTAATTTTTACCTTACATGTATTTCATTATGAGAGAGAGAGGGGGAGGGAGAGAGAGAGAGAAGCAATTTATTCCACTTGACTAGATTATGGTAAAAAGGCAAGAAATTCTAAAAGCCAAATTATAGACATTTTATATAATATTTTATACATTATATACTTTATTTCTCATCAGGCAGTTGTAACAGCTATTAAAAATAACAGAGGTTTTGGAAGCAATTCCAAATTTCAGATACTTGAGTGACCAGGTGCGTCAGCATATGTATAATGGAAAGAGCAACTTCCTTTCCCTTTTAGGTTCTTGATCCACCCTTTACAGCTTTTGCTTTAAAGTGATGTCTTGGTAATTGCCAACCCTGCCCAATTCCTAGGCTGCCTCTCCATTCCTGTTCTTTACCTGTGTAGGTTAAGGGGGGAATTAAGCTAATGTAACACAGATACCACAAAATACAATGGATTAAATAAGACGGGAATTTTAAATCTTTCTCCTATAGCAATCTAAAAGCTGCCCAATTGTAAGGCAGCTCCATTCCACAATGAGATTAAAGGATCCAGTTCTCCCCTTCTCATTGCTCTTCCAACCCCTAGAATGTTGTCCTTGTCAACCAGCTCACAGGAAGGGAGGAAGAGTGGAAATGAAGGGCCATTTCCTTTTGTGCAAGTGACATGGAAGCTGCATGTCACGTCTCATATTCTATGGGCAGGACTTTAGTCAATGGCTACATCCAACTAGAAAGGATAATGGAAAATATTATTTCTTACTAGGAATCCATGTGCCTAGCTAATACTATGGAAAGAATGGATTTGGGGTGGCCAACTTGCAGTCTACCACACTACCCTACTCTTACCATCATTTGGATGACTAAACTTTGTTTATGTGATTTTCTTTTCATATCAATATCTCCAGAGACTAAAATCTATCACATTGCACCTGTCACAACATTCTCCTAAAAGGTTCCCATAGTCTTAATCCACAATTCCTTTAAAACAAACCACCTCAAAACTTAGTGATATAAAACAATCTTTTGAACTCACAGATTCTATGGACCAGGAATTTGGGTAGAGCAAAGAAGGGATGGCTTGTCTCTGCTCCACAATATCTGGGGCCTCAGCTGGAAAATTCAAAGGCTAGGAGTGACTTAACGGCTGAGAGCTGAAATAATCTAGAGACATCTTCATTTATATGTCTGGTGGTTGATGCTGACTGTTGTTTGGGGTGTCAGCTGGACTGTCAGTAACACCAGCCAAAACGTAACACCACACAGTCAAATTGCATGGGATCATTTTAGGCTTCCTCACAGTGATTTCTTACAGAAGAAACAAAAAGCACTAGCCGTGAGGGAAAAATTGATAACTTTAACTGCATTAAGAAAGCTTGTTCCTCAAAAGCACCAGAGAGAGAGTAAAAAGATACCCTGGAATAGGAAAATACATTTGTAATACGTAATTTATCTGGAATATATATTACATTATTTGGAATAGATGAGTTCTAACAAATAAGTAATACGAACTATCTAAAATTTTTTAAATGGGCAAAATATTTGAATTGGTCATTCACAGGAAGAGAAATACAAATGGTCAACAAATATTGAAAAGATACTCAAACTCATTTGCAATTAAGGAAATGCAAATTAAAACCACAATTTAAAAGACACCATAGGGATTCCCCTGGTGGTACAGTGGTTAAGAATCCACCTGCCAATGCAGGGGACAGAGATTTGAGCCCTGGTCCGGGAAGATCCCACATGCTGCGAAGCAACTAAGCTCGTGGGCCACAAATACTGAGCCTGTGCCCTACAGCCCACGCGCCTAGAGTCTGTGCTCTGCAACAAAAGAAGCCACTGCACTGAGAACCCCGCGCACTGCAATGAAGGGTAGCCCCAGCTAGCCACAACTAGAGAAAGCCCACACACACCAATGAAGACCCAACGCAGCCAAAAATAAAATAAAATAAAATAAAATAAAATAAAATAAAATAAAATAAAATAAAATAAAATAAAATAAAATACCTCCCCTTAAAAGAGTAAAAAACAATTTTAAAAACCATATACTTATCACTTTGCAAAAATGATAAAGTCTAACTATAAAAAGTATTGTTAAAGATATGAAACTGGTATTATCATACACTCTTAGAGTATGCTTTGGTACAGTTTGGAAACCAGTTTGGCACTATCTAGTAAAAATAAAGATATGAATATTCAATGGCCCAACAACTACTTTATACATAGGCTGGAGAAACTGTGCACATGTAAAGCAGAAGGTATGTATAACCTGTACCATCTGAATATCAACTTATGTATTTCACCTATTTACACACTAAAGGAGAAGAATCATATAATCATCTCAATATATGCAATATGTGACAAAATTCAACACCCATTTATAACATAAGCTCTTGGTGTGTTAGAGAAGATCTGAAATCTAAAGCGCTCCAAATGTGTATGAACTACAGAATGTAATCTTCCTTTCCAGTTAAATATCCTCTGAACTATTTGGTATATAAAAGTCTAACATAATAGCTCAGGAACAATGTTCCTTAAAGATTGTCCTTCTATTTACTACATCTTTATAAAATCTTTTAAATGAAATATTTGTTGCCAGGGATTTCAAAGATCAAGGTGGGTTGAAAATAAAATTAAAATGTTAATAAGACTTTGGAAAAAAATTAATTCCCACATTAATATATTAATGCATATCCTACAGTCCTTCATCTAAAGGATTACCATTTAATTTATAGATGATAATTCTCTAGATTGTCAGGAAGCTTACTCTTCCTTATGGTGAATTTCGATAGTTCATGAATTGTTTAATTTGGAGTTAAACCTGGCTATAACACAGAATGGACTAAAAAACTCTTAGGTTTAGAGCTTCAGTTCTTGGATTCCTAGCTATAAGGCATTTAATCTCTTTGAGTTTATTTTTCTTCCATAAAACTGGGATTATAATACCCAGGCCAGTTCTGAGGACTAACTGATAAATAAAAAGCATCTGGCATTCAAAAAATGTTAATTATTATCATATTTTGGTACTAAGTTTTAAGTAAATGTATGTTAAATGAAGAACACCTTTGTTTTCCACCACTGTTGACAGTCCAAATGCTGCATAGCTTGGGGAAGGGTAGGGCAGACAAGTTAAATAGAAAATGCATGCTGCTAGGTAGCAAGGCATTATGCAATTCTTCCTTTTAAATGACTTTTCAGAACACTAAGGCTTGTACTGTAAGTTCCATGTATATTACTGAAAAATCAAATGATTAAACATATTGTCATTCACTGTGCATATAATCTTATATCTATGTACAAAGTTCAGACAGTTCTGCATAAGTAAACATAATTCCTCTTTCATAACAAGTGCTTCTGTTCATTTCTGCTCATTTTCTGTTTAAAATAAATGCTTTCAGTCCTAAATTGTGAGCAGAATTATTGCAAAGCTAGGAAAAGCAAAGAATTTAAGAATCCTAAGGTTTAATGGTTGTGGCTTATCTAATCTCATATTTTAAAATTACTCAGCTAAGAATCAGAAGACTACTTTCAAATGATCATGGCTACTATATAATTTTGGCTCATAATGATTTCACAATACAAAAAACGTCACTCATTCCCTACAATTTGGTGTCCTCAGCTATAAAATAGAAAAATAATACTTAGACTTGGTTCTATCACAGAAATTTTGTAAAGTTAAGCAACATGTGAAAATATTTAGAAATAAGGTGAATACTAAATCCTACCTATCTCATGAGAAAAATGTAAATATCAAGTAAGATATTGTATATGTAATGAGTTTTTCTACAGACTATGCAACGCTTTGCGAAGTATTACTTTCATTGCTATTATTATCATCAGCATTACTACTATTACTACTACTGCTACTACTACTACTACAAGGCATTAATCAAATATAACAGTGTCTAAAGGTAAGATTAATGCAGAAAATCAGAGTCTAGAGCAAATTTTTATACTGCATGGAATAGTAGTAGGAGTAGTCGATTTTCATAATGTATGCAATAATACATTTAGTAGTAAATACATTTAGTAGTAATGGATTTACTAGGTAAATATAGTGAATGCTGATGTAGTGTTTCACATAATACTGTCATTCATTTGCTTTATATCTATGAAAACTTAACTACTTGATTCATCTGCTGTGATCTGAATTATCTGTTCCTTCCTTTCAGTTTAATATTCTAGTGTTTTAAGTATATCATTGACCCTAGTACAACAAAGGTTTGAGCTGGGCGGGTCCACTTATACACAGATTTTTTTTTTCTCTAAATACTACTGTAGCACTACACAGCCTGCCAGTCGGTTGAATCTGCCCATGTGGGAAGCGCAGATATGTAGGGCCAACTTGTAAGTTATTCTCAGATTTTTGACCTGTAGAAGACAGCACCCCTAACCACCCCCCCACCGCGTTTATCAAGGCGCAACTATAAATGTTTTGCAAAATGCCCTAATACTGCAAGTTGAGGAAAAAAGAAGGGATACTTTTCCACTGAAATTTTTTTAAGCAACTAGTTGACTTCCTCATGAAATTCATTAGTCATCATTACCATCATTAAACAAAAGATTCCACACTACTCACCCTAAATATGTGGACTTGCCTATGTTAAGCCACTTGATCACAAATTAAACCTTTAATTTGGAACCTCTATTTAAAATCACTTCTTTCAGCCTTCTGTGTTAATGCACCACATGTGTCACTGAATAGTCCTTTATTATACAGGTATCTGAATTTAAGCTGCCCTGGAAGATGGCTGATTATCTCTTTAATACTTTATACTTTATACTTCCTAGCATGAATTTTCTATATATCACAAAACTTATAAGTTGGACCATCATAAACATACCCCCTAAATTTAGCAAACATTTTTAGTCATTTTCATATGATTCAACAACAGTACATATCTTCCTCGACTTATAATGGGGTTATGTCCTAATAAACCCATCATAAATTGAAAATATTGTAAGTCAAAACACATTTGATACACCTAACCTACCAAACTTTATAGGTTAGCCCAGCCTACATTAAACTGTGCTCAAAACTATAACATTAGCCTTCAGTTGGGCAAAATCACCTACCACAAAGCCTATTTTATAATAAAGTATTGACTATCTCCTGTAATGTATTGAATACTGTACTGAAAATGAAAAACAGATGGTTGTCTGGGTACAGAAAGTTTGTAAGTGTGTCACTGATTGCATGGCTGACTGGGAGCTGGAGCTTGCTGCCACTGCCCAGCCTCACAAGAGAGTAACATACCACAAATCACTAGCCTGAGAAAAGGTCAAAATGCAAAACTCAAAGTATAGTTCCTACTGAATATGTACTGCTTTCACACATGGTATAGTCAAAAAATCATAAGTTGGGCTTCCTAGGTGGCGCAGTGGTTAAGAATCTGCCTGCCAGTGCAGAGGTCACAGGTTCGATCCCAGCTCCAGGAAGATCCCACATGCCGCGGAGCAACTAAGCCCGTGTGCCAAAAAAAAAAAAAAAAAAAATCGTAAGTTGAACCATTGTAAGTCAGGGACCTTCTTCTGTATTAATTTAATTTAAATTGATCAACACAAGGGAAATTTATCTTGTGCTTAGGGATCTAGATTTATGCTTGTCATTTTCCAGTGTCATGACTAGATTTTCTTCTCTGTTCCACTTAATTTTCAATTTTCATATTAGAACAAATTATTTTATAATCTTCTGTGATTCCAATCTAGGGTGTTTATTTAAGTGTCCCCTTTTAAGGGTTTGTATTCAGAGGGACAATTCTGCCCTTTCCAGATGACCTGGGAAAAATTATTTAACTTCCTTGAACCTCCATGTCTTCATCTAAAAAATGAGGACAACAATACCTTCCTTATAATATACCAAATTCTCTGTTCCTTACAACCCACCCATTCCTTGCAAGGGTGAATTTAAAAAATGAAAAATTAATTTCATTGTGTTGGGAGAATTGGTTACTTGAAAAAAAAAGAATTTCATTTAAACTTTACTTATCCTCTGCACCAAAATAATTTCAATATATGAAAAAAAAAAAGAAAAGACTTAAGAAGGCTATAAAGGACTTCCCTGGTGGTGCAGTGGTTAAGAATCCGTCTGCCACAAACTATACTACAAGGCCATAATGATCAAGACAGTACGGAACTGGCACAAAAATAGAAAGGAAGATCAATGGAATAGAATAGAGAACTCAGAAGTAAGCCCAAACACATATGGGCACCTTATCTTTGACAAAGGAGGCACGAGTATACAATGGAAAAAAGACAGCCACTTCAATAAGTGGTGCTGGGAAAATTGGACAGCAACATGTCAAAGAATGAAATTAGAACACTTCCTAACACCATACACAAAAATAAACTCCAAATGGATTAAAGACCTCCATGTAAGGCCAGACACTATAAAACTCCTAGAGGAAAACATAGGCAGAACACTCTATGACATACATCAAAGCAAGATCCTTTTTGACCCACCTCCTAGAATCATGGAAATAAAATCAAGAATAAACAAATGGGACCTCATGAAACTTAAAAGCTTTTGCACAGCAAAAGAAACCATAAACAAGACTAAAAGGCAACCCTCAGAATGGGAAAAAATAATTGCCTATGAAACAACGGACAAAGGATTAACCTCCAAAATATACAAGCAGCTCATGAAGCTTCATACCAAAAAAGCAAATAACCCAATCCACAAAGGGCAGAAGACCTAAATAGACACTTCTCCAAAGAAGACATACAGATGGCCAACAAACACATGAAAAGATGCTCAACATCACTCATCATCAGAGAAATGCAAGTCAAAGCCACAATGAGGTATCACCTCACACCAATCAGAATGGCCATCATCACAAAATCTGGAAACCACAAATGTTGGAGAGGGTGTGGAGAAAAGGGAACTCTCCTGCACTGTTGGTGGGACTGTAAGTTGGTACAGCCACTATGGAAAACAATTTGGAGGTTCCTTAAAAAACTACAAATAGAACTACCATATGATCCAGTCATCCCACTACTGGGCATATACCCAAAGAAAACCATAATCCCAAAAGAAACTTGTACCATAATGTTTATTGCAGCACTATTTACAATAGCCAGGACATGGAAGCAACCTAAATGCCCATCAACAAATGAATGGATAAAGAAGATGTGGCATATATACACAATGGAATATTACTCAGCTATAAAAAGGGATGAGATGGAGCTATATGTAATGAGGTGGATAGAACTACAATCTGTCATACAGAGTGAAGTAAGTCAGAAAGAGAAGGACAAATATTGTATGCTAACTCACATATACGAAATCTAAAAATGGTACTGATGAACTCAGTGACAAGAACAAGGACGCAGATACAGAGAATGGACTGGAGAACTCGAGGTATGGGAGGGGGCGGGGGGTGAAGGGGGGAAACAGACGAAGCGAGAGAGTAGCACAGACATATATATACTACCAACTGTAAAATAGATAGTCAGTGGGAAGTTGTTGTATAACAAAGGGAGTCCAACTCGAGGATGGAAGAAGCCTTAGAGGACTGGGGCGGGGAGGGTGGGGGGGACTCGGCGGGGGAGTCAAGGAAGGGAGGGAATACAGGGATATGTGTATAAAAACAGATGATTGAACTTGGTGTACCCCCAAAAAAATAATTAAAAAAAAAGAATCCGTCTGCCAATGCAAGGGACACAGGTTCCATCCCTGGTCTGGGAAGATCCCAGATGCTGCGGAGCAACTAAGCCTGTGAGCCACAACTACTGAGCCTGCACTCTAGAGCCTGAGAGCCACAACTATTGAGACCATGTGCCTAGAGCCCGGACTCTGCAAAAGAGAAGCTACTGCAACAAGAAGCCCGTGCACAACGAAGAGTAGCCCCTGCTTATGGCAGCTAGAGAAAGCCCATGCGCAGCAACAAAGACCCAACACAGCCAATAAATAAGTAAATAAATAAATAAATAAATACTTTAAAAGAAAGCTATAAGAAATTTTATCTGCTGTCTAGTTGAAGGAGGAAGGACTGTCTAAGCATAGAAGTTGTCAAATTAGAAGGCAAACTAGAAACACAGAAAAAGAACTATTTATAGACAGACATAATACATTTAATACATAAAATATGTTGTGTTTCATACAACAGCCTTGGGAAAAAATGAGATAGACCTAGTATAAGATAACAGTAATCAAAGTGGTAAGAAATCTGAGACCAAAATAAGCATCCACAGTAAAAAGCAAACAATATATGGCACTATTGTATAATAAAGAATTCGACTCACCTTTGTCTCTGGTTTCTGGAAATGAATCTAAATTCTAGAATTTCACAAGAGGATTGTCTTTGTCATCTGAGCCCTTCCAATCACACCCGAGTTTACATAAATAAGGTAACTCACGGAAGTGGGCCCCTAGATAGCTTCTGGATCAGGGTTGATTAAGCAGGAAAGACCAACCACATGATTAGAAGGTTGGGCTCTGAGCCACCTAATACCTGCCAACCTCCTGACCTCTGGGAAAGAGAGGAGGGCTGGAGAATGACTGCAATCACAGGCCAATGATGTAATCAATGGCTTCTATGTAATGAAACCCTAATAAATGCTCTGGACATGAAGCTCAGCAGTGCTTCCTGGTTGAACACACTGATGTGATGGGAGGGTGAACTGCCCTGATTCCATGGGGAGAAGGCATGGAACTTCTGTATTCAGGACCCTCCCAAACCTTACTTATATGTCTTTTATTCGGCTACTCCTGATCTGTAACCTTTCTGATAAAACAAATTGTAAGCACAGTACTTTCTTGAGTTCTGAGCTCATTCCAGTGAATTATCAAACCTAAAAGGGTCATGGGATCATCCCAGATTTGTAGGCAGCTGGGAGTGCAGGTGGCCTAAGGATCCCACTTTTGACTGGTGTCTTGTTGGGAACGGTGCCCTTTAATCTGTGTGGTCTGTGCTAACTCTGGGTGGTTAGTGCCAGAAGTGAATTACAGTATACCAGTTGGTGTCAGAATAAACATCAATAATGTAAAACGTATTAAGAGATGCATGAAAGAATGGTTATAAAATTATTAATGGTGTTTACCTCCAGACTAATTTCAGGTGATTTTTATTATTTTAAAAACATCTTTCATGTCTTAATCAAATGTTTTATAATGATCATGTGTTATGCATATAATGGGGGGAAGCTTTTTATGTTGTGAGGGGAAAAGTAAGCTCTGGAAGACATACTATTAAATGAAGAAACTAAGATGCTGAATAGTAGGTATTATAAGATCCATTTATATTTATATATATACATATTCATGGATAATTACATATATTTAAAGAATATGGAGATATGTGCATATTAATAGAATAAGAATAGGAATAATGTACTATAAATGCTGTTGACAGTGGTTATCTATAAGGAAAGGTGTCAGGGACAGAGTCATTTACTATGTATATTTCTATACTGTTTGAATCTTTTACAACTAGAATATTTATGTTAGTCAACTAGTTAAAAAAAAAAAAAGACAAAACAATCCCACAGAAATGTTAAAAAAACAAGGCCAACAAAAATTTTTTTTTTAAATAGATTGCAATTTAAAAATGGGCTAGTAAAAAAAAATATTTCATACAAGAAGAAAACAATATATGAAAAACACCTCACTAATAAAAAATGTTAATTTTAACAAAAGTGAGATATCATTTCAAATTAGAAAAGTCTTTATTATATTTAATTCTCATGAAGACCTAATCACATGTACAATCAAAAATTACTTTGAGACAGAGTAAAACAATATAATATTTATAGGAAGAAACTTGATAATCTTATCAGGAGTGTGAAAATGCTTATGCTCTTTAAACAGCAATTCCAAATCTAGGACACTAAACCAAAAAACACAGTGGACAGAGATACAAAAAATGATTTTTATACAGAAAATATTTGGCATTAAAAATACTGGAGGGACATCCCTGGTGGTACAGTGGTTAAGACTCCACATTCCCAATGCAGGGGGCCCAGGTTCTATCCCTGGTCAGGGAATTAGATCCCACATGCATGCCACAACTAAGAGTTTGTGTGCCACAACTAAGGAGCCTGCCTGCTGCAACTAAGGAGCCCACAGGCCACAACTAAGGAGCAGGTGAGCCACCAACTAAGGAGACCGTAAGTCACAACTAAGACCCAGTGCAACCAAAAAAAAAGCCAAAAAGCTGGAAATATCTAAATGTCCAAAAATGTGGGGAATGAATACACAGATGTGAAAAACCTATATTATGCAATATTATGCATACATTAAAATGACAATTTTGAAGAACCTTTAAGGCAATAAAAAAATAAAATGTAGTGCTCAGTTTACAAAAAGCAGGATTTATAACTGCACATGATCCAAATTATGTTTAAAGGAGATAAACTACTCAGCTTTAAATATAATTTTTTTAAGGTTCCTCAATGAAAGTTTATTATTTTAATAATTTTTATTGTTTTAAAATTATATTTACTCAGTAACATTTTAAAGCAATGTTTCAGACAATCAGTTGTCTGTTGAATCTTTGGTTTCCTTATAGAACCCTTATTCAAGACAATAAAAATATTTTAATTTACTTGATAAAGCACTGAACCTTTAAAGAACACCTGGGTTATAGCTCTAAAGCTGACAGTAACTGTATGATTCTGGGAAAATTATTTATTCTTTCTGAGCCAAATTCACTCATCTGTTTAAAAAAAAACAAGTTTGGCTCAGACTCCCAGGGTCTTTTCTAGATCTAAAAATGTTATGATCCACTATTATTTATTGATACCACTGATAAAGTATAAATCTCTTCTTTCTACTCTAGTTTGATGACTTATGCAAATGTGATAGATTTGTTCAGGAAGATTAATAAATTTGAGGAGGGCTGGATTAGGATTTTAGGGTTAGAATGAACTTGATTAACCACCTGTTATCGTACAGTCATACAAACTGAGACCAGGGATGGTAGCTGACTAATCCATAATCATAAAATAGAAAAACTGAAAACCCAGCACTGAAAGTAAAAAGTCTCCCAGAGCTAATTGTTAAGATCAATGGTTTCCCATTTAGACACTCTTTGAATAAAATAAAGAAAATGCCAAGAGATTAGTAATACTTTAAAATTAACACACTTTTTATTAATGCAGTTGAACAAATAATCATATATACACTCAAGTCATATTATTAATTTGTTTAGCGACAATGTTAGATTCTCAGATCCTTCTGCAATTAATCTTCAGCACCTCAGGGATTTCAGCCAATAGGAAGGGAACTACTGATAAAGACAACTAGCAAATGTAAATAGGAAAGAAGCTAAACCTCAGTTCACAGTAAAAATTCAGAGTGATATTTTAAATTGCATCTTCAAATGTTTACTGATACTTGACAGAATTACCCTCTTTTGAGTCTCAGTTTCTCATTTATAAAATGAGAACAGTAATTGCTGCCTATAGGACTGATATAAAGATAATTATGTAAAAACACAATGTAAAGTATATAGTAGCTATTAAATGTCGTTCCTTTCCCCTTGCCCTTTGCATTCAAAAATCATCATGATCAAGAAGGACAAGAATCTGTAAAATTTATGTACCAGGAAATTCAATGATACAGAGAGAGAAAAGAAATAAAAGACTGCCTAGCTATAAAATCTGCATCAAACCCATTTCATGAACAAATTGTTCCATTTGATAGCTTTCTATTACTGATCTGCATCCAGTCCCTGTTGATACCCGTGTTGATACCCATGTCATGAGAAATATCATCAACTCCAGGGCCCATGTGTGTAGTTTCCATAAGTCATGGGCTCCACAGAGCCAAGATATTTCAGAGAACCACTGAACTGTGGCATTCATTCTCACTCTCTCAGGCTGCAGGTGAAGAAGTTGAAGCCCAGAGAAATGAACTGATTCACCTAAGATTACTCAAGTAAGTAGCAGAACTAGTTCTCTGCTCCTATTATTTCACAGCAATTGCACATTTATGGCCCAAACTACTTATTCTACCAGCATCCATTGCCGAGTTTTCTATTGTAGTTTACTTCCTGTGAAAATACTTTTAGCCAAAGTGTATAGACAAAAATAGAAGAATTAATTGGCTATAAAATTGCAGGGCAGGTGTAGGTGAAATTAGAAATAATAAATACACTCACAGGTTGTAACTAAGTGAAATTCATGACTATTTTAAACTATCTTTACCTCCTTTATATTTTTAAAGTAGGAATGGGTAAAGCTCTAGCTTCTGTGCTTACTACTACAGAGTTAAAATCTATGGAACTGTAAACTCTAATGTAATTAAAAATTAAAATGACCAGAGTTTCCATGGAAATAAAGACCTCATGAATAAAAAATTACTGTGATGCAACTGATACAGATATCTGTTACACTGAAAGTCACACATTGTTTCTTAGCTACTACAAGCTAGATGTTTTTGTTTTGTTTTATTCTTGCCTATATCCAGTTAAATTCTTCTTGAAGGTCTAAATACACCCATATTTTTTATTAATATAATTCTGATATCAAAACATTTCAATGTATTTTCAAATGTTAAACCTGAAAAGACAGGAAAGATCTTCTTAAGACAGTCAATATATTTACATAATTCTAATGCCCTTCTTAAAGTCAGAATTTATACTGTCACTTAACCATGTTTTAGGTAAAAACAAAATCAGTGAAAAAGTTTAACAATTTATTAAATATAAAATTAAATAAAGTATAAAAAGATAAAACAATTGATAGCTTAAGGTAGTTTAAAAAAATAATAGAAAGCAGAAAGACTAGAAAGAAAAAAGACTTTTCTGAAATATTTTTATAATCAAACCTAGAAATCTGAATCCCCTCATGTGTGGGGGAGTGTTATACGTAAATATGGTATATTAAAGGGCATTTAGGCTGTAGTTACCTTGTATTGCAATGTCTCTTGGAAACCCCTGTTTATATTACACTGAATATATATTTGTTGACTAAGGGACTGAAGAGATTGCATCAATTAGCAAATAATGTGAGGTACTTCCTACCCCTATGTTCCCTCACAGGTTCCAAAGTGGACTCAATTGACCAGTGTGAAGCATTGCTGGTGTTCTTTTTAATTTCTTAGCCATTTTTCCTGCTCTACCTAATCTAAGTGTTGAAGGGCCCCAGGGCTGGATCCTGGGCATTCTTCTCTTGTTATCTACATTTCTTCTCTGTTTTCTGTTTTTAAATACCATCCATATGATGATAAATCAAAATGTTTATCTCCAATCCTGACTCTAGATCTGTATTTCTCAGTGCTTACTAAACATTTCCATCTGGAAATCAAACTCACCAGTCCAAAGGACAGCTCCTGCTTTTCTCTTCTGAATCTACTTGACCCCAATCAGTCTTCCTCAACTCAGTAAAATTCACTATCATCCACACAGTTGCTCAAGGCTCAAACCCTGGAGTCACTCTTTGTTCCTCCCCTTCACTTAGCATCCCCACACCCCATTCCCAACAGCCGCTCAATCAGCAAGTCTTGATGATTCTCTCTTTAAAATATATCCTGAATCTGTCCATTTCTCATTGCTTGCTGTATCACTATCACTCTAGTCCAAGTCACCTAAGCTCTCAGCCGTGCAATTGCAGTAACTTCCTAACTGCTCTTCCTGTTTCCATTCCTGTTCCTCTATAATACATTCTCCTACAACACATAAAGCAAGATATGTCACTTCTCCACTAAAAATCTTTTGTTGTGCTCAGAATGAAATTGACCCTGTGATTACCATGGACTCCAAGGCCTTCTGTACCTGACCTCATCTCGTACCATTTTCTCTATTGCTCTCTAAGTTTATGCCACACTGGCCCCTTTTCAGCCCTTTAACACATTGTTTTTTCCTACTTCAAGGCCTTTTCATTTACTGTTTCTTCTACCAATGAAGGTCTTCCCCCTGCTTTTGAATTTTGGCTTCTTTTCATCTGTTGATTGCTATCTCCCTGAAAATACTACCAAAATAACCTATTGATAAAGCAAAACTAAGTTTCCTGCTTACTGTCATAAGGAAAAATACTACCTTGACAGTCTTAACAGTGTCTCTGAGGGGGCAGGACAAAGATGAGATATTTTTGACTTCTGGGGGGTCTATTTTGAGTTTTTCAATGCAAGGGCTTGATAGGTATTGGGTAAAGTCTACAGGGCTGGCAGGGAAACCCCAAGCCAAATTTACGCTCAAAGAATACTTCTCACAGAAATGGGCCTGGTGTAGTACCTTTGCCATGCTCAGCATTGTCTGGGAGTAGCCTGTGAGAAGCATAGGTTCTGCACAAGCACCATGGTAGATCCAGAGCAAAGCAGCTGGGGCCATTGGTCAGTTACCCCACCTGAAGCAAGAGCTCTGCGTGGCTCATTTTCATAGCTGCCAAGGCTTACCTCTTGTGTTGAACAGACAGACTTATCTCTTCCCACAGGTTCAGGGTACAGGTCTTCTATGGTTCTTGTGGGCCTGTCTTCCTGAGGAGAAACTCAGACGGGACCTCTGACACGGCTGTTGATCTTTGGGGTCACAAGTGGTACTCCTGCTCTCCCTCATCCTCAGCTATCACCTCACCAGGTCTTGGTGGCTTACAGATGGTGTGACTCAAATCTTAATTCCTGAAAGGTCTTAGCAATCATGTTGTTCTCATACTGACATTGCCGCATGAGTCTATGCACTGTTACAGTGGGGCACAGGAGTACCAAAAGGTGCCCAACGGATCATCTGGGTTCCACACGTAGTCCCCCTGCACTGTCTCCTCCTGCTGGTCAGGGTCTATCACCCCTGCCAGAACGCTGATGACCTGCTGGTGCCTGGATACAAGGACTCCAAAGTGCACTGGCATCAGCCATATCTTATAGTTCAATAAAAACTTCGTGTGTTCCCCCTGGCAAGAGTATGCTCCCTTTGGGAACCAGGACCTCCAACCCTGCAGGGCTCAGAATTAAAGGAGTGGGAAGCACAAAATCTCCCAGTGTGTCATGGGGAATGACGGTAAACAGAGCCACTCCTGCTTCTGCCCCATGGTTATTAATTAATGCCCCATGCATTCTTCCTGTTGGGAACACAGCACTATAAAGAGGTCTCTGATTTAATGCACCAAGGATGGCAAGCAAACTTTCAGAATGTTGCCTCTGAGTTAATGCTGTAGCTCTGCTTTTAGAAGGCCATTTCAGCATTCTATGAACTTATCATCTTATGTACAGCAATTTCTTCAAGAAACAAACCATATATATCATTTTGCATACATATGCATACCTCTTTGAAATTATACTGAATACAGTCTTAATTGCTGCATTAATGTAGGTGACCAACTTTGTTTTTCCCCAGACAAAACTAGAAGACAGAAAAGCAGGAAGTGTTTAGCTATTTTTCTAATGAGCATGCCTGTCATTTTATCTTCATAAATTCTAAGGAGGCTATGTATATAACAAAATCCAAAGGCATTTTCCCATCCTGTAGATCTATATCTACTTTTAAATGTACAATAACAATGGTAAGATAAAACTATTTAGACCAATGCTTTGTCTCTCATTTTTTTCTTTAGATTTTGTCTAAGTATTCAAAAATTATGTACCAACTAACTCAGTTTAATATTTGTTTAACCTATTTAAGTTACCTAAGAATCTAGATATTACAATTTTGAATATAAAGTTAAGAATTTTGATATTATTGAAATATCATAAGATAATAAATCTTTTTAAGATACCCATCATTATAATTGTACCTAATCATGATTCTAAATTTTTGTAATTTAAACATTTGTAGAAATAATAATTATAATGCTACATCATTTGTCCCATCAAACCAATGCAAAGATAGAGAAATTTTAAATTATGAGGTGTTCAATCTTCTTGTACGATCTAGAATATTGTGTTGGCAGTAAATTCATATATTAAATTCATATATTAAAGGAAGAAGATAGTTGTTTTTCAGTCCTTTAAACCAGTATGATTAATTCACTCTAATTTGTCCAATGATTCAACTATTTATCAGGAATATTCTATTAAATTTTTCTATATAATATATAAACTTCATATTCATAAATAAAATTGCAAAAACTCTTTAAGTCCTGTTTCAAAGCTCTTCATCTTGGAACCAAGACCTCTTTTTCTTTTCTTCCAGTTTTAACCAGAAATATCTCTTAAAAGCAATTTTAAAGTAAAGAAACAAAAACAGTTTCATTATTTTTCTTTCCATTTTAGGAATTCCTCATTAGATAGTCCTAGATTGAGCACATAATGACAGAATAATTGTTTTCATCAATTAATCTTTAATGTTTCCCTAGGGAGAGAAAATGAGAAGAACAAAGAAAAAAAAATGAGAGGGAGGCGGCTTTAGTCAAATGCAAAATTATAATTGTAAAAGACTAATTATCTTTCCTTAATTAAAGAGAAGGGAAAACTTATTTTGACATACATGCACAGGGGAGAGGGAGGGAGAGAAGGAGAGAGAGAAAGGAGGGGGGAGAGAAGAAGGGGGGAAAAGGGGGAGAGAGAATGGGAAACGGTCATTATAATTGGTTTAAACATTAATTCAGGTCCCTTGACAATTTGATTTGTATGATTAAAAAGCCAGTAGTTATTAATACTTGAAGTAAAGAAGAATTGGGGGGGGGTGTCTCATATTAAACAAAGTAATCTTTTTCTTTTAAATGAACAAGACCATCTCCTCCTGAGGTGTTTTGAAGGGAAGAAGAAGAAATCAGAAGGTGAGACAGAACAGAGGGAAATGGAGGAACACAGGATGAGGAAAGTAGAAGAATAAAGGACATTATTTTCAAATTGTGATTTGGCAGGATCTAGAAAAGATGGTTTTAATTTTTTAAATTTTCCCCTTGACTTTGCCAAGGAATCTTTTAAGGAGGCAATTTCATAATCCCTTGAATATATTTTGGAAGTTTCCTCTTGCCTTAAAATGTAGACAATTGTATGTTTGGGATATTGCTTATTTTTTGCTTCAAAGTGCCTCTCAAAAAGGAACAATTTTGTTCATATCAAAAGTGCCTCAAAGTAGCTATTATAATTCCAAATATCATTTAGAAAGTTAAGATGACACATTTTGATTCTAGTATAAATACAGATAAGATGCAGGCGTTCAGCTCAGAGTGGGTACAGAATTAAAGATAAACCTAAGACTGGCAACAGTAAGTCAAATCTTGTGCACCTTGTATCTTGGGGACCCTCCCCTACAAGGAGAACTAGACTTCCAATGGACAAAATAAAACAGGAATGAGTAAAGTTCTGTTAAGATTTTCATAAATTGACCTGAGACAGTTTTTCCAAAGGATGCCAGTCTGAAGAGAAAGCTTCTGAACAGACAATACTCCCGCCTTCATCCCTATGAACTTTCTCTTATAGACACACAATGAAGAAATGACAAGGACAAACAGTAGTATTGTTAGTAATTATGCAGATTTCTACCCAAAATAAGAGTTTTTCAAACTGATCAATTAAAAGAGTTTCTTATTCCTGAATATTACTCTCAAACTAAACAAACTAAACTTAGCATTTGCATTTGGAGTTTTTGATAAAAAAAAAAATAAGAAATCAGAGCTCAAACCCAGTATGAACTTACCTCACCATCATCATTGGAGAGACCCTGTGTAGGAGGCTCAAAGGGCCTCAGAAAAACACGCTGTTTCCAAGTTGATCAGCTTTGATGGGACCTCCAA
Source organism: Hippopotamus amphibius kiboko (assembly GCF_030028045.1). NCBI lineage: Eukaryota > Metazoa > Chordata > Mammalia > Artiodactyla > Hippopotamidae > Hippopotamus > Hippopotamus amphibius. Next base: position 101,959,927 of record NC_080193.1, read on the forward strand.
GATAGACAAATACTGGCTCCTTTAAAATACCTCCAAAATAACCTGTTGATAAAGCAAAACTGATTTTTTTGCTTACTGCAGTAAGGGAGAATATTATTTTGATAATCTTAGCAGTGTCTCACAGGGAAGTCAGGGGTACAATATTTATGAGTTTGGGGGAGCTGGTTTAAGATGTTTCAAAGCAGGGGATCTGAGTGGGATAAGGCAAAGTTTTTACATAATATTTTTTGATTAGATAAAGGGAGGTGAGAGTTTAGAAGTGTCTCACAATCTTCTGCCTTTTTAGACTAATCTGCTATTCCCTACACAACCTGAATTGTTCACCAGCCTGGAACTTCTTTAATTTAAAATGGGTTTTCCTTTGTTAGAATTGATAGCACTTATCACACCATTTTTACAATTGGTTGATAGCATAACTGTCTGCCACTACACTGTGAGTCCCCATAGGACTAGGATTAGGTTTAACCTTTCTCACAGCCAGCAGGTAACACACTGTCTGGCTCTCAATAAATATTCAATCGTTGTCAATGAGTGGAGAAAAACACACAAACATGCTGACTAATTGGATTTTCAACTTATGAACATAACCTCAAATGAATCCTTAATCAAGTAGGGCTATTAATAATAATATTCTTTCCTAGTGTAATTACTCTCCTACTAGCTTTTCTCAACTCCCTAACACACTCCCCACCCTGGCAACAATTTCCACACGCCCTTAAGGGCCCTGCTTCTTATTTCGCTGAGAAAACTGAAGTAATCAGAAGAGAATTTCCACAGACTCACTTGTACCCACCTACTAGCATCTTTACTCATGTAGTCTGTCTTGTCATCCATCCTTAAAGTGGATACCCATGCTTCTTCAGGCAGAGCAAGCACGTCCCATTCTTGCAGTTCCCTCTTACTGCACTACTCTTTATGGTATCTGCATGACTAACTCTCCTACTCTCTAATTTGTTTACATATGTGTCTTAATGCGGTCCACTCTCACTGCCCTATTTAAAGTTGAAATTCTCTCCACGCTGAACCCTATATTTCCATTTCTCTGCTCCATTTTCGTTCCATACTACTTATCAACCTAACATATAAGTACTTTATACACAAAGTACATTCTTATATACATATAAGTATATAAAGAACATACACATACAAAGGACATACTTATATACATATAAGTACATACAATATACTTTAATATGTCTATATACACTTATTATGTTTATTATTTATTGTCTATCGCCCTCTACTGGAATGTAAGCTCCAAAAAGGCAGGAAACAAGTGTTTTGTGGAATGAATGAATGAATGAATGTCCATCTTTAAGATTTTAGAGTGTTCTTATAGAACAGAAATGTAAAAAACACAAGAGTTTCTAAAAGCAATTACAGATGCAATAGTCACGGCCATAAAACTGTTATACAGTTTTATTACAGTAACCAATAAATTACCCTATCACCTCCATTTGATTTCCATACCTATTTTCAGAAATCTGTGAAGCTTAATTTTTTTCATTCAGATTTTAGGAAAGCTTTTTGATTCAACAGGATACTTTAATATATCATTTAAATAAGACTTTTAAAAACATGCTAAGCAAAATGTAAAATTCTTAGCCTGGCCCTGCAGAATTGCTACCATTTAACCTGCCTTATCTTTTTAATCTTTTCTCCAGCTTTTCCTTCCCTGAATCCTAAAGTTCTCACCAAAATAAACTTACTAGCACCCTGAATGTGCTATATATAATTCCTTCTACTTGCTCCTTGAATTCTATACATCTAATAGTTTAATCTCATGTCCATATCCTGTCATGAAAGATTCAACCTATAGATCCTACCATGAAACGATCACTTGCTTTTCTGTACTGTGTAGCAAAAGTAATGTTGAATGGTATTGGTCAGACTTTGGTACCAATATGAGCTTTATCACTTAACAGTTTATGGCAAGTTATTGAATTTCTGAATTTCAGTTCTCCCATTTGTGGGAGACACCATTAGTGACCCAGATGATATTCAATGAATTCTTTCTTACTAAAATACAATTTTTCTTGGAGTGGTAATGTGCCCTTTAAAAAGAGCTATAGTAAAAGAAAAATAAAATAAAATAAAAAATAAAAAGAACTACATTTCCTAGCATCCTTTGTAACTACAGTAGTCATTACAACAATTCTAAACAATAAGTTAAAAGTAGAAGTTGCTGTTGGATCTCCTGAGAAAGACCTTTGGCTCACTCACCTAGCTCGGACCGTTTGCCTATTCTATTCTTCATGTCTGAACTCTGATCAATGCTGGAGGTGGGGCGACCACTTCTCATCTGTCTGGAAGACTGCCTTTGGACTTAGTTTCACAGACAAGAAAAAAAAAACCTCTTTATTTGGTTAAGCCACCATAATCATGTCTCTGTTGTAAGCAGCCAAAGGTGATCCCTAACAGATACACCATCTTGAAAGTTAAGAATAATGCTTATGTTTCAGGATTTTAAAGCTCATTATTAATAAAATTAATTGTAAAAATTAACATATATTGAGCAGCATGTATCAGATTCTGTTTAAGATCTTAATATGGGTTAACTCACTAAATCCTCATAACAATTCAGTTAGGTAGCTGCTACTACTATTCCTTGAGATTAAAAAAATGAAAAACTGAAAGTCTCAGTAATTTGTCCAGCTAATAAAGAGGAAGTAGGATTCAAACCCTAGCACATGCTCTTAACCACAAGTCCAAGCTATAATAATAAGAAACCACTTTCTTTATGCCAGGCAAAATGCCAAGTGCTTTAACCAAAAAATATAAAGCACCAAGTCCAATGCCCACTGCTCATTAAAACATCAGTTCTGCTCCTTGTAAGTAATGTCTTCTTCCTCTGAATTCTTATATAATTTTATCTATATACCTATTATCAAATTTACCATTTTCTATAGTGTATAAAGTTAAATATATCATGTAATAGACACTTAGTTCATTTGAAGCAAACTTCTAAGTCATTTATTTTGGTATCCTATCTGGCACCTAATTCTGTCAGTGATGGTACACACAAGGTTGAGTCATTATGACTGGCAGAGCCATGACAGTGGGAATTGGAAACTATACCATCAAAGGTGGTGACTATACAAACATGCAGTTCTTGGGAATTACTTTAGACTAATCATATACCCTAAGTCCCACAATGATATACATACTGGTCTCACCCAGATTTGTGGTACCCTATTCTATCTCATAATCTATCCTTGCTCTTCTCTTATAATCTCCTACTTCATCTTCCAACTTTACTGCTCCTGCAAAAACCCTAATGTGACATTACATTGGAACTGCCTGTTGAACTTCCACATCTACTCAAAATGGAATAAAAGTAACCAGATTTTCCTTCCTGCCTGAAACAACTACAAAACCAGATAAAATATATGAAAAAATAATTCTCAAAACATTGGACATCACGCAACAGAGGACAGAGATTCCTAAGAGATGGAAAACAAATGAGTTGAAGCCTATGTTATTCCAGATTATCACCTGAAGACAGTTTGCAGGCTGTCGCACATGGAAATATAACCTAGGCAGAGCTTGTCCAAGTAGAGGAGATGGAACCTGATATCAAGGAAGACCAAAGCAGGCAGACTTTGTAGGATCAAGTACTGGAGAAGAGAGCTACACAGATTAAAACACTCCAGAGATCTGTATTCAACAGAGTTCTTACTGATCAGTACATGAGTATAAGGAAACTACATGAGGCCAGTGAAAAAACAAGCTGAAAGGATTTGAGGGAATAACCTGAAGCTCAAAAGGGATCAGAAAAGAGCCTGTTCCCACCAGCCAGAGTGGAAAACCTCATTAATTCAAAAGCACACAGTAGAGTATTCAGAAGGGTTTTGCCTTGACTGGGACAAAATTAACACTAGATTAAATGCTGCTCTGCTCTTACATAAGAAAACTTGAAAGCAAGACATTAAAGTTTCCAGAAAGCTTAACTGTGTCCTAGAACAAAACTCAAGAGTATTTATAAGAACAAAAATATCCAGCACCCAATAAGGTAAAAGTTATGTCTGACATCAAAGCAAATTTACCAGGAATGCAAAGAAGCAGGAAAATATATAAAAATAATGACCAGAAAAATCAGTCAATTGACATTGCCTCAAAAAAAAAAAAAAAAAAGAATTAGTTTACAAGGATATTAAAATAGTTTTGTAGCTGCATTCCATATGTTAAAGAAGCTAGAGGAAAGATTCAAGATATCAAATAGAGACATGGAATATACAAAAAATTCCCATGATAAGCTTTTAAATATGAAAAATAGAAAGAGCTCTGGACAAGATGGCGGAGTAGAAGGACCTGAGCTCACCACCTTCCCCACAAAAACACCAAAATCATAACTGACTGCTGAACAACCATCAACAAAAAGGACTGGAACCTACCAAAAAAAAAAATATATATATATATATACACACACATACATATATACACACACATACACACACACACACACACACACATATATTCTACTTTCAAAGACAAAGAAGAAGCCACAATGAGATGTCCTTAGGCTCCAGTACTGGAATGCCTCAGGCCAAACAACCAACAGGGTGGGAACACAGCCCCATGCATTAGCAGACAGGACAGGCTACTTAAAGTCTTCCTGAGCCTACAGCCACCTCTAAACAATCCCCTTGACATGGCCCTGCCCACCAGAGGGACAAGACCCAGCTTCACCCACCAGTGGGCAGGCACCAGTCCCTCCCACCAGGAAGCCTGCACAAGCCTCTGGGACCAGCCTCACCCACCAGGGGTCAGGCACCAGAAGCAAGAGGAACCACAATCTGGCAGCCTGTGGGACTGCAAACACAGAAAATCAGACAAAATGAGATAGTACAGGAATATGTTCCAGATGAAGGAGTAAGATAAAACCCCAGAAGAACTAAGTGAAGTGGAAACAGGCCATCTGCCTGAAAAATAATTCAGAGTAATGATACTAAAGATGATCCAGGATCTCGGGAAAAGAATAGAGGCACAGACCAAGAAGATACAAGAAATGTTTAACAAAGAGCTAAAAGATTTAAAGAACAAACAAACAAAGTTGAAAAAATACAATAACTGAAATGAAAAATACACTAGAAGGACTCAATAGTAGAATAAATGAGGCAGAAAAACAGGTAAGTGAGCTGGAAGACAGAATGGTGGAAATCACTGCCATGGAACAGAATAAAGAAAAAAGGAAAAAAAGAAATTAGGACAGTTTAAGGGACCTCTGGGACAATGTTAAGTGAACCAATATTCCCATTATAGGGGTCCCAGAAGGGGGAGAGAGACAGAATGGGCCTGAGAAAATATTTGAAGAGATAATAGCTGAAAAGTTCCTTAACATGGGAAAGGAAACAGCCACCCAAGTCGAGGAAGTACAGAGAGTCCCATACAGGATAAAACCAAGGAGGAACACACTGAGACACACAGTAACCAAACTGACAAAAATTAAAGACAGAGAAAATATTAAAAGCAACAAGTGAAAAGCAACAATACAAAGGAATCCCCATAAGATTATCAGCTGATTTTTCAGCAGAAACTCTGCAGGCCAGAGGGGAGTAGCATGATATATTTAAAGTGATAAAATGGAAAAGCTTACAACCAAGAATACTCTACCCAGCAAGGCTCTCATTCAGATTTGATGGAGAAATTCAAAAGCTTTACAGACAAGCAAAAGCTATGAGAATTCAGCACCACCAAACTGGCTTTGTAACAAATGCTAAAGGAACTTCTCTAGGTGGAAAAGAAACAAGAAAAATTACAAATGGGAAAGCTCACCAGTAAAAGCAAACATACAGTAAAGGTAGGAAAACATCCACACACAAATATGATATCAAAACCAGCAATCATGAAAAGATGGGAGTACAAATGCAGGATATTGGAAATACATTTGAAATTAAGAGACCAGCAACTTAAAACAATCATATATATATATATATATGTATATATATATATATGGGACTTAAACATCAATAGACAGATCATATATACACTGCTATATCAAAACCTGATGGTGGGCTTCCTAGGTGGCGCAGTGGTTGAGGGTCTGCCTGCCAGTGCGGGGGACACGGGTTCGATCCCTGCTCTGGGAGGATCCCACGTGCCGTGGAGCAGCTGGGCCTGTGCGCCACAACTATTGAGCCTGCGCTTTAGAGCCCATGAGCCACAGCTACTGAGCCCATGTGCTGCAACTGCTGAGGCCCACGTGCCTGGAGCCCATGCTCCGCAACAAGAGAAGCCACTGCAGTGGGGAGCCCGCATACCGCAACAGAGTGGCCCCCGCTCACTGCAACTAAAGAGAAAGCCCTCGCACAACAACAACAACAAAAAAAGACCCAACACAGCCAATAAAATAAATACATAAATAATTTAAAAAAAAAAAACAAAAAAACAAAAACCTGAGGGTAATCGCAAACCAAAAATCTACATAGACATACACACAAAAAAGAAAAACAAATCCAAACACAACACTAAAGACTGTCATCAAATCACAAGAGAAGAGAATAAAAAAAGGAAGGTAAGAAAAAAGACCTACAAAAACAAATTCTAAACAGTTAAAATGGCAATAAGAACATATATATTAATAATTACCTTAAATGTAAATGGATTAAATGTTCCAATCAAAAGACACAGACTGGCTGAATGGATACAAAAACATGACCCATATACATCTATGCTGTCTATGAGAGACCCACTTCAGATCTAAAGACACATACAGACTGAAAGTGAGGGGATGGAAAAATGTATTCCATGCATATGTAAATCAAAAGAATGCTGGAGTAGCAATTCTCATATCAGACAAAACAGACTTTAAAATAAAGACTTACAAGAGACAAAGAAGGACACTACATAACAATCAAGGGATCAATCCAAGAAAAAGATATAACAATTGTAAATATATAACAATCAAGGGATCAATCCAAGAAAAAGATATAACAATCCAACATAGGAGCACCTCAATATATAAGCCAGAAAAGGAGATATCGACAGTAACACAATAATAATGGGGGACTTAAATACCCCACTTAACATCAAGAGACAGATCATCCAGACTGAAAATCAACAAGGAAACACAGGCCATAAACAACACATTAGACTAGATGGCCTTAACTGATATTTATAGAGCATTCCATCTGAAAGCAGCAGAATACACATTCTTTTCAAGTGCACATGGAACATTCTCCAGGATAATTCATATGCTGGGCCATAAAGCAAGTTTCAATAAATTTAAGAAAACTAAAATCATATCAAGCATCTTTTCCAACCATAATGCTATGATATTAGAAATCAACTATAAGAAAAAAATGTAAAAAACATAAACACATGGAGGCTAAATAATATGCTACTAAACAACCAACAGATACTGAAGAAATTAAAGAGGAAAGAGAAAAATACCTAGAGACAAATGAAGATGAAAACATGATGATCCAAAACTTATGGGATGCAGCAAAAGCATTTCTAAGAGGGAAATTTATATGAATACAATCTTACCTCAAGAAACAAGAAAAATCCCAAATAAACAACCTAACTTTACACCTCAAACAATTAGAGAAGGAAGAAAAAACAAAACCCAAAGTTAGCAGAAGGAAAGAAATCATAATGATCAGAGCATAGATAAATGAAAAAGAGATGAAGAAAACAACAGAAAAGATCAATGAAACTAAGCTGGTTCTTTGAAAAGATAAACAAAATTGACAAACCTTTAGCCATCTTGTCAAGAAAAAAGGGAGAGGGCTCAAACTGATAAAATTAGAAATGAAAAAGGATAAGTTACAATGGATACCACAGAAATACAAAGGATCATAAGAGACTACTAAAAGCAACTATATGCCAATAAAATGGACAACCTAGAAGAAATGGACAAATTCTTAGAAAAGTACAGTCTCCCAAAACTAAACCAGGAAGACACAGAAAATATGAACAGACAAATCACAAACACTGAAGTTGAAACTGTGATTGAAAAACTCTCAACAAACAAAAGTTCAGGACCAGATGGCTTCACAGGCAAATTCTATCAAACATTCAGAGAAGAGTTAACACCTATCCTTCTGAAACTATTCCAAAAAATTGCACGGGAAGGAACACTCCCAAACTCATTCTATGAGGCCACCATCACCGTGATACCAAAATCAGACAAAGATATGACACACAAAAAAGAAAAATTACAGGCCAATATCACTGAAGAACACAGATGCAAAAATCATCAACAAAATACTGGCAAACTGAATCCAACAATACATTAAAAGGATCATAGACCATGATCAAGTGGGATTTATCCCAGGGATGCAAGAATTTTTCAGTATCCACAAATCAATCAGTGTGATACACCACATTAACAAACTGAAGAATAAAAACCACATCAATTTCAATAGATGCAGAAATAGCTTTTGGCAAAATTCAAACCCATTTATAACAACAACGAAAAAAAAAAAGCCCCAGAAAGTGGGCATAGAAGGAACCTACCTCAACATAATAAAGGCCATATATGACAAACCCACAGCTAACATTACACTCAATGGTGAAAAGCTGAAAGCATTTCCTCTAAGATCAGGAGCAAGACAAAGATGTCTGCTCTTGCCACTTTTATTCAACATAGTTTTGGAAGTCTTAGTCACAGCAGTCAGAGAAGACAAAGAAATAAAAGGAATTCAAATTGGAAAAGAAGAAGTAAAACTGTCACTCTTTGCAGATGACATGACACTATACATAGAAAATCCTAAAGATGCTACCAGAAAACTACTAGAGCTCATCAATGAATTTGGTAAAGTTGCAGATACAAAATTAACACACAGAAATCTCTTGCATTTTTATACATGAACAACAAAAGATCACAAAGAGAAATCAAGGAAGCAGTCCCATTTCAATCACATCAAAAAGAATAAAATATCTAGGAACAGACCTATCTAAGGAGGCAAAAGACCTGTATTCCAAAAACTATAAGATGCTGATGACAGAAATTGAAGATGACACAAACATATGGAAAGACATACCATGTTCTTGATTTGGAAGAATCAATACTGCCAAAATGACTATAGTATACAAAGTAATCTACAGATTCAATGCAATCCCTATCAAATTACCAATAGCATTTTTTGCAGACCTAGAACAGGAGTCTTAAAATCTGTATGGAAACACAGAAGACCCCCAACAGCCAAAGCAATCTTGAAAAAGAAAAACAGAGCTAGAGAAATCAGGCTCCCTGACTTCAGACTATACTATAAAGCTACAGTAATCAAAATAGTATGGTACTGCCACAAAGACAGACTTACAGATCAATGGAACAGGATAGAAAGCCCAGAAATAAACCCATACACCCATGGTCAATTAATCTACAACAAAGGAGGCAAGAATATACAATGGAGAATAAATGGTTTCTTCAATAAGTGGTGCTGAGAAAACTGGACAGCCACATGCAAAAGAATGAAATTAGAACATTCTCTAACACCATACACAAAAATAAATTCAAAATGGACTAAAGACCTAAAAGTAAGACCGGATACTATAAAACTCTTAGAGGAAAACATAGGTAGAGCACTCTTTGACATAAATTGCAATATCTTTTTGGATCCACCTCCTAGAATAATGAAAATAAAAACAAAAATAAACAAATGGGACCTAATTAAACTTAAAAGCTTTTGCACAGCAAAGGAAACCATAAACAAAACTAAAAGACAACCCACAGAATGGGAGAAAATATTTGCAAACAATGCAACTGACAAGGGATTAATCTCCAAAATATACAAAATGCTCATGCAGCTCAATATCAAAAAAAACAAACAACCCAATCAAAAAAATGGGCAGAAGATCTAAGCAGACATTTCTGCAAAGAAGGCATACAGGTGAACAACAGGCACATGAAAAGATGCTCAACATTGTTAGTTATTAGAGAAATGCAAATCAAAACTACAATGAGATATCACCTTGCACTGGTCAGAATGGCCATCATCTAAAAGTCTATAAACAATTAATGCTGGAGAGGGTGTGGAGAAAAAGGAACCCTCCTACACTGTTGGTGGAAATGTAAATTGGTAAAGCCACTATGGAGAACAGTATGGAGGTTGCTTAAGAAACTAAAAATAAAGCTGCCATATGATCCAGCAATATCATATTCCTGGGCATATAACTGGAGAAAACCATAATTCAAAAAGATATACACACCCCAATGTTCACTGCAGCTCTATTTATAATAGCAAGGCATGGAAGTAACCTAAATGTCTGCCGACAGATAAATGGATAAAGAAGATGTGGTACATATATACAATGGAATATTACTCAGCCATAAAGAAGAATAAAATAATGTCATTTGCAGCAACATGGATGGATCTACAGATTATCATACTAAGTGAAGTAAGTTATACATAGAAAGATAGAGCATGATATCACTTATATGTGGAATCAAAAAAATGATACAAATGAAGTTATTTACAAAACAGAAACAGACTCACAGACTTAGAAAACAAACTTATAGTTATCAAAGGGGAAAGGTAGGGGGGGTAAATTAGGAGGTTGAGATTAAATATACACACTACTATATATAAAATAAATAATCAAGGACCTACTGTATAGCTATAACCTATATGGGAAATAGAATCTGAGAAATAATAGATATATGTACATGTATAGCTAAATCACTCTGCTATACACCTGAAACTAACACAACACTGTAAATCAACTACAGTCCAATATAAAATAAAAATTAAAAAAAAACAAATTACAATATCTTCATTGAGAAATGCACGGGGTCATTAATTACCAGGTTTTATTAAAAATCATCCAATAACTCAATTAATAATTTGGCATTAACAAATAGAGTAGACACTTCAGAAGACCAGTGAATTTGAAGACAGAACAAAATGAAATATACAATATGAACACAGATAGAAAAAAGATGAAAAAAATTAAAATGAGATATGTGATAACATCAAGCAGCCATATATATATATATATATATATATATATATATATATATATATATATATTTGGAATTCCTGATAGAGAGTAATGGAGAAAGACAAAAAAAAGTTTTAAGGAAAAAAATGGTTGAAAAATCTCCCAATTTCATTAAAACTATAGATCCAAGAAGATCAAGAAACCCAAATACAAGAAATGTAAACAAAACTACATCAAGGAATATCATAATGAAGTTGCTGAAAACCAGTGATAAAAAGAAAATACTAAAATTAGCCATAGAAAAGAAAGACACATATTAAGGAACAAAGATAAAAATGATAGCAGATTTCTCATTGGAAACAATTCAAGGTAAAAGACAGTGGATCAACAATTTTAAAATAAAGGAAAAATCTATTAACTTAGAATTCTTTACCCAGGGAAAATATCATTCAAAAATGAAGGCAAAATAAAGACTTTTTCAGACTGATAAATCTGAAAAATTCATAAGCAACAGATCTACAAAAAAAAAAAATGTCAAAGGAAGTTCCATTTAAATGAATGTTAAAGGAAGTAAAAGGAAAAATGACTCCAGATAGAAATACGGATCTACACAAGGGAATGAAGAACAATGGCAATAATAACTATGTGGGTAAATATAAAGACTCCTAATTATTTAAATCTCTTTACAAGATAACTGATTACTTAAGGTGTAAATAATAACAGTATACTGTGGGGTTGATAAGGTATATAGAAATAAAATGTATGACAATAGCACAAAGGTGAGAAGGGAAAAAATGGAAGTACACTATTTTCAGAGTCTACTATTTTAAGAGTCTTACACTGTATGCGAAATGGTGGAATAGTACTTGAAGGTAGACTGTGGTAGTTAAAGATGTTCAGTATTAGCACTAAAGCAATGAGAGTTACTGCTAGTAAGTCAATAAAAGAGGTAAAAACTGAATCATAAAAAGATAATTGCACCCAAAAGAAGGCAGAAAAAGAAGAAAAAGGAAACAAAGTATGGGACAAATAGAAAACAAATAGCAAGATGCAAGACTTAAACCCAACCATATCAATAATAACATTAAATGTAACTGAAACCCAACAATATATAAAATAGGATAAGGCATCCTGATAAGTGTGATCTATTCCAGGAATGCAAGGATGCAAGGTTGTTTTGCCCTTTGAAATTCAAAGTCTCTCACCATATTGAGAAACTGAAAAAAGAAAAGCCAAATAACCATCTCAATATATCCAGAAAAAGCACTTGATAAAAATCAAATATCCATTCTTAATAAAAACTTTCAGCAAGCTAAGAACAGAAGGAATCTCACTCAATCTGATAAAGTACTTAAGCAAAAATTATGATTAGCATCACAGCTAATGGTGAAAGATCAGAAACAAGGCAAGGATGTCCACTCTAGCCACTTCTAATCAAAGTTGTACTTCAGGTTCTAGCCAGTGTAATAGTTAAGGAAAAGAAATAAAAGGCATTCAGATAGGAAAGGAAGCTATAAAACAACATGATTGTCTATGTAGAAAATCTGATAGAATCTACCAAAAAGCTATTATTAGAACTAATACATGAGTTTAATAAGGTTGCAAGATAAAAGGTGCAGATAAGAGAAGAAGCGAGAGAGTAGCACAGACATATATATACTACCAACTGTAAAATAGTCAGTGGGAAGTTGTTGTATAACAAAGGGAGTCCAACTCGAGGGTGGAAGATGCCTTAGAGGACTGGGGCAGGGAGGGTGGGGGGGACTCGAGGCGGGGGGCGTCAAGGAAGGGAGGGAATATGGGGATATGTGTATAAAAACAGTTGATTGAACCTGGTGTACCCCCAAAAAAATAAAATAAAATAAAATAAAAATTAAAAAAAAAAAGGTGCAGATAAAAAAAAATTGTATTTCTATATAGTAATGCAAAAATCAGATACTGAAATTAGAAATAATACCTAAGGTCTTAGTGATAAATCTGATAAAAGATATGTGAGACTTCTACACTGAAAACTCTAATACATTGCAGAGAAAATTAAAGAGTCAACATTAAGATTTCAATTACCCCCAAATTGATCCATATATTCTACATAATCCCATCAGGTTTTTTTGTTTGTTTTTTAAGAAATTGATAAGGTGATTCTAAAATTCACATGAGAACAAAAGGACTTTAGAACAGCCAAAACAAAGTTGAAAAAGAAGAGTAAGACTCTAGACTTGCACTATCTGACTTCAAGACCTATTATAAAGCTACAATAATCAAGACAGTGTGGCACTGGGTATCAAGATAGACCAGAGTTGTTCAACCCAGGTACTATTCACATTTTAAGCCTGATAATTTTTTGTTGTGGGAGCTGTCCTATGTACTGTATGATGCTGAGCAGCATTTCTGGCTTCTATCTACCAGAAACTCTGACAACTAAAATTGTCCCTAAACTTTGCCAAATGTCCCCTGGAGGCAAAATTGCCCCAGTTGAGACCACTGAGATAGACAACAGATCAATGGAAGAGAACAGAGTCCAGAAACTGACCCACATATATATGATGAACGGGTTTTTCATCAAAGGTATAAATTCAATTCAATGGAGAAAGTATAGTTCTTTCAAAAAATGATGCTGGAACAAACGGATATTCATATGCCAAAAAATAGTCAATCTATGCCTTGTACTATGTATACAAAAATTATCTCAAAATGGATCATGGATCTAAATGTAAACCTAAAGTTATAAAATTTGCAGAAGAAAAGATAGGAGAAAACCTAACCCTGGGTTAGGCAAAGATCTCTTAGATACAACATGAAAATATCATCCTTAAAGAAAAAAGAAGATAAATTAGATGTCAAAATTAACAACTTCTGCTCTTTGAAAGAATCTGTTATGAGAGTGACAAGATAAGCTACAGAGCAGGTAAAAATATTTGTAAATCACATTTCTAATACTGGACTTGTATCTAGAATATACTTTTTAAACCTCTATAAGAAAACAATTAAATTTAAAAATAGGTGAACGATTCAAACTCTAATTAAAGAAGAAATATAGATGGCAAATGAAACATGAAAAGATGCTCAACAGTGCTGATCATTAAAGAAATGGAAATTAAAGCTACAGTGAGCTACAACTACACATCTATTATAATGCCTAAGATTTAAAAGCCTGTCCATACCGAGTGTTGCCTACAATAGAGAGCACCTAGAACTCTCATACACTTTTGACTGGAATGTAAAATGGTACAGTCACTTTGGAAAATCATTCGAGAGTTTCTTAAAAAGTTAAATTTATACCCATCCATAGGACTCAACAATTCTACTCCTATAGATATTAACCCAAGAGAAATGAAAGCATATGTCCATACGAACACTTACACAAATGTTGATAGCAGCTTTATTTGTAATAGCCAAGAACTGTAAACAACCCAAATATCCATCAACAGCTGAATGGATACACAAATTATGGTATATTCATACAATGGAAGACTACTCAGCAGTAAAATGGAATGAACTATTCATACATCTGTGACAGATGAATCTCAGAATAACTATGCTGAGTGACAAAAGTCAGATTTTAAAAAGGCTCATACTACATGATTTCATTTTTATAAAATTGTAGACGTAATAAATTGATCTCTAGTGACAGAAAGCAGTTCAGTAGTTGTTTTGGGATGGTGGGGTGGGGGTGGAGGCAGGAAGAAGTAGGAATGGATTACAGCGGGGCACTGGGAATCTTTGGGGGGCGATAGATATGTTCATTATCTTGACTGTGGTGATGGTTTCATAGATATATACATACATCAAAACTTACCAAATTGTACACTTTAAATATGTGAAGTTTACTGTATGTCAATAATATATTTCAATAGAAATATTTAAAAATAAAAACTCTGCTGGTATCTGACTCCCACTCCATCCTCTGGTTTTAGAATTCTTTTGTTAATTGAGATATAATTGACATATAATAGTTAAGGTGTACAATGTGTTAATTTGATAATTTCTATATTAATATGACTACCACTGTAGCTTTAGCTGACACCTTTATCATGTCACATAATTATTATTTCTTTTTTGTAGTGAGAACAATGAAGATCTAGTCTCTGAGCAACTCTGATGTTTATAATACAGTATCATTGACTACAATCACCATGCAGTACATCAGATCTCCAGGACTTGCATATCTACTAGTTGCAAGTTTGTACCATTAAAAAACATCTCCCCTGCATTCTTACGCCCATATCACATTCTCAAAGGTTTTCCATATTAGTCATACAGTTTATTTATCTTTTTCATGAATCAATTTAGTATTCATTAATAAATGTGATTTTTTTAATTCTGATTTTATTCCTTAAATTTTAAGAATTCAGTCAGCAATGAATATTATGTTATTTAACAACAGAATTCATAGCTAACATTTATGTGGCAAAAGTATACTAGGCTTTGCCATTACCACTAAGTTAAATGAGTAGAATTACAGATATTTAGATTAAAAACAACAAACCATTTAAGATGTCTAAAGCCTAATCAGTTATGGGGAAGAGATAATTCAGTCCCCCTTGGCAGGAAGTAAGACACTCTATGGTCCTGAAAAATAGAGTATAATAAGGAGAAATTTTTTTTAAAAAGCAAAGAGAGAAAAAATTAATGATCCTTCCTTTCTAAATTACACACTCCTGTCATTACTCCAAAAATATAAAACTGTACTTGAAGATGTTATAACGCCAAATATGGGGGGGGGGGGGAAGAATTACTTACACCTTATTATACACATTGTTTTAAAATGTTGACAGCTGGCTGAGTTGAGAGCACTGAATGCATACATTTCCCCAAACATAATGATAACAGGAGTTACTGGTAGTTAGGCTTAAAAACATTCAGGTTCCAAATTGAACATAAATCTCTAGCCAAAATTCTCAGGTACTAATGTGTTTATTCAGCATCTTCAAGATGAACAAAATCACCACTATGCCCAGGAAAAGTATAAAAAGGAAACTAACAAGTTTAAGAAAAAATAATACAGGATTTTTTAATGAAAAAAATTACATTATAACAAGGACAGTAAACATTAAGTTACTATATATATATACACATATATACACATATTTTTGAATTTTTTTAAAAACCTGGTATAAAATTAAACTGCATCTTTCTCATATTCACATGATTAAATGCATTTTGACAGGATATAAAGATGAAACACAAGCTGGTAGGCCTCAACATTAGAAACTCTAATGCAGGACCATATCACCAAGTCTATTTTCTATCACTTTTGTCACTTTCAGAAAATATTTACCTTGTATAAGACACAAAAGCTTTTTCTTTTAAGTATGTTAACTGCTTACAAAGAAAATTAATATTGAGGGAAAGACCCAGCGTGCCTGTGTTTATCTATAATTCACTGAAGTATATATAAATGTCCACTGGGAGGCTTGGAACAGGATAACTACAAAGAAGAAACAAGCTCAGCTGTAATTATGAATTCTAACTGCTTATTTTGAACATCTGACTTTCTACTACAGATATTACACCTTGTAATACATGACACAAAAGAGTATATGTCAAACTTTGCTGTAGAGCTGTTAGGAGAATGCCAAATATAGCTACTGAAAAATTTATACACTGTACTTAATACCCTGTGCATTTAAAAATTAACTAAATATTTAAAATATGTAAACATACTTTTAAAACAGCAAGGCTAAGCACCTTTAAAATACAATACTGATATATTGTGACTGAACATGCATTTAGAAGACAAATGAATTTTTAAAAACTAATTTAGAAACCATTTTTAAAGAGCTACTCATTAAAAATACTTACATGAAAATATTGATAGTTCCAGTTCCTACCTAAAAACCAAAAGAGTATACAATTAGGGACTTAAACCTTCATGCTCTTTTTTTTTTTCTTTTTGTTTGTGGGGAGGATGCACTGCAACTTTCTGTCCTCACACACAAAAAAGTATCAGAAGAGACATTCGTGTATTAATAGAATGATGTGAGAAATGTTTTTAAACTATGTTTAGTTCTTGATCAAGTGCCAAAGTCTGGATCCTCTGATATCTCTCACCCTCCTAGATAAACTGACTAGAGTTTGTATCTTAACAAGCATTTCTCCTTAGCAACTCAACATCAAAAAGCAAGGAATGTCTCCAAAGGAATATAGTTCAATAAACTATAATAAACTATTGTCATTAATTAAAGGTGAAGAGCTATTATTTAAAATCTTGAAAAAAGTTTCCATAAAAACTAGAAATAACAAATGAAAAGAGTATTACCCACAATGCAACACTAAACTAAAAATTAATTTGGATTTATACCCTTTAAATATACACAGACTAAGAAATCTGGGTTTGAGGTAACTAAGAGTTGTGTTTAACTTAGCATAACATAGATTTGGCAGCCTGCTTCTATAAATGCTCACATCAAGTATTTTCAATTCTTAGGAAAAAGAAAGCAATTCTTATTAAAAAATCATGTATGTAACTGAATATTAACTTCGCATTAAATACAAGTATAAATAATAAATATTATGTTAAATAGAGTTTAAATATAAAGAGCAAGGAATTTTAGAATTCCATCTACTTCTAACATAACAGTGCTTTATACTTAGATACATGTTGTGCACTTGAAACAATTAAAGTCAATTAAGAATGGGAGACTGGACTTAGAAAAGCCAAAAAGACTCATATTTATATAAAGTATTAAAGTTAAATTTCATATTCTGCATGCTTTGAATATTAAACATTAATATCCATTGGAAATCCTTATTACTTTTAAACAAAATTTTAAATATACCCACAAATGGTCTCTGGGGGAAGAAAAGGCTTTAGGTTGATTTCTTGACAGCTATAATTGACGTTTCTAGTTTGCCAGCCTTACAGAAACCAATAGCTTATGATGAATATACTGATTGGTACTTGTTCAGTATTTGAAGTACATATACTTACAAAAAGACTCATATTCATGTAAACTACAAGGCTGAATTTCAAATTATATTCTGCATGCTTTGAATATTAAACATTAATATTCAGTTGAAATCCTTACTATTTTTAAATAAAAATTTAGATAAACCCACATATGGTGTCTAGGGAGAAAAAAGCCTTTAGATTGATTTCTTGACAGTTATAATTGACATTTCTAGGTTACCAACCTTCCAGAAAAGAGAAGCTTATAATGAATATACTGATTAGTACTTATTCAATATTTGAAGTAAATATGCTTATTCAACAAGCAAATATAACACACCAGTTGTTTTAAACTTTTAAATATGAACTAAATTTTAAACTATAAATCTTTACCTTGAAATACTATAAATTCTAATACCATCAATTCATTAGGAACGCTGGCATAGAAAAATAAATACAACTCAAATTCTTTTCTAACCAGAGCTGAATCTTCAATACAAAACAGGAAAAAAAAAATCTCCTGCTGATATCAAAAAGTTCCCTTAATTATCTGTAAACACCAGGGAATTCTATTATTCTTTTTGAATTCTCTCAATTTCTACATTTTTCAACCTATAAGTAGTATTTTAACTACAATACTTTATAAATCCATGCAAAATACATTTATTTCTCTTGCTTATCTGATTCAAGTTAAATCTCTCAGTACTTACCAAGACACTAAATCTCTACTATTTGACCATTGGTATGCTACTGGTTTGTAGTTACAAGCATAAAAATTAGAATGGAAGAAGCTAAAATGCAACTACATAGTTTTCACAGATGTGAATGTTGGGCTTCATGTTATGATGTAAAATCTGTTGTTTTCTTTCCAAATGAGACAGACTTCAGATATTCTCTCGTCTGCCAACTTAAAAACTTTCTTCACAACTTTAAAGAGGGAATAAGGTCTTTTAGAACTCAAAAATTTCATCACACATACACACTAACTCATATACTTTTTTTGTTGCTTTTTTTTAAGAACCAAAATTAGATATTTTCAGAGGATGAATTAGTTAAGTGGATAAGTTCAGATGATCTTTTGAAATACTGGCCTTATCATATAATCAAAAAGCATAAGAATTATACAAAATACGAGTAAAATACCTCAGTAAAAATAGGGAGTTAGCAACAAACATGTCAGTTTTAAATTAAAGCTGCTCATTGAACCACTCTTGAGTCCACTTATCACAACGCTGTGCTTTGATAATATTCACCTTCTTTTTTATGACATTAGAGTTGTAAATTCTGAAAAGCTTCAGTAATTTATGTAGCAGACAATTTCTTACAGTCCAAATTATTTTCTGCTTCCATAGACAATGCTGGTTCTTTGGGTTCTTGCTTAACTTGGTTCACAGAAACGGTACCTTCTGGATTTTCTTCAACTTTAAAAAACAAACATAAAAGAAAAACCCTAAGGGTTAAATAATTTATAATACTGGAATCTTTAGAATTATATGAATTTAGAAGCAAAGCAAAAAAACAGTAGTTTGGAAAAAGAATCAAGTACTTTAGAAAATCAGTCGGTATATTTAAGAACTCAGTGCTTCTGACATCTTAATGGTCATTCATATTAAATTCCTTCAGTACAGAAAAAAAAGAGACCAAGAAAACTGCAAAGTTATTCTCTTTGAAAGATACTTTGACCAAAAAACAGCCCATGATTTGATAAAATTATGAGGAATTTATCATATTTAAACTTAACCATCTTTAAAAATATGTGTGACAAAGTCAGGAAGCCTCTCATTACTTGAAAATGATTTTTCTTACAAACACCAAACATATTACAAATTCACTGATGTGTGACCACTCTCATATGGTTTCCATACCCATATATCAAGGAAAAGGTTCTCTCCCTAAAGAAACTGCACTACATAAGTATGTCAGAAAAAATACGCCACATCTTTAATGATAGCTCTGACTTAGCTGCACAAGCTATGTGTTTGCTTATCTGAAACATTTTAGAATGTACTGCTATTCTGATTGCAAAGTACTTAGGACCAAATTAATGTAAATGTAGCAAACCATCAACACTACTGTGATCTGGCAGGTGGGATACCTAAGATAAAATCTTTCTCTCTCTTTCTCAGGAATATCAGTTTTTCAGTCGCCATAGGGAACGAAGGTTAAGGCGACTATACTTGCTCAGAAAAGTGTGTTGAATACACTTAATGCTTGTCACATATGGGTGTGTTAGAGTTTAGCCTACACCATATCAAGAAAACCAGTAGAGGATGGATTTGCGTGATCCTGAGAAGTCATATTTAGGTGAAGTAGTCCCTCAGATCATGATCTAACTTGATAGATCATGCAAGTTCAGATCCAAAGAGGGTCTTTTTAAGGCAATCTGAATTAGAGCTCCCAGAAATACCTTGGCACAATGGAGGGAGGAAACATCTTAGAATGGGAAGAAACACTGGATGCAGACAGATATGGGTTTAAATTCCCTCTCTGTCACTTACTAGATGTGATTCTTAGGAAATTACTTAACCTCCCAAAGCCTTGGTCTCCCCATCTGTAGAATGGGGACACCACTAGCTATTTCATGCAGTAGTTGTGAGGATTAGTTCACGTATATTCCTTTTCTCTCTTCTATTAAAGTTCCTAAAGACAACTGCCACAGCCATCTGGATAAATTTTCTTAAAAGTAATGCTTCCTATAAATTTAAAAGACAATGATTCTTTTCTGGAAGGAACTATCTCACACATGGAGGGAAAATACTTTATATGTTCTAAAGATAATTACTATGATGACTTTTGTATTTCAAAGCAAACTGCAAATCTTTTCCCACAAAAATGCACAATCCAGAACAATTTGTGTGAAAAGAAGTGACATAGATCAAGTAGGAGTTAACAGAGTTTATTACTATGTTGACTGGGTTCATTCCAAAGTGAAGGCAATGAAGTCTTGGATTAAAAACAAGTCCCCAAGTCTTACTAGTTCCCTTTCAATTTCTATAGGACTCAACATTTAAGTCTATAACTCAAAATCCTCCTTCTAACCTTTCCATCTGCCAACTCCATCCCATTTTTTCTTTTCAGTTTTTCCATAATTGGAAAAACTTTTTGGTAAGCTTTCCTCTTAGAGTTTCTCCAATATTTTTCATGCATTCAAAAATGACCTTCCTGATTTCACATCACCACAGATTTTCCATGTAAAACTAGATAATTAGGGAATGAATAATTTTGATAAAGAAAAAATTAAAAAGTTTAAAAGTTATTAAACTCATGCTCACACAATTTCTTTCCTTTTTCGCCTAGTTTTACTTGATTTATTTATATATTATAAATCCACTGAGTAAAAATGATACTTTTTTGGCCTTTTTTTTGTAGTGTAATAGTGATGATAGTCCATAAAGGTTACAAAAATACAGTCATAAGATGACTTTAACTTACTAAGAGCTGGGTGGCTGTCTATAATCTGTATTGGAATGGTCTGCACATTCCCCAACAGAATCCGATGAACATTTCCTTCCAGATTCTCTGTATCCTCAACATCTCCAACTTCCACCAGCTGATCCACTGCAACCAGATTTTGATCTGGTCCTGGAAGGTTACCCATGGTAGAGGAAATACTATTGTTTTCGGTTAGACAGGTATCTGTTTGCAGGCAATGAGTTTGACCAACCAGAAGAGAATTATTATTCATTACAGCACTTCCTATTGATTCCAGAAGTCTTGAAGGACTGGAGGAGGGATGGTTATTTACTGATATCAGAGCTGGCGATCCATCAGAAGAAGTGAATCTTGGTTGCAACTGCAAACCCTTTAGAACAGAAAAGAGTTACATCAAAATGTTTGAATTTACGATGTATGTTTTTTTCATCGAATATATTACTCTTCTGACACAAAATTGGAATAAAAGCTGAGTATAGTTACTAACAAATATGAAGTGAGGACAGAAATGAGAACCAAAGAAAAATTAGTAAACTAAATTTTATCACATGCATAGTCGATTCAAACTTTTCCACAACATAGTATTTAAATTATCATCTTAAATCAAGACACAAGAAAGTCAGAAAATTAATGATGAAAACATCTTTGATTATCTTTATAATTCTATAACGATTCTGTAAAATCCCAAACAAAAGAAGGAAGACTGAGGAAGAAAGATAGGGCCTCAAATTTGGCTATTACACTGGATACTTACCTGTAGTTGTGTGAATATTTTTGGCTGAAATGAAGAAAGTGAGGAGAGCAAGTGGGCTGGCTCTGGCGACAAAGAAGCCCCTGTCTGATTTGTTTCCATTTTGCTTGAAACTGATTCTCCTTGTGAATTTCCTAAATTATATAAAAAATAAACTATCAAAAGAAAATAATTTGTATGGCTTCTAGGATACGTTTTATTGCCACCCTCACTATCAGACATGGAATAGGAAATAAGGTCAAAGGTTTGAAAAGGACTTTAAGAAGTTATTTAGTCTACTATTTCCAGAACCTAGTAGATCATCAGAATCACTAAATTTTAAAAAAATATAAATTCCGAGATTCAACCTCTAGTAATTTTAATTCAGTATATCTAGGATGGGATGTAAGAAACTATTTTTTTCCTTGAAAGAGTCTATATCTGTAGTTCTAATCTAGTCCATTTTTCATGCTATAATTCTGGACCTATAATGCTTCTCTAGAAGTGGAACACCTAACTGAGTTTCTCAGTTACAAAGACCAAACTTAACTCATCTTTGGTAGCCCTAGTGCCTAGGACAATGCCTGGCATAAAGCAGGTCTTCAATAATAACAGTATTAAATTTCTTTCAATAGCTCATTTTTGAATAAATGAATGAGTAAAAATTTCTTTCTTTTCTAAATATCTCAATTTTTAAGGTAATTGCCTTTAGGGAATCTGAGTCCTTCTCATGTAATTCTTATATGTTAACCCAAATGTATTCATCTCTTTAAGTCAATCAGAAACCATTTATCAACAAACTACTGCTTCCATGCTGCATACTGCACCCATGTAACCGAGTAATTTGAAGGAATGGTCCTGGCGTCAGACAAGGATGGATTTAAGTGCTGGCTTTTCTCTGGAACCTTCAACACACTATTTAACTCAGTTTCTAAACGTCAGTTTCCTCATCTGTAAAATGAGGATAATGAGAGAATTCTCCCCAAAGGACTACGGAGATAACTCGCAGCACTCCCACATTTCCCGGCTTCTCCATTTCTAGCTGCCCCACCTCGCTGTGATGCAGCTGCCCGCTACTACGATCATACGCGGGACCATTCCACATGCAACACCTCTAACTCAAACATTCCATTCTCCGATCACAGCCTCTGTTCTTCCAGGCATTTTGCTCAGGTGCTCTATTAAAATTGTGCTTCAGCTTCACATGAACCTCCAGTTAATTGATTCCTCAGTTTTCTTCAGATCCATCAATGTCTTCCTTAACAACATTTTCTCCCCATCCAGCTTAGAGTCCTGGGTTTATAATTTTAGTCACTTGCAAACACCTTAAAATCCCTTTCCTCTCCGTTCTTAGGTCATAACCCCCTGGTAAAATCCTAATGTTGGATGAAAATGGCTTCCAGGGCCTATACATGTAAAGCTGACTGTCAGTGAAGAAGAAATTCACTGCCACTACTAATACCAATCCATGATCATCAACCTCAATAGGACCTTCATGTATATGACAATCTTACAATGTTTGTCTCACTCTATATCAGGGAGGATATTTAATCTCCATTTTCCTCAAATCTTGGCCACCCTTCCCGAGATCTTTTCTCATTCTTAGCACTCTTACTTAAAGAGAAAAGAGAAGCTATTAGAAGCGTCCTCAACTTCCCATCACCAAAGCTATCAAGTACCTTCATCTTCATTTATCTCTTCAGGTCTCTCCTCTCCTAACATACCTTGCCTCAACCCCATATTCCCTTCACAGCAAACTTTTTGAAAAAGTGGTCCACACTGTCTCTACTTCTTTATTCATCTCCCATTCACTCTTCAGCCACCCCAATATGGCTTCTTTCCAATCTACCTCATTGAAATGACTCTGGTACTTATGCTTTTCCAAACTTTATCTCAGGATCTTTTTCTCTCCGCTGCTACCAATACCCTGCTCTTACGTCAATGTTGCTGAGCTCAGTAAATGCCACTATCAGTCAGTTGCTCATGGAAGAAACTCAGGCGTCATCCCAGATCATTCACACTCTTTTACCTCCCACATCTATTCAATCAATAACCAAGGTCTTTCAATTCAATTTTTAAATAATTCAAATCTGCCTAATTCTAGTATAAATGTCACCAACTGTGATCTATACCACTATCACCTTTCATTTGGACAGCTGAAAGGGCATCCTAAACCTATTTCGTTTAACCAGTTTTATCTCTAAGCGTTGTCTATACTTTACACTAGCTTTCTTAAATTCCTTGGACATGGCAAGCTCTTTCTTGCTTAGCCTTCCGAACATGCTATTCCTTTGATTGGCAAATTCCTATTCATTCTTCAGTTCTCAGTTTAAAAGTCACTTCCACAAGTGTCCCGTCCCTACTCCCGGGACAAAGTTGCATGTCTCTATCACTATTCCCATACAGTTTGGCAAAACTCTCTCATGGCACTATTCATAACAGTAATCAATTAGAATATACTGTAGTGTGTTTTTCTCTTGCTAAACTTTACATTCAATGAAGCAAGAAAATTACTTTTTTTATGCTCAGCATTTATCACACTGAGTTAATATACACAGAACAAATGAGTAATTCTAAAGTATTTGAAAGTTATTCTATAGGCAAAGTGACTCAAAGGTTAATAAACCAAAGAATTTTTAAAAACTGTACTGAATATAGTTATTAATTTATTCTAAAGCATTTAATTTAGGTGTTAACTTTTTAGAAGCCATTATGCTAAGAACTACGCATATTAATTTGAATAAAACACGATTCTCAAACCATAATAAAAGATACATATGCATAAACAAAGGATACCATGTTAAATGCAGAGGTAAATACAAAAGAGTGACTATCCATCTTTACATAGCAGATGAAGTTAAGAGAGCACTTAAAGCCAAAGAGATTGCTATTTGAGTAGTAAGAGGAGTTTGCCATGCATAAGAGGAGAAAAGACATTTCTAGAAGAGAGAACAAAAGGGTTGAAATAAGCTTGGACTATTGAGAGAACACAGGAGTAAGAACATAAGAGAAAAAGCAAACCATACAAAAAGGGACAACAATTTCCTCATCAAGGTATCTTATTACTATTGAAATTAGCCTAGCTTTAGAGTAAACTTGCTAATAATCATTAGCCTCAAAATTTCTGCTATAAAGAAGAATACAAGCTGATTATATAGGAGGAAATTTAAATAGCTAGAAACATTTTGATAAATCCTAACATAGTTGCCCTTGCCTCTTTGCGCCATGATTTCCTTATCCATAAATTAGATGAGATAATATCTTAAATGTCTTCCAGTTTTAACACTGTTTGATTTTATATCTTAAAAGTATTTAAGATAACCTACCTTCTGCAAGTGTAACTGTCACAGTCTCTCTGAGAATATTCCCACTATCTGTAGTCCACTGAAGCTGAAATGGGAACATTTACTTCAGAAAAAAGAAACAAAGCATTTATCTTAAAAACTATTTTAAAACAGCAGTGTAACTGTCATATCTTATTCAGTCATAGTATAAATGTGCTTTATTCTGTAATTACTCTCTTTACTTGTTCACATTCTCAAAGCATAAGAATACTTAACTAACCAAATAAATTAGCTTCCTGAGTTCAGATAGCAAGAATTTGGAGAGCAAGCGTAGATGGCAAAGACTACTGCTAACCAAATCTGTTTCAGTTCCTGAATTCTGGATAGTGAATAACTAAGAGTTTTGGATAGAAAAGAATAGTAGCTCTAGCTTAAAAAAAAAAAAAAAAACACCTTAATCTATTCAGTTAGAGAGTAAAAATGTAGACAGCAAAGGATATTCCTACTTGAGATTTTTTTTCAAATATATTTATTTATTCTTAATTTTTTGGTTGCATTTGGGTTTTCATTGCTGTACTCAGACTTTCTCTAGTTGCAGTGGATGGAGGCTACTCTTTGTTGTGGTATGGGGGCTTCTCATTGTGATGGCTTCTCTTGTTGCAGAGCACAGGCTCTAGGTGCATGGGCTTTAGTAGTGGTGGCTCACAAGCTCAGTAGTTGTGGTTCGCAGGCTCTAGAGTGCAGGCTCAGTAGTAGTGGAGCACGAGCTTAGTTGCTCTGCGGCATGTGGGATCTTCCCAGACCAGGAATCAAACCCATGTAACCTGCATTGGCAGGCAGATTCTTAACCACTGTGCCACCAGGGAAGTCCCGCTACTTGATTTTAATGCCAAAATCACTGCCTATGTTACAATTAGTAGTTTCTGCGTAATCATGTTACTCTCTTCAGAGTAGGCAAACTTTTCACAGAAATGGCCACTCTTCTGGGAAAAACTATAGTATCACAATATGAGGTAAACTTTACATCCAGAGATGGCATAAAGAACCAACATCATCACTTTGTGTATTCAAGTCTGAACTATTCTATTTAAACTTGCTTATCTATTCAAAAAAAGACTTGGAGATATACATGGCATGTACTCATTAAATATCTGTTCAATGAGTAAGATATACTTTTTACAGAGATAATGTGTGTTGATTTTTAAGCGAAGATGACTTGTTATTATAGTCACAGTTGGAAATTCGCTGACATATCTTCTTGTGAGAGTAATAAAAAATATTTTAGTCAAATCATCATCTGAGAGTTCATAGTGTTTCCATTTGAAGAAAAAGATACTACTATTTTTCCTTACATCACAGTTGTTATATGGCCTAATAGCAACCATGCATCAGCTGAGAAAGACTGTGGTAATAAAACAAGGAATTACAGTTGTAATCATACCGTTGCTGGAATAATCTCTGAGTTATATACATTATCTCCGTTTCTCAAGGATTTCTGTACCTCATGGATGTGATTTTTTATATCATTTACAGTTGGAAAAAAGGATAAATTATGTCTTTCAGGTACCTCATCAGGTCTGAACAATTCCCTTTCCACAAATTTTCTGTGGAGAATACAAAATAGAATAAAAACATAAATTTAGATCAAATGAGAAAGATTCCCTTTTAGCATAAACTTCTGTAAAGTATGGTTTGCAGCTTTATAAGTAATTTATATTTTATCACTTTTTCCCCATACATTAAATCATAGAATTCATGCAGATTAAATAAATGTAATATTTCCATTGGTTAAACACCTGTATATCTTGGAGTGAGCTTTGATATTTTTATGAATTTAATGAAATCACTATTTTCAATTTAAATATGCTTTTGAATGCTTACTATGTCAGGCACTGTACTGAACACTTCACAAACGTTAACCCATACTATAATCCTGTGATGTAGGTATAATTATCATTCCCACTTTACAGAGGAGAGAACTGAGGGCTACAGAAGTTAAGTAATTTTCCCAGAGTTGTACACCTAGCCAGTAAGTAAGAGACACTGGGCCTATATCAAAGTTATGCATATGAACATCATGCTTCATTGCTTTCAAAAGCCATCAATTAATATATGAAATATGGTCTGCTCAAATTTTACAAGTAGACATGAGAGAAGATAGAAATAAAAGGCAGGAGAGGGTGGAGTCCAGATGGCAGCATGGGAAGATGCAGAGATCCCATCTCCCCAAAAATATATCGGTTGCCAGAGGCTGGCGGGGGGACCTGAGGCCCAAGAAGACCAGAGGAACCCCAGAGCAACCAGGGAGGACCTGGGGGAAGTCAGCGGGGCAGGAAAGGGGAAGCTGGACGGGACCAGCACCCCTGGTGGGTGGCTGGCTGAGGGGGGAGGTTCCCATCTGGAGAGGCACTTGGGGGTTGGGGAGATCAGGAAACTGCAACTGGGTTTCTCCTGCCCAGGAGGCCAGGAGGCCTGCTGAGCTCCCGGGCCTGGGAGCCTGCTGGGCCCCTCAGCGGGGTCCTCCACCCTCCAAGGCCCGCTCCGGGCTGCCTGGGTCCTGGGGCTGTGGGAAGGAGGGAGGAGGGGTGAGGAGGTGGAGAGGCAGACTGGTGCGGGTAGGGCCTTTGAGATCAGGGGATGGGGAGGCGAGAGGGCGTTTTGCCTGCCCTCTTGGCCAGGGAGGCTGACTGGGCTCCAGGGCCTGGTCCTTCATTCTCCGGGCCCCCTCCAGCACATGGGTCCTGGGGGAGGGGGGAGGGGGAGGAGAGGGAGAGAGGCAGACAGTGGAGGTGGGAAGGGATCTTTCCAGGTCAGAAGAAGAGGGGAGGCACTGCCGGGTATTTCTTCCATGCGGGTCCTCTACCTTCCAAGGCCCCTCCGGGCCGTTGGTCCTAGAAGTACAGGAGGGAAGCGGTGGGGGGAGAAGAAGAGAGGCGGAAGGGGGGAGGGACCCTCTGGGATCAGAGGATCGGGGGAGGAGCGGAAGACATTTATGCTGCCCACTGGCCCGGGAAGCCTGCTGGCCTCCGGGGCCTGGTCTCCAACTCTCCAGGGTCCCCTCCCAGACACACTGGTCTGGGGATGTTGGTCCCAGGGGTGTGGGAGCGTGGAAGGGGAAGGCAAAGAGAGGCAGACAGTGGTGGGGGGACCTTCCAGGACTGGAGAATCAGGAGAGATGCTGCAGGAAATCTCCCTACCCACTTGGCACTGGGAGGCCTGTGGTGCCGCCAGGCCTGGTCTTCGGTCCTCCAGGGGCACCTATAGGTCTCACTGGTCCTAGGGGTGTAGAAGGAAAGCAGAGGAGAAGAGGAGAGGCGGGCAGGGTAAGGGGCCTTCTGGGATTGGAGGATCAAGGGAGACGGGGAAGGTATTTGCCCTGCCCACTAGCCCTGGGAAGCCTGCTAGGCTCATGGACCTGGTCTTTCACACTCCAGGGCCCCCTCCAGCTGCTTGGGACCTAGGAGCATGGGGGGCGGGGGGAGGAAGAGAGGTGGACAGGGACGTTATGAGACTGGGAGATCTGGGGAAGTGCCACAGGCATTACCCTAGCCCAGTTGGCCCTAGGAAGCCTGTTGAGTGTCAGAATCTGGTCTCCTGCCTTCCAGTGCCCCCTCCAGCTGTGAGGGTCCTAGGGGAATAGGAGAGAGGTGGTGAGGAAGAAGAGAACCCAAGGGGGAGGAACCTTCTCAGATTGGAGGACTAGGGGGCTGCCTACCATTTCTCCCACCAACTCGGGCGCAGGGAGCCTGCTGGGTACCTGGACCTGGTCCTCTGCCCCAGGACCAGAGGCATTCCTGGGTCCCTCTGCCTCATTGGGCCTAAGGCCCATTCCCCACTACCCCCAGGGCCTTTTCTAAGCATAGGCCCTGCCCATTGCCTACCCTTCCTTCCCTCCCCCCTTCTCTAAGCCCCACCCCCACAGCCAAGGCCTTTTCTGGGTAGTTGTTTTTTTTTCCTATTTTTTTTCTTCCCACCTTCCTCACTTCAGCTATCTCAGTTGTTTTACCTTCCAGGTGTCACTCCATTTTTTAAAAATTTTTTCTAACACCTGTTAGTTTCCTATTTTTATTGTATTTTTTCTCTTGTTATTGTTCTGCTGTTCTCCTACTTTTTTGTTGTTGTTGTTAAATTTTTTTCATTTTCCTACTCCACATGGCTCATGGGATCTTGATGTACAAGCCCAGGGTCAGGCCTGAGCTCCTGAGGTGGGAGCTCTGAGTCCAAAACATTGGACTAAAAGCAAAACGCAGTTCCCAGGGAATATTCATCAGAATGAGGTCTCCCAGAGGTTCTCACCTCAACACAAAGACCCAGCTATACTCAACAGCCTACAAACTCCAGTGCTTGAAACCTCAGGCCAAACACCCAGTGGGACAGGAACGCAATTCCACCCATCCAAAGTGGGGGAAAATGAGATGACAAAAAAATATGTCACAGATGAAGGAACAAGGTAAAAATACACAAGACCAAATAAATGAAGAGGAAATAGGAAAATTGCCTGAAAGAGAATTCAGAGTAATGATAGTAAAGATGATCCAAAATCTTGATAACAAAATAGAGAAAATACAAGAAACAGTTAATAAGGACTCAGAAGAAGTAAAGAGCAAACAAACAGTAATGGACAACAAAATAACCAAAATTAAAAATACTCTAGATGGTATAAACAGCAGAATAACTGAGGCAGAAGAACGAATAAGTGAGTTGAAAGACAGAAGGGGGAAATAACTGCTGCAGAGCAGGAAAAAGAAAAAAGAATAAAAAGAATGGAAGACAGTCTCAGAGACCTTGGTGATGACATTAGTTGCACCAACATTCAAATCATAGGCATCCCAGAAGAAGAAAAGAAAGGGTCTGAGAAAATACTTGAAGAGGTTATAGTGGAAAACTTCCCGAACATGGAAAAGGAAATAATTAATCAAGTCCCAGAAGCGCAGAGAGTCCCATACAGAATAAACCCAAGGAGAAATACACCAAGGCACATATTAATCAAACTAACAAAAATTAAACACAAAGAAAAAATATTAAAAGCAACTAGAGAAAAGCAACAAATAACATACAAGGGAAAACCCATAAGGATAACAGCTGATTTTTCTGCAGAAACTCTGCAGGACAGAAGGGAACGGCAGGATATACTGAAAGTCCTGAGAGAGAAAAACCTACAGCCAAGAATACTCCACCCAGCAAGAATCTCATTCAGATTCGACACAGAAATCAAAAGCTTTACAGACAAGCAAAAGTTAAGAGAATTCAGCACCACCAAACCAGCCTTACAACAATTGCTAAAGGAACTTTTCTAAGCAAGAAACACAAGAGAAGGAAAAGACCTAAAAAAAAAACCCAAAACAATTAAGAAAATGGTAATAGGAACATACACGTCAATAATCACCTTAAATGTAAATGGATTAAATGCTCCAACCAAAAGACACAGACTGGCTGTATGGATACAAAAACCAGACCCTTACATATGCTGTCTACAAGAAATCCACTTTAGACCAAGGGACACATATAGACTTAAAGTAAGAGGATGGAAAAAGATAGTCCATGCAAATGGAAGTCAAAAGAAAGCTGGAGTAGCAATACTCATATCGGACAAATTAGACTTTAAAGTAAAGACTATGACAAGAGACAAGGAAGGACACTACATAATGATCAAGGGATCCATCCAAGAACAAGACATAACAATTGTAAATATCTATGCACCCAACATAGGAGCACCTCAATACATAAGGCAAATGCTAACAGCCATAAAAGGAGACATCGACAGTAACACAATAATAGTAGGAGACTTGAACACCCCACTTACACCAATGGACAGATCATCCAAACAGAAAATAAACAAGGACACACAAGCTTTAAATGACACATTAGACCATCTCAACTTAATTGATATTTATAGGACATTCCATCCCAAAACGACAGAATACACTTTCTTCTCAGGTGCACATGGAACATTCTCCAGGACAGATCACCTCTTGGGTCACAAATCAAGCTTCAGTAAATTCAAGAAAATTAAAATTGTATCAAGCATTTTCTCTGACCACAACACCATGAGACTAGATATCAATTACAGGAAAAAAACTGTAAAAAATACAAACACATGGAGACTAAACAATATGCTATTAAACAACCAAGAAATCAATGAAGAAATCAAAGAGGAAATCAAAAAATACCTAGAAACAAATGACAATGAAAACACAACCCAAAACCTATGGGATGCAGCAAAAGCCATTCTAATAGGGAAGTTTATAGCAATACAGTCCTACCTCAAGAAACAAGAAAAATCTCGAATAAACAACCTATCCTTACACCTAAAACAATCAGAGAAAGAAGAACAAAAAAACCCCAAAGTGAGCAGAAGGAAAGAAATCATAAAGATTACATCAGAAATAAATGAAAAAGAAATGAAGGAAACAATAGCGAAGATCAATGAAACTAAAAGCTGGTTCTTTGAGAAGATAAACAAAATTAATAAATCATTAGCCAGACTCATCAGGAAAAAAAGGAAGAAGACGAAAATCAACAGAATTAGAAATGAAAAAGGAGAAGTAACAATGGACACCACAGAAATACAGAAGATCATGAGAGAAGACTACTATGAGCAACTATATGCCAATAAATTGGATAACCTGGAAGAAATGGATACATTCTTAGAAAAATACAATCTTCCAAGACTGAACCAGGAAGAAATATAAAATATGAACAGACCAATTACAAGTAGGGAAATTAGGACTGTGATTAAAAATCTCCCAACAAACATAAGCCCAGGGCTAGAAGGATTCACAGGCGAATTCTATCAAACATTTCGAGAAGAGCTAACACCTATCCTTCTCAAACTCGTCCAAAATATAGCAGAAGGAGGAACACTCCCAAACTCATTCTACGAGGCCACCATCATCCTGATACCAAAACCAGGCAAAGATGTCACAAAAAAAGAAAATTACAGGCCAATATCACTGAAGGATATAGATGCAAAAATCTTCAACAAAATACTAGCTAACAGAATCCAACAGCACATTAAAACGATCATACAGGTTCTCTTACATTGACTGCCTAAGAGTCGCGCTGTAAGAAGCAACAACCTCTCCTCCTCCTCTCCGCCATCTCCTCGGCAGCCGCAAAACAGCAACTATGCGTGAGTGCATCTTCATCCACGTTGGCCAGGCTGGTGTCCAGATCAGCAATGCTTGCTGGGAGCTCTACTGCCTGGAACACGGCATCCAGCCTGATGGCCAGATGCCAAGTGACAAGACCACTGGGGGAGGAGATGACTCCTTCAACACCTTCTTCAGTGAGACAGGCGCTGGCAAGCATGTGCCCAGGTCAGTGATTGTAGACCTGGAACCCACAGTCATTGATGAAGTTCGCACTGGCACCTACCGCCAGCTCTTCCACCCTGAACAGCTCATCACAGCCAAGGAAGATGCTGCCAATAACTATGCCCGAGGTCACTACACCATTGGCAAGGAGATCATTGACCTCGTCTTGGACTGAATTCGGAAACTGGCTGACCAGTGCACAGGTCTTCAGGGCTTCCTGGTTTTCCACAGCTTTGGTGGGGAAACTGGTTCTTGGTTCACCTCCCTGCTGATGGAACGTCTCTCTGTTGATTATGGCAAGAAGTCCAAGCTGGAGTTCTCCATTTACCCAGCCCCTCAGGTTTCCACAGCTGTAGCTGAGCCATACAACTCCATCCTCACCACCCATACCACCCTGGAGCACTCTGGTTGTGCCTTCATGGTAGACAAGGAGGCCATCTATGACATCTATCGTAGAAACCGCAATATTAAGCACCCAACATATACTAACCTGAATAGGTTCATAGGTCAAATTGTGTCCTCCATCACTGCTTCCCTGAGATTTGATGGAGCCCTCAATGTCGATCTGACAGAATTCCAGACCAAGCTGGTGCCCTATCCCCGCACCCACTTCCCTCTGGCCACATATGTCCCTGTCATCTCTGCTGAGAAAGCCTACCATGAACAGCTTTCTGTAGCAGAGATCACCAATGCTTGCTTTGAGCCAGCCAACCAGATGGTGAAATGCGACCCTTGCCATGGTAAATACATGGCTTGCTGCCTGTTGTACCATGGCGATGTGGTTCCCAAAGATGTCAGTGCTGCCATTGCCACCATCAAGACCAAGTGTACCATCCAGTTTGTGGACTGGTGCCCCACTGGCTTCAAAGTTGGCATCAATTACCAGCCTCCCACTGTGGTACCTGGTGGAGACCTGGCCAAAGTACAGCAGGCTGTGTGCATGATGAGCAACACCACAGTCATTGCTGAGGCCTGGGCTCGCCTGGACCACAAGTTTGACCTGATGTACGCCAAGCATGCCTTTGTTCACTGGTACATGGGTGAGGGCATGGAGGAAGGAGAGTTTTCTGAGGCCCGTGAGGACACGGCTGCCCTTGAGAAGGATTATGAGTAGGTTGGTGTGGATTCTGTTGAAGGAGAGGGAGAGGAAGGAGAGAAGTACTAAAGTTACAATGTCACAAAGGTGCTGCTTTTACAGGGAAGCTTATTCTGTTTTAAACATTGAAAAGTTGTGGTCTGATCAGTTCATCTGTATGTAGCAGTGTATACTCTCATATACAATTGCTGACCTATGCTTGAAAACACAACGTTTTGTTACAGACCCAAGCTATCCATTTCTCTGATGGGTTTGAATAAAGTATTCCTTGTCTTAAATCAAAAAAAAAAAAAAGATCATACACCATGATCAAGTGGGGTTTATCCCTGGAATGCAAGGATTCTTCAATATATGCAAATCAATCAATGTGATACATCATATCAACAAATTGAAGGATAAAAACCACATGATAATCTCAATAGACGCAGAAAAAGCTTTTGACAAAATTCAACATCCATTTATGATAAAAACGCTCCAGAAAACGGGCATAGAAGGAAATTACCTCAACATAATAAAAGCCATATATGACAAACCAATAGCCAGCATCATTCTAAATGGTGAAAAACTGAAAGCATTCCCTCTAAGAACAGGAACAAGACAAAGGTGCCCA
This sequence comes from Hippopotamus amphibius kiboko, assembly GCF_030028045.1. NCBI lineage: Eukaryota > Metazoa > Chordata > Mammalia > Artiodactyla > Hippopotamidae > Hippopotamus > Hippopotamus amphibius. The sequence continues at coordinate 101,994,171 of NC_080193.1, forward strand.
CTCTCACCATTATTATTCAACATAGTTTTGGAAGTTTTAGCCACAGCAATCAGAGAAGAAAATGATATAAAAGGAACCCAAATTGGAAAAGAAGAAGTAAAATTGTCACTCTTTGCAGATGACATGATATTACACATAGAAAACCCTAAAGACTCTACCAGAAAACTGCTAGCACTCAGTGATTAATTTAGTAAAGTAGCAGGATATAAAATTAATGCACAGAAATCTCTTGCATTCCTATACACTAACAACGAAAGAGCAGAAAGAGAAATTAAGGAAACTGTCCCATTTACCATTGCAACAAAAAGAATAAAATACCTAGGAATAAACCTGCCTAAGGAGGCAAAAGACCTGTATGCAGAAAACTATAAGACACTGATGAAAGAAATCAAAGACAACACAAACAGATGGAGGGACATACCATGATCTTGGATTGGAAGAATCAATACTGTGAAAATGACTGTACTACCCAAAGCAATTTACAGATTCAACGCAATTCCTATCAAATTACCAACAGCATTTTTCATAGAACTAGAACAAGAAATCTTACAATTTGTATGGAAACACAAAAGACCCTGAGTAGCCAAAGCAATCTTGAGAAAGAAAGACGGAGATGGTGGAATCAGGCTTCCTGACTTCAAACTATACTACAAGGCCACAGTGATCAAGACAGTACGGAACTGGCACAAAAATAGAAAGGTAGATCAATGGAACAGAATAGAGAACTCAGAGGTAAACCCAAGCACGTATGGGCAGCTTATCTTTGACAAAGGAGATAAGAATATGCAATGGAAAAAAGACAGCCTCTTCAATAAGTGGTGCTGGAAAAATTGGACAGCAACATGTCAAGGAATGAAATTAGAACACTTCCTAACACCATACACAAAAATAAACTCCAAATGGATTAAAGACCTAAATGTAAGGCCAGACACTATAAAACTCCTACAGGAAAACATAGGCAGAACGCTCTATGACATACATCAAAGCAAGATCCTTTTTGACCCACCTCCTAGAATAATGGAAATAAAATCAAGAATACACAAATGGGACCTAATGAAACTTAAAAGCTTTTGCACAGAGAAAGAAACCATAAACAAGGCAAGAAGGCAACCCTCAGAATGGGAGAAAATACTTGCCAAATGAAGCAATGGACAAAGGATTAATTTCCAAAATATAGAAGCAGCTCATGCAGCTTAATACCAAAAAAGCAAATAACCCAATCCATAAATGGGCAGAACACCTAAACAGACATTTCTTCAAAGAAGACATGCAGATGGCTAACAAATACGTGAAAAGATGCTCAACATCACTAATCATTAGAGAAATGCAAGTCAAAGCCACAGTGAGGTATCACCTCACACTGGTCAGAATGGCCATCATCAAAAAATCTAGAAACAATAAATGTTGGAGAGGGTGTGGAGAAAAGGGAACTCTCCTGCAGTGTTGGTGGGAATGTAAGTTGGTACAGCCACTATGGAAAACAATTTGGAGGTTCCTTAAAATGGAACTACCATATGACCCAGTAATCCCACTACTGGGCATATATCCAGAGAAAACGATAATCCAAAAAGAAACATGTACCATAATGTTTATTGCAGCACTATTTACAATAGCCAGGACATGGAAGCAACCTAAATGCCCATCAACAGATGAATGAATAAAGAAGATGTGGCACATATATACAATGGAATATTACTCAGCCATAAAAAGGAATGAAATGGAGCTATATGTAATGAGGTGGATAGAGCTAGAGGCTGTCATACAGAGCGAAGTAAGCCAGAAAGAGAAAAACAAATACCGTATGCTAACTCATATATACGGAATCTAAAAAAATGGTACTGATGAACCCAGTGACAGGGCAAGAATAAAGGTGCAGTTGTAGAGAATGGACTTGAGGACACGGGGATGGGGGGTGGGGGTGAAGGGGAAGCTGGTACAAAGTCAGAGAGTAGCATAGACATAGATATACTACCAACAGTAAAACAGATAGCTAGTGGGAAGTTGCTGTATAACAAAGGGAGATCAACTTGATGATGGGTGATGCCTTAGAGGGCCAGGACAGAGAGGGTGGGAGGGAGTCGCGGGAGGGAGGTGATATGGGGATATATGTCTAAATACAGCTGATTGACTTTGGTGTACCTCAAAAACTGGTACAAGAGTGTAAAGCAATTATATGCCAATAAAGAGCTTAAAAAAAAAAGAAAGAAAAGGCAGCATTACCACATGATGGTAGAGAAAATAAATACATAAAAGAAATTATAAAACTCAATATATATATTCTTTGTACATTACATTCAGTATACCATTTTGCAGAGATGTATTATAACTCTTTCTTAAGATTTAGGTTTAGTAAAATAGTGGATAGCTTACCAAACTTTGGCTCTGTTCTAACAATGCCCCAATGAAAATGAACATAAAGTGTCTAAGAAAGCTGCTAAATAGAAAAGCCATGTATTAATTAAGAAATAATCCTGGGAAATACTCATTGTGCTGTTCATATCAGACTACACAATAACCAGCAGGAATAAGATCTGTTAAGTCGCAGAAATCATGGTGAAGAACACAGGCTGTAGAGTCAGACCTAGATTTCACTTCTGCCTGTACCTCTTTAACCACCCTGAGTCTCCACTTCCTCATCTGCAGAATGAGGATAAACACACTAACTTTATAGAGTCATAAGAATAAATGAGATCATGCCTATAAAGTGGTTAGCACAATAGCTGGCACAACATAGTGCCACATAATTATTATTATTATTATTATTAATTATTATATCCTGAGTATCAATAAAATTAGACCAGAGTAATACATATAAAATTTCATTAAATAAAAAACTATCCATATTCTTTTGTTCTAATAAAATTTAATTGCATTTCAAATAGATTAAAACAAGTACCTTGGCCTATGTTTTAAAATCTTTTCTACAAATTTTTTTTCTGTAACGGTATTTAGTACATAATTCCACGTTATATCATTTAGAAAGAGTCCAATTTGCCAAATCTGAATATGGAATATCTCAAATGAGTAATCTGAATCATTACTCACGGCTTGCCAAGCATCTGCTGAAAAACAATCAGTTCATAAATAAGATTATTTCAATAAATTAATAAACAATATTCCTTATCTACTCTGATAGCATATATCCTGGAAGACATCCATATTGTTAAGTGTATTATTTAAACCAACAGAAATGAAAAATGTAAAAGAACAATTTGTTTCTACTGTACCTTAGCTGTTTCCTTACTGCATACACTTGTTCTATTCCCTGTGATACTAATTCTTGAATTTTATGTGCTACTTGAGGATGTAGACGTGAGGGTAACGTACAGTTCTCATCTCTAACCGTAGTTTCCTCTTCTTCAAGAGAAGACATAGGAAAAGGGGAAGTTGATAAAGGGAGGCAGGGAGTCTCTAATTCGTGATACTGATGAGCTTGCTGCGTAGGTAACTGTACATACCACCTGACAAGAAAAAAATATTTAAAATTATATTACTAGACAAAGGCAAGAATCATAGTTACTTACGTTAATACTCATCAACAGAAGGAATAATCTTTTAAGGAAAATTATATATGATTATATCATATTAAATAAAAATAAATTTTAGAAGTGCAAATAACAAATAAAAATAAAATAAATATAAATAAAATTTAAAATGTTCTCTCAACTCTTCTAAGATTGGTTTCATACCCAATTAAATAAAAATCTTTATAAACCTTTAAAGACTTTTACTACGTCCCTAAAGTTAAGGAGGGTGCAAGATTTAAGTATACATGAAAATGGTATTTAAAATTTCACATTAAGTAAATTTTACCTCAAAATAATGAGACTTTTAAAATCATCATCTTTTGAATGTGTATTTTCCCATTCTTCTACCATTTTGTTCCCAAATTACAACTTCTGTGTTGTACATATAATCCTTCTAACCAAAGAGTGGATATAATTCAGGGCCTACAAAGATTGAGCTATGTGAGAGAATCTTCTCTGACAGGAACTCAACATACTGGCCCCACAACACTCCAGCTCCTTTTGCCCCAGTGAGCAAGAGAATCAACTAAAAGGTGAATACAGATTCCTCAAACAGTCATGCAAGGCAAAACACAGATTCTATGAAAATGAACTGATCTAATAGGATACAGTTTTAATAAATATATTTATAACAAAATGCTTGCACTGACTGATATTGCATGAAATGGAGCTTACTTAAAAATTATACGCAATATTCTGCAAACTGAACAGTCTAATTACTGACTGTATTTATTTTTCATATATCTGAAACTTTTCCTAAAGATCACATAAAAATTATATTCCATACACTTAACCCCATTATAAATTCTTCACCTGGACCAGCACATAGAGGAAAGTAAGAAAGAAAACTAATATTTCTTATTTAAAACCTGAAGCATAAAAGATATAAAATGGATTTTATATAGGGCTTAGAATTCAAATCTGGCTGCCAGTAATCAAAGATGGGTTTAAATATATATATATATATATATATATATATATATATATATGTGTGTGTGTGTGTGTATATATATATATTTACATATATATATAGGTGATTGCAAGTTCAGCTCCTAATAAGTATCTGAAAAAAAGTACTAAAATGTATTGCTAAATATGTATTTATCATTTTGGGAAAAAACTTCCACATGGTATAAAGAATTCTTTGCTCAAACTATCCACATTTGGATGATAAACTTGATAGCTTATATAGTGGCAAATCATTTTAATACCTAGGGAGCTACTAATAAGACATCTACATTATATTTCTCAATGAAATAACTGGAAAACATAATATAAATTTCTCTTATAGACAGAATTCTTGCAAATGGAGCGAAGTAATTTGTAAAATAAAAGAACAATATAAATGTCATACCTAAGAACACCACCAGCATCTACCAAGTTCTTCTTTAGCATGTTAAAGGCTTTTTCCTGCTCCATTCGGATTATTTTCCTGTCAATTTTGGGGTCTGTAGGAACTCTATATTCAGGAAATTTCTGTACCTTTTTAATGTAAATCCTTTTTATAAGAAAAAGAAGAATTTGTTTCATTATACTATAATTTCAAGGATAACTTATCAACCAGAAGTTTACTTTAAGCATTGAAGTTTAGAAAAATTTAATTAATCTAGAAAACATTTAGATGATTATGTGAAAGATATGCCATATTCTCAGTTGTATAATACTTAGCAAATTAACAATAATCATTACTTTAGTAAAAATGTCTAAATACCATGAGTATTAACTTTTTTTTTCTGGATCTGTCTCTTCTCCATTCTCCTGGAAGCTATTAACACCTCACGCTTGGATTACCCTCTTTCCGGAGCCTCTAGGCCTCCAGTCTTCCATTTCTTAAATCCACTTGATATATCAATGCCACAATAATCCTTCACATTTGTACTTTGCTGTTGAAGAAGCTATTTGATCTTTAATCAAGTACAAATTTCTTAGCAGCATTCAAGGCATTCTATTTGATCCTAATTTATTCAACCATCTTTTAATTACTTCAAATATAAAACTGCTTTTCCTGTAAAGTTTATCATCTCAAAGTTCCTTCCTCCTCTGATACCAAATATACAATCATGCTATATCTTTCTTTATATCATTCTCCTTGCCTACCATATCTTCCTTCTAATTCTCTACCTACCAAATTCAATCTAAACTTCAGTATCCAGATTAAGTTGCATTTTCTTTCCTGTTTGCTAGGATGTATTCCTTCTCTGAAGACAGTTAGCTAATCCACACATTTAACATTATATACAATACTGTTATGTTCTCTAATAGTTTTTTGCTTCCTGATCTATCCTAACAATATTTTAAGTTTCCCATGATTAAGTAAAATCACATACCTCTTTTAGTCTCCCTCCTTCCCATGGCACCCAATGTTGTTGCTGGGCACAGAACAGATACTCAAAAAGGACTTATAGAATGATAGAGCATAAAATGATGTCTTTACATAAGAGATTTTCTCTCAAGTTATATCTAAAATTCTACACTGCTTATATTTAAAAGCAATTGCTTAAGTTGAAAGTTTTGTTTAATGGTCAGGTTTAAATATTGTCTAAAGTTAACGTTATCAGATTAAACATAACTGGCTTAAAAACTTCTTGAGAATCCTGAGGTTTGTGATATGAGATGTAATGCTAAAATAAAACATTTCAAAGCTCAACTAAATCCAACCTTTACATGTCATCTTAAAATTTTACCTCATGATTGAAAATAATTTCAATGTGTGAGAAAAAGAATATTAGTAAAGAACATTATAAAAATCTTTTATTGGTACACATTTTTCATTCTCAGCCAGAGCAATGATTACTCAGTAGTCCTAGTCTATCTAAAATTTATTATGTTGGTCCTATACATTGCTGATATAAGAATATAATTGGTAAACTATAATGAATACAATTGGTAAAATCACTCTACAAAGCAACTCTGCAACACCTGTCAACATTTAAAAAGAATACAATACTTGCCCTAGCAATATCATTTCAAGGAATTTATTCCATCAATATACTTACAAAAGTGTACAAATAGGTACAATGTTATTACCTGCAGCTTTGTATATAATAATAAAGAATATTTCTCAGAGCCTACATGTCCATTGTTGGAGAATTAAGTAAATAATTTATCTATACATGGAATATTATATGGCTATTAAAAAGAAGCAACCATGAAACTAATATAATGTTATATGTCAATTATATCTCACTTTTTAAAATTATCAATCAATAAAAAGAGGGAATCAGTTCATTTATATACAGACATGAAGCCAGCCTTGAGATATATTGGGAATGAAAAAAAAGGTGTAGAGTAAAACAACAAGGTCCTACTGTAAAGGACAGGGAACTATATTCAATATCCTGTGATAAACCATAATGGAAAAGAATATGAAAAAAAAATTTATATGTATAACTGAATCACTTTGCTGTACAGTAGAAATTAACACAACATTGTAAATCAACTATACTTCAATAAAATGTTTTTTAAAAGGGCAGAGTAGTATACGTCTCTACATTCACACTAGTATGAAGCATAATAGCTATGCAGCAAACCACCACAGTAGGCATTCAGAATGGAAATATATCAATGTGAATTCATAGCAGGAGAGAAGGTATGCTACTATGCAAATTTAAGGGAAAAAAATATTAGTAATCTTTACTGAGATCTTCAACATTTATGAGGATAAAGTAGAGCATATACCTATATGCATATATGTAGAATATCTTTGCAAGGTTATTCAAGAAACTGGTAAGAGTTGTTGCCTTAAAGTGGGACATAGGAAGCAGGGGTAAGAGGAAACAGGTTTCACTGTATACTCTTGGCACTGCTTAAACTTAATAAACTTAATAAAAATAAATGCTTAATAAAAAATAAATAAAAGAAAATAAAGCTTACCGGGCTGGACAAGTGGCTTTGTAGAGCTGACAAGACCTGCTTTCCTGCTCACTGATTTTTTTTAACTGGAAACCTTTTCTTCTTGGCCCATACTGACACTCCATTACCACAGCTCTACTCCCTGTGGGCCAAAACCAACTATTGATATTAATTCAAGTATCCATCTGTTCTGGATAGTAGATTAAAAATAACTTGGTGGTAGCAATGACAAAATCTATACTCCCAATTATACAACCTTAAGGAAAGAAAACATCAGTAAGACTTACTAAGATGTGCAAATACATAAATATAAAAGTTTAATGTTTACCAAATGTACCATATTATGGTAAGGAAATTAGCAAATACCACATCTACTGAATGTCAACTGATATTTACATATGTATGGTTTTTAATAATAAAATTTACTACTTTATAAGTAGAAATTAGCAACTACTACATTTACTAATAAATATTAATATCATTTAAAATTTTATTTCCTTTTATAATTATTTATTTCCTTCTTTCTATTTGAGCTGTTAGAATAATGTGATTACCTGCCTCTAAGATGGCTCCCAATGATCCTGGCCTCCTAGTACTCATGTCCTTGGTAATTCCCTCCCCTTAAGCATGGGCTAGACTTAATAACTTACTTCTAATGAATATGGCAGAAGTGACAGGATGTTATTTTTGATATTAGGTTATAAAAAGACTGTAACTTCCATCTTGTGTGCTTTCTTGCTCTTGCTTGGATTGCTGTCTCTGGGTGAAATGAGATGTCATGTGGTGAGGTAGGTCTGTGGAGAGGCCCACCTGGCAAAGAATAAGGCCTGCCAACAGCCACGTGAATGAGCTTGGAAGCAGATCCTCCCCCAGTCAAGTCCTGAGATGACTGCAGCTCCAACCAACACCTTAACTGCTGTCTTGTGAGAGAACCTGAGGCAGAACCACCTTGCTAAGTTGCTCTTGGATTCCTGACCCACAGAAACTGTGAGATAATAAATGCTTGTTGCTTTCAACCACCACATTTGGGGTAATTTGTTACAGTGCAATAGATAACACAAATAAGCAGATGTGAAAACTACACAATTTAAGATTTTAAATTGAATATCCTAATCTATGTAGGGTACAGCAAACTTTTCAAATATAAAACCAAAAACACCAATCATGAATAAAAATGTTGATAAGGCTGATACTAACTTCTTCTAAATAATGGTAAAAGGAAAATCACAGTTTGAGAAAATATTTTATAATACGTAAAGCAAAGAATTAATATGCAGAATATAAAGAACCATAAATAATTTTTTTAAAAATAAAAACTATCAAACAGAAAAATGGGCAAAGACTATGAACTGGCAATTCAGAAAGAAAAAAAAAGGATATTAAATAAACAATAAAAAGATGTTCAAATTCACTAATAAACAGGGAAATGCAAATTAAAACAACAGTAAAATACTCTCCTTCACTCTTCAAATTGGCAAGAATAAAAACAATTTGACAATATTCTAAAATAACAGAATCCACTGATCAATCTTACAGTTAAAAATGCTACATAACTAGTGATAAGAAGTACAAAGCACACCTATAAAGTGTTCTTGCAAAATATTTTAATGAAGATTAAATCTTCATTTAATCAAACTTCTAGAACTAAGAGATTACAGGAAATACAGCAGATGAAAGAACATGTTAAAAAAAACCAGAGAGAACTTCCCAGGTGACACAGTGGTTAAGAATCCTCTTGCCAATGCAGGGGACATGGGTTCCATCCCTGGGCCAGGAAGATTCCACATGCGGAGGAGCAACTAAGCCCGTGTGCCACAACTACTGAGCCTGCACTCTAGAGCCCAAAAGCCACAACTACTGAGCCCGAGTGTTACAACTACTGAAGCCTGTGTACCTAGAACCCGTGCTCCTTAACAAGAGAAGCCACCACACTGAGAAGCCTGCAAACCACAACGAAGAGTAGCCCTGCTCTCCACAACTAGAGAAAGCCCACGCACAACGAAGACTCCATGCAGCCAAAAATAAAATTAATTAATTAATTTAAAAAAAAAAACACCAGAGATAGAATCAGCAAAATCCTGAATATGGCAAACTCTACAGGACAAACTACCTGGGGGAAAAGAGGGGAAAAATTTTTAGATGAGAAGAAACAACCAAATTTGATCCATGAACATGGTTTGCATGAGAATTTATACAAACCTCTGAAAAAAGAATTATGAGATAACTGGAGAAATGTGAACAATGGACAACTTATGACATTAAGAAATTACTGTTGGGACTTCCCTGGTGGTCCAGTGGTTAAGACTACACACCTCCACTGCAGAGGGCATTGGGGAATTGGGGAACTAAGATCCAACATGCCACATGGCCAAAAAATAAAAAAATTATAAAAAAAGAAAAGAAAAGAAATTACTGTTAATTCTTTTTAAGTGTGATAATGGCATTGTCATTATATTTATATAAAGAGTCCTTATACTTCAGATGTATACTTCAGTATATATTATATACTTTAGTAATTATAGATGAAACGATATCTAGAATTTTCTATAAAATCATCTTTGGGAATGAAGAAGTGTGTAGGGGTATAAATGACACAAGACTGACCACATGTTGATATTTGTTGAAGCTGGATGATGGATACATGGAGTTATGAGATTTCATATCTTATTACCTCTACTTTGATACGCATATGAAAATTCCCATCGTATAAAGATTTTTTAAAATCTGAGAATGCTAAATCACAGAATGAATGCAGGAAAGGGAAATTTTCATACATTGCTGAAAGGACTAAAAATTGGTTGTCAATCCCTCACATATGAGTCTTGTATTTAAAAAGCACAGAAAGCAAAATTTTTTGGAATACATTTGGTTGCAAAACCTGACCTGAACTTTATAATGCTATTTATAGTCTCTACTTATTCTTTTTAGTGTGACTATGCATAATGTATTACAGTGTTTGATTACACAATATTGTCTATAGAACACTTGCTAGGAGTACTCTGTAACATTAGCACATTATATTCCCAAAATACAGAATTCTGAAATATATTTGGAAAAAAAAATTTTAGAGAAGGGATTTTGGACCTGAACAACCACCTTAGAAAGCAACTTGAGATGATCTTGTAAAGATGAAGTGAGCATACTTCACAACTCCGCAATTGCACTTTAATGCACACACTCTAGAATACTTACAACTTTCCAACAGAAAACATGTATCATGGAGGTTAGACTATAGAATTCTTTGTAATATTGAAACATTGGAAACAACCTAAATTATCATTAGTAGAAAAATAACTGCTGTTTGGTCATATGCTGGAATGATCAAATTTAAGTAACAGTTTATTATTAATTTATTATATAATATTAAATTACATAATAATTAAATTGGATTAACTAGAATTTATAAGTATCAATATGGATAGATTTCAAAAAATAGGAGTGAGTGAAAAGTCTACCTAAGAATATCTAGTTTACTACTTACATATACTTTGAAATGTTCAAAACAATAAAATATATTATTATAAATACAAACATGTAAGATAAAGTATAAAAATACACATCAAATTCATGTAGTAGCTGCCTGAGGAGAGTTAAGAAGGGATGTGCACTAGGAAGGAGAATAAGACATGGGCAGAAGCGGTTACATTTATCTCATCTTCCTCTAAGTAGTTCTCTTTACCCTCAGAGCTCTAGGATAAGCTGCAACTCTTCCAGTGGAATTAGTGCCCCCTTAGTTCTAAAATAAATCACTTATTCTTAGGTTCCTTGGGGTCTGACTAGTCCTAGGGTGACTCTCTGGGAATTATTGGAAACTCTATTGCTTTAGTAAACACTAGCCCAGTGTTTGAGAATGCTGTATGCAACACACCTGATGCTTGAGAACCCTAAAATTAGAATTCTGCATAACTCCAGATTGTATACCAGTGCTACATAAGAACTCCAGAGTTATAAGCTATATAAAATGGACACTGCTTTTTCTCCCACAAGACAAATCAAGAGAGAAAGAAAGAATATCTGGATTGGATGGGAAAAAAAAAACCACCCCAACCAGCTATACGTATTTAAAATAATAAAACTGCTCTACGGTTTAATTTTTATAAATAGGTCTACCAGGAATTTATATATTTTTTACTTTCTATTTTTCAGTATAAAGTATTATTTATTTACCCTAATATACTAAAATACAATTTTACAAACAGAAAATAATTGGTTACATTTACTATAAGTTTTCTTTTCGGTTTAACACACATTTTCACCAATTAACAGTCAGTTGTCATCTACCAAAATGAAAATGCATCACCTTAGGAAAACCACATTTTCACAATGGATCATGGCTGCTGCTGAACTTTTTAAAATAAATCTTTTAAAAAGTACCTGCATTAACAAATGGGATTCCATCATATGGGACATACTGGGATTTCCACATCAAGCGTGTAGCTGGCTTGGCTGGGCTTGGAGATTGGCGGGTCCCCCAAACACTCTGTGTTTGCTGCTTGTGAAATGTTAGGACACTTTCTAATTCAGTCTCACTTACACAGTAGCCACGGTATGAATCTCCAATTTTCTGCATATAGAAATTCACACACACGTATCACTTATTAAGATATACATTTCTTAGTTCCATTTTATGTTTCCATTCCTGTTCCTTATTCTTTAGCTCTCACTTTTAACTTCCACGTTGCTAATATATTTTTAAGTATTTTTGTAAGCTGTCTTAAATTCTTCCTGAAATAAGGTAAGGTATAAATAAATCATGTAAATAAATTGATATTATCTATCCCCCACAATTGAGGGATTGCAAGTATCCCTCAACTAGAAGAAAAGCTTTTTCTATACCCAGAAATGCACTTTTTTTAAGCTCTTTATTGGAGTATAATTGCTTTACATGGCTGTGCCAGTTTTTGTTGTACAACAAAGTGAATCGGCTGTATTTATACATATATCCCCATATCCTCTTCCTCCCGCGACTCCTTCCCACCCTCCCTGTCCTGGCCCTCTAAGGCATCACCCATCATCAAGCTGATCTCCCTGTGTCATGTAGCAGCTTCTCACTAGTTATCTATTTTACATTTGGTAGTGTATATATGTCAATGCTACTCTCTCACTTCGTCCCAGCTTCCCCTTTGGTCCCCACCCTGTGTCCTCAAGTCTGTTCTCTACATTGGCATCTTTATTCTTGCCCTGTCACTGGGTTTATCAGTACCATTTTTTTAGATTCCATATATATATGAGTTAGCATACGGTATTTTTCTCTTTCTGGCTTACTTTGCTCTGTATGACAGACTCTAGGTCCATCTACCTCACTACAAATAACTCAATTTCATTTCTTTTAATGGCTGAGTAATATCCCATTGTATATATGTGCCACATCTTCTTTATCCATTCATCAGTTGATGGGCCTTTAGGTTGCTTCCATGTCCTGGCTATTGTAAACAGTGCTGCAGTGAACATTGTGGTACATGTTTCTTTTTGGATTATGGTTTTCCCTGGGTATATGCCCAGTAGTGGGATTGCTGGGTGCACTCATCTCTTAAATTGAAATGCACTGAGACCTAGAATTGATTCCACATATGTTTCTCCCTTATAGGGAATAAGAGCAGAGATGTGGAATAGGGATCTTTTTCTTCCTAATTAAACTAAATGTTTTACCTGGCAAGAATACATTTAACAGAAGGAAAGTATCAACAGACTGTTGTAGGTATACTTTGAGCCATAATAAAAAGAGATAATCTGATTCCAAACAATACATTATCTATAATTTCCCCTGAAAGTGATAAAAATACCTATGCTTATGACTTTTAGCCTAGATATGTCCTCATCAAAATATCCCCTACAAATAAAAGCAGAAATATAAAAGTCTAGCTATAACTTTTTTTTATAAATAAAATGAATAGAGTATATAATGTTGTTAATGAACAAAAAAATTCAGAATTAGTACAATGTAGTCAGGCCCATACCATGAGATAAAAGTTTAATACAGTACTGAAATTTGTCCAACTAATAGATTTTGGTCAAATCTTTAAAAAACTGAAGGAATGTTTTTCCTTTCCATATTTTAAGATTTGTTTAAAATAATTAAGCATTTTAATAATTAAATACCCATTACCATGTATGGTTTATATGTAGAAGAGCATGATCCCTTTCCTCAAAAAAGGATATAGTCTAAATGTTATGTAATAATAAACAACCCAAGCTGGTAAATAATTAAGAATAGTAATGGTAACAACTATCAAAGAATTTTAAGAGAGAAATAGGTAAAAGATAAAGTAATCATTAGACTATTACAGAAAAGACATATAGGACTTGCATTGGGATTTGAAGAAGAGTAGTTAGAAAGAGAAGTAGAAGAAAAAATAACATATTTGGAAATGGAAATTAAAAACAAGTGAAGGAGAGGTAAAGTAAGATTCTGAAGTGTTTGTACAAAGTAGGGAGACTGAGCTAACACGAATGAAAGATGAATTGGGAAAAAGTAGGAAATAAAATAGGACAAGATAAGGTGATACCAGATTATAGAAGACCTTGAAAGCTAGTAACAAGAGGATAATGATGTGGAAAAAATAACACTGAGCTTATTCGACAGTGAGAAAAGACAATGAAAGTAATCTTTAAAGATAAGTAGTTTTAGAAAACCACACAGTAAGAACTAGAAATGGAAGAGTCAAAGAGATTAACCAGAAGGCTGTTACCATAACTGAGAAACAAATGTCTGTGGAAAAAGCTCTCTTTAAACCCTTTAAAGGAAAGAATCAGGTGCCTATCTGAATATGGGAAAGGAATAAATTATTCTAAAACTTTTTAAAGGAAAAAGCTCTATTTAAATCACTTTAAGGGAAAGAATCAGGTGACTATCTGAATATGGGAAAGGAATAATTTATTCTAAAACTTTGTATCTAAGGAAATGGTGTTTGTTACTACACTGACAAGGAATTTAGGAAGTAGAGCTAGTTGTGGTGTGGTAGCTAATTTCTGTTTAGGATATGGTGAATTTGAGGTGAAATCCAAGCGAAGCTTCAGGTAAGTAGCTAGAGATCTGCGACAGAACCAAGGGCAGAATTAAAGAACTGGTGATAGAGATTTGGGAATCATTTTTATAAAAGTGAGAAAAAAGTCAACAAATTGATCAGCTCCTCAAGGGATAAAATGTAGAGGAATAAGACAAGGTCACACGGTGAGCTCTGAAGAATTTCCACTGAGAATATGAAAAGAAATAAGTGTTAGATGGAGCTATATGTTATGAGGTGGATAGACCTAGAGTCTGTCATACAGAGTGAAGCAAGTCAGAAAGAGAAAGACAAATATTGTATGCTAACTCACATATACAGAATCTAAAAATTGTACTGATGAACTCAGTGACAAGAGTAAGGATGCAGATGCAGAGAATGGACTGGAGAACTCGAGGTATGGGAGGGGGCGGGGGATGAAGGGGAAGATGAGACGAAGCGAGAGAGTAGCACAGACATATATATACTACCAACTGTAAAATAGATAGCCAGTGGGAAGTTGTTGTATAACAAACGGAGTTCAACTCGAGGATGGAAGATGCCTTAGAGGACTGGGAGGGGGAGGATGGGGGGGACTCGAGGGAGGGTGGGGGGGGACTCGAGGGAGGGAGGGAATACGTGGATATGTGTATAAAAACAGATGATTGAACTTGGTGTACCCCCCCCAAAATAAATAAATAAATAAATAAAATTAAACAAACAAACAAAAAAAGAAATAAGTATTAAGCAAAGAAAGAGAAGGTAAAAGATAAAAAGTAGAGAAGCATGATAGGGAAGTTTCATGGAAGACAAGGGAAAAGTTTTAAGAGAAGAAATGAAACAACAGTGACGTGTAAAGGGATTTATAAGGATCTCTGCTTTAATAGAGCTTACAATCTCTAAGGAATGAAATAATAGATGAGTTAGCACAAACATGAACAAAATATTACAGATACAGCCTCTATTAGTTGTATTCAAAAGTGAACATTCTGGGATGAATTGTAGTTATAATCAACTAAGTGAATCTACACACAGATTATTTTTTAACTCACCTCACAGCTCCTAAGACGACAGGCCCATATAGGTGTGTTAGAAGAAAGTGGCTGGAGTGGAGTCAAAAAGGGTTCTTCAAGTATTCTGGGACAGGGTGGAATATAAATAAATATACATTACAAGTTATACACACACACACACACACACACACACACACACACACAGCATTCAGCTGCTTTATCCTCTTAGCCAGTCAAAGACAATACTGAGGTCATCAATTAGAAATTGTAATAATAATGACAGATGGGTCTGATGGATGTAATTAGGCTTTTTTAAATCATTACTATTTTATCAATTGCTAAAGCAAAAGTCTAAGTTTGTTCCTCCAAATACCTGTAGTCTCAACAACTTCCAAGTGTTTGAATGGTTTATTCATTTCCTGAATTTCTGATCATCTCTATAGTCAGCCAACTTTAAATGTGATAATGTAAAAAGAGATTTCCATGGTGATATTCAAAGATGAGCTCCTCTTTCTCACTGACTCACCTTGTCGCTGTCTTTTTGGGCAACGTGAGGGATGCTTGTGGACGAAGAATGTAACTACTGTCATTGTCTGCTAGAGAATCCACTCTTACAGTCGGTAAGTTTCTGTTACTGGGTTTCTCTTCAGAGACATCTTAACAATAAGAACAAGAACAAAGCAACATCAATATCTTGAATAAGACCATGAGAATGTAACTAACTGGAACTAACACACTTGAAATAGGAAAGGAAAGATATGCTCTGGAGCTAAAGATAATAAAATTGGTAATACTTTATTGAGAATTTCTCTGATAAACTTGTTTACTTTTAAACTGTAATACTGACTACTGAAGTTTTGTAAGTAAGCTTTGGAACTTATATTGAACAGCTAGGATTTAAAAGTGGTATAAGTAATTGTTACAGTAATAGTATCACAATATAATAGGAAAATGTAAAACTAACTCCTTTTTGTTTCTATGTTATATTTGTAATGCTTTCTGCAAACTAAGTTTTTTTCCCTTAAGTTTTAGCAACTGTTATCAAAGACAAAGAATCATAACACTAAAGTAAGAATATTTGCCCTAAATCATTATCTGTGAAAAAAGACAACAGTGTAGCTATGATGTTAGAAAAGAGATTCAAATAGATGGAAAAGGAAGGGAAGCAAAAAGAAGAGAACTAATAGGAATATTATCAAGTAGGTAAAGAAAGAAAAAAATAAAAAGAAATAGGGAGCATGACTTTCTGAATCTGAAGGAACAAAGTAAAGAGGAAAAGAACTAAAAGGATGAGAACAGTTTTTTTTTTTTTAAAGTGTCATATCTAACAACAATATTGATAAAAATACAAATATAAAAATTTCTCCAGTAGCTGTTAGCACTACATTCTTGTTATTGTTGCTGTTATTACTGTTATTAAAATTAAGAAGAATTTATTTTATGCTCACTGGTCATTTGGGAGGAAGCAAGAGTCAACCAGCTTCATAGAATTCCAAAATGAAATAGACAGCTAACCTAGACAGGAGTTGAAAAATGAACTTGAAATTTATTTGGGCTATGAAACTTTTTCTAATCATTCAGTTCACAATCTTACCCAAAGAGATCAATTTTAGCACTGACTTTCATGAGGTGATTTTCTGAAATATGCATTTGTTCTTTAATTCTTAAAACCCCTATATCCCATGATTACTCACCTCGAGGACTATTCACATCCACAAGCTGCCCCTGAGGTATAATCACTTGTGTCATTCCTGTCTGGGTAGATGGAATTACACGCAGCACCTGTCCATTTTCTGATGGGCTGGCAACAATCATCTTGGAAGCATTTTAAAAAAATCAAATGCATAAGTCTACAATGATTCAACAGAATCATTATTTAGGAAATTATTAGACATGTCTACGTCTACAGCAGATAGACTAGCATTTTCCTCACTTTCCACGTGAAAACACTGAGGTACATAAAAATATTTTTCCAAAGTCTCACAACTGATAAGTGGTAAAGCTCGGATTCAAAACAGGCAGTTTGACCCTATGTCCTATGATCTTAACCACCTGTGGTCTTAATCATTACATGGACGTGAGGTCTAATTACTTAGTAACCTGAAGGAGTAAATCTCTGACTGGACTAAATATATTTACTTTTTTCTACTTACTGTATTATCCCCACATTTGCCCTATTTGTGTGATAATCATTGGTCTCATATTTTAAGTCATTTTCATTTAAAAACAGTAACTTTTTTAGATGTTTAATTAAATAGGATTTATTTTTATACCACTGCATTTGTATATCTCCTGTCTTGGTCCACAAGAAATACTACAGAGTGCCCCCAAAGTCTGAAAACATAGGGAAATTGTATATTTATTATTTCCTTTGTTTGTCTTCAGTTTAATAAATGAACTCATTGCCTCAAATTTAGAGGAATGTCAACTAGGAAAGTGTCTAAAGTTGAAGAAAAACATTTTGAGCCTATCACTTAGAAATAAAACTAATACATTATTTAAAAATAAGTTTATCCTATATTTCCAGGCTTTCCGGACATCTTATAAACTTTATTACCTAAAAAACTGCTCTTCTACTAACAGTTTTACTCTTTTACCTGAAATGTCCATGTCCTCAGTTTTCCCTAGTGCAAATAACTCTCCTTAATAATGCCAACCCACTTTCTCAAACTTCCCTTCTGGTATGTAAAACATGAAAACATTCCTGATGGCCTGATAGAGACAGCATTCTTACTTTTAAGAGGGTCATTTGAAAAACTAAATTTGGAAAAAAATAAAAAACAAAAAAACCCCTTAAACCTCAACAAAATAGAATGCTTTAAATATAATCATAAACATTTCCCAGAAATTAAGAATAGAAATTGTTTCCTTCCCCCAATGTTTATCAAGTTTCTTGAGATAAAGATATCTTGCCATACCTCTTATTACTTCAGCCTGAAAAAACAGCTGTAATCTCTGATGATAATAACTGCTTTTCATTTGTTGAGTTCATACTAAGTGGCAGGACTTTACATGTATTACTTTATTTAATCTTCATGACACGTATATGAACTGTATACACTTTATGCACGAGGAAATTGCCGCAGTGGTTACAAAACTTATGTAAGGCAACTCAGAGCTATATAGTCCTGAGCTGAAATTCAAACCCAAGCAGTCTGACTCCTTTTAACCACTACTCTGTACTGCCTCCCAATATCTGATGATGTTACTTAACCTAAAAAAAGACAAAAATAAAACAATACAAAAACCCTGCTGGCTTTAAAAGGCAATAGAAATAACGTTGTGTTTAATTCTTTACTCCCTATAAATGAGATTAAATATATGTGAAAATTTTTCATTCACTCTTAGAAAATAAGAGTTGCTGTGGTTATTTTAAAATCCAAATAAAACACATATAATAAAGTGATACTTTATTCAATCATAAGAAAATTTCATAATTAAGACTGATCTATGGAATATCCCCTTAATTTTGAAACTGTTTCCCAAGCACTGTGGAAAAGAGTCTCCTCCATTTTCTGTTTTCTTAGCTTACTACACCTGGTACCTAAAAAACTATTTTCAAGTCATAATATTTGACAATGGTGATGATAATATTACTTTTTCTATTACCAAAAAAAGTAATTATCTTTAATCTTTGCTATGAAAACATAGTTTCAAAGACTCATCTGCTTCAATACAATCTATTTGAGGCTGACCATGAAAATCATCAGAAAATCCTGGCTAATGAGTAGTTTTATATTTACTGGGCTCTTCGTGTACAATATTTCTAGTAAATAAAAAAAATCACCCCTGCTTCACTCCAAAACCTCCTCTCATCCACTGCAGACTTGCCCACTGCAGAATTTTTACTAGTTCCTTGATAGCTTCTATGTGAAAAAAATCATATTAAAAAAAAAAAGTCACTTCTTACAAAAACCTCCACTTGGTGGGAGATGTTGATAATGGGGAAGACTATCTATGCATATATGCATGTGTGGAAGCCAAGGATATATGGGAAATCTCTGTATTTTCTGCTCAAGTTTGCTGTGAACCTAAAACTACTCTTAAAATTAAAGTCTACTAAAATAAACAATAAAAACAAAAAAGCTCCACTAAGTTTCCCAGAATATCACCACCTTCTGATCTTTGGTTCTTTGGAGAAAATAAGGTCTTACACTCCATGCTCCTTACTTCCATGCTCACGCCACATGTTTCCTACTTCACAATTTCAAATAACCCTCTCTATCATCTCCTACCCCAAACAATGTAAAATCACCTTCATAATCACTTCAGATAGAATGTTTAATACAATTACAAAGAGAATGGGAACTCTAACTTTTTTCAGACCCAGACAAACCAACAACTTTAACATGCTTTTTAGCAAAGGTACCATGTGTAAAATGATAACCCTTCATACATTTAGATTCTTTTATCCTTCCATTAGAATACACAGACTTTCTAAATGTTCTGATAGAAACTAGAATTAAATGTCAAATAAGACGGGAAATTACAGAAGTATTTCATTTTGAACATGAAATATTAAAATGTATTGGTTCACATCTAGATTATTTGTTGCATGTTAACCTCTGCTGGTGAGGCAGTACGACTACAGAAGCTTAACCTTACTTTGCATTTCAGTCCTGAAGTAAGCCCAGAAATATGTGGAGCCTGAACACACACACACACAAAAGTTGTCTACCATTAGCCACCTCTCAACCAATTACTCTCAACACCAAAATTTAGCTGGACTATAAGGGAGCAAAAAGACATAGGTTAACTCTAGAATGCTCTAGACTAGAAACAAAAACAAGGATTAATTTGGGGTTAAATGGTTGCCTACTTAAGTATAATTTATAACTGAAGTTATGATTTTAAAAATAATTTTTATTATTGAATTAAAATTTGTTATAGAAAATTTGGAAAATACAGGCAAACAAAAGAGATACATTATTTTTCAGATTATTACTGATGTATATTATTAATCAGACAGCAATTCAGAACTTTTTCTCAGTAATTTTATTTCAAGCAAAACCATCTTTCACCTCTTCTATTCAACTACGAATTTGGTCATAAATACTTTTGGCTAACAGTTTAAAGCAGCATTGTCAACATTATGCATTGTTATTCACATCTACTTACAAAGATCAGTAAGGGTATGTCTAAATTCCATTATTCCACTGGTACTTCCATTGCTTTCTTTTTCTTCAAGAAAGCACATCAGCATGTGGCATGCAAATCGGTAACTGAGATGTTGATAGAGCAAACAACGTTGAGTTCAGTCAAATGTATACACACAAAAAAACTGTAAGTTATATGTAAGCTCTGGCACTTTAGCACTAGTTACAGACTATGTTACATTTCCAACTGATCTCAAAGCACCAGTTTGCCTAGACACAGTAGCTGGGACGTACTGGTTTGAAGCACTATTTGTAGTCCTGAAAGGAAATCTTTTAAAATCCTTACATAACTTAAAAATGAATGTCATGGAAATAGCACTTTCAAAGCAATGTAAAGCAATAGTGTCAAGAAGTAAAGGTCATCTAGAAAGACTAATACACTTTGCTAAATAACAGAAAACTGGTTATTTTAAAAACTTACTCACCATTTGTGCATTAGAATCCCCCAATGACTGAAGTTCATATTGAATAGGCTGCCCATTTTGGTCCACTAGGTGGAATTGCTCTGCAGAAAGAGTCTGTGTCTGAGTCAGGGGCCCTGGTATATTCTGTGATGTGAGTGAATTATCCACTTCAGGAGTAGTAATGGGTAAAACCCTAGGAGAACCATCTTGTCCAAAAGAAGGCTCACTGGAATCCATACAGCTTAGATGCTTTTGCAAAGAAAAAAAATTACTTGAGTGTTTGTAAAATATAATGTTACAATTTTTAAAAAATAGAATGTTTTTAATAAAAAATGGAAACATTCATTTTTCAGTTAATTATTCACTTTACTTTTTGCAAGGGTTATCAATTCACAGACTGATACAGACAGAAAGAAGTTCTTAAGTGAAATTGTTGATTTATATTACTGTTACATCTTATTTCAAACTGTCCATGGGAATACCATGTGAAATGATGAAATATTTATAATTCAATATGCAGGTTTTTCTTTATATATAAACTTTCCTGAATACATTAAGTAAAGGTCTATATTATAAAATTAAACATATGATAGAATCATAAAAAAATTAAATGTTAAAATTCTTGAATACATTAAATATAACTATTCCCTAAGCATAAAAAATTGTCAAATAGCATGCCGTTTTCCCTTTAAATGGAAAAAAGTTCTCAGTTGACTCCCTACTTCAAATACCTGAGGATCTGTTTTTGTTCTTTCGGAATCATTACGGTTGACTCTTAATGAATCAACAGGCTGTTCCATGCTGGTATCATATTCAATTCCATTTTCTTCTGTTATTTAACACCTGAAAGAGTTTAAATATCTGATCAACTAAAGCACTTAACATTTTTATAGAATGTTTGTCTTAAATAAATTTTTCATCTCCCCTACTGTGTTACCCTATGCAATTTAGGTTAAATCATTTACACCCTATAAGATTAGTAAAATAAACATTCTTGTTAAATAATTTGCAAAGGCCCCAGAATAAATTCAAGGCAGAGCAAAGATTAGTGTTATGTAGTTTCCTCACCCTATTCTTAATTACACTCATGTACTGGTTTATTAAGATTGCTGCTATGTGAAAAGTACTGTTACACCCTTTCAAATTCTTATAAAATTCTCATTTTACAAAGATATAATCTAAATAAAAGTTTTTAATTTTATGAGGCATGCCGTATTATAGCATTAGATAATTTTAAAAGACATCTCTTGGTACAGATGGAGATTATATTCACACAACTCTTACCACAACATACAATTGTATCACTTAACATTGGCATGACAAGCTTTGAAAAATGAAGAAATATGTATGCTAAAAAGGTTGCACCACTTAGGCCTAGTACAGTGGTTTTCAAATGGTGGCAATTTTGCCCTCACACATACCCCCAACACCCCCTAATGCCCTGGGGGTACTGGGCAATGTCTAGAAACTTTTTTGGTTGTCACAACTGGAGGGAGTGCTACTGGGATCTAATGAGCAGAAGTTAGGGGTACTGCTAAACATCTTGCAATGCACAGGAAAACCCCCACATAAAGATGTCAATAGTGCTGAGGTTCAGAAACCCTGGCCTAGTATATTATAGTGACTACTGGATTCTGTATGATCTAAAAAGAATGACATGGACTTCCCTGGTGGAGCAGTGGTTAAGAATTGGTCTGACAATGCAGGGGACGTGGGTTTGAGCCATGATCCGGGAAGATCCCATATGCTGCAGAGCTACTAAGACCATGAGCCACAACTACTGAGCCTGTGCTCTAGAGCCCCCCACAAGACACAACTATTGAGCCCATGTGCTACAACTACTGAAGCCTGTGGGCCTAGAGCCTGTGCTCTGCAACAAGAGAAGCCACCACAATGAGAAGCCTGTGCACCGCAACAAAGAGTAGCCCCCCCCCACTCTCTGCACCTAGAGAAGGCCCTCGCAACAACAAAGACCCAACAGAGCCAATAAACAAATCAATCAATTTATATTAAAAAATAAATAAATAAAAAATAAAAAGAATGACATTTTATGTATCAAAATTGGAATACAGTCAAAATGAAACTGGTGAAGAACACCACTGAAAAATTTATAATATAAAATAAACTTCATAGAATCTTTTTTAAGAATCCAACCATATAACTTTATTTTTCAAAAGACAGCATAAATTCTTTTAAAAATTTTTTTAATTTTATTTTTAAATTAACATGCATTAATTGAACTTTTTTTTGATGTACAGTTCTATGAATTTTAACACACATAACCATCATCACAATCAGGATACACAATAATTCGACCACCCTAAACCCTAATTTACATTTATACCTGTATTTAAAACTCATTTAGTATATATATTTGAATACAATGAAAGCTTATTTTTCTGTGATAGAATCCAAACATATATTTGTAAAATTAACCATTTCAGAAAATCTACAAGGTTTGCTATTTCATATTTTTAAGATACTATAAATAATTCTACTTAAATATAAATTGTAATAGGTTATAAAGTCAGTCTTATTTTTAACATATAACTATAAAATAGCTTAACATTGCTTCTCCTTTAAGATTTTAAATTATCGCTTGTATTCTAATTTAATTTATTACAAAAATTCCAAAAACCTGTAGTTACTTCTAGGGCTATAAAAGTAAGAGCCATTTTATTTTATAATTTTCTGTTCTGTTTTTAATTTTTTACACTATACATATATTAATATTTTATAGAAGTGGTTTAAAAAATAAAAAGGAAGTTTCACTAATGGCGATACAGCAGATTCGACACTATAGAAGGCTCTCTTGCTAGAAAACAAAAAAAATAGGGAGTTGATCTAAAACAAAATAGTTCATGGCTGGGAGCTTCTACAGGAAGTAACAAAAATCAGAGGCCACTCTCTGTGCTCTCCCCCACCACACACCAGAAATAAAAGCAAATTTGTGATTTAAAACCTAAGTGATGAGTACAAGCAAAGAGGAAAAATTTTCCCAAAGGCAGTGCTGCTAATAAACACTGTGGCTGGGAAATGGGCTTGGACAAACAACTGGTAGGGGAGGAGAACTTAAAACTCCCAAGATAAGACTAGGAACCTGAAAGATCCTGGGTCAATAGTGTACCCTGGCTTCTGGTAAGAACAAATGCAGTTATTATTTGGAGGAACACAAACACAATTAACACTTTAGTTTCCTTTCACATTAAGATCAAATATAAGCTTCAATCAAAAAGTGCCAAATACACAAAGAAATAAACCACCATAAGAAAGAGCCAGCAGAAAGCAAGGGGGGTTGGGGTGGGATGAATTGGGAGATTGTGACTGCCGTATATACGTTACTAACAAAAAAAAAACAAATCAAATTGTACACTTTAAACATATGTAATTTATTGTATGTCAATTACATCTCAATAAAAGTTCTTTGGAAAAAAAAAAAAGAGCCAGCAGATATAGACACCCCCTAAAGACTGCAAATACTGGAACCATGTAATATTGAATATAAAATAATTATTTAATATTCAAAGAAATAAAAGAATGAATCACAGGAATGAGCAAGCAACAAGAGACTATCAAAAGTTTAGTTTGAAAGAGACCAAACAGAACTCTCAGCAATGGAAAATGCTGTTACTGAAATTTAAAAGTCAATGGATAAATTAAATAGAAAATTAGATGCAGAAGAAAGGACTACTAAATTAGAAGAGATTTTAAAAATTACCCAGAATTCATCACAGATAAAACAGAATATAAAAAATACAAAGAACAGACTTCAAACTAGGAAAAATAGGAGAGAAAGCATAGCATACCTATGATTGCAGTCTTAGAAGGATAGAAAGAAACAATGGACGAGAGACAATATGTGGAGAGATAATGGCTGACCATTTTTTAAAACTGAAGCCATGAATCTACAGATAAAGGAAGCACAAAATGTACCAAGATAAATCAAAAGAAATCCAAACCAAATGAAGTGAATGTACAAAATTCTAAAGAGAAACAGAAAAAACCTAAAATGCAGCCAGAGAGATAAGAGCACCTACAGAGTATTAACTTTAGGTATATATCAGACTATTCAATAACAACAATGGCAGTAGAATTCACAAGAATAATAAAAAAGTAACTTTTAGTATACAACTTTATATGCCCAAAGTTATTTTTTCACAAAAGAGGGTAAGAGAAAGAAATTTTTAAGATTTAAAAAAACTGAGAGTTTATGATGAACAGATCTTACACAAAAGCAAATGGTCATATATTATACGCTTCCATTTATAAAACATATCCAAAATGGGTAAAATACAGACAGAAAGTAGACTGGTGGATGCCAAGACTTGGGAGAGGGGAGAACAGGGAGTAACTGCCAATTGGATACAAGGCTTCATTTTGGGGTGATAAACATTTTCTGGAACTTGATAGGGGAACTAAGATCCTGCAAGACATGTAGTGCGGCCAAAAAAAAAAAAAAGACGTGCAGCTAGCAAATAAGTAATGAAAAGATGCTAAACAGCATCAGCCATTAGGGAAATAAAAATTAAAGTCACAATTATATACCACTACGAATCTATTAGAATATTTAGAATTTAAAAGACTGTTTATATCAAATGTTTATGAGGATACAGAGCAATTGGAACTCTCAGGTATTACTGGTGGTAATGTAAACAGTATGTGCTCTTTTGAGAACTGCTTTGGCAGTTTTCTAAAAAGCTAAACATGAACCTACCTTATGACCCAGCCATTCCAATTTATGTATTTACCCAAGAGAAATTAAAGCATATGTGCCCATATATCCCATAGAAGACAGTCTTTTTAACAAAGGGTGCAGAATAAGGGGACATCCACATGCCAAAAAAAAAAAAAGTGAATCTAGATACAGACCTTACGTTCTTCAAAAAAATTAACTCAAAATGGATCATAGACCTAAATGTAAGATGCAAAACTATAAAACTCTTAGAAGATAGCATAGGAGAAAACCCAGATGACCGTGAGTATAGTAATGATGTTTAATATACCAAAGGATGATCCATGAAAGAGATTACTGATAAGCTAGACTCCATTAAAATTAAAAATTTTTTGTTCTGCAAAAGACAGTATCAAGAGAATGAGAAGAGAAGCCACAAGCTAGGAGAAAATATTTGCAAAACATGTATCTGATAAAGGATTTGTATTCAAAATATGCAAAGAACTCCTAAAACTCAACAATAAGAAAACAACCTGGGACTTCCCTGGTGGCACAGTGGTTAAGAATCTGCCTGCCTATGCAGGGGACACAGGTTCAATCCCTGGTCTGGAAGATCCCACATGCTATGGAGCAACTGAGCCGGTGCATCACAACTACTGAGTGTGTGCTCTAGAGCCTGTGAGCCACAACTATTGAGCCCACGTGACTACAGCCTGTGTTCCACAACAATAGAAGCCACTGCAAGGAGAACCCCGTGCACCACAATGAAGAGTAGGCCCCACTCACCACAACTAGAGAAAGCCCGTGTGCAGCAACGAAGACCCAACACAGCCAATATATAAATACATACATACATACATTTATTTTAAAAAAAGAAAACAACCTAATTTAAAAAATGGTCAAAATACCTCAAGATACACTTCACCAAAGAAGACATACAGATGGCAATCACACATAAAGATGCTCAACATTATATGTCATAAGGGAACTGCAAACTAAATCATCAATGAGATATCATAACACACTTATTAGAATGGATAATATTAAAAAAAAAACACCTATATTAGATGTTGCCAAATATGTGGAACAATAGGAACTTTCATTGACTGATGTTTGGGATACAAAACCGTACAGCCACTTTGGAAGACAGTTTGACAGTCTCTTACAGAGTTAACCATAGGCATACCATACAATCCAGCAATTGTACTACTAGGTATTTACCCAAATGAGTTGAAAATTTATGTCCCACAAAAACCTGCACGTGGATAGTTATGGCAGCTTTATTCATGATTGCCAAAACTTGAAAGTAACCAAGACATGCTTCAATGAGTGAATGGGTAAAATAACTGTGGTATATCCATGCAATGAATTATTATTCAGTGCTTAAAAAGAAATAGGCTTGGGCATTCCCTAGTGGTCCAGTGGTTACAACTCAGCGATTTTTCACTGCCGTGTGCCTGGGTTGGATCCCTGGTCAGGGAACCAAGATCTCACAAGCCGTGAGATGTGGCCAAAAAAAAAGAAAAAAAAGAAATAGGTTATCAAGCCACAAAAAGACAAGCAGAAACCTTAAACGCATACTAAGTGAAATAAACTACATACTGTATGATTCCAAATATATGACATTCTTGAAAAGGCAAAACTACAGACACGATATCAAGATCAGTAGTTGTCAGAGGCTGGGGATGCAGGAATTCATATAGGTAAAGCACAGGAGATTTTTAAGGTGATGAGATAATACTTTGTGATACTATAATGACAGTTACATGACATTATGATTTATCAAAATCCATAAACCTGTACAACACAAAGAATGAACCTTAATGTAAACTATGGACTTCTGTTCATAGTAATGTATCAGTATCAGTTCATTAACTTCAAAATGTACCACACTAATACAAAATGTTGATAATAGGGAAAACTGCATGCTAGGATGGAGGGGAGAGAAGTTAGGGGAAGAAATATGGAAGAAAGGAAGGAAGAAATCTTTATATTACCTGATCAATTTTTCTGAAAATCTAAAACTTTCAAAAAAAAATAGTCTTCCAGTTAAAAAAAAAAAAAGAAGCAATCAGAGTATCTGTAAACTAAAGCCAATAACAAATCATAGTATATGAACTCCAAAACTATTTTGAAATTTTTGGTTAAATTACCATACTCTGGACAATGTTGGAGTTAGGGTAGACAAGGAAATATGTTATATTTTCATTAACTTCTAAAATGAAAACTGAGAGGGTTTTGTCAGTAAAAATGTATAAAATAAAGACACTGTTCTGTAGTTATATGGTATGGGTCTGAATTTCAGCTTTATACTTATCAAATAAGTTAACTACTCTGAGCTTTAGTTTTTCTCATATGCAAGTTGGCAATTATACTGCATCTCCCTCAGAGGGTTGTCATAGATTAAACAAAATAATGTATGTAAAGGCTTTGCTGCAGTTCCCAGAACAGTGTCAGTACTCAATAAATTATTTCTACTACCTATAATTATGCAAACTAAGATTTAAAAATTCACACATCTATAAATAAATTCTTTGGTTCGTAAGGACAAAAATCTGTTAAATATCAGTTACCTCATTGATGTAATCAAAACTTACCTGGACTTAGTATAAAGCTTTTAAATATATTTTTCTATACTGTCTTTGAAAAACTGCAAAAATTTTACACTTTCAGATGACTGACACGTTCTGTTTCAATATTACTGTTTAGTTTAAAAATTCACACATCTGATGAATGTAGTATAGAAATAACATAGGGTCAGTCTAGATTTGATGAAAAAAACCAGTATGTTAACTTCTCTGAATTTCAATTCCTAGTTTTTTAAAGATCCCATTCAGCTCTAAGATTTTATGTTTCTAATAGTTGATTATCCTGATGAATTTTAAAATTCATTTAACTACCATTTATTGACTGACTTCTAATGTACACTGAGTACAGAAATAAAAGAACTCTATTCAAAGAGAAACTTTTAGAGTTAGATCCAAATGAAAATAAAGTCCTATTGAGGGGCTTATTAAAATTTAAATAATTGCTGTCAAGAATAAAATTTAACTTTTTAAAGTATATTAAATACACTGAAATATTCACTGTCTAAACATGATGACATTAAGATTAGAAATATTTTTGAGAATTCTTTATTTTTATTTTTAAATATAAGCACTATTATGATAAAATACATGAAGATTATGAATTATAGCCACAAAATAATTTAATGTTTATTGAATGCTTATTATACTTAATAATTATTAGCTAGAATTATTAATAATCACTCTGTTATTCAGTGACATAGGACCTGTTATCAACATTTTACAGAAAAGGAAACTGAGGCTCACCATTCAAGGTTATAAGGTTATCATTTATTAAGCACTTACCATAGTAAAGCACTAGGCTCAGTGTTTTATACATGTCATTTTATTTAACCCATTCAACAACGCTTTGATTCAGTTACTTGCTCCAATCTGTATATAAGGGAATAAGACTTAGGCAATTAAGTAACACTAAAGGTTACAAATATACTAGGTGGCTGAGGAAGAACTCAAACCTACATGCATTGATCCCAAAGCCCACTCTTTATTATTACAATGGGAACTCTTTCAAGGTAACAGACAAACCTCCCTCCTTCATCAGTCATGGCTTTAACTTTTTTTTTTGGATAAGATTAAGAAACTAAAGATGCTAAAAGAAATTCTTTGTTCATTTTTGTTCTCAACTTTTCCTGGTTGAAATTTAATTATAGGCAGTCCCTAATACACAAAAGCCCTCCTGCAAGCAATCTAAAGATCTCTGATCTCACGAAAAAGCTAGAATTCTAACTATGCAGGAATTAGAGTCACTAAGAAAATATTCTGTAAACAGATCCAAAAGCACATCTTGGGATGGAGAGGTAAAAAGTGAAAATAGCTTAGGTGAAAAAAATTCTAGAAACTTACTCTCAGTTTCCTGGTAGGTGCCCTGATTCCATTACAAATTATCCCTACTCATCTAAATTTCTTTTTAATTTACTTTCTCTTACCCTATCTGAAATTTCATCAATGAAATTTTCATTGGCGTTAATAAGCATTTTTTCTTAAAAATAAACTCTGGAGAGATTATCAGTCATTAACAAATTTGTGTAAATTTATACAAGGATACCTTTCTTCCTTTAAGATGAGTTAAAAACAGCTCCCCTGAAAAGTTTAACTTAGAGGTTAGAATGTAAGCACATTTGAGGCTCAGAGCACTTAAAAGGGACTTTACTGACCTGAGCTAGATGCTGCAGTGAAGAGGGAGGGCAGGATGCATGCCTTGGGGAACTTCACTGTAATGGGGTGGGATGATAACACAGGAAGCTTGCCAAATATAAAACACTCACTTCAGAGCTTTGCCCAGACTGGGATTCTGCAAGTGGAAGAAAGAGAACGTCTTTCCTACTATCTCCTGGAAATTCAAAACTCAAAATTTTTCCTTTCAGTATGCAGTACATCTATACTGTGTTAAACAAGGTTTTTGTGGTTATTATACGGAAAAGTGTTGACCTAACTCATTGCTGAATTGTAGATTGAAAGTAGTTTTAAGTTACAGACATCCTTTTCAGAAAATAATTTGAATGAAGTGAAAAATATTACACCTTCCTTCCCTAATTCTTCCAAGAATCTGCATTACACTCTTCAATCCTGACAAATGCAGGGTGACTTAAAATACTCAGTTTTCCCATCTAACCTCAATGTCAGCACATGCTATATATTATTATCCCTAACTTTCAATTAACTACGTCAGAGTAAAGTTTCAAACAATGAAGATATTAAGGTTAAATAGCTAGGTATAAAATGTTCTTTTCCAACTGGTAACCATAAACAGAACAAAGTACCTATATACAAAGTGTAATTTGACTTTTTCATTAATATGTAATGGACTATAGTTAACGTTTATAGAGCTGTTACTTTCAATTCATTAAAAATAAAATTATTACCTTCAGGAAGTAGCTCAAGCTTAACTTCAGGTCTCAAGCATTCTACTATCCCCAGAAATGCCCTCTCTTTTCCACTGCAGTTCTTCCTTTGGGGAGCACTAAATCATGACGGTTGTGGCTTCATTTATGTGAAAGCTATAATTATGTCTTCACAGCAGCATTTTTTCTGCTACGAGAAGGAATTCACTGTATGTTTATTTTCCTACACATAAAGCTACTAGAATTTGTTATGCAGGTTTACTATAATAGCCATTACCAGCCTGGTATAGTTAACCCAAAAATTGATTCAGTTAAAGTGAACTAAAGACTAGGACTGATTTTATGGAAGGGTGCATGTGTCCAATGGTAGGTGACTTAACGTCTCTGTGTTGGGGATTTGGACTAAGGCCTTGTTTCAGCTCTCACATTCTATAACTACTACAGAAACAAAGACAACCACAGTAAATTGCATTTTTCTCCACAATGAAAATATTTACTAATGGGACATATTTTGGAGCCATAAACACTTGAGAATAAGGGCACTCCTCCTCACACCTCATCCTCTATAAAATCCTGGAATTAAATTGATAAGCTTATTTCTTAAGTAAGTAGTTTGGGATTGAATAAAGAGAACAGAATGAAAAGAGAAAGTATTAAATATATAATCTAGAGGGTTAATAATAATTGGAGTTCAGAACACACTAAGGCCATTAAATTTTGCTGGCAAATTGTTTTCTAGAATGTTTCATATCATATTTTTAAAAGTGGATTTTAAGATGATGTTGGCTTCCAGAGCTATTTAGTATTAAAACTACCAAAAAAAAAAGTGGATTTTACCTTATACCAAAAGCAAAGATTAGGAAGAATCAGAAGTTCAATGTTTTAACTTATAGGGGAAAAGGGCTTTTTATTGGTTTTACATATTGAATTCATGGCAGAGGGAAAGACACTATTCAGGCTGCAGTTACTCAGATCTCTGTGGACCATACTGGGGCTACTGCTCTTCTAATTTTGTTCAACAGCAAATCTATTTGTTCAAAACATTAAAGGTAATTCTCAGCTGTAATTTCTAAAAAAAAATTTTCTTAATACTTGAGTTTTTTTTTTAGTTTTCCCTATAGACTTTTGTGTGGTAAAATTTATCTGTTAAAACCAATAATCTAAGAGTAAATCCCCAAACTGAAGCATGAAGCCACTTGAAGTTTAGAGTTTCTCTTAATTCTAGGTACCCTGGTTAATGTCTCAAGATTTAAAGGATATTGAAATCTTATATTTAAAAGTGTCTGACCTTATTAACTATGTTAAAAAATACTGCTCAAAAGTACTTTAGAAAATAAAATCTCCCTCATCTTTTAGGGTAGGTAAACAACACAATGTTCCTCCTATGATGTATACAAAATTGCTACGAATCAGTGGTGTCAAAAATTAAATCAAGACTCCTAATTCACAAATACTTTATAGAGTAATTTATTTTTTAAAAGATGGGTTTTGAAAGTTATAGTGTTAATTAAATCAACATCAAAATGTTAAATGTATGCAAATATATATAAACAATAAACAATCTATTTCAACTTTTCGTTTTCCAGTGAAAAAAATTTAAAGCTGGTGTTCACAATGTCTCTTTTTTCCTTATCTAATGTTTGCCCTCTCTATAAACCTTCCCGTAATCTTGGTTACTACCCATTTCTTACCCTGCACACACATACCTCTTCTTCTCTCTTTGCTCTTTGAGGGATTTACAAATTCATTTAATCCTCACAATGACTCTGAGGTAGATCTTATCTATTTATAGATAAGAAAACCAAAGCTGTCAAATAACTTGCTTAAAATCACAGAACATTAAAGCTCAGATTCAAAACTAAGTAGGAAAAAATCATCGAAACCAATTAGGACGCCAAAGCCCATGCCCAGTCTTTATATCATACCACACCATGCCATTACATACAGAAAAAAACAAACCTATAATAAAGAGAAACATTTTCCAAGCTGTAGTTCTCCAGATAACAATGTATCTTCATAAGTAGATGAATGATGTAGGAAATTATTAGAACCAAAAGCTTGAAGTTAATGTCTAAGCAAAGTTGAGAAAAACACTCAAAGTAAAAATACTAACTACTCTAGGTGTTACACAGAGGGAACACCAAAATACTACACATAAGCCACGGTTGAAAAAACACTAAAGCCATCATACTAGGTGTTCAGGTGTCTTGGAACGCTTGTTAACTAATTTTCCCTTAACTAAAGGTCTCAGTCAAATGAAAAGTGTATTTTAGTGAATTCAACATTTCTGCTTTGCAAATTGAAGGTTTACCTTATTAAGCACATATTTAAGTTCTGTATCTTACTAATCATAGACAATTTTTCCATTCAAATTAGGATCAACTTGTATTGAATACCAGGTATAGCTATTTTCTTATTTTGATAAATTTCAAAGTAGTGATAGTTAGAAATGAATTAATCTATTGATTACATATTTAAAATATATTTTAATCAATGATATATTAATTAAAAATTATCTGAAGAACCTATCAGAAGATTTATTTCAGGTTCTATGAATTTTAATTCACACAATTTTACTGCTATAACTCAAAAATCACTTATGATTAAAGGTGAATGATGTTTGAAACTGTCAAATTTTTTACTTCTACCAAATTCAAAAAATATGGATTAAAGAGCAAGACTTCAATTAAGAAAAAAAAAAGTGTTTCAAGCTTCAGGCAGTCTAATGCATACAATTCTCACAATTACAATGAATCACATGGTTAAATGACCACGGCTTCTATTTGCAAGCCCAGGGCTTTCCTAGGCCCTCAGCACGGAGGTTTTCTCTTTTTATTCCTCTAACCATGAGGCTAGTCTTTATTTGTTCAGTTAGCCTCTAACCATGAGGCTAGTCTTTCTTATTTGTTCAGTTAGCAAGGCTCCTAGTTAAACTGATATCTAAAGGATAACGATGGTAATAATAAACATCTTCTATGTGGCACTTAATCTCACAGTTGACCAAGGTGTGGCACAGAGAGGTTAATAAATAAGTAGCCGAGGCAGGATTCGAACCCAGGCATTCGGGTTCCATGGTCTGCATTCTAAAGTGGTGAGTAAATTGAAAATAGTCCTAGTTTCATTGTCACTGCGCTCTATTAACATTATTTTTCGCTTACAATTGTTTAAATCCCTTCTCATGGTCTATGCTTGACTTAAATATCATATGGCTACTTAGCTGTAGTACATCTTTAAGCAACGTAACGAAGGAAAGCTTTAGTTGTCTTCACCTGCACACATACCGCTTTGCCCAAAATTTTGCAATCCAGTCTTGCCTTACTCTAAACTGCTGTCTCTTTAAGTCCCCCTCTTGAAGGTTTTCTGGCAAACGCCTTAAAAAGCGACTAAGAGAGCTGGATAGTATCTCTGCATCCATCCTCCCTCAGAAAAACAACTAAATTCATTAGAATAATTCTCGGGACCACTTGAGAATAAAACATAGGCCTCTGGGTAACTTCAAGACCAAAAAAAAAAAAAAAAAGTCAAGCAGCGTAGGGAGAAGGTGTGTAAGGACGCCTTTCCCCTTCCACAAGAAAGGTATAAAGAGGCTCATAAAGAGAAAAAAAGGAACCCTAAAATGCAGGGCGGCGCATAGGAGCACAGAGTGGGCGCTCCCGCCCAGGGGTCCGAGTCCTTCTCCGTGGTGGTGCGTCCTCGGGCTCAGTGACCCTCCTTAAGACGCCTAACCTCCACCTTCTCCAGCCCGCCTGCTCGGGGCCCGCGAAGCGCGTCCGGCCAGGGAGTGGCAGGCCTCCTTAGGCGGGGCCCCGAACACGGCCCCGGGCGGGGCGCGGAACGTGCCGCCAAGGCCCGGCTGCGGCAGGGGGCGGGGGCCGGCGGGGGCCCGGGGACCGGGCAGGTCGGGAGGTGACAGGAGGAGGAAGAGGCGGCAAGAAGAAAGGGGGGCTGGGAGGTGGCGTCCGTGGGCGCAGGCAGCTCTGCCAAACCTCCGACTCCCCCAGTCCCGCCGCCGAGCGCCCTACAGGGCGAGAAGGGAAGTCCACAAAGTGCTGGAGCAGAGGGGAGAAAATTCAAAACGAGTCTACTCAACCTCGTCTTGGCTCCGAGGCCCCGCCGTGCAGACCAGCACAGTGCGCAGGCGCACCCCGCCGGGCGCGCGCACTGCCGTCGCCTGAGGTAAGGCCGCTGTCGGCCACCGTCGCGCGTTTCCTTTCTGATTCGCTCTGGTTTTTGTATCCCCGCCTCTCACCTGGATCTAAAGCCTGAAGCTAGTGGTGAGAGCCCGAGAAAAATCTCGGTAGAGTGAGAGTCTGGCTGGGAGGATGCTTGAGAAAATAAACCTGGGAAGGCTTTAGTGAATGGAAGCTGAAGGCAGAGGAAATATAATAGATCATTTGGCTGGAGTCGGGAAGGGTTTAATGCGAATAAGATAGCCTGAGGGCAGCGTGGGAAAAAAAAAAAGACTACGATTCCCAGTGGTGACAGCGTCTGAGAAGCGCTGCTTTCTGGGGGTTGTAGTATCTAGGGGGTGTGTTTGAATTATCGGGACTAAGGATACCCTGTTAACATTTAAAAAGAGAGAGAGGGAGGAGAAGCCGATTTGAATTGGGCCTCTCTGTATCTTCATAATCGAGCGCAAGCTTAACTATACTTTTAAAAAATACAGAAAGATTAAAGGGACGCGCCGCCTTTAAGACTGTGCTTTACTAATCGATGACTCCTACATCTAGGAATAGGTAGTTGATGTCTGTGGGCTGAGCCTTGTGGAAGGGGAGCATCGTGGTGCCTTGTGGCTGAGAAGGCCCGAGGAAAGAAGGCGGAAGCGCAGTGTTCGACTGCAGCTTTTCTCTGACACGTGCAGTCTAATTTTGAGCTGCCTCTTTTTGTCATCCTGAGAGACCAGAGCGCCAGTTGTCTGATTGTTGCCCTTACGTTTCTGTAGGCAAGCCATGGCTCAGCTCCAGACACGCTTCTTCACTGACAACAAGAAGTAAGTAAGCGTACTCCCTTTCTCTTCCCCCTTCTCCTCCCCCTCCCCGGGATCCTTTCAAACGACCACTTCGGTGTGACCTTGTGCATCCCTGGTGGTCTTCGCCGTCAGTTCACTTTTTCCTTATTTTTGGCTGGATTCCTCGCTTGAGCGCGTTTTCCGCTGAAGTGGAAGCGGTACCTTGAGAGGATTTCCCATGGATCACCGATCCTTCCTGCCTAGCTTCTCAGGCTGCATATAATTTGAATTGTGAGTGTAGAGGGACCCGAAGGGCTTCAGGTTTGCTTCCTGAATGAAGTGCATAATATGCATATATTATGTAATTGAACAGTGAACGACGGACCAAGTCGTTATAGGCTGTCTGCTAGTGGTGTTTCACAGTGTCTGAGAGCACAACTTCATTTTCTTAAGTTGGTGACAGACGATGCTTTTCTAAACCAGGTTGGAAAGTGG